>NC_139142.1:152468954-153068954 GCF_964270905.1 Leucopleurus acutus
GCATAGTGCTTGGCACAGTGTCAAGAGGTCAATACATGTTTGAGAAACAAATAATATGAGATATGCCACCTAGACTTATGGCTTCCTTTGGGGCTGGCAGGTCTCATCATCACTTTTTTGTGCTTCTCGTTTGGCCAGAATAATCAAGGACCAAGGAAATGCTCTCTACATCTAAGCGTGGGGCTTTGCTGGACCAACAGTAAATAAAACAAGTGGGATCAAGTCTCAACTGGCTCATTTTTATGCTTCAACTTTCTGAGTAATTGAGCCCTACTTTTTTCCCTGATCAAAACAAGCCATAAAGAAAAACTGTCATGTAGCTTAGAGACAGTGACAGTGTTCAGTAAACACCACTGGATTCAGGGTCCAAAGACCTATATTTCCGCGTCGACTGTGTCATTGCTCAGCTGGGTGAGCTGGGGGACGGCCTAGCCTTTATGAGCCTGGCTTCTCATCTCCCAAGTGGGGATAGGCCGATATTCCTCTTTCTTTTTTATCTCACAGGTGTGTTGAGGAGAGCACTATAGGCATTACACAAATGTAAGGAACAAATGTTATTTTTAATATTGTTGCTTCAGCAATCATTAGATAAAACAGAACTAATTTTTTAAAACCTTTTCATTTTGCCAAGTAGTAAACATATACAAAAGTAGAAAGACTAGTTAAATGAGCTGTGTATGCTATGATTTCATCACCAACTTTAATAATTATCAGGGCCATCCTGTGTCATTTCTGCCCTCGTCTACTTCTCTCCCCTACCACAGATTGTTTTTTTTGTATGTGGATAATAATTTTCTTTCAGTTTTATTGTGATATATTTGACATACAGCACTGTATAAATTTAAGATGTACAATGTAATAACTTATGAATGTTGTGAAATGATTACCACAGTAAGTTTAGTTAACATCCATCATCTCATATAGATACACAAAGGAAAAAGAAAAAAAATTTTCCTTGTGATGAGAACTTTTAGGAGCTACTTTCTTAGCAATCTCAAATATACCATACAGTAGTGTTAATAGTCATCATGTTATACATTACATTTCCAGTACTAATTTATAACAAGAAGTTTGTAACTTTTGATCACTTTCATCCAATTATTATTGAAGATCACTTTTGAAGCAAATACCAGATATCGAATGATTTCATTTGTAAGTATTTTAGTATGTATCTCTAAACGATAAGAACTATTTTAGATATTATCATACCTTAAAAATTTATTTAATAACAACAAATATTCAATCAGTGTTCAGATTTCCTTGATTGTCTTAATTTTCTTTGCAGTTTATTTGAATCAGGATCTAAATAAGACCTGTGCATTACAACTGGTCTTTTAAGTCCCTTAATCTACTGTATAGGTCTTTCTCCATACATGAGAAAAAAATATTCTTTCATAATCTGCTTTTCAGAGACATGACTAAAGTCTAGCGACATAGAAACCTTTTCACTGGGAATTAAATTGGGATGAAATGAGTACCTAGATAATACGAAGTCAAACCATCGTTTATCATGTGTCAGGAACTAGGCTAGGCATATTAATAATAACAATAGCTATGACTTATTGTTGCTTACTTTATACCAGCCACTATGATCAATACTTTTCATAAGTTATCTTCGATTCTTTTTACATTTTGAGGTAAGTCTTGTTATTCCCATTTAATTAAGGCTCCATGAGTTAAGTTACTTATCTGAACTTATAGCCATCCAACAAGTGGCAGAATCAGGATATCAACTTAGATTTTTCTGACTCCAGATGTGCATTCTTTCCAAACTGTTATAGCAAGTGTTTTTCTCCTCAGTTGTCAGTCACCTTAACAAGACTTTTCTTTCTTTTGGCAGCTGGCGATTTACATTTTACTTAATGATTACCATTGCTGGAATTGCATTTCTTTATGATGTAAGTTGTCTTTCTGATATCTTTGATTGGAATTTGTCTTTAATTTTTAAAATTCCTGCCTGTGAATTCCTTGGGATATAATACTTTCAATAAGGTAACTAGGTTTTAAACCTCTACTCACTCTAATGCCTAGAGAAATAGCAACTCCTTAGTCTGTCTTTCAAAGCTTGTGAAGCTTTGCATTTGTAATGTTAGTTTTTAAACCTAATATCTCCCTATTTCCACTCATGTAACCCACACACCAACTAAACTGGACCACTGACAATCCACTGAATATAACTGGTACATCCCCACTTTAGGATCTTAGCACATATTATCCCCTTTGCCAGAAATGTCTTGCCCTTCCCCCTCTATCTCTACCCATCAAATTCCATCTAGTCCCATATCAAAGGCCACTTGTTTATGAAGACTTTCATTTCTTGCCCATTAGAAATCAAATCTCTCCTTACCATATTCTCTTTGCATTGTCTGTTTAAATAATTATTAAATAATCACCTCATTAAGTGATATATAAACTTAATAGTAAATTGTTAAACAGAAAAAAAATATAGCTAGCTTTTAGAGATGTCTCTAAAGATTCTCTCAAGATTTCTCTTAAGATATTTAATTGCTACGGATATTTCAAGATATTTTTATTGCTACAGAAGCAGTAATCTAATTGGTTCAGAAATAATTTCATTAGAAGAGGCACTTGTTTGAAATAAGTAATTTCCTTTGTGACACAGGACTATTATTGGTTCCAGATTCACTAGAAGTCGTGCATGTCACAGGGGTGTTGTATAGGAACAAGTAGAAACACCTGTGGAGGGAGAGAGGTGCAGCTGGAGCAGCAGGAATGTGATAAAAGTGCATCTTACTGTGCATGTTTCCTCCCTATCAGTGACATAAGGAAGGGCTTATGTCTCTGCTGAAATCAGCCTTTGACAAAGTTTCTCTTGGTTCCTTGTTTTTCCAGAAACCTTGGGTATATGACCTTTGGGAGGTTTGGAATGGCTATCCTAGACAGGTAAGTCACACTGATGTAGTCCCTTCCCTCCTCAGCAGCTTGTCCCCTGATTTAGGTCTGAGTCCCTTCCTGCTCTCCGTCCACTTCAGTGAAGTCCTGGAGCTTACTTATCCTTGTTCCTTATTTACCCTTCACTTGTCTCATTCCTTTTCTTTGTTCGTGGTTAATGTAATTATGTATTTGAGTTTAAATTTACCATCTTAGTATTTATTTTCTACTTGCACCACCTGATACATTTCATTTATTGTACTCTTTTCTTACTTTTTTATGGGACAGTGAAGTTTTAAAAAAATTATTACTCTGTTTCTTCCCTTATATTAGCTTTTCAGTTATGCATGTTTTTATTCTTTTAGTAATTATCCTAGAGATTACCATATGCATCCTTCAATTATCAGAGTCTAATGTAAATCAGTGCTCTTACCTCTTTCCAGTCACTGAAAGATCATCAGACTACTCCTATCCCCTCCTTCAAATATTTAAAACCCTACAAGTCACTACAATAATTGATTTGTAAATCAGTCAAATTGCCCTTTCCTTGCTGTTCCTTGGCATCTTGCATTTCCATGCTTCCATCTGGGATTATTATCCTTCTGGCTATAGAAGCCCCTTTGGTTTGCTTGTCTGGAAATGTTATCATTTTACCCTATTTTTTTAAAGGATATTTTTGCTGGGCATAGAATTCTAGGTTAGTAGTTATTATCCTTAAGCACTTTAAAGAAGTCATTCCATTGTCTTCTGGATCCCCTCAGTTTCTTTAAGAATTCAGTTGTCCGTTTTATTTTTGCTTCTTCAAATGGTGTCCTTTTTCTCTGATTTTAATATTTTGTATTTGTCTTTTAGCAATTTTAATATGATATGTATAAATGTGGTCTTCTGTGAATTTATCCTGCTTATTGTCCATAGTACTTCTTTAATCTGTGGTTTGATGTCTTAAGTCTATTTTGGAAAATTCTTAGCCATTGCTTCTGTTCTTTTCGCTCTCTCCTCTCTTTCTGGAATTCCAATTACAAGTGTGCTAATACGTTAGACTTTTATGCTAGGTCCCGAAGCTCTCTTATGCTTTCCCTAATATTTTCCATCCTCTTGCCTTACTGCTTCAGTCTATAGGGACACAGTTCTCCACAGACCTCTTGCATTTCTGCATGTCATATGAAGTGATACATGGACTGACTTTTATTCTGTACTGTCTTTTCAAGGATGTTTGTATGGCAAGCAACCTTGGAAGATAGAGATAATGTCTCCTCTGGAACAATTGGTATGCATGTCACTGTCCATTATAAAGATTTAGGTTCCCTAGCTCAGTGTTCCTCTCTGGTAGCAAAACCCACTGCATGTGCAGATGTCACCTGACCCTCTTTGTTTAGCTATGGGAATTGGGATGGGAGAACTGGCCCAAATACTGATATTCTGGCAACTGTATTAGTGTGAATAATAAGCTATCCTTTATCTCTGACCCAGGAGTCTCATATCTTCTATCAGCATTCATGAAACTATGGCAAGCTAACTTGCAAGTAGGGTAAAATCTCAGACCCTTCACAGTTCTGGATATTTTCTGCTTTCATGTCCTCCAGTTCACTAGTGCTTTTTTCAGCAGTGTCTAATCTGCTCTTAAACACATCTTTTGAGTTCTCAATTTTAGTTATGGTATTTTTCATTTCTCAAATTTTCACTTAATTATTTTTTTATGGATTCCAGTTCTCTACTGAAAATTCCCACTAATTTTTAAAAATAACTTTAAATACCTGGTTAGTTTTTAAAGTTATTTTAAAGTCAGAGTCTGATAAATCCAATATCTTGCTCACCTGTGGGTCTATTTTCTTTCTTATTCCTGTCTCCTTATGCTTGATAACATTTGATTGAATGATAGACATTGCATATGAAAAATAATGCTTAGAAATGGTATTATCTACCTCCTGAGAGGACTTACTTTCACTTCTGTTAAGCAGAGTAGAGACAGATCACCTTAAATTTTATCTATGATTGAACTGGTTTAATATAGACTCCAGTCTTTGTGAGGGCAGATGTATTTACAACTTATCCATATTCCTAGGGTATTCCCTTACAGTGGTTTTAAATAAAAGATTATAGTATTTACCAGGACTCCTTTTCCCTGGCTGGCCCTAAATACCAGTTTGCTTCCTAGCACTATGAGATTGCCAAAAGTCCTATTTAACTACTGATTCTTAGTCTCTGGGCTCTATACTGCTTATAAATTAGCAAATGCAGACTTTATGCTATACATAGGTGTGGTTTTCTTTGAAACTATCCTGCTTAGGGTCTTTAGTACTTCTTGAATTAAGGATGCACTTGAAATAAAGGATTCCATTTAATGCATTTTTCTTCTCTTTGAAATCTTGGCTACACAGGTTCTAGATGCCTTGGTTGTTCTCCAGTGCCTTCAAACAGATATTTTTTTTCTTTATCCATATTTTTAAGTAGTTCTCACTAGGAGAGTTAGTCTCATACAGGCTTGTTTGTCATAGAAGAAAGAAGAAACTCTTATTCTTTCTTGGCCTTATCAAGGATGATGAGTTGACCAGAAAATTATTCCATTTAATGTGTTAGCTTTACTCTTCACTTCTCAGGTGTGTCAGTTATATGCTGGTGTATAATCACCATAACTTAGTGCCTTAAAACAACAACCATTTATTTGCTTATGATATGGATTAGCAATTTTGGCTAGGCTCAGCCAAGCAGTTCTGCTCCATGTGGTATTAGCTGAGTTCATTCATGCATTTTCAGTTAGTTGACAGGCTGGCTAGGGCATATCACATGTCCCTGGTGCCCTCATTTGTATTTTTGTCAGTGGACACCTTGATGCTCTACTTTGTGACCTCCAGCAGGATAGCTCAGGTTTCTTACATGGTGCTTATGAGGTCTCTGATTGCATCATAGTTGCTATGTCCCCTTGACCAAAGGCCAAGATTCAAAGGCCTCCTGGTGATGTTAGAGGAGACTGTATCAGGGCATGAATATGAGAAGGTGAGATTCATTGAGGGCATTAATGTTACAACCCATCACACCAAGTAATATAATGTCTCAGCTTAGCTAAAATAAGCATACCGCCCCTCCTATTTTAAAGAAAATTCTAGCCATGGAAATTTCATTGTTTTTTTCAGAAGACATTTTTAGAGTACTTAAATATTTGTATATATTTTATTACTGTCCCATTTGAGAATGGGCCAATTTGGATCACCATCTTGTCACTACAGAAGAGGTTAGGACATCAGATTTGAGTAGTATTCAAGAAATATAAAACAAGGTATTTTGTGGGACAAGCAGAACAGCTTTTCCATTGTTCTTAAGTAAAAATTTTAAAATTATTTTTCTAATTTAACTCTCACTCAACTAAAAGAATGCTTTTACACCTGTTGTAGTTTTATTAAATTTTAAACAAAACATTTAACTTGACTTTGGAATTCTTGTCTCCCTTTTTAGAAACAAAATGCCTCAAAATGTTGTCTCTGATTTCTTCTCAGAAGTTGAAATGTAAAACATTATTATTTGGGAGAATTCTGTGGAATATAAATAGGTATAAACAGTAGTTTTAATCCTTAAAATGAGTTGTTTATATGGTGACATTAAAGTAGTGAATACTCTTGTTTTCTCAGCCCTTGCTGCCATCTCAGTACTGGTACTACATTTTGGAGATGAGTTTTTATTGGTCTCTCTTATTTAGCCTTGGCTCTGATATCAAGAGGAAGGTAAGTGTCTTATTTACAAAACTACTTTATCCATTTTTTTCAAAAGTTTTTATCCCCCTGCCCCAAATCCTAATCTTTAAATCATATTTTTATATATGTTCAGTTCCAGTTCATAACTTTTTTGCTTTTATAACACAAAGAATAGTGCAAATATGCTCATACTTTGGTGCCTTGGTAAGTATTTGTAGTGAAACATTATAGAAACGTTAACTTTGAAGCTCTACACTTGTTCAATAAGAAAAGAACTCCCCTTTATGATGTCTGTTTCTTTCTTTTAGTTTGGGAATTTAGTATTCTTCAGTGCAAAGAAGAAAAGTGCTGGTAGTTTTAATTCTACAGCCACGTCCTTTAGTTGATTACAGACTACTTTATATAATTCTTTTGATGTATTCAGTGACTTTGAAAACATTTTTTCCTTAATTCATCCAAGATCCTTGTTAGAAAACATTGCTTCAAGTACTATTAGCTTTGCTTTATTTGCAGGGAAAGTGAGTCACAGGCATGCTAAATGCATCCTCTGAGGTCACAAAGTGTGGTATTTTAGGAACTGTTTGGTTGTTACTGATTCCTATTTGGTGGTACAGAAAATTATATTATACTCTCAATGCAGTCACGGATTTCCTCATATATGTTAGCAGTACAGATCAAATGACAAATACTCTTGGCATGTACTTTATATGCTACGCTCTATATAAAAGATTGGTTTGTAGCAAAATTTGAAAATTAAGTTGAATTCAGTATTAAGGAAATAAAACCAAGTTGGCTTGACTAAATGATGTTTGAGTGAGCGTTGGTGTACAATCTATCACTAAGGGGCCCAGTCAGCTGCTCAACTGGAGATCTGAAAAGAAACTTACAGAATAAACCATAAGAACATACTGTGAAAAAATCTGATTGAAATGATTTCCTTTTTCAGAAAACTTAATAATAGCTATAGTTTAACTGTTATTAACTTAATTTAGGCTAAGAACATATCAAAATTTAATTGATTGGGTCATCTTCTCAAGGGATAGAATTGAAAATAATCATTATTTGGAAGGTCTTCGTAGATATACTCAGGTAGGTTGATCCTGTAATGATCCTATCTTTTTCCCACTTTTGATCCTTTTATTTTTTTCAGTAGTTGCTTTCTCTTTATTATTTACAGATGCATTGGACACCTTTTCAAAAATTAAATGTAGATATATGTCATATATTTGTAAATACACATCTTCAGAGACATAAAATTATTAGGAGTCGGGTAAAGCACAGGCTCTGGAGTCAAATTGCCGAAGTTTGGATCCCTGACTTCACTCATTAACATCTTGAGCTAGTTGGTTACATTTGCTAAACTAGATCTGTCTCTTCATATATAGAGTAGAGCTAAAAATAGTTCTTATCTCCTCCAGTTGTTGTGAGGATTAAACAAGTTAATTCATACAAAGCACTTTCTGGTGTATAGTAAGTACTCAATAAATTAGGCTGTTATTATTATCATGTTTATTCTTTTACTTTGGCTACAAGGAAACTGAAGTCTTTACGTTTTTTTAAACGTTTTAATCAGGATATTCACAGACCATACAATTAATCTATTTAAAGTGCATAATGCAATGGTTTTGAGTATATTTGTAGAATTCTGCAGTCATCACCACAGTCAATTCTATTTCCATCACCTCAAATAGAAATCCTGTACCCTTTAGCAGTCACTCCCCATTTCTTCTAACCTCCACAGCCCCAGGCAACCACTATCTACTTTCTGCCTCTATGCATTTGCCTCTTTTGGATATTTCATATAAATGGAATCATACAATATATGTTTTTTTGTATCTGGCTCCTTTCACTTAGCATAATGATTCATTCCTTTTTATTAATGAATAATATTCCATTATATGGATATACTACATTTTGTTTATGCATTTATCAATTGATGGATATTTGAGTTGTTTCTACCTTTTTGGCTACTATGAATAATGCTACTATGAACACTGATGCGCAAATTTTTGCACGAACATATATTTTTATTTCTCTCATGTATATACCTAGGGGTGGAATTGCTAGACTACATAGTAGTCCTATGTATAACCTTTGGGGGAATTGTTAGACTCTAACAAAGCAGCCATGCCATTTTACATTCCTACCAGCAATGTATAAGGGTTCCAGCTTCTCCACATCCTAGCCAACTCTTGTTATTGTTTGTCTTTTTTATTATAGCTATCCTGGTGGGTGTGAAGTATTTTGCTACTGTAGTTATTCCACTTTCATTTGTTCCTTATTTCATATGCAGTAATTCTTATTTTAATAGTTGTGTAGTTTTATTATATTTGTCTTGGAATTAGGCAGGGAATTAACAATAAATGTAAATGTACACAGGAATATGCTTGGGTGTGTATGTATGTCTTTGTGTGTGTGTGTGTGTGTGTGTGTGTGTGTGTGTGTGTGTGTGTGTGTGTGTGTGTGTATCCAGTGTAGAACAGTGGGAAGAACAGCAGATATTAGGACTTAGATGACGACTATTCAATGCTATCTCAAAGTTAAACGACTTAATCAATGAGGTAACACTTGTTATATCTCCCTCACAAGGATTGTGCTTAAGAATAAACGTGAAAGCATTTTACAAAGTTCAAAATATGCAGATGTCAGTTGTTAGTTTTAAAATTATTATTATCTCTTCCAGTGATTGAGAAATAACTGCATTTGCTTAATGGCTTCCATTTCCCCTCATTATATAGGATTTTCTAGCACATGTCATCCACCACCTGGCTGCTGTTAGTTTGATGAGCTTCTCTTGGTGTGCTAATTATATTCGCAGTGGGACCCTCGTGATGATTTTACACGATGCGGCCGACATTTGGCTGGAGGTAAACGTTTGCCATTAAAAAACTAATAACAATACCATGTCCTGGGTTTAATGTGACTCCTCACAGGAAGAATTGTCTGTGAGTGATTTAGCAGAGCTCTCTGTCCTGAAAACACCCAAAGTCTGCAGATGTCTCTAGGTCCCCAGATCTTTCAAGCTCAAAGAAAGGAAAGCTTTCAGTTTTTAGTTTCTAACCTTTTTTCTCCATGGTACTCGAGAGAGAGGTTAATTTGTGGGATTCCACTTATGAAAGTTGCATGCAGATATTAGCTTAGGAAGTAAGCTGAGGTATCTGAAGAAGGAATGAACTCTAAGCTTTTAAATGGAAAACTTGGACTATGACATTGTAGATTTTTAAAGTTGGTCGGCACCGTATATTCACTTAAGCAAAGCTAAATACGCACTGAATGCTTGCACCTCCCTGCGTGGACCCTCCTCCAGCTTTAAGGAATGAGAGCCGATGTTTATTTAAATGATATTTATTTTCTAAGGAAGGAATGTTTCAGAGCAGGGGACATTAAAACAAGAATCTTCCTAATCCCAAACCACACAAAATATAAGGAACGATGCAAAATTAGGATTGTTTTCTCTACATGTTTCTGATGTGCTTTGGTTCCTGTTTACCCTGAGGCAGTGGGTCCTGCTGTACTTAGAGCCACATTGTTCATAATTTAAATATACTCATTTATAATGAAGCCGGGGAAAATGATGCTAACCCATTTGCATTCAGGATTGCCTCTTCAAGGGCTAATAATTGAATGTAAGTTGATATGGAAGAAATTAAATTTAATTTAGTAAGATCTTGTTCTTCTAGATCAGGGTTCAGCAAACTTTTTGGTAAAGAGCCAGGTAGTAAATCTAGCTTTGTGGGCCTCATAGGATCTCTTGTCACATATTTTTCTTTTTTGTTGTTTTTTCTTTTCTCTTATACCCCTTTAAAAATGTGAAAACCATTCTTACCCTTCTTAACTCAAGGGCTGACCAGCTTTAGCCCATAGGCTGAACTGTAATTTGCCAAACCCTGTTCTAGATATAACCAGAAGTCATTTGAAGCCATTTCAAAGCAACTGGCTGTTGTTAAAATATTAGCTGTGTACAGAATTGTATTTCTTGTACGTAATCGTAATTAGACATGTAAATACCATTCTAATGGTCAAGATTATCATATGTGCTTCAGGGCAACACGTGGCTTAGCAGAAGAAGGATTGTGCCAGTTTTTCCGTGTGTTGCTCTCTGAATGTAGCCATCTCTGCTATAATTACCTCCTTCTCCGATCCTATCTCAGAAACCCTGCCTGAAAATTAAGACCAAATTGGCCATGAGTTAAAAATTTTATGCTACTCTATTCTTCTAACCCTCTAGTTCAATTGCCTTTGGTGTGTGTCCACCGTAAAAACAGTTTCATTGTGTTACTAAAAGGGAGCGTTAGGTGTTGGGACTGGGAATAAGCGCCGTGTTATTCCTGTCTACCCTGCCATTGACATGACATAGCTCCCTAGGTGACCTGGACAAATCACTTAATGCTTTGTTTCTATCCTCAGCTGTAGCATGAGAAGTCATATCTGCCTCTTAGGGTATATTGTGCAGTTTAGCTCACTATCATTTGAAAATGTTCTGAGGTCCTTAGGTAAAAAACAGAAGAAAAATGAAATGTCAAACTCAGGTCCCTACATGGGTAAACTATGAGAACAGCTTCATGTCGTTAATGATCATCAATAATTCTTGATTCACAAGTCAGGATCTAACTTGAGGTTCAGTGAGCGAGGCCAGTACCCTCCATCAGCTGGTGGTAGAAACAACATTGAATAGTGGTGTGGGGCTGATTTTTTATATTCTCCAGGAGTACCTATTCCATAGCTTCCTCAAGTAGTTTGTTTTAGTGTTTGTCCTCTCAGTCAAGTTCTAATTGAACCCAGACATGGTACAACTTTTAGCCCTGTTTAGACCTTCCTAAAGGTGGAGACTATTAATCTTTCATGTTCCTTAAGACAGTTGTTGGGTCATTTCTTTGTTCTTTCTTTGCAAGGAAGAACAGCCTCAGCATCTACAATTTTTACTCATAAGCAACCTTGTGCCTTCTTCATGCATCTTCATGATCCTCTCTAGTTTTCTGCATGTTAAGTTTAGATCCAGGACCCAACACTTTAACAGTATCTTGACTGATACTTAGCAAAGGAGAGGGGTTACTCTCTGATATCCATCTTTGCACAGCCCAGAATAGGCCACGTGTGCATTTGCCCAAAGGAGTGCTACTTTGCCATTACAAGTGGGGGCAAAGTAGCATTCTTCATGCCTATGCACATCTCTAGCTTCCCACCCTGGCCTACCTTCTGACCCTTCAAACAGCTCCCCACTCCATTCCAAGCCCTCTAAACTTCTGGCCTTTCTCCCCATATGCAAGTCCTGCCCAGCTGGCATGCCAGACTTCTGTCTCAGCAATGGAGGCTGTTCCCTTTTGGGCCCCTGCCAATCCCATAGTCTGATCACATTCTTACCCCATGGTAGGTATGGAAAATGCAATGTAAACCATTCCTGAAATATAATAAGCTGCTTCTCTTGTTCTAGATGGGCCTTGAGGTTCCTGGGTGATTTCAGTTCTGAAACTGGTAGGGCTAAGCCACACCACCCACCTGCCCACCTTCCAGCCCCAACTTCAGACTCTTTCCCATTCAGCCTTGGGCCCCGCTGGATAATACAAGAGAAAATCCTCGTTATATTAGTACCACATTAAACAACATTTTCTGTAATTCTTTTTACTCAACACAGATAATATGAGCACTACAGGCTAGCATAAAGTAAGTAGAGAAAATCAAGTGCTTGAAACTTTACTTCAACCAGGGCATGGCCCCAAGGGCTGCCTCCTAACTCCACTTCTTCTGTCATCTGCCCTAAAGTAGCTGCCTTGATTGCAACATGCCCAGCCCAGCCCAGGACTTCACTCATATCCCAGCCTTTCTTCAATTCAGCTCTCCTCCCAGTTAAATGGAGGAATTCAATAAATGCCCAGATAAAATACATGCTAAAATTAATTATGCTAATTTGTAGTGCTTGTGAAATACAGGAGTAATATTACAGTCATTCTAACTAATTTTTTAAACATTATATTATGCAAAGTTTCAAACATATGACAAGGTAAAGAGTATAATGGGCCCAATGGACCCATCATCCAGCTTTAACAGTTATCAATATAGCCAATCTTGTTTCAGCTATTTCTCATCCATAACCCAACTCCCACCAAGATTTTGAAGCAAATCCCAGGTATAATTTAATTTATAAATATTTAATTTAAAAATTTTACATGAATATCACCCTATCTGAATGCAATTTCTTTCTATTTTCTCAGTCTGCTAAGATGTTTTCTTATGCCGGATGGAAGCAAACCTGTAACATCCTGTTTTTCATCTTCTCCATCGTATTTTTCATCAGCCGCCTCATTATTTTTCCCTTCTGGTGAGTAGACAAGGTGCTGTGTGTGCCTTTGGTCACTGTGCTGAGGTAGCCTTGCATGTTGTTCAGGTTGGAGCATTGCCCTTTCTTTCTTTCTTACACTGATCTCCAGCTATTTGTGCCAAGTTCAGCTGGAAAGAAGAATGTGAAGGAGATATTTTTATAGATAATTAAAACCACACCTTCCAATGTGAAAAGGCTTGTTACAAAGGGAGATTAAAGATGTGTAACCAATAGGAAGCAGCAGCTCTTACTCTGTGTCTGATTTCATGAATCTGGATCTTTCTTTGTGATTAACAGCTTTTCCAGTTATTCAGTGAAATGTCATTGGCCAATTATCAGCTCTTTAAAAGAGAGGCAAATTCTGTGTTAAAATTACAATAGTTATAACCACCATTAATTGAATGCCAGACACTGGATTAGGCCCTTTATACATCTTGGCACTAGCTACACAACAAATCATAAAGATAGGTATCATCACTTCCAGTTTGCAGATGAGGAAACTGATGCTGATTTCATTTTCCATGATCACTGGTCCTAACAGTGATTTGGACCACTGGCTCTTGGTCGGTCTGTTGATTTTGTTTAGCCAAGAGCTGGCAACATAGAACCTATGTTGTGTCTCTCCTGACAATCATTCCTTTGGCAAGCATAATTTTCCATGTGTTGATTGACAGAAACCAGAGGAAAAATGTGAGGAAGACATTGATGGTTTGGAAAGAACAGCTTAAAACTAACTGTAGTTTGGGGATAGTCTAGAGTTTCAGATATTCTCAACAGAAAAGCTAGTGCTATTGGAGGTACTAGGTTCCAGCAGAATGAAATGGGGACCCAGGTTTCAGGCCTGATCCCTTGTGGGTGGAGAGCACCCTTAACTAGCAGCATGCAGGGAAGACTGGTAAGAGAGTGTGGGTGCTGCCTGCCCTGTGGAAGCCAGGTGTGTTCTTTAACCCAGGACTGGGTGTCTTGATTAGACATTTTTTTCTGGAGAGGAGCAGCATCATGCAGTGATGAATTTCACAGATGCAAGTCAGTCCTGGCTCCAGACTTACTACCTGTGTGATCTTGTACAGGTTAGATCATTTCTCTGTGCCTCAGTTTCTCATCTGTAAAATGTAAATAAGGGTTGTCATGAGCCTTAATTGAAGTAATACATATGAAATAGCTTAGAACAGCATCTGGAACATAGTAAGGATTCAGTAAATGCCAGCTGTTATTACTAAAATTATTAATGAGTCTCTGAGAATTTGAAGTTTAATCTAGAATCAAATCTGAGATACATGTTTAAGATATTCTTCTTGGTTGACGAATCATATTACCATCACTTTTGCTTTGGCTGATCAGGTGTGTTTATGAAATTAGAATATTGTACAATAGCAACTATTGATAGGGTAAGTATTGACTTGCAGATAGCAGTTGAGTTGTGGCTTTTCAGTGTGACTTTCATGGTGCTCTAAATCCAGCATTTGCCCATTGGTGACACTTATTTTGTTCAAAAAGTACCATGTGTTCCAGTTATCTATAGCTGTAAACAAACCTTTTGAAAAATTTAGTGGCTTAAGGCAGTAGTGAGCAAACTTTTTTTTTATAAAGGGCCATAGAATAACTGTTTTAGCCTTTGAGGGACATATATGGTCTCTGTTGCATGTTTTTCTTTGTTTGGTTCTGATTCTTTTACAACCCTTTAAAAATGTACCAAACCTAGCTTAGATCACTGGCTGTAGAAAAACGGGCTGTAGGCCAGACTTTACCAACACGCCATGTTTTGCAGGGCTCTTTCTTAAAACAACAATACATTATTATTACTATTTCTTATGGATCTGGGAGTTGACAGGCATCATCTACATGGTTTTCACTCATGTGATTACAGTCAGATGGTCGCTGGCCAGTCAAGGTTGGAGTTTTCTTGAAGGCTTCCTCACTCACAAGGTTCAGGTGACACCCGTGACATCAGCTGGTTGATGCTGATTGCTGGTTGGGACCACTGCTGGGCCTGTCAGCTGGAACACATGCCCATGCCCCTCCACTGGCCTGACCTTCTCTTAGCACAGCAGACGGATTTCAAGGGTGAGCAGTTCAAGAGAGAGCTTGGCAGATGCTGTCTCCTTTTATAACCCAACTTCAGAAGTCACAGCATGTCACTTCCAGCCTCATTTTCTTCATTGAATCCAAGTCACTAAGGCCAGCTCATATTTAAGGGAAGGAAATTTAGACTCCATTTCTTGATGGGAATAGTTTCAAATAATTTGTAGAGATTTTGTTGTGTTGCTGTGGTACGCGGGCCTCTCACTGTTGTGGCCTCTCCCGTTGCGGAGTACAGGCTCCAGATGCGCAGGCTCAGCGGCCATGGCTCACGGGCCCAGCCGCTCTGCGGCATGTGGGATCTTCCCGGACTGGGGCACGAACCCGTGTCCCCTGCATCGGCAGGCGGACTCTCAACCACTGTGCCACCAGGGAAGCCCTGTAGAGATATTTTTAAAGCACACACCATGGAAGTTCTCAGTCTGGAGAACTCTCTGAGAAGCTTCTAAGTATTGCTGCTGTGGTTGACTACTGATTCAGCATCAAAGGATCTTCACCTCGGACCTTCCCATGATGTCTCAAAATCAACAGGCCAGCTAACTCTGCCTCATAGACAGTCGAACATCGGGTTGGGGTTGAGTAGAGTGTTACTTCCCCACATACCCTCAACTTTAAAATCCTAGATTTAAGTGACTTCCCTGGTGGCACAGAGGTTAAGAATCCACCTGCCAGTGCAAGGGACACAGGGTTGACTCCTAGTCCGGGAAGATCCCACATACCATGGAGCAACTAAGCCCGTGTGCCCCAACTACTGAGCCTGCACTCTAGAGCCCACAAGCCACAACTACT
The DNA here is from genome assembly GCF_964270905.1 of Leucopleurus acutus. Classification (NCBI taxonomy): domain Eukaryota; kingdom Metazoa; phylum Chordata; class Mammalia; order Artiodactyla; family Delphinidae; genus Leucopleurus; species Leucopleurus acutus. Next base: position 152,484,717 of record NC_139142.1, read on the forward strand.
GAGCCTGCGCGCCACGACAACTAAAGCCCACGTAGCTAGAGCCTGTGCTCCACAACAAGATAAGCCACCACAATGAGAAGCCCGCGCACCACAACGAAGAGTAACCCCCACTCACCGCAACTAGATAGCCCATGCACAGCAACGAAGACCCAATGCAGCCAAAAATAAATAAATGAATAAAAATTAAAAAGAAAAAGAAAGGAGAGGCTTCCCTGGTGGTGCAGTGGTTGAGAGTCTGCCTGCCGAAGCAGGGGACACGGGTTCGTGCCCCGGTCCGGGAAGATCCCACATGCCGCGGAGCGGCTGGGCCTGTGAGCCATGGCCACTGAGCCTGCGTGTCTGGAGCCTGTGCTCCACAATGGGAGAGGCCACAACAGTGAGAGGCCTGCGTACCGCAAAAAAAAAAAAAAAAGAAAAAAAGAAAGGAGAATGATCAAACCAGAAGAAATAAAGACATTATTAAAAAAAAATTCCTAGATTTAAGAACTCATTCTCTTGCCAGCATTTCTGGATTTCAAGGAGAATTAGTTACATGCATTTGGCATTTTCTTGATCTTGATACTTTGCTGAATTCACCAGCCTACTGCAGAGGGCAACCAATACCACTGTTTGCTGTCTTCAGGAGGTTGGGCTGTGAATAAACCAGTATTAACAGACTTGACTGAAAAAATTTTTTGTGGGTAAAAATTCTTCTGTACTGACATTGACTGATCTTCATTGTTTGGAAGCTTAAGGAGAACCTCACCAAGCTATTGGAAGTTTGGGAGATGGGTTTTTCATGGTTTTTGAAAGCATTAGTTGCAGTGTATTACTCTGACTTAAATAGCCATCCCATCAGCTTGAACATGTTACACAACCAAGTGGTGGTACCAAAGAGGAAAAGTCAGTTCCTTGTTGTTAGTCTGGCTCCCACCATCTGTCTAAAACTTGTAACTCTGCAGACTCACTTTTCAAGGATATTTTATTAGTCCAGATTTGTTGGGAATTTACCATGGACCAAACAAAGTGCAGACAGGCCCATTTCAAGATTCAGATATTTTAGAGGTTCTGTGGGAGGTGGTTCGCCATCTAGTTGCTCTGTTCTTCTCAACTGCTTTTGTTGTACATTTTGTGGTGAGGTGAAGGGTTGAGTGGGGAGAAAGGTGACTGGGGTGGTGCTATCTGAAAGTCGTCTGAAACCTTGAGAAAAAGAACAGGAGTTTTTTTTTTTGCTTGTTTGTTTGTTTTTGCGGTACGCGGGCCTCGCACTGTTGTGGCCTCTCCCGTTGCGGAGCACAGGCTCCAGACGCGCAGGCTCAGTGGCCATGGCTCACGGGCCTATCCGCTCCGTGGCATGTGGGATCTCCCCGGACCGGGGCACGAACCTGTGTCCCCTGCATCGGCAGGTGGACTCTCAACCACTGCGCCACCAGGGAAGCCCAGAACAGGAGTTTTACATCATGCGTGTCTTTCCCTTTCTTCTCCTTTCCTTTTATTCCCCCAGCCTCAAGCAGATTTGCTTTCCCCTCATGAGTTTCCTTTTGTGTCCATACAACTGTGTCCCCAATTCTCCTTTCTTCCTGCTCTTTTCAGGGATCTAATTTAGCCAGTTTTCAGTCAGTGTCAGCAAGAGTTAATTACCTTGATTTTCTAAACAGTGTTACTGTCAACATTAGGTAGACATTCCAGTTGGCACTGGCCAAACTGCTTTAATCTAATTGCCTGGTTACCCCCATTTATTTGCATTTTTCTTCAAAAACATTTAAATCTCAGGCTTACGTTATTCACATTGTATTCCCAACTATTGTATTAAAATAATGACTTCTATATTTGTGAATTATTGGACGTATCTATCTACTTGAATATTATACAAATACCACCCGAGATCATTCGGTTAGAAAGACCCTCCGAAGGTCAGATAAACGGTTCCCCTGACTCCTGACAATTTTCCTCCATAAATAAAAAGAGCAGATAATAATTTAGTCCAGGCTGATTGATCTGAAGGGAAGGAGCACTGTTTCAACTGAAGTTTCCGAGTGGCAGTGCTGGCTCATTGCTTTGTTTCTGGAACTCACCACTGCTAGATGTTGTGAGGAGCTCACGGATGAGTGAGACGCAGCTCCTAGCCTGCAGCAGTTCATGATGGCAGTAGAAGAAATCTTTGTATCCACCACCTTTTCCATGTATTTGAAGGCTATTAATACTGACCCATATTTTTTGGATATTCCAAAAAGAAAAAAATAAAACATTTCCTGCAAATCAAAACTACAATGAGGTATCACCTCACACTAGTCAGAATGGCCATCATTTAAAAGTCTACAAAAGTCTACAAATAATAATTGCTAGAGAGGGTGTGGAGAAAAAGGAACCCTCCTACACTGTCAGTGGGAATTTAAGTCAGTGAAGTCACTAAGGAGAACAATACGGAGGCTCCTTAAGAAACTAAAAAATAGAGTTACCGTGTGAACCCACTACAATCCCACTCTTGAGCATATATCTTGGAAAAGATGAAAACTCTACTTCAAAAAGATACATGCACCCCAGTGTTTATTGCAGCACTATTTACAATAGCCATGACATGGAAGCAACCTAATTGTCCATTGACAAATTAATGGATAAAGAAGATGTGGTACATATATACAATGGAATATTACTCAGCTGTGACAAAGAATGAAATAATGCCATTTGCAGCAATATGTATGGACCTAGAGATTATCATACTAAGTGAAGTACAATAAGACAGAGAAAGACAAATAATCATATGATATCACTTATATGTGGAATCTAACAAAATGATGCAAAGGAATTTATTTACAAAACAGAAATAGACTCACAAACATAGAAAACAAAGTATGGTTACTAAAGGGGAAACAGGGGGAGGTATAAATTAGGGCTTTGGGATTAATAGGTACACACTACTATATATAAAATAGATAAACGACAAGGACCTACAAAGGAATTATATTCAATATCTTATAATAACCTATAATGCAAAAGAATCTGAAAAAGAATAGATACATATATGTATAACTGAATCACTGCTGTACACTTGAAACTAACACAACATTGTAAATTAAATAGACTTCAATTTTAAAAATGGTTAAGAAAATAAAAAATAAAACATTTCCAACAGTGAATAATACTCAAATAAATAGCTTCCTTATCTCCAAGGGTACATATGCTAGTGGTAACTTTATTTTCCCCACCAGTGGTTCACAGGACTTTGGGCTTCATCTTTTGATGATCCAGGTCTCACTGGTATAGAAAAATGGTACCCTGAGAAGCCTCATACGAAAGAGAATTTTGTGGGCAATGAGGCCATATAAACCCGTGAAATGGCTATCAGAGAGAGGACAGTTTTAAGAAAAGACGAGACACAACAAAGCTGAAAGCTTACAGCAGTGCTCTTAGCTGATGTCCATCAGAGAGACAAGAGTGAGGACACGATGGTCCTTTCTTTCCTCCTAAGGCCTGGGGCCTCTGTTCTGAATGGTGAGTCAGGGGCAGAGCAGGGGTCTGATGGTGCCAGGGTCAGCTTCCTCGCCCTCCTGGGATGGCACAGTGCCCTTCCCACAGTCATCAGAGGAGAGGAGGGCCTGCACCATGCCAGAGAGGCTCTGTTGAAGTATCTCAGAACTGGACTTTCCAGTCACAAAGCTTATAGAGGAGAGGGCAAATGACACTGCAGGTGTTTGCTCTGCATCTCATTCAACAAGGAGCCCTCAGGGGAGCTCCTTCCCACACCCCACAGGCTTGGCACTTCTGTTGCTGCTTGTAAACTTATGAAGGACAGCGACAACAGTCCATAGAATTTTAATTTTAAATTCATAATTTAGTCCAACCCCTTTATTCATTTATGTGTTTGGAAATAATTTTAAGCTTACAGGATAATTTCAAGTATATCACAGAGAACTCTTACATATTGCCTTTACCCAGATTTACCAGTTAACATTTCCCCCATTTGCTTTGTCATTTTTTCCTCTCTCTCTGTTTCTCTTTCTCTTTCTCTCTCAACACACACACACACACGTGCTCACACATGTGGGTGTGTATATATATATATATACATATATATATATGTATACATATTTTTTCTGAACCAGTTGAAAGTTGAAACCATCACGTCCTTTTAATCCTAAATAGTTCAGTGTGTATTTCCTAAGGACAAGGACATTTTTCTACAGAATCACAGTATAGTTATCAATTTCAGGAAAGGTAGCAATCTACCATCCATGTTTCAGTTTTGTCAGTTGATCCGATAGTGCCTTTCATTGCTTTTTTCCCTCACTATTGGATTTGGCCCAGGATCACATTCTGCATTCAGTTGTCACCTGCCGGGAATAGTCCTTACCCCTTCTTGCCTTTCGTGTCATAGATATTGTTGAAGCGTTGCAACCCTGTTTGTTTTTCACGTGAGAAGTTAAGATAGTTCCAGGATCGCACAGCTAGTTATGAAAGAATCAAGATTAGAAACAGAACATTTGAAACACAAAAGAGATATGTTTCCAGTTAAGTTACTAAATTTGATAATTAAGAGCAGGCATCATTGCCTTACCTAAGTATTATTAAGTTTTCTTCAACTACTTGGTCACTTCGAAATATAAGCCATCTCTAGAATGTTAGGTGAGCAATTACGCACCTGTAGAACCAGTATTTGTTATCCTGAAAAGGCTTAATGCTCACACCTACAATTAGCAAGAAAAAAAGACTTTTAACTTTCATTAGAAAAATTACTTTTGGCGGCTGCCTTATCCAGCCCAGCAAAACCAACTACTATTTATACCAACAATGTGATTTTTTTCAAACCATGTAAACTTTGGTGATTGAGTAAAGAGTAAAAATGGGGGAAAAAACCCAAAACAGGAAAAAGGCCAAGCTTTGCAATCTACAGGCACCATGGTAGTGCATCCGTTTGTACAGGTTAAAGGCCAGCGTACAGAGCAGAATTGAGGAGTATTCTCTGTGAAAAGGGAGATTCCACAGGACCCACAAGGTAAATGTGCAAGTGTTTGTGGGTTCACTCGTGTGTCTGCACACTTGATACACAAAATTGAGAAAGGCAGATTTGTTTTTTTTCCTTCCCATTCTCCTTTTAGCAAAGGACCAGAAGAAATCAAGGCTGAGAGATTGGACGATCTTTTAGTGAGGGCAGTGAGACCCATAGAAAGAGGCCCTGAAAATGCAACTGAAGCCCCATAACTGCTGTCCTCCCTTCTGAACTCCTCTTCACTTCTTGGGCCTCCTGTCCCCTCTGTCCTCCCACAGCACAGGGTCCCCACTCCTCCTTAGCCGGCTCCTCCCCTCCAAAGCGGCCTCCTCCTTCTCCCTGATATGCAGAAAATCCAGCTATTTCAGCGGCACCCTCCCTGGGTGTTGCCCTCCCTGTATTATTAACGAAGCCCTCTGCAGTAGGAAAGGGGGTGGTGGTGGAAGGCCATCTCGTCATAATGATGGTAATAGTAATGTTATAACTACCATTTCTGAGTGCTTACTATATGCTAAGCTCTTCCCATTTGTCAACTCATTTAATTCTCATAACAACCTGACAAGGTGAGACCTGTTTTATTACAGAAGAAATTGAAGCCCAGAGAAGCTACGTAACTTGCTGCAGACCCCAGGGAAGCCATGATCCAAATCTAGCGGGCTCCAGCGCCCATGCCATTGACCTCTCCTCTCTGCAGTGGCTTGGCTGTCTCTGAAGGCATTTGTGTTTAATGGCAGTCTCTTCTGTTTCTAGGACTCTGCAGTTTGCAAATCTGGCTGTGTGTTTCTCTGGAGCCGCTCATTCAGAGATGTGGGGTTAGTTCTACCCAAGGAATGGGAGGTTGTGCAGGTTACTAGGCAAAAAAATAGCAGCCTTAGCCCTGGAGCTCAGCTCTGATGATTCTAGGCCAGGTGTATCACTCTTCTTTCTAAAACTGGCGAAGCTTCCCAAAGCTCTTACTACGAAGGCCACACCCTTGACCTTGACTTTCAAGTCCAACAGGAAATGGCTGCATTCACCAATCCAGCTTTATCTTCACCCCACCCCCACCCCCTGCCACTCCTCTCCCTGAAGCCACACTGGTCTTCTTTTAGCCCTTGAATTTTCCATGATGCCTCCACCTGAGAGTTTTGTATGTGTCCTTTACTCTGACTGGAATCCTCTTTTCTGTGTCTTCCCTTCAACTAGAGGGAAGAGGGAAATCGCCATTCAGTCAGAACCCTGCAATATGCTCCCTGTCCTTTTCTTTCTTTGCATGGACCACAGTGAGTTTAATTATATGTTTAAGTAATTATTCACATTCTCTGATAGAATGCATGAAGGAGATATTTTTTAGTAGATTCCTTTGTTAGTTTTGACACTGACAAATTCCCAGTAGGAGACCTTGTATGGGACCAGGCCCTGGAACAGGTGATGGGAGGATACAGAGATGAAGGCATCATGGCTGCTGCCTTTGGAAAGCTTGCTAGCTAATGAGGAGTCAACTAATATAAGAGCTTTTACTGCAAGGCAGGGTGAATCAGCCAAATGCTCTAAAGAAGCTGGTATCAGGGGAGCCCAGAGAAAAGTTATAAATTCAGAGGTGATCAGAATAGCACAGAGATTTTGGTATGGAGAGGGCCATGCTTTGATAGGTGAAAAGAATTTCAATTGAAAAGGGGAAAGGCATTATAGGCTAAGTGAGTCCAGAATAAGGCACACAATTGCTTAAGGACCCAGCAAATCAGAATAGCAAATTGGCTTTATATATATTATTTCCTGTAATCCCTGTGGATGCAGGCACCAAAATGTAAGCCCTTCTAGTTCAGGAATTTCAGTCTGTTTTATTCATTGCTGTATTTCTGGCTCCCACAAAGTTCCTGGTAGCACTTTGGTGCTTAATAAATATTTATTGAATGCATAAGGTAGCTACTCATTGCTTCCATTTTACAATTGAGAATATGCACAAATAAGTGACTCAAGATTACATAGAGCCAAGATTTTAAGAAAATATGGAAAAATATATTTTAAAATGTTGGGGGTGAGAAAAACCTTTTAAAGCCTAATATGGAGGAAACAATTGTTTCATATAAAGGAAACAATTGATAACTTTTGTTACAAAAATCTTTTAAAAATTGATTTGTCAAGAAAAATTATAAACAAAGTTGTAAGAATCAAAACCATGTGATGTTATTTAACATGATTAAAAAGTAATGTTATAGGAACTGAGGTGGCGTGTGCGGCGCTTCTACGCACAGCCCGGTGAGCTGAGGTGTTGGTGTAGTCGTTTCGCGTCAGGTGCCGGGTGTGACACCCCGTCATGCAGCACCCTGTGAGCCAGTGAAACTAAGCACAGAGGAAAAGGAAACAAAAAGACACCTAGAGTCTGTGAAGTGCACTCTGAAGAGAACACGGCATGCAGACCCAGTTCTTCCTTCTTCTAGACGCATCATCTGTCCAGCTTCCTTGGACAACTGAGCAGAGGGACATACCTGGCTTGCCTACTAGAGATTTCACAGCAGAGCAAAATTCACCTTTTTTCAATAGCCGTGTGGATGAAAAGCTTTTGGTGCTCCAGCCAGGAGGCAGGGCTCTGCCTCTGAGGTAGGAGAGCCAACTTCAGGACACTGATCAACAAGAGACCTCCCAGCTCCACATAATATCAAACGGCGAAAATCTCCCAGAGACCTCCATCTTAACACCAGCACCCAGCTTCACTCAACGACCAGCAAGCCACAGTGCTGGAAAACCTATGCCAAACAACTAGCAAAACAGGAACACAACCCCACCCATTAGCAGAGAGGCTGCCTAAAATCATAATAAGGCCACAGACACCCCCAAACACACCACCAGACGTGAACCTGCCCACTAGAGAGACAAGATCCAGCCTCATCCACCACAACACAGGCACTAGTCCCCTCCACCAGGAAGCCTACACAACCCACTGAACCAACCTTAGCCACTGGAGACAAACATCAAAAACAGGAGGAACTACGAACCTGCAGCCTGCAAAAAGGAGACCCCAAACACAGTAAGATAAGCAAAATGAGAAGACAGAAAAACACACAGCAGATAAAGGAGCAAGATAAAAATGCACCAGACCTAACAAATGAAGAGGAAATAGGCAGTCTACCTGAAAGAGAATTCAGAATAATGATAGTAAGGTTGATCCGAAATCTTGGAGATAGAATGGACAATAGATTGGACAAAATGCAAGAATCAGTTAACAAGGACCTAGAAGAACTAAAGATGAAACAAGCAATGATGAACAACACAATAAATGAAATTAAAAGTACTCTAGATGGGATCAATAGCAGAATAACTGAGGCAGAAGAACGGATAAGTGACCTGGAAGATAAAATAGTGGAAATAACTACTGCAGAGCAGAATAAAGAAAAAAGAATGAAAAGAACTGAGGACAGTCTCAGAGACCTCTGGGACAACATTAAACGCACCAACATTCGAATTATAGGGGTTCCAGAAGAAGAAGAGAAAAAGAAAGGGACTGAGAAAATATTTGAAGAGATTATAGTTGAAAACTTCCCTAACATGGGAAAGGAAATAGTTAATCAAGTCCAGGAAGCACAGAGAGTCCCATACAAGATAAATACAAGGAGAAATACGCCAAGACACATATTAATCAAACTGTCAAAAATTAAATACAAAGAAAGCATATTAAAAGCAGCAAGGGAAAAACAACAAATAACACATAAGGGAATCCCCATAAGGTTAACAGCTGATCTCTCAGCAGAAACCCTACAAGCCAGAAGGGAGTGGCAGGACATACTGAAAGTGATGAAGGAGAAAAACCTGCAGCCAAGACTACTCTACCCAGCAAGGATCTCATTCAGATTTGATGGAGAAATTAAAACCTTTACAGACAAGCAAAAGCTGAGAGAGTTCAGCACCACCAAACCAGCTTTACAACAAATGCTAAAGGATCTTTTCTAGGCAGGAAACACAAGAGAAGGAAAAGACCTATAATAACGAACCCAAAACAATTTAGAAAATGGGAATAGGAACATACATATCGATAATTACCTTAAATGTAAATGGACTAAATGCTCCCACAAAAAGACACAGATTAGCTGAATGGATACAAAAACAAGACCCTTATATATGCTGTCTACAAGAGACCCACTTCAGACCTAGAGACACATACAGACTGAAAGTAAGGGGATGGAAAAAGATATTCCATGCAAATGGAAGCCAAAAGAAAGCTGGAGTAGCAATTCTCATATCAGACAAAATAGACTTTAAAATAAGGACTATTAAAAGAGACAAAGAAGGACACTACATAATGATCAAGGGATCGATCCAAGAAGAAGATATAACAATTGTAAATATTTATGCACCCAACATAGGAGCACCTCAATACATAAGGCAAATACTAACAGCCATAAAAGGGGAAATCGACAGTAACACATTCATAGTAGGGGACTTAAACACCCCACTTTCACCCATGGACAGATCATCCAAAATGAAAATAAATAAGGAAACACAAGCTTTAAATGATACATTAAACAAGATGGACTTAATTGATATTTATAGGACACTCCATCCAAAAACAACAGAATACACATTTTTCTCAAGTGCTCATGGAACATTCTCCAGGATAGATCATATCTTAGGTCACAAATCAAGCCTTGGTAAATTTAAGAAAATTGAAATTGTATCAAGTATCTTTTCTGACCACAACGCCATGAGACCAGATATCAATTACAGGAAAAGATCTGTAAAAAATACAAACACATGGAGGCTAAACAATACACTACTTAATAATGAAGTGATCACTGAAGAAATCAAAGAGGAAATCAAAAAATACCTAGAAACAAATGACAATGGAGACACAACGACCCAAAACCTGTGGGATGCAGCAAAAGCAGTTCTAAGGGGGAAGTTTATAGCAATACAAGCCCACCTTAAGAAGCAGGAAACATCTCGAATAAACAACCTAACCTTGCACCTCAAGCAATTAGAGAAAGAAGAACAAAAAAACCCCAAAGCTAGCAGAAGGAAAGAAATCATAAAAATCAGATCAGAAATAAATGAAAAAGAAATGAAGGAAACAATAGCAAAGATCAATAAAACTAAAAGCTGGTTCTTTGAGAAGATAAACAAAATAGATAAACCACTAGCCAGACTCATCAAGAAAAAAAGGGAGAAGACTCAAATCAATAGAATTAGAAATGAAAAAGGAGAGGTAACAACTGACACTGCAGAGATAAAAGAGATCATGAGAGATTACTGCAAGCAACTCTATGCCAATAAAATGGACAATCTGGAAGAAATGGACAAATTCTTAGAAATGCACAACCTGCCAAGACTGAATCAGGAAGAAATAGAAAATATGAACAGACCAATCACAAGCACTGAAATTGAAACTGTGATTAAAAACCTTCCAACAAAGAAAAGCCCAGGACCAGATGGCTTTACAGGCGAATTCTATCAAACATTTAGAGAAGAGCTAACACCTATCCTTCTCAAACTCTTCCAAAATATAGCAGAGGGAGGACCACTCCCAAACTCCTTCTACGAGGCCACCATCACCTTGATACCAAAACCAGACAAGGATGTCACAAAGAAAGAAAACTACAGGCCAATATCACTGATGAACATAGATGCAAAAATCCTCAACAAAATACTAGCAAACAGAATCCAACAGCACATTAAAAGGATCATACACCATGATCAAGTGGGGTTTATTCCAGGAATGCAAGGATTCTTCAATATACACAAATCTATCAATGTGATAAATCATATTAACAAATTGAAGGAGAAAAACCATATGATCATCTCAATAGATGCAGAGAAAGCTTTTGACAAAATTCAACACCCATTTATGATAAAAACCCTGCAGAAAGTAGGCATAGAGGGAACTTTCCTCAACATAATAAAGGCCATACATGACAAGCCCACAGCAAACATCATCCTCAATGGTGAAAAACTGAAAGCATTTCCACTAAGATCAGGAACAAGACAAGGTTGCCCACTCTCACCACTATTATTCAACATTGTTTTGGAAGTTTTAGCCACAGCAATCAGAGAAGAAAAGGAAATAAAAGGTATCCAAATCGGAAAAGAAGAAGTAAAGCTGTCACTGTTTGCAGATGACATGATCCTATACATAGAGAACCCTAAAGATGCTACCAGAAAACTACTAGAGCTAATCAATGAATTTGGTAAAGTGGCAGGATACAAAATTAATGCACAGAAATCTCTGGCATTCCTATATACTAATGATGAAAAATCTGAAAGTGAAATCAAGAAAACACTCCCATTTACCATTGCAACAAAAAGAATAAAATATCTAGGAATAAACCTACCTAAGGAGACAAAAGACCTGTATGCAGAAAATTATAAGACACTGATGAAAGAAATTAAAGATGATACAAATAGATGGAGAGATATACCATGTTCTTGGATTGGAAGAATCAACATTGTGAAAATGACTCTACTACCCAAAGCAATCTATAGATTCAATGCAATCCCTATCAAACTACCACTGGCATTTTTCACAGAACTAGAACAAAAAATTTCACAATTTGTATGGAAACACAAAAGACCCAGAATAGCCAAAGCAATCTTGAGAACGAAAGAAGGAACTGGAGGAATCAGGCTCCCTGACTTCAGACTATACTACAAAGCTACAGTTATCAAGACGGTATGGTACTGGCACAAAAACAGAAAGATAGATCAATGGAACAGGATAGAAAGCCCAGAGATAAACCCATGCACATATGGACACCTTATCTTTGATAAAGGTGGCAGTAATGTACAATGGAGAAAGGACAGCCTCTTCAATAAGTGGTGCTGGGAAAACTGGACAGGTACATGTAAAAGTATGAGATTAGATCACTCCCTAACACCATACACAAAAATAAGCTCAAAATGGATTAAAGACCTAAATGTAAGGCCAGAAACTATCAAACTCTTAGAGGAAAACATAGGCAGAACACTCTATGACATAAATCACAGCAAGATCCTTTCTGACCCACCTCCTAGAGTAATGGAAATAAAAACAAAAATAAACAAATGGGACCTAATGAAACTTCAAAGCTTTTGCACAGCAAAGGAAACCATAAACAGGACCAAAAGACAACCCTCAGAATGGGAGAAAACATTTGCAAATGAAGCAACCGACAAAGGATTAATCTCCAAAATTTACAAGCAGCTCATGCAGCTAAATAACAAGAAAACAAACAACCCAATCCAAAAATGGGCAGAAGACCTAAATAGACATTTCTCCAAAGAAGATATACAGACTGCCAACAAACACATGAAAGAATGCTCAACATCATTAATCATTAGAGAAATGCAAATCAAAACTACAATGAGATATCATCTCACACCAGTCAGAATGGCCATCATCAAAAAATCTAGAAACAATAAATGCTGGAGAGGGTGTGGAGAAAAGGGAACACTCTTGCACTGCTGGTCGGAATGTGAATTGGTTCAGCCACTATGGAGAACAGTATGGAGGTTCCTTAAAAAACTACAAATAGAACTACCATATGACCCAGCAATCCCACTACTGGGCATATACCCTGAGAAAACCAAAATTCAAAAAGAGTCATGTACCAAAATGTTCATTGCAGCTCTATTTACAATAGCCCGGAGATGGAAACAACCTAAGTGCCCGTCATCGGATGAATGGATAAAGAAGATGTGGCACATATATACAATGGAATATTACTCAGCCATAAAAAGAAACGAAATTGAGCTATTTGTAATGAGGTGGATAGACCTAGAGTCTGTCATACAGAGTGAAGTAAGTCAGAAAGAAAAAGACAAATACCGTATGCTAACGCATATATATGGAATTTAAGAAAAAAAATGTCATGAAGAACCTAGGCGTAAAGCAGGAATAAAGACGCAGACCTCCTAGAGAACGGACTTGAGGTTATGGGGAGGGGGAAGGGTGAGCTGTGACAGGGCGAGAGAGAGTCATGGGCATATACACACTAACAAACGTAGTAAGGTAGATAGCTAGTGGGAAGCAGCCGCATGGCACAGGGATATTGGCTCGGTGCTTTGTGACAGCCTGGAGGGGTGGGATAGGGAGGGTGGGAGGGAGGGAGACGCAACAGGGAAGACATATGGGAACATATGTTTATGTATGACTGATTCACTTTGTTATAAAGCAGAAACTAACACACCATTGTAAAGCAATTATACCCCAATAAAGATGTTAAAAAAAAAAAAAGTAATGTTATAATCCTTAACATATAAAGAGTACTTAAGAGTCAACAGAAAAAGTAAATACCCCAAAAGAAAAATGGACAAATAGAAACCATGAAGAAGCAGTTCATAAAAGCACAAATCACAATAATTTTAAAAACTCATATATATATCTTCACAAGAAATAAAAATGTAAATATATAAATAGTGTGATATTGTTTTACGTAGCAGCTGACAAAGTACAATGTTGGTCAAGATCCAAGGAAGCAGATACTCTCATACACTGGGTGCAAGACTATGAATTGGCACAGTCTTGCTGGAAAGCATCTAGCAATACACTCCAAAATGTAAATTGAGTATACTCTTTGATTCAGGATTTTAGCAATTCTAAGGAAATATCAAACAATTTTATCAAAATGTCTTTACAAGTAATATTCTGACAGTGTTCTTTATTTTTTTTCACTGTTGTCAATTTAATTAATACTTTTGACTACACAACCTCCAAAAGAGTAGTTCTCAATTTAACCAAAGCACTTTCCATGATGCCAAAAATTAACGTTTGGTTGCCATCACTCTTGCAACAAAAGTACTTGGACAACTGCCAAATGCAGAGCACTCAGGTGGGTACCTCAGGATTACACAGATGCAGTCAAGAGCTCAAAGAAGCCTTCAGGAAAACTTGTTAATTCTTTGATTTTCCTCAGCAACTTCTCCCCTCTTATTTTCTTTAGCAAATATCCAGAACCACCAGTAGTCTCTGTAAATATACTCTTCAACTATTCAACTATTCAACTCCTCACCCTCAGCAAGGGTTGCCTTTAATCAAGCAATTGGCTGGAGTGGAATTCTAACCCAATGCTTTCAGCACCATCTTGACTCCCTTTTTTTAAAAAATAAATTTATTTTTGGCTGCGTTGGGCCCTCATTGCTATGCACGGGCTTCCTCTAGTTGTGGCAAGCGGGGGCTACTCTTCATTGCAGTGCGTGGATTTCTCATTGCGGTGGCTTCTCTTGTTGCGGAGCATGGGCTCTAGGCATGAGGCTTCGGTAGTTGTAGCACATGGGCTCAGTAGTTGTGGCTCATGGGCTCTAGAGCACAGGCTCAGTAGTTGTGGCGCACGGGCTTACCTGCTCCGCAGCATGTGGGATCTTCTTGGACCAGGGCTCGAACCTGTGTTCCCTGCACTGGCAGGTGGATTCTTAACCACTGCGCCACCAGAGAAGTCGCCTATATTATTTTAAGTAGTGTCAGTCCCTACTCTGTGTCAATCTACTAGGTTAACACTACCACCTCCCAAAGTCCTTCAATCCATTAGGTCCTTTCAAAGTCCTGCTAGTGTTAGAAGGTCTCCTGCAGAGGTGGGGGCTGGCTGTGGCTCACCGTGGGGTCAAGGACACTGGCAGCAGAAGCTCTGGGAAGCATTCCGCGGTGTGAGCTCTCCCAGAGTCCACCATCAGCCCCACCAAAGAGCCAGGCAGCCTCCAGTGCTGGGTTGCCTCAGGCCAAACAACCAACAGGGAGGGAACCCAGCCCCACCCATCAGCAGACAAGTGGATTCAGTGTTCTTTATAATACAGTGAAAATTTGGAAACAACTTAAATGTCTATCAATAAGGGATTAGCTAAATAAGTTATAAGATCTATAAGTGGATTTCTACACAGCTATTACATAGGATGGTATATAGTATGGGTTGGCAAACTGGCTCACGGGCCAAATCCAGTTCACTGACTGTTTTTGTTAATAAAGTTTTACTGGCACACAGCCGCACTCATTTACTGATATATTGTCTATAGCTAGTTTCACACTACAATGGTCACTTGAACCTTTGCAACCGAAACCAAATGACCCAGAGGCCTGAAATATTTACTGTCTGTCCCTATACAAAAATGTTTGCTGACCCCTGATTTATAAATATGTTCATTGTCATGGAAAGCTCTCTGTAACATATTATTGAGTGATAAAAGCAGGGTAAAAAATCACAACCATAGTGTGATCCCTGTTATATGAAATCATGTGGTAATGGGGAAGGGGGAAAAACACCTTAAATAATATATTTTTAGGAAAGATGTCTTAAATTATGTTCACCAGACATAATATATACTGGGTTATCTGTGAGTTGTGAGATTTTAATTTAATTTTTACTTAACCTCTTTATATTTTTCTGTAATTCCTAAGTTTCTAAAAAAATTTACATAAGTAAAACAGATAAATGGCTATTATTTTTGTTATATTGAGTTCAGAGTTCATATTATTTCTTTTAAAAAAATTAATTAACTAATTTATTTATTTTGGGCTGCATTGGGTCTTTGTTGCTGCATGCAGGCTTCCTCTAGTTGCGACAAGCGGAGGCAACTCTTCATTGCAGTGCGCGGGCTTCTCATTGTGGAGGCTTCTCTTGTGGAGCACGGGCTCTAGGCACGCGGGCTTCAGTAGTTGTGGCACACAAGCTCAGTAGTTGTGGCTTGTAGGCTCTAGAGCCCAGGCCCAGCAGTTGTAGTGCACGGGTTTAGCTGCTCCGCGGCCTGTGGGATCTTCCTGGACCAGGGCTTGAACCCGTGTCACCTGCATTGGCAGGCAGATTCTTAACCACTGTGGCACCAGGGAAGTCCCATATTATTGCTTTTTGAATAAAGGTCTTAAACTAATAACTCACAAAGAAAGGAAATAGAGCTACTAAGCAGACTGTCAAAGGGAACTGTCAAAGGTTGCAAAAAATGCAAGTTGAAATTGTTTTGGAGGGAGGATGGGGCAGCCTGCAGGGGCAGCAGCTCCTGCCTTCTCTGCAGCTCGGTAGCCAGGGGTGGAAGGAAGCCTCAGGTGAAACCCCAAGTCAGACCCCACACTGCATCCCACTGTCTCATCTCTCCCCCCTTGTTTTTCTTTTACCATTTGGTTTGTGGTTCTATCTGTTCGTGTTTTTTTTTTCCTTCTTTTCTTCTGAGCTGTGTGGCTGGCAGGGTCTTGGTGCTGCGGCCAGGTGTCAGGCCTGAGCCTCCAAGGTGGGAGAGCCTAGTCCAGGACATTGGACCACCAGAGACCTCCTGGCCCCATGTAATATCAATCAGTGAGAGCTCTCTGAGAGATCTCCATCTCGACACTTAAGACCCAGCTCCACCCAACGGCCAGCAAGCTCCAGGGCTGGACAACCCATGCCAAACAACTAGCAAGACAGGAACACAACCCCACCCAATAGCAGAGAGGTTGCCTAAAGTCATACTAAGTTCACAGACACCCCAAAACACACTGCCGGACGTGGCCCTGCCCACCAGAAGAACAAGATCCAGCCCCACTCACGAGAACACAGGCACAAGTCCCCTCCACTAAGAAGCCTACACAAGCCACTGAACCAACCTCACCCACTGGGGGAAGACACCAAAAACAACAGGAACTGTTAACCTGCAGCCTGTGAAAAGGAGACCCCAAACACAGTAAGTTAAACAAAATGAGAAGACACAGAAATATGCAGCAGCTTAAGGAGCAAGGTAAAAACCCACCAGACCAAACAAATGAAGAGGAAATAGGCAGTCTACCTGAAAAAGAATTCAGAATAATGATAGTAAAGATGATACAAAATCTTGGAAATAGAATAGAGAAAATACAAGAAACATTTAAAAAGGACCTAGAAGGGCTAAAGAGCAAACAGGTAATGATGAACAAAACAATAAATGAAATTAAAAATTCTCTAGAAGGAATCAATAGCAGAATAACTGAAGCAGAAGAATGGATAAGTGACCTGGAAGATAAAATAGTGGAAATAACTGCTGCAGAGCAGAGTAAAGAAAAAAGAATGAAAAGAATTAAGGACAGTCTCAGATACCTCTGGGACAACATTAAGCACACCAACATTTGAATTATAGGGGTCCCAGAAGAAGAAGAGAAAAAGAAAAGGTCTGAGAAAATATTTGAAGAGATTATAGTTGAAAACTTCCCTAACATGGGAAAGGAAATAGTCAAGTGTAGGAAGCACAGAGAGCCCCATACAGGATGAATGCAAGGAGAAACACACCAAGACACATATTAATCAAACTATCAAAAATTAAATACAAAGAAAAAATATTAAAAGCAGCAAGGGAAAAGCAACAAATAACATATAAGGGAATCCCCATAAGGTTAACAGCTGATCTTTCAGCAGAAACTCTGCAAGCCAGAAGGAAGTGGCAGGACATTTTTAAAGTGATGAAAGGGAAAAACCTACAACCAGGATTACTCAGCAAGGACCTAAATGTAAGACCAGACACTATAAAACTCTTAGAGGAAAACATAGGCAGAACACTCTATGACATAATTCACAGGAAGATCTTTTTTGACCCACCTCCTAGAGAAATGGAAATAAAAACGAAAGTAAACAAATGGGACCTAATGAAACTTAAAACCTTTTGCACAACAAAGGAAACCATAAATAAGACAAAAGGCAACCCTCAGAATGGGAGAAAATATTTGCAAATGAAGCAACTGACAAAAGGTTAATCTCCAAAATTTACAAGCAGCTCATGCAGCTCAATATTAAAAAACAAACAACCCAATCCAAAAATAGAATACCTAAACAGACATTTCTCCAAAGAAGATATAAGATGGCCAAAAAACACATGAAAGGATGCCCAGCCTCACTAATTAGTAGAGAAATGCAAATCAGACCTACAGTGAGGTATCACTTCACACCAGTCAGAATGGCCATTATCAAAAATTCTACAAACAATAAATGCTGGAGAGGATGTAGAGAAAAGGGAACCCTCTTGCACTGTTGGTAGGAATGTAAACTGATACAGCCACTATGGAGAACAGTATGGAGGTTCCTTAAGAAACTAAAAATAGAACTACCATATGACTTAGCAATCCCACTACTGGGCATATACCCTGAGAAAACCATAATTCAAAAAGAGACCTGTAACACAATGTTCATTGCAGCACTGTTTGCAATAGCCAGGACATGGAAGCAACCTAAGTGTCCATCAACAGATGAATGGATAAAGAAGATGTGGCACATATATACAAGAAATGAAATTGAGTTATTTGTAGGGAGGTGGATGGACTTAGAGTCTGTCATACAGAGTGAAGTAAGTCAGAAAGAGAAAAACAAATACTGTAAGCTAACACATATATATGGAATCTAAAAAAAAATGGTTCTGATGAGCCTAGGGGCAGGATAGGAATAAAGACGCAAATGTAGAGAATAGACTTGAGGACACAGGGAGGGGGAAGGGTAAGCTGGGATGAAGTGAGAGAGTAGCACTGACATATATATACTACCAAATGTAAAATAGATAGCTAGTGAGAAGCAGCTGCATAGCACAGGGAGGTCAGCTCAGTGCTTTGTGACCACCTAGAGGGGTGGGATAGGGAGGGTGGGAGGGAGACGCAAGAGGGAGGGGATATGGGGATATATGTGTATGTATAGCTGATTCACTTTGTTATAAAGCAGAAACTAACACACCATTGCAAATCAATTATACTCCAATAAAGATGTTAAAAAATTTTTTTATTTTTTAAATTAGCAAAGTTTAAACCCACTTAATACTGGTTAGGGGGGTTCAATAAAACTCTTCTTTCATAAATTGCTGGTCACCTTCCAAATTGTTATAATTTTGGAAACTAATCTGGTAAAGTCTTAATAGCTTTTAATATAGCCTTGAACTTCTATACTTTTAATGTATGCCTTGGAATAGTATTCTCACCTTTAGGAATATACACATCTAAAGAAATAAACTTTGATTTGGGAAAGACAATATACACCAAGTTTTTCAGGTAAAATGTTTTTGATTTAAAGTTAAATGGAATTGAACGTAAGATCCCACGCGTGATACTTTTACTACAGTGGCAAAGTCTCTACAGGACAATAGCAAGTGCTGCTCAAGATGAGCAGCCACTGGAGCTCTTGGACGTTGCTGGTAGGGATGCAAAACAGCCACTCTGGGAAATAGCTTTTCAGTTTCTTATAAAGTTAAACATATACTTTCAGTTTGATACCCAGCAATCCCAACCCTATGTATTTACCCTTGAGAAATGAAAACTTATGTGCACACAAAAACCTGTACATAAATATTTATAGAAGTTCTGTCCATAATTGTCAAAAACTGGAAATAATACAAATGTTCTGTAATGGGTACATCCACACAATGGAATGCAACTCAGTAATAAAAAAAAAAGGAGCGTGCTGTTGATACCCACAACTTGCATGAATCTCAAAGGCTCTATGCTGAGTGAAAGAAGGCAGTCTCAAATGCTGACACACTGTATGATTCCATTTGTATGGCCTTCTTGACAAGACAAAATTAAAGGGATGGAGAATAGATAAGGGGTTGCCGAGTGTTAGGCCTGGGGATGTGACTACAAAGGGACAGCACTGGTGTTTGGGGGATGATGGAACTGCTCTGTCTCCATATTGTGGTGGTAGTTACACAAATCTATGCACATATTATAATTCATAGAACTGCACACCCCAAAATAGTCAATTTTACTATTTGTTAATTTAAAATTAAAATATGTAGGAAAAAATAGAAGATTACACACAAAAATTACAGTATTATTTGTTTAAAATCATGATTTTATGGGCAACTTTCTTATTTTTCCAATTTTATATGAATAAATTATTTTTATAATTCGAATAATATACTTACAAACAAACCTATCCAGGAACTCTAAAATCCTAGCAGTGTATGCAGTTTGGGAAGACAACAGATAGCCTTCATACTGCAATTGTATCTGAAGGCACTGTGCATTCTGGTCATCGAGGGCAGTTCAAATTGTGTCCAGGAGTCTGTTTATGAAATTAATAAAGTATGTAATTCACTTTAGAAAGTGGAAGTAGAAGTAATAACAGAACTTTTGCTTCCTTAAAAAGTCTCTTTTATCCACAAAATTTACTCTTGTAGAATTCCTCACTCACTTTTTTTCCCTCATTCATTTTTGATGCCAAATAAATGAGATTGTGTCAAAAGGTAATAATAACCCCATATACACATTCATTATCTCGTGTTATCCAATCCTGAGAAGGTGAGTGGGGTTAGTGTACACTCATCTCTTTGCAGAGAGGAAGCCGAGGTAGAGAAACATTGGAGTGTAGGCAGCATGGCAATAAAAATTCCATTTGCTTTAACTTTTCTCCCAGGAGGCAGACTGTATTTTTTTGTGGCTTGCCAATAATGATATATAAGGTAATATTATCATATTGTTTTCTCTTGAGACTTTCCTGGACATCATTAGGAATGAAATAAGTGTTGTATGCCTTGAGAGATAAAGTATTTGTTTTCTCACTGAAAATTCACAAGTACTTTGACTGTAATGAAATACTCTCATCTGTTTGGTTTTTCAGGATTTTGTATTTCACGCTGATTCTGCCTCTGCAGTACCTTGAGCCTTTCTTTTCATGCATCTTCCTCAACCTACAGCTCATGGTCCTGCAAATTCTTAATCTTTACTGGGGTTACTTCATCCTGAAGATGCTCAAAAGATGTATATTCACGAAGGTAAGGGCTGTTCAAGTCTCATTGCTCTTAACAAATAGATTTCATTGCCAGATTGAAGGTGAGGCCCAGCTGGTGGAACATTCTACTTAATTTATAGTTAACCAGAATTTTTTTTTCTTGATTTGATCCGTCTTGATAAAAGTTTCTCCAAACTATAGATTTTTCATTAAGTAGATTTCTAAGGTGTTCTTAAGAAATTGCTTTTATTAGAGGACAAAGGTTTTTTTGAAAATTTCTGTCCAAAAATTGAATGCTGCTTCTTAAAGAATGTCCTAATAAGTCTAAATTTGCTCCAGTTTGGGGCAAGCTTTATGGTGTTGGTTGGGTACTGTTTCAGATCCTTGGTTTGTTTACCTTTGCTGAACATCCAATTTGCACATAATGCTCTCCCCCTGAGCTTTCTCTTCCTCTCTGAAACTTTGTCCATCATTTGCCTATACTTTTTTCTGAAAACATCTTCTTCCCTAAGAAATTAATAATACATTTTAGACAAAAGAAGGGGCTTTTCTGTTTGTTTTGTTTTGAATTCTAGTTTTTAATTTCAGAACAGGGGAGGAGAGGGCTTCAGAAATGAGTAAGACATAATCACTGCCTTTGGGGAAACAGCCCAGCATATAGTCGGGGAATATTCACCTACTCGCAACTTACATGTATTGTACAGAATGTCCGGTGCTGAAGAGAGGTCCCAGAAACTTGCTGAGAAAGACAAAAGAGAAATTAGGGGACCAGGGAAAGTTTCACTGAATAGATGGAATTTGACTGGAGTCTTTAAGGCATGTTAAAAAAAAAAATCAAATCACAGCTCCTTCCTTGCCTGGAAATCATACATCCAAGGGAATTTTAATTAAGAATCTTTCAAGGTAAAAAGTTACAGCTGGCTCACTTTTGGGTGTTACCTAATCCATGTATAACACAGCATTGTATCATGACCAGAATGAATGACTCATATGTAACAGGTATGCTGGTAATTTATCAGATAAGCTCATTTTTTGATCAACTCTCTGATTAATTCATTTTCCTACTTTAGCAATTGTGTCTCAAAGATCATTGAAGCGCTGACAAATGAAGTGGATGTGGCCATAATTGACCTCTAGATCTTCTAAATCTAGACAGAGGTATAGGAAATTGGGCTACATCTGCATTAATCTCAAGCCAAATCCTGAAAGTTATTTTACTTTTTTAAACTAAATTACTGACTTGAGTTTGTTTTCCTGAGAGTAGATTCTTTCCTTTAAAGCTGGAGTGCCCAAAAAAAAAAATTTTCATTGAATGGTTCTAGTTTATTAATGTTCTAAATAGTTTTTCTATGATCTCTGCAAAAGTTATTTTATCCCTAAGTGACAGATACAGTTCAAGTAACTGAGATAAACTTAAGAATTTGAGCAGTTAGACAATTTGTACATCCAGGGGTTGGACAGAAGGCAGGTCACTGAACTGAGCCTGCCTGACCTTTGGGTCCAGCCTTCCTGGAGCTCCTGTCCCCAGGCAGAAATGGTTCCCTTATTAACTGGTGAGTGACAGTAATTACAGGCTTGGAAGAGATCCAGGCAGAACAAAACTTGGAAACCAGAAAATACTCTTGTTTGGTTTCATCATGATTTTCATATTTCTGATCTCTAATGGGTTGTACCAAGCCTGATAAAAACCCAGTGGGTTGGGGAACTGTGGACAGGAATTCCTGATTTCTCATGCTGTACTTTGGAAAAGCTGTTTCCAATTGCAATTTGACAGCAGCAGTGGAGGCCCCCGCGGCCCTAATCCTTGCAGTCCGCATGACTTCAGCTGGCTTGCATGTGCGCTCTGTTTTCCACAGCAGTGGCAAATCTGGCTGTGAAATCAGCTTCTTCCTCCAAAGCCATAAAGCCGACTTTTAAAGAATGCTGTTTGAAGGCATAGTTGCATTGCAAAGGGGAGGAGAGGGACAGAGGCAGGAGTTGAAATTTTTAGAGGAACAACTAACAAGTCAGTTTCCAATTCTATTTAATAAATATTTAGCATTTCATACACACCACAATTGTTACCAAGGTGACTAATTCTTGATATTTAAAAAATGGAATTGCAGAGGTTTGTAGGCCTCCAAAAAAAATTTTTTTTTAATCCTATAACAGCAATTGAGAATTTGTCTTTTCAAGTTCTTTATGTCTGGCAGGGCCCTAATAAGTAATTTTGAATATGTAAATGATAAATAATTTGGATGGCAAGTTACAAAATAATTTATTAATCTATTTATGGTCTCTATGAATTTGCATGGTAGACTGAAAAGACAAAAGTGATTATTCTTAAAAACAGTGATTTTTTGAAGTATTCACATCTTATTTTCCCTAAACAATAATATCGTTGCATGCATATGATGAGTGAGGACCTTCTACCATTTCTACCTTAAAATAACAATATCACTGTAATTTCAGGCCACTAACATATACACACCATAGTTAGCAGTCATCTTGCTGTTTGAGAACAAGAGTTGGCACTGAAACTTAACTGGTTCCTATAAAGTGGATGATTTTGTGATGAACTGCCAGCCTACACATCACATCCGGAAGTATGACGGGCTGACATATTCAACCTGTCATTCTCTTTGCAAACATGAGAAGTGCTTTCAGAGGAAATTAGAAGAAGCATAGCATGCTTTTGTTTAATGTTGCTTAAGAGAACTTGATCATCCTTAAGCTTTTATTTTCTTCTTTCTAAATATCATACTGAGTGCTGGCCAGCTTGAGTATGTTTCTGTGACATCTTAGGCTGGTTCATTGCCAAGACGTGGAGGTGGAGCTGTAGCCTGCAGCCCTTACACCCAGGCTGGAGAAACCAGCCCCTTGGCCACTGGCCCCAGCCATCTACTCTCTACAGGCAGTGTCTCTTAAGTTCACAGAATGACATTTACACATGCTGAACTGTTTCAGTTAAAGAAAGGAACCCTCTAATAAACATGAGGAAACTGAGGCCTCAACCAAATTCACACAGTAATCACATGGTAAAGCCTGAGTCTCTTAACTTGTAATACTTCACCTTTTCTAATTATTCAGGGAAGAAAATTAATAACCAGAAAATTAATTTTAAATACTTGTATGGAGTAAAAAATAGTGAGTACAGAAACAAATTGAGTAATCAAGATAGTAGATTAAAACACAGATCCTTCAAGTTATTTTTGAACTTTTTAAAAGCATAAAACAGTTTTGTAATTATTTTTTAAGTAATTTTTTATTTTTAATAATTTTTACTTCCTAGTGAAACATTTAGGGTAATAGCTAAGACTACAGGCTCTGTGTAGATTCAAATCTTAGCTCTCCCATTTATGGCTGTGTGATCTTGGACATATTATTTCTATTTATTGCCTCAGCTTCCTCACCTGTAACATGGGGCTGATGATATTAGTGCCTCCCTTACAGGAGAAAGCCCTTAGAACAGCATCTGGCATCCAGTGGGCACATGATAAACATTAGCTGCCATCATCACTGTCACTGTTACAATATACACGGGTTCCTTGGGCAGACACCTTGTGAATTCCAAGTGGCCTGACAGTTTGCTCTCACTCAAGCTCTCTCTTCCATTTGCTTAAATAAGGCTGCAGCTGATGTCAGGGGTCAGAGTCCTAGTCTTTCCACCAGTGGCTCTAATGACAGTTTCCTAAGCTGTCTTCTGCCAGTTGACTTTCATGACTCACATTCTAGATGGCACTTTTTGACACATTCTCTCAGATAACAGCATATTAGGGAAGAAATACAAAATCTGTAACTTCCAAGAAGACTTCAAGTCTCTTTTGTTAGTAGGCAATAGTGGATGTAAAAACTGCCATTTGCTGAACAAGACATTATAAAAATACCACAAAGGCTGACTACTGAGATTGTTAGAAAAATGCTATTGGTTTATATTTCCATATTTCTGGATATTTATATAGATTAACTAGATTAACAATCTATTCAAGAAACAACAGTGGAATTTATAAAATTTGATAACAAAAATAACTTTGCAAAGTTGCTGGGCTCAAACAACTTCAAATTTGAATATTCTATACTACATGTTCAGCCCAGCCACAAAATAGAGAATCCCATAGGATTTTAGAGCTAGAAGAGACCACTAAATGTCTACCAGGACACCAGGACCCTCCTCACGGCCTTGCTACTGTGGCTTACCACTCGTGTTCATGTAGATGGTAGTCTCTCTTGTATGGAGGAAGAGAGAGCTGAGTGAGGAAGGGACGTGCCTTACCCGAGGTCACACAGGAGTGGGGATTCCTGAGGCTAATTCTGTGCTCTCTGCCTCCCCAGGAATAGTGTGCATCTGTGTGTGTGTGTGTGTGTGTGTGTGTGTGTGTGTGTGTATGTTTAGTGTGGCTTACGCTCCGTTCCCACAAACTTCATGATCTTATCATAAACTTTGCTTGGTTACCTGACAAATAATCAATTAATTCCAGCTCTTCATAGAGGGTTCTCTTTAGAAAATCTCATTAAGGATATTCCCATTAGGGGATTTCCTGGCTTAAATCAGTCATAAACCTATTTTGTGTGTTTTTTTTTTAAATAAACCTGAAGTGTAGAGTTGTTTAAAGGAGCCAAAGTAGACTAGGCAACCATCTGAATGGTTCTAAGATAATAAAGAAAGGGAAAAAAAAGTATCATGAGTAAGAGCCAAGCCCTACAAGTAAACTGGCCTCTTCCCAGCTCCATATGCCCCCAACGGAATTCCTGTTGCTTTGCCTTCGACTGGGAGGCCTCCAAAACAGACCCACAGGTACAGCCAGGGCACCAAGGTGGTTGCTTGGGAGAAGACCCAACCTTACACTCACAATGGAGATGGAAGCGGCCCAGAACTGGAAGGAGGGGGTCACCTGCTAAAAGGGAAAATGGAGGCTCAGAGGGAGAAAGGGACTTAGTAAGGCCATGCAAATCAGGACTGGAACCCCCAGCAACCTTCTCAGTGAATACCTCTTTTCCACACCAGGATAACATTATGCAGGCATTTTCTTACATTGGCATGGTCATAAAACAAGATTTTATTTCAGTTTTCTTCAATCCACCCTCTCTTCCTTTGGAGACATGGAAAGCAGCTGGGTGGCGGCAGCTGAGTGGGGCCTGTTCCCTCTAGAAGATTTCAGATGCTGGGTGTCTGTTTAAAAATTGCGGACCTGGGGCTTCCCTGGTGGCACAGTGGTTAAGAATCTGCCTGCCAATGCAGGGGACACGGGTTCGAGCCCTGGTCCGGGAAGATACCACATACCGCGAAGCAACTAAGCCCGTGCGCCACAACTACTGAGCCTGCGCTCTAGAGCCTGTGCTCCGCAACAAGAGAAGCCACAGTGATGAGAAGCCCGCGCACCACAGTGCAGAGTAGCTCCAGCTTGCCGCAACTAGAGAAAGCCCGCACGCAACGAGGACCCAACACAGCCAAAAATAAACAAATAAATAAGTTAAAAAAAAATGGCGGACCTCCCTTCCCTGCAATTGCCCGTGAATTATGTAATTATACTACAGTGATTTTCCATACTTACTTTATCACATATTGGCTCCCTTTGTGTGTGCTCTTAACTTTTTTGTCTTATGTGTTTTCTAACAATGGTTTTCAAGATACTGTTCTTGGAGGTACTGGACTATGCAGGTCGTTTGATGGACAAGAGGTTAACTGAAGCTGTTATAAAAGGAAGGGACTTGTTCAGGTGAGAGCTGTCCAATGAAGCATTTTTGAGGATAGCAATGGATACTTAAATCCTGCTTTCTTTCCTCTGTCCCAAATGTTGACCTGATGCTCCCCTGATGGTATTTCGCTGAAGCTGAAAAGGAGGGTGAGCTATGGGTGAAAAGTGAAGAGATAAAAGAAGCTCTGACATCTCTTGTACCCACGGTTTTAAAAATAATTTCACAAAATGCAGTGGGTTTTTATATATTCCTGAAAGGAATGGATATTCTTCATTTTATTAGTAGAAAAACAGACACACAAGCACATGCACGTAAACACACATACACACACAGATGTTGTATATGGAACTTGAGTTTCTGTTTCTGTATCAGCCTAGACAAGGGGACAAGCACAATTCATGGCTTGTTAATAAATCTACGCATTCACACCAGTATGTGAAAGCTTTATTAATGGCCTCTTGGGGCAGAGAGATTGGTAAGAGCAGGTGTGGGGGGAGAGTGTGCCCTGGCCAACACTGTGCCTGTTTACCTCCCAGTTTTCTGTGGCTGCACCCCTCCCTGTGTGGGGCGAGGTCCCACCCCCCCACTACAGAAGTCTCAGAAGGGAGCTTTATGTAACACAAAAGGAACCCTATTCTTGAAAACTCATTCTGTTTGTAGATATGGATAAAATTAGTTCCTTTTTAAAACATTTTCATTTTGATTTATCATGTGGGCTTTAGCACTTGAATGATTTATGATGCAGATGGCTTTATCTGAGTTCTGTTTTGGGGAATAACAAGCATGCTATCTGTGGAACTCTGACTCTCAGTGGGGCTGTTTTCTGCAAATGGTGTCTCCTTGCCACACGCGGCAGACTCAGGAGATCTTAAAGCGAGCAGCACTGGGCACGTACCCTCTTCCTGTGGCTCTGAAGCACGTTCTGCAGGCCTGCCCTGAGACCTGTCATTTCCTCAATGTTGCTCGAAGCAGCTCAGGCCTGTAGGTATACTTCTGTAATGTTTTCGGTGTGAACCTGGAGACTGTGGTCAGATCTTTTAAGGGAATGGGATTGGCAGTTCTTAACTCGTTGGCTGGGTTGGGACCTCTGACCCAGTCTCTGGAGCACTGCGCTGAGGCCTGGCCACAATGGGGACACAGTCTAAAGTCAGTACTGGTCCCACCTAGTAGCTACACCGGGTGGCTACTTACATCATGATTTGATAGAAGCCAGTCAACCTCCCTGCACCCCTAACAATCAATTTACCCACTTCTCTGGGTGTGAGATGGTGTGAAGAGTATAGAGAAAGTCCAGCCTCCTTGAGACCCCAAGATCTTGGCTGTCCAGAAAATGAATAATGAGGAGAGGGTAAAACTCAGTGAATGCGTAGAAGAGACCTAATCAAACTTTGTCTACTTTCTGTAGCCATTGTTTCTTCCCCATATCAGTTATATTTGTGTGTGTGTGCGCATGTGTATACACAGAAGGCTTTTAGGGGTACTCTGGGATTCCACACCTGTGAGGGAGGGAAAGGAGCTGGACTGGGCAGAGGGAGAAATTAAACTGTGATGCAATTGCTACAAAGGCCTCAGCCAACCCTACAGAGCACTCTAGAGCTGAGTGGCCCTTCAGAGATCCCAGTTGAAGCAAAGGGGCCAGACCTCTGTACCCCAGCATTAGTCTGTTACTGGACATGGGCTGCCCTGTGGAAAGGGGCATAACTCTGGTCAAGGGAGTTCCCTTCATCCAAGGATAAGACCAGAGAAGGACACAGCTGGGAGCTCCCATAGCTGGGAAATTAGAGCTGTGGTCCTGAAGGGGTTTCTGGGCTGTGCATCATGGTGTCCACATGGCCTCCGATCTCTGCCTGCCCTACCCCGAACCTAATGCCAGCCCCCACAAACAGGATTGCATTTACCCTCTGTAGGGAGGCAGACTAAGGATCAAAGGGTATGGCTTCCCAAACACTGAGATGTGAGGCCTTAGAGAAGTTATTTACTTTTTCACCCTCTGCTTTCTTTCTTTCTTTGTTTTTTAATTGTTTGTTTTGAGGTATAGTTGATTTACAATATTATATTAGTTTCAAGTGTACAACATAATGATTCAATATGTTTATAGATTATATTCCATTTATGGCTATATTTCCCCATGCTGTACAATATATCCTCGTTGCTTATTTATTTCCTACATAGTAGTTTGTGTCTCTTGATCCCATAACCCTATCTGCCCCTCCCCCCTCCCTTCTCCCCACCGGTAACCACTAGTTTGATCTCTGTATCTGTGAGTCCATTTCTGTTTTGTTATATACATTCATTTGTTTTATCTTTTAGATTCCACATGTAAATAACATAGAGTGTTTGTCTTTGTCTGACTTATTTCACTAAGCATAATACTCTTTAGGTCCATTCATGTTGTTGCAAATGGCAGAATTTCATTCTTTTTTAATGGCTGAGTAATATTCCATTGTATATATATACCACATCTTCTTTATCCATTCTTCTGTTGATGAGCACTTACTTAGGTTGCTTCCATGTCTTGGCTGTTGTAAATAATGCTGCTATGAACATTGGGGTATATGTATCTTTTCAAATTAGTGTGTTTGTTTTCTTCTGATATATGATGGGAATTGCTGTGGGATTGCTGGGTCTTCTGGTAGTTGTATTCTCAGTGTTTTTGAGGAACCTCCATACTGTCTTCCATAGTGGCTGCACCAATTTACAATCCCACA
The DNA here is from genome assembly GCF_964270905.1 of Leucopleurus acutus. Taxonomy (NCBI): domain Eukaryota; kingdom Metazoa; phylum Chordata; class Mammalia; order Artiodactyla; family Delphinidae; genus Leucopleurus; species Leucopleurus acutus. The sequence continues at coordinate 152,513,645 of NC_139142.1, forward strand.
AACATTGTACTAGGATTCTAAATGATAATCTTGCTGGGTAGAGTACACTAGTTTGCAAGGTTTCCCTTTCAGCACTTTAAATACATCATGCCACTCCCTTCTGGCCTGCTAAGTCACTGCAGAAAAATCAGCTGATAGCCTTATGGGGGTTCCCTTGTATATGACTCTTTGTTTTTTTCTTGTTGCCTTTAGAATTCTCGCTTTATCTCTAACTTTTGCCATTATAATTGTGATATGTCTTGGTGTGGGTCTTTTAGGTTCATCTTATTTGGTTCATCTTCTGTGCCTCTTTTATCTGGATATGTTTCCTTCCAGGTTTGGGAAGTTTTCAGCCATAATTCCATTAAATACATTTTCAACCCCCTTTTCTCTCTCTTCTCCTTCTGGGATACGTGATGATATCCCAGAGATCCCTTAAACTATTTCCACTAAGAAAAAGAATTTTTTTCTTTTTGCTGTTTTGATTGTGTGATTTCCATTTTTCTATCTTCTAGATAACTTATGTGTTCTTCTGTATATAGTCTGATGTTTATTCCTTTTAGTGTGCTTTTTACTTCTGTTATTGTATTCTTCAGTTCTGACTGGTTATTTTTTTTATATAAATTTATTTATTTATTTTTATTTATTTATTTTTGGCTGCACTGGGTCTTCATTGCTGTGTGTGGGCTTTCTCTAGTTGCGGTGATCAGGGGCTACTCTTTGTTGTGGTGTGTGGGCTTCTCATTGCGGTGGCCTCTCTTGTTGTGGAGCACAGGCTGTAGGCATGCGGGCTTCAGTAGTTGCAGCACGCAGGCTCAGTAGTTGTGGCTCGCGGGCTCTAGAGCGCAGGCTCAGTAGTTGTGGTGCACAGGCTTAGTTGCTCTGTGGCATGTGGGATCTTCCTGGACCAGGGCTCGAACCCGTGTCCCCTGCATTGGCAGACGGATTCTTAACCACTGCACCACCAGGGAAGCCCTGACTGGTTATTTTTTATACTTTCTAGTTCCTTGTTAAATTTTTTCACTGTGTTCATCCGTTCTTTTCCCTGATTCAGTTAGCATTCTTATTACTAATGCTTTTAATTCTTTATCTAGTAAATTGTTTATTTCTGTTTCATTAGTGTTGTTTTTTTCAGGGGTTTTCCTTGCTCTTTCAATTGAGACAAATTCCTCTGTCTTATTTTGCTTATTTTCCTCTCTCTATGAAATTAGATGAAATAGTTACCTACTGTGGTCTTGAAGGGATGTCCTTATGTGAGAGCATCCCTATATAGTCTGCATGTGCCCAGTGGCTTTGGTGGGAGAGTTGGATCTGGCATGAACACAAGTCATGTCTTTCCTCAGGGTGTACTGGCAGCTGTCACCTTGGTAGGAGGTGGGCCTGGAGAAGGAAGGGCTAGGACCAAAGCCAGGTGTGAGGTAGGGCTTCCCCTCTGCTCAGTGGATGTCACCCCCCTATTGGGGGTGGGGTCATGTCCCAAGTTTCTGGAGCAGAAACTCTGAGGGTCAGGTGGAACTGGCACAGCTCTTTTTAACTGTGTGCTCTACACCCCTCCCAGCACTGGCATACTCAGCCCCAGTGGGAAGCAGTGCTGGAGCAAGATGGGCTGGTGTGGGTATTCAGCGAGGGACAGGGCAGGGGCTGTGCCAGTCTGGCTGCCAACAGAGATATAATCTGCCTCTGATGCACTGTCTCTGCAATTGCCAGGAATGGCTGCCTGCTTCCTGCTCAGGTGCCGCTTAGGGTTTGAGCTGCCACAGCATCTCACAGCTGAGCTTTCTCCTTGGTTGTGGCTGTCTATGTTCCCATGTGGAGTTACAATGCAAGGCAAACAGTGCTGGGGTGTTGGGTCAGCTCAGGCTGGGGTGCGCACTGAGGTGGTCACGGGAGACCAGTCAGCCAGCCATGTGGTCTCAATCCACCCTTTCTGCCCTGCTTTGGGAGCAAGCAAGCATTCCCACACTCCTCATGAGCAGAGTCCAGGCTTCCCTCAGCCCTTATGTTAGTACCACCAGCCCTCCAACTAGCCAAGGGGTCTCATCTTCCCTTTGTCGGACCCCAGAGCTGAGGCGGCCAATATGTGGCTCAAACTGCTCACTCCCCAGGGAGGATCTCCACCCATGTCATCTTCCTTTTCTCTGAGTTCCCTCCCAGGGGCACAGGTACCGACCCAATTGCTTCTTTTTCCTTCCTGCTTGATTTCGCATGTATCTTTCTTATAGCCTTGGTTGTACAGGAGTCTTTCTGCCAGTTTTCAGTTAGTTTTCAGTGAGAACTTTTCCACATATAGGTATATTTTCAATGTGTTCATGGGGGGAGGCAAGTTCTGTGTCCTTCTACTCTGCCATCTTGATTTGAGTCTCCACCCTCTGTTCTGTAATTCGAGTTGATAACTGCCTTACCTTCCTTACAGGGTTGTGGCAAGGATAAAATGCTATGATGTAAATGAAATTACTCTCTAAACTGTGAGGTGTGGAGAAGTATGTGGTGGTGTCATAATCATGGAACCAAACATTCCATGGTTTCCGAGTCAGTCTCAATCCCAGTTGTACTTTCCTGTTCCCCCCTCACTCCCAAGACACTCATTTCTCTCATGCTGTATATCCTTTTTGAGCTGTGGAAAATAGGTTACTGAACACTAGCCCACCCACTGAGGCATTGAAACACTTTGCTGAGGTGCTTGGTGAGAAAACCTGCCACTTGTAGGTTTCTAGAGTGGGAAGGGGTGAGGAGGTGGTCACTGCCCTATGAAGAGGTTTGGGGTCAGACCAGGCCTTTCCAAGAGGTTTCAGAAAGCTTTTGGGAAGCAGGTGCTGGAGGTGGCAGATTTGGTGCCCCATCTGCTTGCTCTCATCACCAGTGGAGAAGGCGGCCCTCCTGGCTCCCAGTCTTCACACAGGTCCCGGCAGTGCTGACTGCCTCTCTTCCCCATGAGGGATATGTGTTCCAGAGGCGTCCTTGAAATCAGCAGGTCTGTCTCTGGCTCAGGGCTTCTCAGCAGTGAGTGGCACTAGAGACATCCTGGGCCAGATAATTATTTGTTGTAGGGGGTGTCCTGTGCACTATAGGTTGTTTAGCAGAATCCCTGGCCTCTACTCAGCAGATGCTAGTAGCACTCTCACCTACAGTATGACAACCAAAAATGTCTCCAGGTGTTGCCAGATGTTCCCAGGTAAAAATCTCCATGATTGGGAATCACCACCTATACGCACATATATCCTTCTCCCCTTTTTGTAAAATAAATCATGTTTTCTTCCTCAAGCACAGAAACAGTATTGTTTATAGAAGTTTAAAGGCTTTCATTGCCCTATTTATTTACTTACTCACTCCTGTCCTTTGTGCTATTGTTGTCATGCACTTAATTATATATAATAATATATAATGTTTATATAAAAATATAAATATAGGGCTTCCCTGGTCGCGCAGTGGTTGAGAGTCCACCTGCCGATGCAGGGGAGTGCCCCAGTCCGGGAAGATCCCACATGCCACGGAGCGGCTGGGCCCGTGAGCCATGGCCGCTGAGCCCGTGCGTCCGGAGCCTGTGCCCCGCACGGGAGAGGCCACAACAGTGAGACGCCCACGTACCGCAAAAAATAAATAAATAATAAATATATATAAATATTAATTATAAATTCCATATTATATTGCTTTTTTGCTTTAAACAATTAACTATCTTAAAAATTAAAAAAATTTTAATGTCTTTTATATTTCCCTACATGTATATCATTTCTGGCTCTCTTCATTCCTTTGTGTAAATGTAAGTATCCGTCTGGTATCATCTTTTTCTCTGTTCTTTATTCCCCACGAAGACACTCATTTCATGTAGTGCAGGTCTGCTTGTGATTAATTATCTCAGCTTTTGTTTGTCTGAAAAAGTCTTTAATTTTTCCTTTTCTTTTTCTTTTTTCCCTTTTCTTTCACTACTTTGGAGATGCTCCTGCATTGTCTTCTGGATTACATACTTTATGGTGAGAGGTTGCTATCTTATTATTTTTGTTACTCTAAAAATGTGTCTTCTTCTGGCTGCTTTTGAGATTTTCTCTTTAATACTAATTTCAGTGATTATGACATGTCTTGGTGTGCTTTTTGTGTGTGTGTGTGTGTGGTACGCGAGCCTCTCACTGTTGTGGCCTCTCCCATGGCAGAGCACAGGCTCTGGACGTGCAGGCTCAGCAGCCATGGCTCATGGGCCCAGCCGCTCTACAGCATGTGGGATCTTCCTGGACCGGGGCACGAACCTGTGTCCCCTGCATCGGCAGGCAGACTCTCAACCACTGCACCACGAGGGAAGCCCTTGCTGTGCTTTTTTTTTTTATAACAAAGTGAATCAGTTATACATATACATATGTTCCCATATCTCCTCCCTCTTGCATCTCCCTCCCTCCCACCCTCCCTTATCCCACCCATCAAGGTGGTCACAAAGCACTGAGCTGATCTCCCTGTGCTATGCGGCTGCTTCCCACTAGCTATCTATTTTACGTTTGGTAGTGTAATTAGGTCCATGCCACTCTCTCACTTTGTCACAGCTTACCCTTCCCCATCATCATATCCTCAAGTCCATTCTCTAGTAGGTCTGTGTCTTTATTCCTGTCTTACCCCTAGGTTCTTCATGAGAGTTCTTTTTTCTTAAATTCTATATATATGTGTTAGCATACGGTATTTGTCTTTCTCTTTCTGACTTATTTCACTCTGTACGACAGACTCTAGGTCCGTCCACCTCATTACAAATAGCTCAATTTCGTTTCTTTTTATGGCTGAGTAATATTCCATTGTATATATGTGCCACATCTTCTTTATCCATTCATCTGCTAATGGACAATTAGGATGTTTCCATCTCCTGGCTATTGTAAATAGAGCTACAATGAAAATTTTGGTACATGACTCTTTTTGAATTATGGTTTTCTCAGGGTATATGCCCAGTAGTGGGATTGCTGGGTCATATGGTAGTTCTATTTGTAGTTTTTTAAGGAATCTCGATACTGTTCTCCATAGTGGCTGTACCAATTCAAATTCCCACCAGCAGTGCAAGAGTGTTCCCTTTTCTCCACAGCCTCTCCAGCATTTATTGTTTCTAGATTTTTTGATGATGGCCATTCTGACTGGTATGAGACGATATTTCATTGTAGTTTTGATTTGCATTTCTCTAATGATTAATGATGTTGAGCATTCTTTCATGTGTTTGTTGGCAGTCTGCTTATCTTCTTTGGAGAAATGTCCTTTTAGGTCTTTTGCCCATTTTTGGATTGGGTTGTTTTTTTGTTATTGAGCTGCATGAGCTGCTTATAAATTTTGGAGATTAATCCTTTGTCAGTTGCTTCATTTGCAAATATTTTCTCCCATTCTGAGGGTTGTGTTTTGGTCTTGTTTATGGTTTCCTTTGCTGTGCAAAAGCTTTTAAGTTTCATTAGGTCCCATTTGTTTATTTTTGTTTTTATTTCCATTTCTTTAGGAGGTGGGTCAAAAAGGATCTTACTATGATATATGTCATAGAGTGTTCTGCTATGTTTTCCTCTAAGAGTTTGATAGTTTCTGGCCTTACATTTAGTTCTTTAATCCATTTTGAGCTTATTTTTGTGTATGGTGTTAGGGAGTGTTCTAATTTAAGTCTTTTACATGTACCTGTCCAGTTTACCCAGCACCACTTATTGAAGAGGCTGTCCTTTCTCCACTGTACATTCCTGCCTCCTTTATCAATGATAAGGTGACAATATGTGCATGGGTTTATCTCTGGGCTTTCTATCCTGTTCCATTGATCTCTGTTTCTGCTTTTGTGCCAGTACCATACTGTCTTGATTATTGTAGCTTTGTAGTATAGTCTGAAGTCAGGATCCTCCAGCTCCATTTTTCGTTCTCAAGATTGCTTTGGCTCTTCAGGGTCTTTTGTGTTTCCATACAAATTGTGAAATGTTTTGTTCTAGTTCTGTGAAAAATGCCAGTGGTAGTCTGATAGGGATTGCATTGAATATGTAGATTGCTTTGGGTAGTATAGTCATTTTCACAATGTTGATTCTTCCAATCCAAGAACATGGTATATCTCTCCATCTATTTGTGTCATCATTTATTTCTTTCATCAGTGTCTTATAATTTTCTGCATATAGGTCTTTTGTCTCCTTAGGTAGGTTTATTCCTAGATATTTTATTCTTTTTGTTGCAATGGTAAATGGGAGTGTTTTCTTGATTTTACTTTCAGATTTTTCATCATTAGTGTGTAGGAATGCCAGAGATTTCTGTGCATTAATTTTGTATCCTGCCACTTTACCAAATTCATTGCTTAGCTCTAGTAGTTTTCTGGTTGCATCTTTAGAATTCTCTATGTATAGTATCATGTCATCTGCAAACAGTGACAGCTTTACTACTTTTCTGATTTGGATTCCTTTTCTTTCCTTTTCTTCTCTGTTGCTATGGCTAAAACTTCCAAAACAATGTTGAATAAGAGTGGTGAGAGTGGGCAACCTTGTCTTGTTCCTGATCTTAGTGGAAATGCTTTAAGTTTTTCACCCTTGAGGATGATGTTGGCTGTGGGTTTGTCATATATGGCCTTTATTTGTTGAGGAAATTTCCCTCTATGCCTACTTTCTGCAGGGTTTTTATCATAAATGGGTGTTGAATTTTGTCAAAAACTTTCTCTGCATCTATTGAGATGATCATATGGTTTTTCTCCTTCAAATTGTTAATATGGTGTATCACGTTGAATGATTTGCATATATTGAAGAATCCTAGCATTCCTGGAATAAACCCCAGTTGATCATGGTGTATGATCCGTTTAATGTGCTGTTGGATTCTGTTTGCTAGTATTTTATTCAGGAGTTTTGCATCTATATTCATCAGTGATATTGAGCTGTAGTTTTCTTTCTTTGTGACATCCTTGTCTGGTTTTGGTCTCAGGGTGATGGTGGCCTCATAGAGTGAGTTTGGGACTGTTCCTCCCTCTGCTATATTTTGGAAGAGTTTGAGAAGGATAGGTGTTAGCTCTTCTGTAAATGGTTGATAGAATTCGCCTGTGAAGCCATCTAGTCCTGGGCTATTGTTTGTTGGAAGATTTTTAATCACAGTTTCAATTTCATTGCTTGTGATTGGTCTGTTCATATTTTCTATTTCTTCCTGATTCACACTTGGCAGGTTGTGCTTTTCTAAGAATTTGTCCATTTCTTCCAGGTTGTCCATTTTATTGGCATAGAGTTGCTTGTAGTAATCTCTCATGATCTTTTGTATTTCTGCTGTGTCAGTTGTTACTTCTCCTGTTTCTTTTCTATTTCTATTGATTTGAGTCTTCTCCCTTTTTTTCTTGATGAGTCTGGCTAATGGTTTATCCATTTTGTTTATCTTCTCAAAGAACCAGCTTTCAGTTTTATTGATCTTTGCTATCGTTTCCTTCATTTCTTTTTCATTTATTTCTAATCTGATTTTTATGATTTCTTTCTTTCTGCTAACTTTGGGGTTTTTTTGTTCTTCTCTCTCTAATTACTTTAGGTGCAAGGTTAGTTTGTTTATTCAAGATGTTTCCTGTTTCTTAAGGTAGGATTGTATTGCTATAAACTTCCCTCTTAGAACTGCTTTAACTGCATCACATAGGTTTGGGTCGTCATGTCTCCATTGTCATTTGTTTGTAGGTATTTTTTTATTTCCTCTTTGATATCTTCAGTGATCACTTCATTATTAAGTAGTGTATTGTTTAGCCTCCATGTGTTTGTATTTTTTACAGATCTTTTTCCTGTAATTGATATCTAGTCTCATAGTGTTGTGGTCAGAAAAGATACTTGATACAATTTCAATTTTCTTAAATTTACCAAGGCTTGATTTGTGACCCAAGATATGATCTATCCTGGAGAATGTTCCATGAGCACTTGAGAAAAATGTGTATTCTGTTGTTTTTGGATGGAATGTCCTATAAATATCAATTAAGTCCATCTTGTTTAATGTATAATTTAAAGCTTGTGTTTCCTTATTTATTTTCATTTTGAATGATGTGTCAATTGGTGAAAGTGGGGTGTTAAAGTCCCCTACTATGAGTGTGTTACTGTCAATTTCCCCATTTATGGCTGTTAGTATTTGCCTTATGTATTGAGGTGCTCCTATGTTAGGTGCATAAATATTTACAATTGTTATATCTTCTTCTTGGATTGATCCCTTGATCATTATGTAGTGGCCTTCTTTGTCTCTTGTAATAGTCTTTATTTTAAAGTCTATTTTTTCTGATATGAGAATTGCTACTCCAGCTTTCTTTTGGTTTCCATTTGCATGAAATATCTTTTTCCATCCCCTTACTTTCAGTCTCTATGTGTCTCTAGGTCTGAAGTGGGTCTTTTGTAGACAGCATATATATGGGTCTTGTTTTTGTATCCATTCAGCCAATGTGTGTCTTTTGGTGTTAGCATTTAGTCCATTTACATTTATGGTAATTATCGATATGTATGTTCCTATTCCCATTTTCTTAATTGTTTTGGGTTCGTTATTTTAGGTCTTTTCCTTCTCTTGTGTTTCTTGCCTAGAGAAGTTCCTTTAGCAGTTGTTGTAGAGCTGGTTTGATGGTGCTGAACTCTCTCAGCTTTTGCTTGTCTGTAAAGGTTTTAATTTCTCCATCATATCTGAATGAGATCCTTGCTGGGTAGAGTAATCTTGCTTCCCAGTTTTTCTCCTTCATCATTTTAAATATGTCCTGCCAGTCCCTTATAGCTTGCAGAGTTTCTGCTGAAAGATCAGCTGTTAATCTTATGGGGATTCCCTTGTGTGTTATTTGTTGTTTTTCCCTTGCTGCTTTTAATATGTTTTCTTTGTATTTAATTTTTGACAGTTTGATTAATATGTGCCTTGGTGTATTTCTCCTTGGATTTATCCTGTATGGGACTCTCTGTGCTTCCTGGACTTGATTAACGATTTCCTTTCCCAGATTAGGGAAGTTTTCAACTATAATCTCTTCAAATATTTTCTCAGTCCCTTTCTTTTTCTCTTCTTCTTCTGGAACCCCTATAATTCGAATGTTGGTGCGTTTAATGTTGTCCCAGAAGTCTCTGAGACTGTCCTCAGTTCTTTTCATTCTTTTTTCTTTATTCTTCTCTGCAGTAGTTATTTCCACTATTTTATCTTCCAGGTCACTTTTCCGTTCTTCTGCCTCAGTTATTCTCCTATTGATCCCATCTAGAGTATTTTTCATTTCTTTTATTGTGTTGTTCATCGTTGTTTGTTTCATCTTTAGCTCTTCTAGGTCCTTGTTAAATGTTTCTTGCATTTTGTCTCTTCTATTTCCAAGATTTTGGATCATCATTACTATCATTATTCTGAATTCTTTTTCAGGTAAACTGCATGTTTCCTCTTCATTTGTTAGGACTGCTTGGTTTTTATCTTGCTCCTTTATCTGCTGTGTGTTTTTCTGTCTTCTCATTTTGCTTATCTTACTGTGTTTGGGGTCTCCTTTTTGCAGGCTGCAGGTTCGTAGTTCCCGTTGTTTTTGTTGTCTGTCCCCAGTGACTAAGGTTGGTTCAGTGGGTTGTGTAGGCTTCCTGGTGGAGGGGACTAGTGCCTGTGTTCTGGTGAATGAGGCTGGATCTTGTCTTTCTGGTGGGTAGGTCCACGTCTGGTGGTGTGTTTTGTGGTGTCTGTGGACTTACTATGATTTTAGGCAGCCTCTCTGCTAATGGGTGGGGTTGTGTTCCTGTCTTGCTAGTTGTTTGGCGTAGGATGTCCAGCACTGTAGCTTGGTGGTCATTGAGTGAAGCTGGGTGCTGGTGTTGAGATGGAGATCTCTGGGAGTTTTTTGCTGTTTGATATTATGTGGAGCTCGGAGGTCTCTTGTGGACCAGTGTCCTGAAGTTGGCTCTCCCACCTCAGAACCACAGCACTGACTCCTGGCTGCAGTACCAATAGCCTTTCATCCACACAGCTCAGAATAAAAGGGCTAAAGAGTAGAAAGAAAGAAAGTTTAGAAAGAAAGAAAGAAGGGAAAGAAAGAAAGACGATAAGATAAAATAAAGTTATTAAAATAATTATTAAGAAAAGAAATTTTTTAAAAAGAAAGACAAAACAAAAAAAATGGATGGATAGAACCCTAAGACAAATGGTGAAAGCAAAGCTATACAGACAAAATCTCACACAAAAGCATACACATACACACTCACAAAAAGAGGAAAAGGAGAAAACATAATAACTCTTGCTCTAAAAGTCCACCTCCTCAATTTGGGATGATTCGTTGTCTATTCAGGTATTCCACAGATGCAGGGTACATCAAGTTGATTGTGGAGCTTTAATCCGCTGCCTCTGAGGCTGCTGGGAGAGATTTCCCTTTCTCTACTTAGTTCGCACAGCTCCCAGGGCTCTGCTTTAGATTTGGCCCCGCCTCTGCATGTAGGTCTCCTGAGGGCATCCATTCTTTGCTCAGACAGGACGGGGTTAAAGGAGCCTCTGATTTGGGGGCTCTGGCTCACTCAGGCTGGGGGGAGGGAGGGGTGTGGATGTGGGGTGAGCCTGCGGCGGCAGAGGCCGGCATGACGTTGAACCAGCCTGAGGCGCGCCATGCGTTCTCCTGGGGAAGTCATCCCTGGATCCCGGGACCCTGGCAGTGGCGGGCTGCACAGGCTCCCCAGAAGGGACGTGTGGATAGTGACCTGTGCTCCCACACAGGCTTCTTGGTGGCGGCAGCAGGAGCCTTAGTGTCTCATGCCCGTCTCTGGGTTCTGCGCTGATAGCCACGGCTCGCGCCCGTCTCTGGAGCTCCTTTAAGCAGTGCTCTTAATCCCCTCTCCTCACGCACCAGGAAACAAAGAGGGAAGAAAAAGTCTCTTGCCTCTTTGGCAGGTCCAGACTTTTCCCCGGACTCCCACCCGGCCAGCTGTGGTGCACTAACCCCCTGCAGACTGTGTTCCCGCTGCCAACCCCAGCCCTTTCCCTGTGCTCCGACCGAAGCCTGAGCCTGGGCTCCCAGCCCCGCCCGCCCTGGCGGGGGAGCAGACAAGCCTCTCGGGCTGGTGAGTGCTGGTCGGCACTGATCCTCTGTGCGGAAATCTCTCCGCTTTGCCCCCCCTCACCCCTGTTGCTGTGCTCTCCTCCGCGGCTCCGATGCTTCCCTCTCCGCCACCCGCAGTCTCTGCCCGGGAAGGGGCTTCCTAGTGTGTGGAAACTTTTCCTCCTTCACAGCTGCCTCCCACTGGTGCAGGTCCCATCCCTATTCTTTTGTCTCTGTTTATTCTTTTTTCTTTTGCCCTATCCAAGTACGTGGGGAGTTTCTTGCCTTTTGGGAGGTCTGAGGCCTTCTGCCAGCATTCAGTAGGTGTTCTATAGGAGTTGGTCCACGTGTAGATGTATTTCTGGTGTATCTGTGGGGAGGAAGATGATCTCCACGTCTTACTCTTCCGCCATCTTCCCAATTCCTCCTCTTGGTGTGCTTTTATACTTGGGGTTTTTGAGCTTCTTTAATCTGTGGGGTTTATAAATTTTCATCAAATTCAAATTTCAACAAAATTTTCAAAATTTCTTCTGTCTTTTCTTTTCTGTCTTCTTATAGGACTTCAATTACCTCTTTACTGGCCTACAAATCATTGATGTTCTATTCATTTTCAGTCTTTTTATTTCTGATCAGTTTCATTTTGAATATTTTCTATTGCTACATCTTCAATTTTTTTATCTTTTCTTTTACTGTGTCTAATCCACAGTTAAGCCTATCTAGTGTGTTTTAAAATTTCAGATATTGTATTTTTCATCTCTATAAATTACATTTGGTCTTTTTTATATCTTCCATTTCTTTCATTATATTCATGGTTTTCTCTACCTCCTTGAATATATGGGGCTTATTTATTTATTTATTTACGGATGCGTTGGGTCTTTGCCACTGTGCACCGGCCTTCTCCAGCTGTGGTGAGTGGGGGCTACTCTTCGTTTTGGTGCACAGGCTCTTCATTGTGGTGACCTCTCCTGTTGTGGAGCACGGACTCTACGTGCGTGGGCTCCAGTAGTTGTGGCACGCGGGGTCAGTAGTTGTGGCTCGCAGGCTCTAGAGTGCAGGCTCAGCATTTGTGGCTCACAGGCTTAGTTGCTCTGCAGCATGCGGGATCTTCCTGGACCAGGGCTCGAACCCGTGTCCCCTGCATTGGGAGGTGGATTCTTAACCACTGCACTAACAGGGAAGTCCCTGGAGCATACTTATAATAATTATGTTAGCATCTTTGTTTGCTAATTCTGTCATCTCTGATAGTTCTGGGTCTGTTTCTATTGAATTTTCTCTGAGTTATGTGACATTTTCCAGCTTCTTTGCAAACCCAGTAATTTTTGATTGGATGCCAGACATTTTGAATTTACTATGTTAGATGCTGGATATTGTTGTATTCTTTCAAATAGTGCTTTTTTCAATGTAGTAAAACTAGTGTATTTTGGTTTTGTATGAAGTTAACTTACTTGTAATAAGTTTGATCCTTTCAAAGCCTGCTTTTATAAGCTTTGTGAAAATGAGAGTAGAATAGCCTTTAGTCTATGGCTATTAAGTGGAGTTCTTCATAGTATTCTCTTCGCTGTCCATGTACTAAGAGTTTTTTCTACTCTGGCTGGTGAGCAGACAACAAATGGGCAAGCCAATGTAGGTTCCAGGGGTTGTTTTGCCAACTCCTTTCTGGTAGTTCTCGGCCTGGCCTCCAGTAGTTTCCTCATACACATGCACAGATCAGTACTCAGCCAGAGACTGAAGGGGACCCCACTGCAGATCTCTGGAGCTCACTCTCTGTGTAACTCCTTTTTTACCAGCATTCTGCCCCATAAATTCTAGCTTCCTTGCCTTTGGTGAACTCTCTGTTTCCTCAACTCACTGGCACCACTGGGCTCCGTTTGGGGTCTTTGCTGTGCTTCAGCTTAGAAGCTTCCTCCAGGCAGTAACTGGGACAGTTGAAGGGCTTCCCTTCTACATTTTCCTGTTCTTAGGAATCACAGTCCCAAGCAGCTTATTGAACAGTGTCTAAAAATTATTGTTTCATATATTTTATCCAGTTTTCTGTTTGTTTAACATGATAGAATAATCTATTACCTATTTTTCTATAATAGCCAAAAGCAGAAGTCACAGTATTTTATTTTCTAAATAACAACACTTAATATGCTTCCTGAGATGTCCTGTTTTATTTTTCAAACAAGTACAACTGTTTGGTAATTCCTTCTTTTTTCCTGATTTTTCTCTCTAGGTCAATGCTGTCCAATAAAAATATAATGTGAGCCACACACATACATAATGTTAGGTTATCTAGTAGTGTCATTTTAAAAATAGTTAGAAACAGGTGAAAGTAATTTAATAATATATTCTATTTAACACAATACAAACAAAATATTATCATTTCAATTTTGCCTGATGTATATTTTGTCTGGTATGTATTTTAATCAGGGAAGGATTATAATCACAATCATTATTTAAAGCTAATATAGTGATTCAGCAATCAGTACAAACAAATCATTAATGAGATATTTTTCATCCTTTTTTTCATACTAAGTCCTTGAAATTCAGTGTATATTTTACACTTACAGCATCTTTCAATTTGGACCGACCTCATTTCAGAAGGCACACGTGGTGAATGGGTGGCTACTACATTGGGTGTTACAGCTCCTAGCTCTAGACTAGCAATTCTGCTTCTCAACCACTGCATATGGGACAGGTGGCGGGATATGTTCTCATGTATAATTTGTTCTCACGGGGTCCCTGGTGGTGTATTCAATTGTAACATGCTGGCTGTACCTACTACCCTTTCTTTCCACCCAAGAAAACTTTCCAGTTTGTGAGCAAGGGAGGAAGGTACTATTCTCGGGATCTTTTTTTTTTTTTTTAAGCCAATTCTTTGTCTTGTTTTTCATTCTTTTCTGCAGGTGCCTTAATTTTCTAATCCTATTTCCTTCTTTCCCTTCACTACTCATCTCCAGGTACCACTCTTCTCTGTATACCTGGTTCTCCCCCACAAGCTCTGCTTCTCCGAGGCTGACACTTGTATCTTGTACACGTTGGGGCCCCTTCTCTTTAGCAAGGGCTATGAACTTCCAGGTCATTTATGGCTTTACTTTCTGTTTCTGGGGGGGCTTTTGTCTGTGCTTCTTCTAAGTCCTGTACTCCCAGGCTGCTTGTTTTTCTAACCTCCTCTTCCCCCCACCCCCTTTCCCAGCCACAAACTAGAGGGCTGTGGGAGCTAACTGGAATTTGTAAATGTTTTCTTTTTTATCCAGATTCTCCTTTAAATCAGCACCAGTTTCTAGATATGGTCTGACTAATACAAAGTCAAGCAGTTTTGATGTCTCTTTCTGTGAAAACTATGCTGCCATCAATGCATCCTAGTTTTGCTTTGAGTTGCTGGTAGTTCACATTAGGTTGTTAATTCATATTGAGCTTGAAATTGATTAAAACCGCTAAGTCTTTTTCACATCAGCCAAGCCACATTTCTGCTCAGGATTGATTGTTGATGATTGTGACTTTTGTGGAAGTTATATTCCTTCTTGTTAAACTTCATTTTGCTTGACCAGCTTATCATTTGAGTCTTTTGTTTAAGAATGGGAGGGCTTCCCTGGTGGCGCAGTGGTTGAGAGTCCGCCTGCCGATGCAGGGGACATGGGTTCGTGCCCCGGTCCGGGAGCATCCCACATGCCGCGGAGCGGCTGGGCCCGTGAGCCATGGCCGCTGAGCCTGCGCATCCGGAACCTGTGCTCCACAATGGGAGAGGCCACAACAGTGAGAGGCCCGCGTACCGCAAAAAAAAAAAGAATGGGAAAGCATGACATTTGGTGATGGGTGCCTAAACGTTTCAGAAGACCTTTTGTCTAAAAGGCCTATTAAAGAAATTCAGGATTATTCTATATAATCTAGTTCATGAAAAAGAGTCATTTTTTGGCTTGATATATATTTTAATCAGGGGAGGACTATAATCATATTTAAGACTAATGAAGAATAAGGTATTATTCTGGATCTCACACCCAAAAGATCTCCCAGGATTTCCACTTTTCGTTTCAGTTCAGCTTGTTACATACTGGCTATGTTAACTATAGCTTCACTAGAATGACCTGGAGAGCCTTAAAAATAATACTCACAGCCAGGTTCTAATTCAGACCAATTAAATCAGAATCTATGGGGACTAAACCCAGACACTGGGGTTTTTGACAGTCCTCTTCTTCCCCCAACATAAGTGATTCTACTCTGCCTCTCAGGTTGAGAGCCACTAGATCAAGTGGAGAAACCCAGCTGTGTGTGTGTGTGTGTGTGTGTGTGTGTGTCCTCTCTGTCCTACTCTGCACAAGTGTCCATGGACATCCCTCTGATTGCTGAGTCTGCTTTCTAAAAAGCAGAGATGGCTGCACTCTTCTCCACATCTGTAGAGTTCGCTGACATGACCTCAGCAAATACACCCATCATGAAAATTTTAACAAGAGCAGTAGACTTCATGTTACATAGGGGTTCTATGCTGAAAAAGCCTTAAAAATAAAAAGTCAGACTGTTGAAACAGGCACCAAGCACTCTGAGATTCTTTACTTTCTAGAAAACCAGAATTCTCTAAATAGTACATTTCTCTGGAGAATTAAAGACATGAGTCATTACATAAAGTGAGACATACTAGTAATTTTATATTACCTTTCTGGACTAAAAAGACTCATGACATACAGAGTCAAGGAAGTCAAAATTGTTTGCAATCATGGGATTTTAAAATGTGAAAGACCCTTAGGCACAGACAGCAGCAATCTAGAGAGGGTCTGTGGCCTAAGCATCCACCTGCTGACTGCAGTGTGGTACCTGACTGTCAGCTGAGGCATCACCAGAGCTGGTGTGACATGCAGCCTTTCAGGCCCCACTAGATACTTTCTGAATGAGAATCTGTATTTTATCAAGAAACTTAGGTGATTCATATGCACATTAAAGTTTGAGAAGCACTGGTCTAGAAATTTCATATTACAGATAACTGATAGGAAATGTCCATGTGTAGCCAAGTTTCAAAGAATTAAATTTAATGCAGCTCCTTTGAGTAGAAAAAAAGGGGAAAACTGTTTTGTTCTGTGACCTTGTCAACTTGGATAATAAGAACTAATATGACAAAAAGGAATGTATTTTGACAGTAGTTCAGAAAATTAAACTTTGACTGAATGCACTTTCTTTTTCATACAGTTAAAGCTAAAATTTTCTTTCAAAACAGCATAAAGTGCTTATTATATTGTCCTTTGTTTCATTGCCAACTGTGGATTTAGATGTGGAGCCATTCAAAAAAGCAGTGGGACATTATGAGTCATTCACGACCTCCTGGGCTTTTGACATTACTGTAAAGCCACAGATTCCCAAGTGCAGAGTTTAGTTAAGGCATTTCAAAAGCACAGCTCTGCAATTTTATTGAAACCATGGTTGCAGATGTCATTCCCAGAGTGTATGGAAGTGCTGTGGCAGAGATTATTCGTAATTTTATCCTATTAACATATTTTTTCTCATTGTCAAAGTTTATTTTGTTTGGTAATCCTTGCAATAATTTTTGAGGACTGCAGACCAGGGCCAGCTACTTACTTTCACTAATAGGCAAATCATGATTAATTCATAAAAGTATATATATTCTGGAATCTAAAAATATAAGAAAAATTACACAAAAAATAAAACTAAAAGCATAGACATCATCAGGGCTTGACTTTAAATTTATTGTACTCACTTTTTTTTTGGTGGATATGAAAGTGGTAAGTTGTGTATTAATTGAGTGATGCTGGTTGTGTTACACACATAATCCAGTGTCAGGCGGTGGCTGTGGATGGGAATATGTTCTCATAAGATACGCAGGATAGTGAAGGGTTTTGGTGCCATGTCATATGAGGATAAACTGAAGAAAATAAGAATATTTAGCTTGAAGAGGGGTTAACTTCAGCATTTGAAGGACGTATACAGACCCCTTTTGGATAAGGAGGCAGATTTTAGCACCATATGAGAAAAGAAGCAGGTAATGAACTACTGGAAATGTACAAGCAGGAGAATGTACATCTTTTGCTCTGTTGTTAAGAAAGGCATATCAGCATCAAGTAGAAATTAGATTAGATGAGCTTAAAAGTCCCTCCAAACCTGGAGGCCTTTGGGCACCATTCTTTCTTATGTAATTGCCCCTCTACATCTCAAATGCTACCACTCCAATCCAAGCCACTGGCATTTCTCTTCTGGTCTATGACCACAGCCTCCTAAGTGCTCCACATTTGACCACCATGGATTCTGTTTCCATACAGCAACAGAGAACACTGTTATATATAAACCAGTTTCCACAGAAAGCAGAAGATTTCTGAGGATAGGCACCTTGTCTTTTTTTGTCACATATATTCCCAATACTTCAAACAGTGCTACACAGCGGTTTCCATTTGGACTTAGAAGTAACTTGGAACTTTTTACCATGACCTATTAAATCTGTAATCTGGTCCATGCTTACTCCCCGACCTCATCTTAGGTCATGCTCCATCTTTCTCACCATGTTTTAGCTGCACTGGCCTTTATGATCCCTGAGCATGCCATTCATCTCAGGGCCTTTGTACATACTGTGTCTTCTTCTTGAAATGCCTACCCCATCTTCCCTGACCACTCCTCCTTAACCTTCAGATTACAACCTTTGAGTTCCATTTCCTTAGTAAGGCCTTCCTTCCTTCCCATCCATCTAAGTGAGATCCCCAATTTACATATCATGGTATTCTCTGCTTCCTAACACTTACAAATGGGTGGTTGAATATTGTTATGTGTTTGATACCTTAGGGTTTGGCTCTTTGAATAGAGTACAAGTTATTTGAAGACAGAAACCATTATATCCCCAAAGTCTTACACAATGCACAGGGGCTCAAGAAATATTTTTTGAATCAGTGGTTCTCACCTGGGGTGGTTTTGCTCCCCGCCTTGCCCCCTGGGACATTTGGTAATCTCTGGAGACAATTTTGGTGGTCATAACTGGCATCTAGTGCACAGAGACCAGGAATACTTACTACTAGCCCTTCTACAATGGGCAGAACAGTCCCCACAGAATAAACTGGCTGAGATCCCTGGAATAAATGAGTAAACTCCTCTCTCTTTTGGTTGATTTCACTTTGTGGTTGGTGTTGATCTCAAATTATTCCTTGCTTTCCCACCTGACAGTGTCATCCTATACAGAGAGAAGTTAGGTTTATGCAAGAACAGCCAAACACACTCTTTCTTGAGGAGCCAAGCTCTCCATAATTATCTGTTTAGCATTTCTTCAGGTGTTGGCAGTTTAAAATTACTCAAGTGATAATCACAAATGGTTGCCAGCCATCTCCTTTAGAAATAAGACACCTGCATTTGGAAAGTTCTGATGGATTGAGAGAATGAGACTGTAGCTAATTGTTCAGGTGTAACTGAGAGAAAATTATGACTTTGATGGCACTACACCTTTCTGTTCCTGCATGGCTTTGTACAGTGTGGGTTGAGAAGGACATTGCGGGTGAGGCAGTGTGGGCTGTGCCGAACACTCGTTCCTCATTCATTCTAATTCACTTAGTGACCAGTTCTCTCTCCTTACTTTTCACCTCTTTAAGCTCGCTGAATGTTGGGTCTAAGCCAGCAGAGCCATTCATGTCCTGGAGGGAGCCAGTTCTCACCTCCTGCCCTGCACATACACATTTCTCTCCTAGGGGCTGCAAGGCTTCTCATCTTTAGTTCAAGCCTCTGCATTTATGAGGAAGTCTTCTAAGGTTGCTACTTAAGGAAACATTTCATTCAGCTCTGTAGTCATTCTAGGACACTGCTTCCCAGCTTCCTTACCTCAGGCACTGAAGAAATTGATATTTGTACAGCACACTGGGGGAAACTGACAGGACTACCCAAAGCAGGAGACTGGGGCTCTGCTAGTTGCCCCAAGGCCTGAGAGAATCAATATCTCAGCATATCTTTTAACCCTTTCCTGGCACATCAGTTGGGAAACACTGGTGTAGAAAAGCCCCACTATACTATGGCTGCTCAGCTATAAGCCAGTTATGTATTTCCTTTTGAAAGTTGGCTGGTGGATTGGAGTTGTCTAAAAGCAAATCATATTTCTCTATCCCTAGAGAGAGGCAGGCACGATATTTGTAAATTTTCCTTATTCAAAAATCCTGCCAACAACAGTAGTCTGGCTCCTCTGAGCTGTGGAAGCAGCACTGTCCAGCAGGAGCTGTCTGCAGTGGCCATCGCAAGTCTTGCAAGGCAGTACTGCAGGGCACTGTAGGTCAGCAAGGGTCTTTCAGGACCCAAACCTGTGTGACTGCATCTCAGAGGGCCAGCTGTGCTGCCCAGCTCAGCTGACTGCCGCGCCCTCAGACTCTGAGGTCCTAGGCAGGGACTCACCAACAGAACAGTTCAACTCAGAGTCTGGATGTGACCACAGATATTAGATGTAACTTGGAAACCACTAAGACAGGAGCTCAGGGATCTGTGTCAGAGTCCCTCTGAATGCGATAAGCTGGGAAACAAGATCTCCCATAAAGGGCAGGACTGAAGATGACCTGGCAGTTTTGCCTGGAGCAGCTGTGTGGATGGTAGTGCCATGTGCTGAAATACGAAGGCCAGAGAAGGTGGTGTAAACGGAGCCTCGAATCTGACAAGGCCTTAGGCAGCTGAGAGGAGATGGTCTGAAGCCTGGAAGAAAAGTCCACGCTGGGATACAAATTTGGGATCACCTGCATTCGGATGGGATTTAAGATTCCCATCTTGTGGTATTAGATTCATCCATTCACTTGCTCATCAAATATACACTGAGTGCTTGCTGAGTGCTGGTGACATCACCTAAGAGAAACTAGGGGAGGAAGATGGCACATTCCGGTATATTCCACCCCATCCTTTCTCCCTCCCTCTGCAGAAGGGAAGCTGATGTCCTTCCACCCATGCTTTTATATGCTTATTATGTTTGGATATAGCCACAATTAAAGCATTGCTTTTTTGTTTTTAAACTTTACATAAATGGTATGATTTAGTTTATATAATTGTACAACTTGTTTTCTTCACTCATTATGACATTATTCATATTGAGAAATATTACTGTGGACCAGTGTACTTACCTCCTGTATAGTATCCATCACAGAATAGTCCACAGTCTACATATCCTCCTGTTTACATCTTTATATATGTCTCCTGGTGGCACATATGGGAGTTTCTCTATAAGTAGAATTCCTGAGTCAAGTTTACCAGATGCTGCCAAACAATTTGTCAATGTATGTGGGAGTCTCTCTTGCCCCACATCCTCACCAATTTTCGGTACCATCAGATATTTTAATATTTACCAGTTTGATGAATAAGAGATTTTATCTCATTTTAATTTGCATTACTAAGCTTGAGCATTTTGTATAGTTGATTAGTCAATAGTTGTCTCTTCTGTGAATCATCTGTTTATATTCATTGTCTGCTTTTCTGTCACATTGGATTTTTTTCCTTCTTAATGGTGCATATGAATTCTTTGTTGGATGCTAATATTTGAAATAAACTTTAACATTTTGTTGTTAATACACATTTTTCTGGGCTATATATTCAATACTTAATCTTCTGTCTTTCCATGGTTATTTCCTAAGTGTTGCTTACATAAATCCTAATGATATTTTTTCAAAATGGTTTTGTATATCTTTGCCCAGTTAAAGTTGTGGAATTTGCAGGCTGTTGAATCTAAAGCTGCGTCTAAAGGATGCAAAATGTGTAGAAAATACACTAATTTTAATGGTTTTAATCCCCAAAGCAAAGTACATTCATGAAATCAAATCATTTTCTACATCACAAGTTGGTGATTACCACAGAGCCTTTTACATTTATTTTAAATTTACTTTTAGGTAATATAGAGAATATGAAAGAAATCCATGCATTTTTATCAAGAGCCACATAGCGTAATCTGAGCTCTTCTCCACCAAGCTGAGTCAGTGAGCTGAGTGGGTTCAAGTCCTGTAGTTTTTATCTCTTCTGGAAAATGAATCTGCCCGACCAGATACTCTCCAGAGTCCATCTATCCCTAAAACTTACTTTTTCTCCTAGAAGCTCATTTTTTAAAGCCTGTAAGCCTTAGCAAAGTGAAATAATTTCTTAAGGAAATTAGGTACATTGATAGCAGCAAGTGTAATGAAAATAAAAACCATCAGTGGAAAGTACAATATATTTCATACCGGTGAGTTGGGACAGTTTAAAAAGCAACCTTTGAGTCCGGTTCTGAAATTCAAGAGAAGAGGCATTCTATGTATACAGACCAGTCACAAAAATTGGGAACCATGCATAAGCCGGTTTTAGGGCATGTTTTCGATACTGCTTTGACTTGCACTCATGACTGCAGGGAGCCGGGACAGTGGCCTTGGTCCTGTACTCTGTGTCTGAGAGATTTGACACCAGCCAAAGTGAATTACTGTGTGATATTACAGGTTCAAGCATTTTTTCACAAGCCCCCCACCAAAAAAAAAAAGGGTCAATAGGAGAAGTTGGAAGCGTGTCCATTGCTTTAAGATACTCCCGTGCTTGGGTGAATGAGTCTTTGAATGTGGTTCGGTTAAGCTCTGTGCCCCTGCTCCTGGAACATGCCCTTCAAAGGGGAAGGTTGGCTTCAACCGACTTTAATCTGGGGAAGATCATTTTGGTCCCAGTTTCAGGGTTTCTGTTTCTCCTAGCGTATGGGATGCTTTCAGACTGATTGCTCGCCTTCCTTCATAGTGACTGTGACTTCAACCCCATCCTCTGAATGCATGTCTTCTCTGCCCTCCTGGAGTGCCAGGCTGATGACATTTGCCAATACTGGTGCCATTAGTGATGTGGGGGTTCCAAAGCCCTTGTTAAGACCTGTTACAAGGTCTCTCTTCCATAAGTAACTTGTTCTTCATTCCCTTCACCATCATTTTGTGTAACTGAAGGGAGTTGCTGGGGAGAGGAAGGAGGTACTTTTAAAAGACATTGCAGAAATTATATTCATGCATTTCCATTTGTGGAATGAATAATATTGCCAATAATGTATTCTAGAGGACCCAGGTCATTTCTGGAAAATGTCCAGTTGAATATTAGATATCTTTTCTAATTCCATAAAGAAAGTTATCTAAAGTTATCAGAATAGTAATATGCTGTCTGTAATGGCACTGCTAACCCTTCACCAAGGGCAGCTGGTGGGCAGGTAACAGGAAGCATGTGTGCTGTGATATGCTTGGCATGTGTGAGAACTGTGCATCTGGTGGCTGCAGCCCTTGGCTCCCTTCGCTCTTCAAAGAAGGGTTTAGATCCTTCTTTTTTGCATGGATTTTCTTGGGCCCTTAATGATTTGTGGGAGGGTTCAGGGCCAACAAGTTGCACGAGACCAGTTCTACAAGCCCAGGGACAACTAAGAAGTAGGAAAGTAAGGGGCGCTGGTGTGCAGAGAAAAAGCAAAGGGAAGGACAATACAAGAAAAGAAGCTGGCTGATTCCAAGGGAGAGACTCACTGCTGCTGGTGCAAGCAGAGTCTTGGCATCCCATCAAAGCAGACAGGTAGAGTTCTAGAAAACACTGTGGCTTGACCTTTAGCAGGTGTTTAGATTTTGTTCCCCTAGAGCAAGGTTGACTTGTTTTTGATTTCTATTAAGTATTGTAATTACTGGAAAAGATTTACCATTGTGAAAAGGTACTTTGCAGAATACGGATTGTGATTTATATCTTAAACTTTTCTGATTTCAGCTGATTAGCAAAGCCTCATTTTTTCTAGCACACCTTAGCCAGTGTTTTTCAAACTGTAGGTTGCAGATCATTAATAGGTTGCCAAATCAGTTTTGTACATCATTTTTAAAATGGAATAGAATAGAATAAAGCATGCCAGTGTTTGTCTCACCCCCTGGGTGCCCTGTCTCTCCAAATATTCCAGCAGGGGTTTGTAGAGCACTGTTTTGAGGTATCTAAGTTTTGACAGGGTTTTCACCCTGTCTGCCTCTCGTAGCTGTGTGGCCTTGAAAAAGTTACTTAACCCCTCTAAGCCTCATTTTCCTCTCCTTTAAAGTAAATAGAATAGGTCCTATGTCCTAGGGTTGCTGTGAGGAGGAAACGGTATTGTTCATACTAATTGCTTAGTTCAGTGCCTGGCACATGGACATTTATAGCGTGGATAGTGCCTTCATTTATAATTGCCAAATCTTGGAAGCAACCAAGGTGTCCTCCAATAGGTCAGTAGATGCATACTTCTGGTACGCACATCCGAACAATAGAATATTCTTCAGCAATAAAAAGAAATGACGGGCTTCCCTGGTGGCGCAGTGGTTGAGAGTCTGCCTGCCAATGCAGGGGACACGGGTTCATGCCCCGGTCTGGGAAGATCCCACATGCCGCGGAGCGGCTGGGCCCATGAGCCATGGCCGCTGAGCCCACGCATCCGGAGCCTGTGCTCCACAACAGGAGCGGCCACAACAGTGAGAGGCCCGCGTACCGCAAAAAAAAAAAAAAAAAAAAAAAATAGAAATGAGCTATTAAGCCATGAAAAACCATGGAGGAACCCTACATGCTTATTACTAAGTGAAAGAAGCTAATCTTCAAAGTTAAATACTATATGATTCCAACTACAAGACATTCTGGAAAAGACAAAACTATGGTGACAATAAAAAGGTCAGTGAATGCCAGGGCTTGGGAGGGAGGGAGGGATGAACAGGAAGAGCACAGAGGATTTTTAGGACAGTGGAATAAAAGCCCCTTAAGGGTGTCATTGCTGTTATTGTTATATTACAGATAGCGTATACAAGATGAAATTGAATATAATATGAGGTTTTATTAATATTTTTGAATACCGTTCAATTTCCAATTTGCATTATTCAAGTTTTTTTTTTAACATCTTTATTGGGGTACGATTGCTTTACAATGGTGTATTCAAGTTTTTATAGTGTGCAACCACCTATACATCTATCTAACAAACTCTTACTACCAGGAAATCCTTTCTGAGCTTGATTCATCATCAAGGGCAGTGGTTCTCCAACCTGTTGGACCCACACCCTCTTCACTAGCCTGAAATTAAATTCCTAGGTAATATCACTCACCTAAAAGCATAATTTCAAAAAGCAATATAATGCCACAACGTAATAAAAAAGAAATAAGATGAAAAACATTTCTGATAAAATATGCATTTCGTGTGTAACGTGTACATGACTGCCCTAGAGAATGTAATGAAGTTGGCAGATGCTGTGCTTGCTTATATGGAGACTCAGCATGAGTGGGGCAGCTGCAAGTGCAGACTGACACAGCCTCAAATGCCACTGGTAGGGTTGCCATCAGTGACATGGCTTTCTGAAATTGTGAAGTTCTGAACAAAATGAAGTATAGTCTTCCTTGGATTTATGTACATAGTTGCAGTCCTGAAAAGTTGAGAATATATTAAAACCATGCAAGAATTCCTGTGCTTGAATGTACAATGGAATTCGATTCTAGGCTTGGATAATTACAAATGCAGGTCTGGCAGGACATTAGGGTGTCATGCACATTGTAGGGTATGCGGCATCCCTAGCCAATGCTCATTAAAAGTCAGTAGTGCTCCCCAACCTTTATGACTGTGAGGATGTCATACATTTCTAAAAGCCTGAATATGGTCCAGGCCCTCTTCTCAGAGGTGAGGGTGCTGGAGGATGTGGCTTCAAGCTATGGGGAGCATCCTCCAGGATGAATTTATTTCTCAGCTAAAGCAGCTATTCAAGTCCTGGAGAAAGGGGTGGGAAGACGCTAGTATGCCTTTCTGGGGAGAAATTAGTTTCTTTGTTTTGATTCAGATTTCCCCTTGTTCCCTACAAAAAACTTTTGAGGAAAGAAAAGGAGAGCCAAGAGGCACCATCCATGAAAGCAAACGTCAGCCAAGCATGGCCCTTCCCTCAACGACTCCGTCTGCAGGGGGAGCACTCTGATCCTGGCTCCCAGCAAATCATGGAGAGGCTGCGTTTCTCTGTTGCATCTTAACTGATGAGATGCCAAGTTTATTCCTCAGTGTTTACAGTGAGCCTTGTTTATTTTGGGACCTTTTCTGTGTTGTTGTGAAAAGAGCAGAACATACAGAAAAGAGCCTATGAAGTTATATTTCTGTGATTAAGACAGCAGAATGTGTGTACGTTGTTGTTGATGTTGTTGTTTAAGCTGTGTTTGCATGAAGCTTGTATGCAAGGAAGTATTTGGTTACATATACCCCAAGAATCTCCAGAGGTGGTCAGTTTTAGTCTTCAGGTCACAAAAAGGGAAAACTCTTATGGTTATGGATATCACCTTGAAAAATGATGCGTGAGGAAACAGCCTCCACCTTCCATAGTTTTTTTCTTTTCTAGGCTGGGTTTAATAGAGATGTTTCTAAACTGGCTTAGAGGGTCAGGGGTCAGATCCAACACTGGCCTTGCAGAGAGCTTGAGTTCTTGGTATTGTTTTAATAGTTCATACCATCATTATCTTTTGCAATGAAGTCTGATCTGCAGCAATTCCATCTGCATTCATTTGGACAGTGTTATTCTTCTAGGAGTTTTCCTCACAAAATTCCTTTCAGAACACTGTAAAGAAGAGGAGAAACATATTACTCTTAATTAAGAACTGTCCTTGAAGGAATTCCTGCATAAAGAAAATAGGAAACATCCTATTCCCAACAATAAAAATATCCTGACAACCAAAATGCCCGCATGAGCAATACTTTACTTAGCACATGTTTATTGGGAAAACTATAGTGTTTGCGTTCTAAAAAGAAATACATTTAAGTTTTATTTTTAAACTTATCATCAGTGAAATTTATTTTTTCCTGTTGGTGTACAGTTCTGTGAATTTTAACACAAGTGTAGATTTGTGTAGCCATCACTATAATCTGGATACAGAATAATTCTGTCACCCCAATAACTCCTCCCTCCACCCCAGCTCTTGGCAGCCACTTATCTGTTCACCATCCCTACAGTTTAGTCTTTTTAAGAATGCCATGAAAACTACATCAGTATGTCTTTTGGTAGGTATAATTGTTTTACAATGTTGTGTTCGTTTTTTTTTGGGGGGGTAATAGTTGTTTTACAGTGTTGTGTTAGTTTCTACTGTATAGTGAAGTGATGCAGAGTTCCCCGTGTTATACAACAGGTTCTCTTTAGTTATCTATTTTATACATATTAGTGTATATATGTCAGTCTCAATCTCCCAATTCATCTCACCTCCCTTTCTGACCGGTGTGAGGTGAACCTCATTGTAGGTTTGATTTGCATTTCTCTAATAATTAGTGATGTTGAGAATCTTTTCATGTGCCTCTTGGCCATCTGTATGTCTTCTCTGGAGAAATGTCTATTTAGGTCTTCCACCCATTTTTGGATTGGGTTGGTTTTTGGGTTTTGGTTTTATTTTTGATATTGAGCTGAATGAGCTGTTTGTATATTTTGGAGATTAATCCTTTGTCCATTGATTCATTTGCAAAAATTTTCTCCCATTCTGAGGGTTGTCTTCATCTTGTTTATGGTTTCCTTTGCTATGCAAAAGCTTTTAAGTTTCCTTAGGTCCCATTTGTTTATTTTTGTTTTTATTTCTATTACTCTACAAGATGGGTCAAAAAAGATCTTGGGGCTTCCCTGGTGGCGCAGTGGTTGAGAGTCCGCCTGCCAATGCAGGGGACACGGGTTTGTGCCCCGGTCTGGGAAGACCCCACATGCCGCAGAGCGGCTGGGCCCGTGAGCCATGGCCGCTGAGCCTGCGCGTCCGGAGCCTGTGCTTCGCAACGGGAGAGGCCACAACAGTGAGAGGCCCGCATAACGCAAAAAAAAAAAAAAGATCTTGCTGTGATTTATGTCATAGAGTGTTCTTCCTATGTTTTCCTCTAAGAGTTTTATAGTGTCTGGTCTTACATTTAGGTCTTTAATCCATTTGGAGTTTAGTTTTGTGTATGGTGTTAGGGAGTGTTCTAATTTAAGTCTTTTACATGTAGCTGTCCAGTTTGCCCAGCACCACTTATTGAAGAGACTGTCTTTTCTCCATTGTATATCCTTGCCTCCTTTGTCATAGATTAGTTGACCATAGGTGCATGGGTTTATCTCTGGGCTGTCTGTCCTGTTCCATTGATCTATATTTCTGTTTTTGTGCCAGTATCATACTGTCTTGATTACTGTAGCCCTGTAGTACAGTCTGAAGTCAGGGAACCTGATTCCTCCAGCCCCATTTTTTTTTTTTTTTTCCTCAAGATTGCTTAGGCTATTCAGGGTCTCTTTTGTCTTCATACAGATTTTAAGATTTTTTTGTTCTAGTTCTGTGAAAAATGTCATTGGTAATTTGATAGGGATTGCACTGAATCTGTAGATTTCTTTGGGTAGTATAGTCATTTTCACAATATTGATTCTTCCAACCCAAAAACATGGTATATCTCTCCATCTGTTTGTGTCATCTTTGATTTATTTCATCAGTTTCTTATAGTTTTCTGAGTACAGGTCTTTTATCTCCTTAAGTAGGTTTATTCCTAGTTATTTTATTCTTTTTGTTGCAATGGTGAATGGGATTATTTCCTTAATTTCTCTTTCTTACCTTTTGTTGTTAGTGTATAGTAATACAAGAGATTTCTGTGCATTAATTTTGTATCCTGCAACTTTACCAAATTCATTGATTAGCTCTAGTAGTTTTCTGGTGGCATCTTTAGGTTTTTCTATGTAGAGTATCATGTCATCTGTAAACATGATGGTTTTACTTCTTTTCCAATTTGTATTCTTTTATTTCTTTTTCTTCTCTGATTGCCATGGCTAGGACTTCCAATACTATGTTGAATAATAGCGGTGAGAGCAGACATCCTTGTCTTGTTCCTGATCTTAGAGGAAATGCTTTCAGTTTTTCACCATTGCGAATGATGTTTGCTGTGGGTTTGTCATATATGGCCTTTATTATGTTGAGGTAGGTTCCCTCTATGCCCACTTTCTGGAGAGTTTTTATTATAAATGGGTGTTGAATTTTGTCAAAAGCTTTTTCTGCATTTATTGAGACAATCATATGGTTTTTATTCTTCAGTTTGTTAATATGGTGTATCACATTGATTGATCTGTGTATATTGAAGATTCCTTGCATCCCTGGGGTAAATCCCACTTGATCATGGTGTATGATCCTTTTAATATGTTGTTGGATTCTGTTTGCTAGTATTTTGTTGAGGATTTTTGCATATATATTCATCAGAGATATTGGTCTGTAATTTTATTTTTTTGTGATATCTTTGTCTGGTTTTCGCATCCAGGTGATGGTGGCCTCATAGTATGAGTCTGGGAGTGTTCCTTCCTCTGCAATTTTTTGGAATAGTTTGAGAAGGATGGTGTTAGATCTTCTCTAAATGTTTGATAGAATTCACCTGTGAAGCCATCTGGTCTTGAACTTTTGTTTGTTGGGAGGGTAGGTAACCTTTTGAAACAAACTTTTTTCACTTAACATAATGCTTTTGAGATTCATCCAACTTCTTATAAATGTCAGTAGTTTGTACCTATTTATTGGTAAGTAGTATTCCATTGTATGGATGTACCATTCATTTACTTCTTGAAGAACATTTGGGTTGCTTACAATTTGGGGCAATTATGAATAGAGCTTTTATAAACATTTTTTTGTGTGTGAATATAAATTTTCATTTCTCTAGTGTAGATACTCAGGGGTAGGAATGCTGAGACATACAGTATATGTATGTTTGCCTTTATAAGTAAAAACTGTTTCCAAAGTGTCTATACCATTTTGCATTTCCATCAGCAGTGTATAAGAATTCCTTCCAGTTCCTCTTCATCCTTGGTATTCTCAGGATTTTTAATTTTAGCTATTCTTATGATAGTTTTATCTAATCATGATTTTAATTTGCATTTTCCTAATGGCTAACGATGTTGAATATCTTTTCATATGTTTATTTGACATCCTATATCCTCCTAGAAGTGTATATTTTTAAATATTTTCCCATTTTTTAAATGTTTTTTCTTATTGTTGAGTTTTGAGAATTCTTTATTATCCATACTAGTTGGATATGGGATTTGTAATTACTATCTCCCAGTTTGTAACCTGTCTTTGTATTCTCTAAATAGTATCTTTCTTTTTTTTTTTAAATAGTACCTTTCATAGAGCAAAAGTTTTTAATTTTGATGCAGTACAGTTTATCATTTTTTTATGGAGTATGCTTTTTGTGTCTTGTCTAAGAACTCGTTATGCAACCCAAGGTCATAGGTTTTCTTCTAAAAGTTTTATAGTTTTATATTTTGCATTTAGATCTACAATTCATTTTGTGTTAACATATGTGTAAGGTTAAAATTTACTTTTTTGCCTATGGATTTCTCCTTGCTCCAGCACCATTTGTTGAAAAGACTATCCTTTCTCCATTAAATTGCTTTTGCACCTTTGTCAAAACTCAATTGGCAGTATTTGTGTGGGTGTATTTCTAGATTCTCTATTCTGTTCCATTGATCTATTTGTTTACCCCTTTGCTAATACCATCCAGTCTTGATTACTATAACTTTATAGTAAAGTCTTAAAATTGGGTAGTTCGAGTTTTCCAATTTTATTCTTCTTTTGCATAATTGCTTTAGCTATTCTAGTTCCTTTGCCTCTCCATATAGAATTTAGAATCAGCTTGTCTATATCTATAAGAAATCTTGCTAAGATTTTAATGGTATTATGTGGAATCTGTAGATCAATATGGGGATAATCAACATTTTTACTGTATTGAAACTTCCAAGCCATGAACATAGTATGTCTCTTTAGTTATTTAGATCTTTGATTTCTTTCTTCAGAGTTTTGTAGGTTTTACATGCAGATACTGTACATGCTTTGTTACATTTGTACCTAAGTGTTTTATTTTTTGAAACTATTGTAAATGTTACTGACTTTTAAATTTCTGTTTTAGTTGGACATTGCTAGTCATGTTAGTTTACTATGGCTGCCATAACAAATTACAAACTTGGTGGCTTAAAAAAACAGAAATTTACTCTTTTACAGTTCTGGAGGTCAGAAGTCTACAATCAGTTCTGAGCAGAAATCAAAGTGTGGCAGATCTGTGTTCCCTTCACACACAGCAGGGAATCTGTTCTTTGCCTCTTCCAACTTCTGGTGGCTGCCAGCATTCCTTGGCTTGTAGCTACATCACTTCAATCTCTACCTCTTCTTCATATTGCCTTTCCTCTGTGTTGAATCCCCTCTGCCTCTCTTATAAAGACACATGTGATGGCATTGAGTGGCCACCTGGATAGTCCATGATAATCTCTCATCTCAAAATCCTTAATTTAATTAATAATATCTGCAAAAAACTTTACCATGTAAGGTAACATTCACAGATTCCAGAAATTAGGACCTAATATTTTTGAGGACATTTTTTAGCCTACTACATTAGTGTCTAGAAATCAAGATTGTGTGTGTGTGTGTGTGTGTGTGTGTGTGAGAGAGAGAGAGAGAGAGAGAGAGAGAAAGAAAGAAAAAGACAGAGAGACAGAGACAAAGAGAGAGAGAAAGAGATTTTATGTGTTGACCTTTTATCCTGCAGCCTTAGTACTAAACTCACATATTAATTCTAGGAGTTTTTTGGTTGATTCTTTGGTATTTTGTACATAAATAATAGAGACACTTTTATTTCTTTCTTCCCAATTTGTATGAATTTTATTTCTTTTTCTTGCCTTATTTCATTGACTAGGATTTCCAGTACAATGTGAATAGGAATGGTGAAAGTGAACATCCTTGCCTTATTCCTATTCTTAGGGGGAAAGCATTCAGTTATTCACCATTAAGTATGATGTTAGCTTCTATTCCTTCTTTGTAGAGAAGTTTTACAATTTTTTTTTATCATGAATGGATGTTGAATTTTGTCATATGATTTTTCTGCATCAATTGATATAATCATTTTTTCCCTTCTTTAGATTATTAATATGATGGATTACATTCATTGATTTCCAAATATTGAACCAGCTTTGCATTACTGGGACAAACCCCACTTTATCATAGTATAATTTTTTATACATTCCTGGTTTTGATTTGGAATATTTTATTAAGGATTTTAATGTCAATGTTCATTAAAGATATTGCTCTGTAGCTGTATTTTCTTATACTGTCTGTCTGGTTTTGGTATCAGGGTAATTCTGGCCTCATAAAATAAATTGGGATGTGATCCCTCCTCTTTTCTAGAAGAGATTGTGGAGATTTGGTGTTATTTCTTCTTTATACATTTCATGGAATTTGCCAGTGAAACCATTTGTGCCTGATATTCTTTTTCAGAAGATTTTAAACTACATATTTAATTTTTTTTCATATTTTTAAGACTACTCAGGTTATCTCTGTTTCAATTTCATTGATTTCTCATCTCTGTTATTTCCTTCCTTTTGCTCATTTTGGGCTTATTTTGCTTTTCTTTCTTTTTTTTTTTTTCCTAGTTTCGTAAGTTGGAAGCTCATATTATTACAGACTTTTCTTCTTTTCTAATATAAACATTTAATGGTATACATTTCCTTTTAAACACTGTTTTAACTACACTAAAGAAAATGTGATGTGTTTTAATCTTAATTCAAAATGTTTTCTAGTATCCCTTGAGACTTACTCTTTTGATCCACTGATTATTTATAAGGGTGTTGATTAATTTCTAAGTGTTCTGAAATTTTCCCATTATTTTTTTATATTGATTTCTAGCTTAATTCAATTAGGACCTGAAACATATTTTGCATAATTTTGATTCTTTAAGTTTGTTAAGGTTTATTTTATGATCCATGATATGTTCTATGTTGGTGAATGTTTGGTTGTTTGAATATTGTGTTTTCTCTGAAGGGAGCCATATCTCTAAACTGAGCCCATTTGTTTGCTTATTCACTCAAGAGTCTTTCTGGAAGGTTGTCACTCACAGCCCATTGTTTCTTTTGTCTAGAATATCCAGGACGTGAGAAGTGATGATGAGGATGAGTATGAAGAGGAAGAGGTTGAGGAAGAGAAGGAGGAGAAGGAAGAAGCCACCGAAGGCAAAGAGACAGACGGTTTGAAGAATGGCCTTGGGGCCAACAGGCACCTCATTCCCAATGGTCAGCATGGCTGTTAGCTTGAAGCCCACATAGCTCCTGGCGCACAGTGCGCTGCAAGGGCTGCTGGGAGCCGGAAGTGCTCCCTCCTGCATTGCTGTAGCCTCAGGACCCACAGGGACCACAGATTTTGCCCTTCCCTCTTTCTAACCAGCACCTTCCCCCCCAACCAAGATGTATTTAACAAAATGTTGATTTGTGTTAAAATGTTTAATATAAGCATCCCCATGGATTTTACTGGAGTTAGAACTCAGATTTCAAAGATTTCTCCTGAGAACCCTTCCACTTCTAATTGTTCCATTCATGAATTTAGACGTTTGGAGCCCACTTTGTTGTAGGCCTTCCCCTTCCCACCTTGCCTGTCCTCAGGATACTTTGGGAAGTGCTAAGTCAACCCACTTTTTCCAGGTGCGTTTAGCCACAGAGAGCAGCTCATTTCCCAAAAATGAGCTAGAAGTGGCAATGGAATGGTGGTGGCAGGACCAAACCAGGGGGCCAAGCTTCCAGGGCTCACGGATCCCTTTCTGCCATGGGCAGTGTTTAAACCTTCCATGCCGTGTGCTTCGTCTCTCCGATGGGAATAACCAGACCTGCCCTGCCCCCTCACAGGGTTGGAATAAGGATCAAATGAGATAATAATGGAAGTGAGAGTGCATACTGTAGGCTATGGTGTTGCTGTTACCTGACCCTCTTTTCACTGTGATCACAGTCCCGTTTGGGAGAGAAGCCTGGTGAAACTTGGCACTGAACAGGCCTGAACAAAAGGCACAGTCTTGAAGAATTCCTTTTAAATGTGTCTGGAAATACCTAAACATGCAAGTACCCAGAAAGCTGTTTCCAGTTTATCTGGTAACTATTTATTTGTTAGCTTCCCAAAGGTAATTCTCAAATCCCCCAGGTTCTCGTCCCTCAGGTTCCATGGCCAAGGGGAGGGAGTTTGGGCCCCATTCCTTCTTGTCCTTTGCTGATTTCTCACTTATTTCCTCTCTGAAAGGGACGCTTCCCTGCTGTGGCCCTGAACCCCTCCTTCAGGCCAGCAGAGCTACCCAGCAGGCCATAGGGTCTACCTGGGGACCTCTCTGGGGGCACTGGACCCAAGTCAGGTTGTTCCCCTAGCCACTATCACCCAGGAAGCCCAGTTTCTGGGGCATGTGTTTGAGCTCCTGATCAAAGGAGGTCTTGGAAAAACAAAGAGACTCTGTACTTTAAATCCCTGCTCTCCAACCCAATCAGAGTGCATAACAGTAAAGCAGAACAAAACAAAGGGCTGGAAAACACCCCTGAGAATGTCCAAGGACAGGTGCTTGAGTCAGTGTCAGCCCCTGGGGCTGCCTTACCTCTCTGGGAGGACAGGTAGGGGCTGGAGGGTCAGTAGCCACCTCTCGACCCCCACAGGGATACATCTCGAGGCCAGTGTGCAGGGCAGACCTCAGAGACTTTCTCAGGTTACTGACTGAGGAGAGGCAGAGCCTTGTAGAGGAAGAGCCTGAGCAAAATGTGCAACTTTTCCCCACCCAATCTCTCATATTTTGGGGTCACATTTTGCATCTTCATCCTGTTTTGCTCAGGGCCCGTATTATAAAGCCAAGTAAGTGGAAGCTAAGACTGTGGGGACTAGTAAAACCCACACAGACTCTACCAATGGGGGCTGCAGCCTCTGGAGCACAAAGGACACTGTATACAGTAAAGGTGTCTGCTTTTTTTTTTTTTTTTTTTCAGTAAAAATATGT
The DNA here is from genome assembly GCF_964270905.1 of Leucopleurus acutus. Taxonomy (NCBI): domain Eukaryota; kingdom Metazoa; phylum Chordata; class Mammalia; order Artiodactyla; family Delphinidae; genus Leucopleurus; species Leucopleurus acutus. Next base: position 152,547,232 of record NC_139142.1, read on the forward strand.
TTTTAAAACCTTCAGGCTAAACAAAAACAAAAAACTTCAAAATTCTTTCCCAACAAAATTTCTTTTTGAAGAATTGTTAGAACAACAGAAAAACATGTGTCAGGTTTCTCTGCATAATATTTGCATTTATGAGTACAATAACATTATATGTGTAATGTATATTATAAATCTCAAATGCCTCCAGTCACTTTAGGGCGTAGCTGTTGAATTATTATCAATATTTATATTATTTTTTTTTGGTGAAAGATCACAATAAGATATTATTTTTATGTTCCAGTTAACAGTTTTTTCCTTGATTTATTTTGGTCTTGTCTCTGTACCAAATAACTTCTTGCTTTAGGTAAAAAAAGTGTTTAGTTGTTGCTCTATCCTCCAGTTCTTTCTTTTTTTCTTATTTGAACATTGCAGGTAAAATTGATATGCCAATTTCAACTATCTGTGATACAGCTGGAAGCACTAAACTATCTCTTAAGAGATAGAGATGCATATTTTGTAACATTTTTAGGGCTTTTGTGGTTAATTTTAAGGGTAACCTGTCTTTCTACAGGAAACAAGAGCTCACAGTATATACCAGATGACTTTATAAAAATGTAGTCCACCATGCCGCCAGTATTATTGTAATGGTAATGACTTACAATAAAACAGAGACAGAGCCCAGCATGTGTGGTGATTGAGTAGATTCAGCACACACATTGTTTGGCTTCTTAGAGATCATTACTAGTCCTATTGAGTGGCGGAAACAAAGATTTGCCAGTCCTCTAGAAACACCCTGCAGGGAATCGGGGAGCAGTGGAGAACAGAGCCAAGTTAGGACATTAGGGCTGCTGGCCTTGGGGTACCAGACACCAGAGAGGAGAGGTAACAGGTCAGGCCTGACTGGGCTGAGTATCTTGGCTGTGCACAGTGTAGACAGACAGATGCTTGTGGGCTGGAGACTATCCTGGGCCACAGCACCTGAGCCCTGTAGCAGGCCCTGTAGAAGTGCTAAGTGCATGGTCCTAAAGATATTTTCTCAGCCCCCTTTTATATACCTACCTTTCAAAGGTGGAAGAGGAAATAGGGTCTATTGATAGTTCAACTGACTGTCCATCAGAATTACCTATTGAGCTTAAAACACACCTTGCCTGTTGCCTGCTCCATATTTAGATTAAGTACTTCTGGAATAAGAAAAAGGAATTTGCATTTTAACCAAGTCCATGTGCTTCTGAAGAGCAGTCAGGACTCTGTGTGACCCCACTTGGTTTTATTCCTACTAGCAGTTTTATATGCTAATAAATGAGAATATACAATGATACAGAATATTTACTCCAAAATAAATTCAAATAAAATAATAAAGGAGAAAAGGAAATATGAGAGCAGTCAAGACAAATAGAAAACATTGTAAGAGTTTTACACTGGTTAGTACAATGGCAGTACTAATTACCAAATCCAAATTTATAGGTAATTACATCCAGTGTAAGAACAGAGTACCAGATCAGATTTTTTAATACTCCAACTATAGGCTACTTACAAGAGATATGCTATAAATATATGAAGAAAGAAATGTTGAAAGTAAAAGGAGGGATAAAGGTATACCATGCAAACTCTATCCCCAAAAAGCTGACATAGCTATCTAATATCAGACAAAGGCAAGAAGAGCTAGTGGGTATTAAGAGGAATGTTTCATAACAGTGAAAGGGATCAGTCCACCAGGAAAATATTTAAAAATTAAATCTGTATACACTGAATAATATGCCTTTAAAATATATAAAGAAAAATTTTACAGAATTAAAAGGAGTAACAAAGTCATAATTGTGTTTGGGTGGTTTTAACACACCATTCAGTATCTGATAGAAACAGCCAACCAAAAAGCAATAAGAATACAGAAGATTTGAACAATGAAATGAACAAAATTGGCCCAGATGACATATGTAGAGAGAGCACTGTACCCAACAAATGCAGGCACACATTCTTTTCAGGTGCATGTGAACATTTACCCAAACTGACCACATGATAGGCCTTAAAACAAATCCTAAAACATTTCAAAGGTTTTAAATCATATAGAGTATGATCACTGATCACAGTGAAATTAGACAAGAAAAATCACCTATTTTTTTTTAAATCACCTATTTTTAAGTTAAGTAATGAACTTCTAAATGTAGCAAAGAAGCAATCACAATGGAAATAAAACATTTTAAAATGAATTATAATAAAAAATAATGAAAAGTATGTGGGATTCAACTAGTGACAAATTTAGAAGAAATTTTATAATATTAAAAGCTTTTAGGGGCTTCCCTGGTGGCGCAGTTGTTGAGAATCCACCTGCCAATGCAGAGGACACGGGTTCGAGCCCTGGTCTGGGAAGATCCCACATGCTGCGGAGCAACTGGGCCCGTGAGCCACAACTACTGAGCCTGCGCGTCTGGAGCCTGTGCTCCACAACAAGAGAGGCCGCGACAGTGAGAGGCCTGCACACCGCGATGAAGAGTGGGCCCCCGCTCACCACAACTAGAGAAAGCCCTCGCACAGAAACGAAGACCCAACACAGCCAAAAAATAAATAAATAAATGTCTCAAAAAAAGTAAAAAGGGAAATTAATAAAATAGAAAACAAACATATAATAGAGAATATCACAAAACCAAAAGTTGGTTCTTTAAAAGAAAACAATTCATAAAGCAAGACTGATCAAGAAAGATACAAATAACTAATAGTAGGAATGAAAAGGATCTGTCACTATAGATCAAACAAAGAACAAATAATAGGAGAATATCATGAGCAACTTTATGTCAATAGATTTGAAGATGTAAATAAAATGTGTAAGTTCCTAGAAAACTACAGCTTGTCAAAATGGGCACAAGAAGAAACAGATATCTAAATAGCCTTCTATACAAAACAATTAAATCTGATATTTTAAAATATGTCCCCCCTTAAAAAAATCTTTAGGTGCAGATGGCTTATACAGTAAATTCTTCCAATATTTAAGGAAGAATTAACAGAAGTATTACACAAACTTTTCCAGAGAAAAAAGGAAGGAACACTTCACATTTGTTTTACAAGGCTAGCATAATCTTGATACTAAAATCTGACGAGAGTATTAGGAGAAAAAGACCCAACAAGTATAGGCTAAGTCATTCATAAACATAGGTGCAAATTTTCTAAACAAAAGCAAACTGAATTCAGCAATATGTAAAGAAGACAGTGCATAGCAAACAAGTTGAGTTTATTTCAGGGGCATGTTGTTGATTTACTATTTCAAAATCAATGTTATTAACCATTTTAAGAGAATAAAGGAAAACCCAAATCTTCAAAAGCCTTATATAAAATTCAACCTCCATTCATTAAAAAAAAAAAAAACTCACATAAAAGTAGGAAGGAATTTCCTTTATCTGATAATAGCATCTTCAAAAAGTGTAAAGCCAGTATCATCTAATGCTATAATGGTGAGATATTGAGTTTTATCCCCTGGGATTATCACTGAGACAAAAATGTCCACTATCTTCAAGGAGGCCCATCATCCTGAATATATTCAACATTGTATTTTTCATCCCAGCCAGTATAATATTTAATAAATAAATAAAAATTACAAAGCTCAAAAGGAAATAATTGTTACTACAAATGTAAATGCAAAAAATCCCCACACATTGTATGTGTGTGTAAATTTATACAGAAATGCCAAGGATTAAGACTGGCTAATACAATTATCTGTAAAGGAACATATTAATGAATCAGATTACATAATAAAGAACTTCTGTTTCTCAAAAGACACCATTAAGAGAGTGAAAAGGCAAGTCATGGAGTTGGAGAAAATAATTGGCAACACTTATATAACTGACAAAGGGCTTGTTATCCAGTATATATGAAGAGGTCCTACTCATCCCCCCAAAAATATACAACCCAATAAAAAAAATGAACAGGCACTTAACCAACACTTTACAAAACACCATATCTAAATGTTCAATAAACATATGAAAAGGTGCTCAATTTCATTAATCATTAGAAAGACTCATAGTACCAAATGGCAATCACATGGAACAATGGAAACTCACACACTGTTGGAGGAGTATAAACAGTTATAACTACTTTGAAAAATAGTTTGTCATCATTTCCTAAAATTGGACATATGCACATATCATAACCGAGTAATTTCACTCCTAGGTACATACTAGAAAGGCACACGTAAAAGCACCAAAAGAATGCACATGAATGTTCATATCAGCAATGTTAACAACTCTGAAGGGCACTTCCCAAATGTCCATCAAGAGTAAAATGGACAATTGTGGTCTATTTACAATACAGGATACTGTAGAGCAATGAAAATGAACCAACTGGTACTTGCAACAATATAGTTTCCTCTTACGATCTTAATGTTTTGTAAAAGACTCTAATGCAAAATGAATAGTTAATAGCGCGGACCCCAGAAACGGGCATGAGATGCTAAGGCTGCTGCTGCCGCCACCAAGAAGCCTGTGTGCAAGAACAGGTCACTATCCACAGCCCCCTTCCAGGGACCCTGTGCAGCCCGCCACTGCCAGAGTCCCGGGATCCAGGGACAACTTCCCCGGGAGAACGCACAGCGCGCCTCAGGCTGGTTCAACGTCACGCCAGCCTCTGCCGCCACAGGCTCACCCCACACTCCGTGCCTCTCCCTCCCCCTGGCATGTGTGAGCCAGAGTCCCCGAAGCAGCTGCTCCTTTAACCCCGTCCTGTCTGAGCGAAGAACAGACACCATCTGGTGACCTACGTGCAGAGGCGCGGCCAAATCCAAGGCTGAGTCCCTGGGAGCTGTGAGAACAAAGAAGAGAAAGGGAAATCTCCCCCAGCAGCCTCAGAAGCAGCGGATTAAAGCTCCACAATCAACTTGATGTACCCTGCATCTGTGGAATACCTGAATAGACAACGAATCATCCCAAAGTGAGGAGGTGGACTTTGAGAGCAAGATTTATGATTTTATCCCCTTTTCCTCTTTCTGTGTGTATGTGTATGCTACTGTGTGAGATTTTGTCTGTATAGCTTTGCCTCCACCATTTGTCCTAGGGTTCTACCCGTCCATTTAAAAAATTTTTTTCAATAATTATTTTTTATTTTAATACCTTTATTATATTTTATCTTACTTATTTTATTTTACTTTATCTTCTTTATTCCTTTCTTTTTTTCCTTCCTTCCCTCCTTCCTTCCTTCCTTCATCCCTCCATCCCTCCCTCCCTCCTTTCTTTCTTTCTTTCTTCTTTCTTTCTTCTTCTACTAATTCTTTCTTTCTACTTTTTCTGCCTTTTATTCTGAGCCGTGTGGATGAAAGGCTCTTGGTGCTGCAGCCAGGAGTCAGAGCTGTGCCTCTGAGGTTGGAGAGCCAATTTCAGGACACTGGTCCACAAGAGACCTCCGAGCTCCACATAATATCAAATGGTGAAAATCTCCCAGAGATCTCCATCTCAACACCAGTACCCAGCTTCACTCAATGACCAGCAAGCTACAGTGCTGGACACTCTATGCCAAACAACTAGCAAGACAGGAACACAACCACACCCATTAGCAGAGAGGCTGCCTAAAATCATAGTAAGTCCACAGACACCCCAAAACATACCACCAGAGGTGGACCTGCCCACCAGAAAGACAAGATCCAGCCTCATTCACCAGAACACAGGCACTAGTCCCCTCCACCAGGAAGCCTACACAACCCGCTGAACCACCTTTAGCCACTGGGGACAGACACCAAAAACAACGGGAACTACGAACCTGCAGCCTGCAAAAAGGAGACCCCAAACACAGTAAGATAAGCAAAATGAGAAGACAGAAAAACACACAGCAGATAAAGGAGCAAGATAAAAACCCACCAGACCTAACAAATGAAGAGGAAATAGGCAGTCTACCTGAAAAAGAATTCAGAATAATGATAATAAAGATGATCCAAAATCTTGGAAATAAAACAGACAAAATGCAAGAAACATTTAACAAGGACCTAGAAGAACTAAAGGTGAAACCAGCAATGATGAACAACACAATAAATGAACTTAAAAATACTCTAGATGGGATCAATAGCAGAATAACTGAGGCAGAAGAATGGATAAGTGACCTGGAAGATAAAATAGTGGAAATAACTACTGCAGAGCAGAATAAAGAAAAGAGAATGAAAAGAACTGAGGACAGTCTCAGAGACCTCTGGGACAACATTAAACACATCAACATTCGAATTATAGGGGTTCCAGAAGAAGAAGAGAAAAAGAAAGGGACTGAGAAAATATTTGAAGAGATTATAGTTGAAAACTTCCCTAATATGGGAAAGGAAATAGTTAATCAAGTCCAGGAAGCACAGAGAGTCCCATACAGGATAAATCCAAGGAGAAATACGCCAAGACACATATTAATCAAACTGTCAAAAATTAAATACAAAGAAAACATATTAAAAGCAGCAAGGGAAAAACAACAAATAACACACAAGGGAATCCCCATAAGATTAACAGCTGATCTTTCAGCAGAAACTCTGCAAGCCAGAAGGGAGTGGAAGGACATATTTAAAGTGATGAAGGAGAAAACCCCACAACCAAGATTACTCTTCCCAGCAAGGATCTCATTCTGATATGATGGAGAAATTAAAACTTTTACAAACGAGCAAAGCTGAGAGAGTTCAACACCACAAAATGGGCTTTACAACAACTGCTAAAGGAACTTCTCTAGGCAAGAAACACAAGAGAAAGAAAAGACCTACAATAACAAACCCAAAACAATTAAGAAACTGGGAATAGGAACATACATATTGATAATTACCTTAAATGTAAGTGGATTAAATGCTCCCACCAAAAGACACAGACTGGCTGAATGGATACAAAAGCAAGACCCATATATATGTTGTCTACAAGACACCCACTTCAGACCTAGAGACACATACAGAATGAAAGTAAGGGGATGGAAAAAGATATTTCATGCAAATGGAAACCAAAAGAAAGCTGGAGTAGCAATTCTCATATCAGACAAAATAGACTTAAAAATAAAGACTATTAGAAGAGACAAAGAAGGACACTACATAATGATCAAGGGATCGATCCAAGAAGAAGATATAACAGTTGTAAATATTTATGTACCTAACATAGGAGCACCTCAATACATAAGGCAAATAATAGCAGTCATTAAAGGGGAAATCAACAGTAACACATTCATAGTAGGGGACTTTAACACCCCACTTTCACCAATGGACAGATCATCAAAAATGAAAATAAATAAGGAAACACAAGCTTTAAATGATACATTAAACAAGATGGACTTAATTGATATTTATAGGACATTCCATCCAAAAACAACAGAATACACATTTTTCTCAAGTGCTCATGGAACATTCTCCAGGATAGATCATATCTTGAGTCACAAATCAAGCCTTGGTAAATTTAAGAAAATTGAAATTGTATCAAGTATCTTTTCCGACCAAAATGCTATGAGACTAGATATCAATAACAGGAAGAGATCTGTAAAAAATACAAACACATGGAGGCTAAACATTACACTACTGAATAACGAAGTGATCACTGAAGAAATCAAACAGGAAATAAAAAAAATACCTACAAACAAATGACAATGGAGACACAACGACCCAAAACCTATGGGATGCAGCAAAAGCAGGTCTAAGAGGCAAGTTTATAGCAATACAATCTTACCTTAAGAAATAGGAAACATCTCGAATAAACAACCTAACCTTGCACCTAAAGCAATTAGAGAAAGAAGAACAGAAAAACCCCAAAGTTAGCAGAAGGAAAGAAATCATAAAGATCAGATCAGAAATAAATGAAAAAGAAATGAAGGAAACTATAGCAAAGATCAATAAAACTAAAAGCTGGTTCTTTGAGAAGATAAACAAAATTGATAAACCATTAGCCAGACTCATCAAGAAAAAAAGGGAGAAGACTCAAATCAATAGAAATAGAAAAGAAACAGGAGAAGTAACAACTGACACAGCAGAAATACAAAAGATCATGAGAGATTACTACAAGCAACTCCATGCCAGTAAAATGGAAAACCTGGAAAAAATGGACAAATTCTTAGAAAAGCACAACCTGCCAAGACTGAATCAGGAAGAAATAGAATATATGAACAGAACAATCACAAGCTTGAAATTGAAACTCTGATTAAAAATCTTCCAACAAACAAAATCCCAAGACTGGATGGCTTCACACGCGATTTCTATCAAACATTTAGAGAAGAGCTAACACCTATCCTTCTCAAACTCTTCCAAATATAGCAGAGGGAGGAAAACTCCCAAACTCATTCTACGAGGCCACCATCACCTTGATAACAAAACCAGACAAGGATGTCACAAAGAAAGAAAACTACAGGCCAGTATCACTGATGAACATAGATGCAAAACTCCTGAATAAAATACTAGCAACCAGAATCCAACAGCACATTAAAAGGATCATACACCATGATCAAGTGGGGTTTATTCCAGGAATGCAAGGATTCTTCAATATATGCAAATCAGTCAAGGTGATAAACCATATTAACAAATTGAAGGAGAAAAACCATATGGTCATCTCAATAGATGCAGAGAAAGCTTTCAACAAAATTCAACTCCCATTTATGATAAAAACCCTGCAGAAAGTAGGCATAGAGGGACCTATCCTCAACATAATAAAGGCCATATATGACAAACCCACAGTCAACATCATCCTCAATGGTGAAAAACTGAAAGCATTTCCACTAAGAAAAGGAACAAGACAAGGTTGCCCACTCTCACCACTCTTATTCAACATACTTTTGGAAGTTTTAGCCATAGCAACAGAGAAGAAAAGGAAAGAAAAGGAATCCAAATCAGAAAAGAAGTAAAGCTGTCACTGTTTGCAGATGACATGATACTATACATAGAGAATCCTGAAGATGCTACCAGAAAACTACTAGAGTTAATCAATGAATTTGGTAAAGTAGCAGGGTACAAAATTAATGCACAGAAATCCCTGGCATTTCTATACACTAATGATGAAAAATCTGAAAGTGAAATCAAGAAAACACTCCCATTTACCATTGCAACAAAAAGAATAAAATATCTAGGAATAAACCTACCTAAGGAGACAAAAGACCTGTATGCAGAAAATTATAAGACACGGATGAAAGAAATTAAAGATGATACAAATAGATGGAGAGGTATACCATGTTCTTGGACTGGAAGAATCAATATTGTGAAAATGACTCTACTACCCAAAGCAATCTATAGATTCAATGCAATCCCTATCAAACTACCACTGGCATTTTTCACAGAACTAGAACAAAACATTTCACAATATGTATGGAAACACAAAAGACCCCGAATAGCCAAAGCAATATTGAGAATGAAAAACGGAGTTGGACGAATGAGGCTCCCTGACTTCAGACTATACTACAAAGCTACAGTAATCAAGACAGTATGGTACTGGCACAAAAACAGAAACAGAGATCAATGGAACAGGATAGAAAGCCCAGAGATAAACCCACGCACAGATGGTCACCTTATCTTTGATAAAGGAGGCAGGAATATACAATGGAGAAAGGACAGCCTCTTCAATAAGTGGTGCTGGGAAAACTGGACAAGTACATGTAAAATATGAGATTAGATCACTCCCTAACATCATAGACAAAAATAAGCTCAAAATGGATTAAAGACCTAAATGTAAGGCCAGAAACTATCAAACTCTTAGAGGAAAACATAGACAGAACACTCTATGACATAAATCACAGCAAGATCCTTTTTGACCCACCTCCTAGATAAATGGAAATAAAAACAAAAATAAACAAATGGGACCTAATGAAACTTCAAAGCTTTTGCACAGCAAAGGAAACCATAAAGAAGAGTAAAAGACAAACCTCAGAATGGGAGAAGATATTTTCAAATGAAGCAACTGACAAAGGATTAATCTCCAAAATTTATAAGCAGCTCATGCAGCTCAATAAAAAACAAACAAACAACCCAATCCAAAAATGGGCAAAAGACCTAAAAGGACATTTCTCCAAAGAAGATATACAGACTGCCAACAAACACATGAAAGAATGCTCAATATCATTAATCATTAGAGAAATGCAAATCAAAACTACAATGAGATATCATCTCACACCAGTCAGAATGGCCATCATCAAAAAAATCTAGAAACAATAAATGCTGGGGAGGATGTGGAGAAAAGGGAACACTCTTGCACTCCTGGTGGAAATGTGAATTGGTTTAGCCACTATGGAGAACAGTATGGAGGTTCCTTAAAAAACTAAAAATAGAAATACCATATGACCCAGCAATCCCACTACTGGGCATATACCCTGAGAAAACCATAATTCAAAAAGAGTCATGTACCAAAATGTTCATTGCAGCTCTATTTACAATAGCCAGGAGTTGGAAACAACCTAAGTGTCCATCATCGGATGAATGGATAAAGAAGATGTGGCACATATATACAATGGAATATTACTCAGCCATAAAGAGAAACGAAATTGAGCTATTTGTAATGAGGTGGATAGACCTAGAGTCTGTCATACAGAATGAAGTAAGTCAGATAGAGAAAGACAAATACTGTATGCTAACACATATATATGGAATTAAGAAAAAAAAAATGTCATGAAGAACCTAGGGGTAAGACAGGAATAAAGACACAGACCTATTAGAGAATGGACTTGAGGATATGGGGAGGGGGAAGGGTAAGCTGTGACAAAGCGAGAGAGAGGCATGGACATATATACACTACCAAACGTAAGGTAGATAGCTAGTGAGAAGCAGCCGCATAGCACAGGGAAATCAGCTTGGTGTTTGTGACCGCCTGGAGGGGTGGGAGAGGGAGGGTGGGAGGGAGAGAAAAGAGGGAAAATATCTGGGAACATATGTATATGTATAACTGATTCCCTTTGTTATAAAGCAGAAACTAACACACCATTGTAAAGCAATTATACTGCAATAAAAAAGTTAAAAAAATTAGTACTAATAAGAGTGCATTCAAATAATGCAGAAATAATGTACGTATCAAATGAAAAGTGAAAAACTCTCTGCAAAAGGGAAACACTCTTAGCGTTCATTGTGATTCCATCCAGAAACATTCTTATGCCTATTTTCGCCTGAATTTGTTGTGGAATGCCAGCTCCCCAAACATCCCCAGTGCAGCCTGTTTTTGAGATGGATGGAGGTGATTGCCCATGGCAGTAAGACAGAGCACCTAGAGAGGACTGGCAATGCTCAGTGAGGGAAGGCCAAGGTCGGATTATTTTTGAGAATTTGAAGTTTGTTTTATGGGTCTTTCAACGCCAAGACTTAATTAAGATCAGCTAAGGAACATAACAGTTTAGGACTGGTGAAGGCAGCAAGGGAAAGATTTTGAGGTGAAGGGTTCAAGGAATCATAAGTTTCTTATGCAGTAAACTATCTGTGGATGTTTTCTATTGAGGAGTTGATGGTTCTTGAGAGAAGGTTCTGAAATAAACAATAATTATTTGCCTGGCAAAAGTCTTCTAGAATCGTAAAGTTATGCTAATGAAGACAGTGGAATAGTCAAGTCATGTAAATGGGGACAGTGCGCTGTGTGGGTTTGGTGATCTGGGTTCACAGTATATACTTAAATTATCTATGTACATACTCATGTTACCTTTATCCATGAACTCTGCTATAATGTGCTCAGGTGAGGGGGAAATGAAAATAGAAGCACCTCCTGTGTATGCCTGAGACTGTGAACACCCAGAGGGGGCATCTTTAACTAATTTGCACTAAGGCTCCATATAGGCAATTGGCAGCACTATACAATGTACTTTTTAAACACAAAGATCTGCACTCTAAGTCTACACATGATCTGATCCTTGCTTTTTGCTCACCAATGCATTGTAGGGATCTTTCCATATTGGCACATATAGATCACTTTCATTTCTGTAAGAGCTGCCAGGTAATCCTTAGAAATTTATCATAAGTATTTAACCAGTCTCATATTGTTGGACACTTGAATGGTTTCTAGTTTTTAGCTCTTATAATATTGCCATGAACATCCTTTGGTGGAAGTATCTAACCCAAGTTGCCTGGTTTAAAAATCCCTACTCTGGGGCTTCCCTGGTGGCACAGTAGTTGGGGGTCTGCCTGCCAATGCAGGGAACGCGGGTTCGTGACCCGGTCTGGGGGGATCCTGCGTGCCGCGGAGCGGCTGTGCCCGTGAACCATGGCCGCTGGGCCTGCGCGTCCGGAGCCTGTGCTCCGCAGCGGGAGAGGCCACGGCAGTGAGAGGCCCACGTACCAGAAAAGAAGAAGAAGAAGAAAAAAATCCCTACTCTGTTACTTACTGTGTAACCTTGAGCAAGTTTCTTGATCTCTTCACCTTCAGTTTACTCATCTGTAAAATGGACCCAGAACCTTCTTCATTATGTCATGTTGAGGATTAAATGAGATGATCCACATAAAACATTTTTCAGCCCACCTTCACATAGTAAGCACTCAATAAATGTCAACTCTTCTAATTGTTCATAATTCCCATGGGGTAAGTTTCTACTAGTGAGATTTCTGGGTCAAGGCACATGCAGTTTTCATTTTAATAGATACAAATTGCCTTCCAAAAAAGGTGTACAAATTTAAGTCCTACTGACCGTGTTTGAGAGTAGCTATTTCTCTGAAATGGGAATCATCAACTTTTGACCTTTTCTCTGGTCTGAGAGTTTTAATATCTTATTGTTGTTTTGACTTGCATCTCTTTAATGTGAATTAGATGGAACATTTGTGTTTCTTTTACTTGCTTACCCATTATTCTATTGGGTTATTGTTCTTTTCCTTAGGTTTCTATGAGCCACTGTAAGGAGATTGACTTCTATCATCTGTAATATAGAATTTTCTGCTTGCCTTTGGTCTTATGATTTTATATGTAGTAATTTGGGGAGTCCATTCATTAATTTTAATTTTTCCAGTAGTAAAATACATCAGTCTTTTCCTTAACAGTCTCTGGAGTCTGCTTCCTGCGTGGAAAGTCTTCCCTCAACAAAAGTATACGTAAAAAATCATTCATGCTTCTTTTTACAGCTTCCATGGATTCATTGATTCTCTGCTCCAGATGGTATTTATTTTGATGTAAGAAGTAAGATGAGAAGGGACTTTTTTTAATGGTTGCTGGTCTTCCCCCAAGACATTTGCTGAATTCTATTTCTTTTTTCTTGTGTTTGAAATGCCACCATTAAATTCCCATATGTATTTTGTGTCTCCTGCCTCTGTGCACTTTCCACTCTGTTTCACTGAAGTGCTTATCCTATACTATCCTATTTTAATTTGAATAACTTTATAATAGGTTTTAATATGGTTGGGTCAGTGACCCATCTCTACTCTTTTACTTCCAAATTTCATTGGCCCATCTCACATTTTTATTTCCAACATTTCTTTTATTACAAACTAGAAGCCAGATGAATTCTAGAGTTTTTTGGTTAGGTTTTCCCCCAAATCTTGATGGTATGCTATTTTGAGATTGCTCTGAATTTATAATTAATTTAGGGGACTTAAATTATAGTTTTGAGTCATCCTATCCAAAAGTAATGTGTGTGTTCCTATTTAGTTAAATCCTCTTTTATGTCTTCCAGTAGAATTGGGAGATTTTGTTCACATAGACCCTGAAATTTTTTTTTAAGGTTTATACCAAGGTAATGTATCTTTTTTTATTATTTTTGAAAATATGATCTTTACTTCCTTTATATATAAAGGTATATATATGTATATATATAATATTTAGAAAAGCTACTGATTTTTGTATGTTAGTTGTATAACCTGACACTCCACTCATGTTCCTAATAGGTTTTCAGCTCTTCTAAAATCAGGAATGGGTGTGGGTGTTGAATTGCCTTTCTTGGGGTGCTGATCTAGTAGTTGCTCTTTGCTCTGCTAATCTGATCATATTAGTTTCTTACTATTGGACTAGCCTGGCATTCAGGGAGCCAGCTTCTCTTGGTCACAATGTGTTATTTTAAAGTTTACTGACAAATTTCTTTTTTGTTGAATATTTTAGCATGGATTTTATTAAAATATTTTTCTAAAGTTTTCTATTTTGTGTTCTAAATGTTTTCTGTATAAATATTGTGTAGAGTTGATAAAGAAAAATTTGGAGGATTCTTTCTTTTCTTGTTCCTTTTTTACTTTACTGTTTCACTTTTTTTTATTGTTTGCTCTGAGTATTGCATTCTACAGACATAATTTATCACTAGTTTTGATATTTTACAAATTCGAGTGAAGTGCAAGAATCTTATTTCCCTCTATGTCCCTTTACCATCCCCCATTTATAATTGTTTTAAATATTTCCTCTATATACTTTGAGAATCACATCAGATAATGTTAGAATTTTTGCTCCAATCCTCAAACATAATTTAGCAAAGTTGAACAGAAAAGCCTCCATTGTATTCACCCATGTCCTTTCTATTGTTTTCTCTTCTGTTCTGGAGTTCTAAGATTCCTTCTTTTATCATGTCTTTCTGTTTCAAGGACTCCCTTTAGCCATTTTTAGGGTAGGTGCTGATAATATTTTCTTATTTCTTTTACCTAAGAATATTTTGATTTTCCCTGCATTTCTGAAGAATATTTTCACTGAATATAGAATTATAGAATAAATATAGTTATAGTTATTTTCTTTGATAGTTGATAATTTTATTTGGGAAATAAACATCATAGCTAACATCATAAGCTAACATCATAGTTAAAGGAAAGACAATGCGTTCCCCCTAAGATTGTGAGAGCGGCAAGGATGTCTGTTCTCAGCAGTCCTATTCTGACCACCTGACAACATTGCATTGGAAATCCTAACCACTGTAATAAGACAATAAAAAGAAATAAAAGGCTTACAGATTGAAAAAGCAGAAACAAGACTTTGATAATTATAGAATAAATATAGTTATAGTTATTTTCATTGATTCTTTCTTATTTTCTTTCAGCAAGTGAAAACTGTTGTGTCACTTCCTTCTGGTCTTCATGGTTTCTGATGAGAAATCTGCTGTGATTTGAACTATCTATCCTCTATTGGTAGATATCATTTGTGCTTGCTGCTTTAAGAATTTTTCCTTTGTCTTTAGTTTTTAAAAGTTTGATTATGACTTGTATTGATATGAATTTCTTTGGGTTTATCCTGTATTGTATTTGCTCAGCTTCTTAAATCTGTATGTTATGTCTTTTACTGAATTTGAGAAATTTTCAGTCAATATTTATTTGAATGCTTTTTCAGCACCTCTCCTTTTCTCCTTTCCACCTGGGATTCCGATGACAAAAATGTTAGCTCTTTCATTAGACTCCCACGGGCCCCTGAGGCTACCTACATTCATGGTTTTGGTTTTGGTTTTGGTTTTCTCCACTCTATTTTCTCTTTGTTGTTCAGACTGGACAGTTCCTACTGTATTAATTTCCAGATCATGAATTCTCTCCATTTTGTTGTTGAGAGAAACAGCATAAACTCCACTGAGTTTTTAAATTTTGGTTAGTGTATTTTTTAATTCTAAGATTTCCACTTGGTTTTCCTTTATATTTTCTGTTACTCTGATGAGACTTTCTCATGCTTCCCTTTGTTTCAAATATGTTTGTAACTGCTCCTTGAAGCATTTTTTAATTGAAAACTGCTTTAAAATCCTTGTCAAGAAGCAAATAATAAAATGAAAGTAGAAGTGAATAAAAGTGAAAACAAAAACAATAAGGAAAAATCAATGAAACAAAAAGCTGATTCTTTGAAAAAATCAGTAAAATTGAAAGACATCTTGAAAGACTAAAAAAGGTAAAAAGAAAATATACAAATAATTAATATCAGGAATGATAGAGGTGCTACATAGACTTTGAATCTGTTAAAAAAAAAGACAGTAAGAGACTACTATAAACAACTTTATTTCATAAATTCAATAACTCAGAAGAAATGGACCAATTCCTTGAAAACTGCAACCTACTAACAACACTTAGCCAAGGTAAAACAGATAAGTTGAGTAGCACTGTATTTATAAAAGAAATAGAATTTATAATTAAAAAGCTTCCAAAAAAGAAATATGCTATCCCATATACTTTAACTGGGGAGTATTACCAAACATTTTTAAAGATTAACACCCATTTTACACAATCTCCTCCAGCAAAATAAGAAGGCAAGTACACTTCTGAACTCATTATATGAAACCAATATTACCTCAAGAATTACCACAAAAACAGTACAAGAAAATACAACCATCTATCAAAATCTCCCATGATCTTGATGCAGAATTCCTCAACAGAATACTAGCAAATCAAATCCAGCAACGTATTTTTTTTTTTCTTTTTTTTGGTACGCGGGCCTCTCACCACTGTGGCCTCTCCCGTTGCGGAGCACAGGCTCCAGATGCGCAGGCTCAGTGGCCATGGCTCATGGGCCCAGCCGCTCCGCGGCATGTGGGATCCTCCTGGACCGGGGCACGAACCCATGTCCCCTGCATCGGCAGGCGGACCCTCAACCACTGCACCACCAGGGAAGCCCCCAGCAACGTATTTTTTTTAAATGATATACCATTACCAAATTCCTGCTATGTGAGACAGGATCAATATTTGAAAATCAATTACCATAAGCTACCATATCCATAGGTTAAGAAAAAAATTATATATCAATCAATGCAGGAAAAGTATTGGACAAAATCTAACAAATATTTATTAAAAAAACTCTCCTCAAACTAATAATAGAGGAAAATTTCTTCAACCTAATGAACACCTACAAAGAAACCTACAGCTAACATCATAGTTAAAGGAAAGACAATGCGTTCCCCCTAAGATTGTGAGAGCGGCAAGGATGTCTGTTCTCAGCAGTCCTATTCTGACCACCTGACAACATTGCATTGGAAATCCTAACCACTGTAATAAGACAATAAAAAGAAATAAAAGGCTTACAGATTGAAAAAGCAGAAACAAGACTCCTTATTTTCAGATGACACTATGTAAAAAATACTAATGAATCTACAAAATCCTCTAAATCCTCAAAATTTCTAAAACAATTATGAATTCAGCAGGTCACAGGATATAAAATCATCACACAAAGAATTAATTGCAATTCTATTTACTAAAAATGAACATGTGGAAACAGGAATTTAAAACATGATGCCATTTCTTATTTCCCAAATAAAATGAAAAACAGCTATAAACCTAACACATACAGTGTCTGTATACTGAAATTTGTAAAATGCCAAGGAAAAAAATAGAAAAAGTCTTAAAAAATAGGAGATAAGTACTTTGTTCATGGACTGGAAGACTCAACTTAGTAAAGATGTTGATTCTCTCAAAATTGATCTCTACATTTAATAAAGTTCCTATCAAATCTCTGCTTAATTTTGTTTGTGTAGACATCAACAAGCTTTTTCTGAAATCTATATGGATAAGTATGGCACTAGAGTAGCTAAAACAACCTTGAAAAGAATAAAGTGGGAGAAATAACTTTACCTGATATTAAAGCTTACTATAGAGTTACAGTAATCAGGGCAGTGTGGTTGGCAGAGGGTTAGACACATAGATCAGTGAAACCAAAGAGAGATCCCAGAAATATATCCACACAAATATATCCAACTTATTTTGACAAAGGTGAAAAAGCAATTCAAATGAGGAAGGATTGCCTTTTCAATAAATGATGCTGGAGCAACTGGACATTGAAATGAGCCTCAACCCAAATATCACACCTATATGAAAATTAACTCAAAATGAATCATAAACTTAAATTAAAAGTGTAAAAATAAGAACTTTTAGAGAAAAAAACATGGGAGAAAGCCTTGAGTTTCTTGGACTAGGTAAGGAATTCTTAGACTTGACACCAAAAGTATGATCCATAAGAGGAAAAATTAGTAAACTAGACCTCAACAAAATTAAAAGATTTGCTCTGTAAAAGATGTTGTTAAGAGGATGAAAAGACAAGCATATCTACAGAATAAGAAAAAATATTTGCAAACCATATATTTGACAAGGGACTTGTATGCAGAATATACAAAGAACTCTCAAAACTCAGTATTAAAAAAAAATTGAATTAGAAATGGGCAAAATATATGAACAGATATTTCTGTTTCTGAGGATATACAGATGGCAAATAAGCACAGGAAAAGATGTTCATCATCAATAGTCATCAGAGAAATACAAATTCAAACCACAATGAGATATCACTACAAACCTGCCAGAATGATTAAAATAAAGAATAGTGATAACACCAAATGCTGGTGAAGAGGCAGAGAAACTGGATCACTCTTTTATTGCTGGTAGGAATGTAAAATGGTCATCCACTCTGGAAAACAGTTTGGCAATTTTTTAAAAACTAAAAATGTAACTACTATATGAATCACCAACCACTCTTGAGCATTTATCCCTGAGAAATGGAAACTTAGATTCACACAAAAATCTATACACAAGTGTGCATAGTGGATTTATTATTAATAACTACAACTGGAAACAATTCAGCTGTCCTTCAATGGGTGAATGATTAAATAAACTTGTACATCCATATCATGGAATTCTATTCAGTAATAAAAATGAATAAATTATTGATATACACAACAACCATGAAAGATCTTAAGGAAATTATGCCGAGTGAGAAAAACCAATCTCCAAAAGTTACATACTGAATGATTCCATTTCTATAATATTCTTAAACTAATGTAATTATAGACATGAGAAACAAATGAGTGGTTTCTAAGAGTTAGGGTTTGGGGGACGGGTGGCTGCAAAAGGGTAGCCCAAGGGAGCCTTGTGGTGAAGGAACAGTTCTGGATCTTGATTGTGATGATAGTTGCACAAAGCTACACATGTGACAAATTGCACAGAACTACACACACACACACACACGATTGCATATACAACTGGCAACATCTTAATAAACTCTGTGGGTTGTACTAATGTCAATTTCATGGATTTGATATTGTATTATAGCTATGCAAAATGCTGTCATTGGGGGATTAGGGGTACAGGGTACACAGGACCTACTGTATATTTTTTCCTACCATACTGTGAATCTTATTTCAAATTTTAAAAAAAATTTTTTTAATTTCCTTGTCACATAACTCCAACTTCTGTGTCTTCTCAATATTGATAATTGTTGTATTTTCTCATTCAAGTTGAGATTTTCCTGACAATAATTTTTGGTTGTATCCTGAACACTTTGAGTATTGTGTTATGAGACTCTGGCTCTTATCCAGATCTTCTATTTTATCAATGCCTCCTTACTACCTGGTGGAGGTGGAAGTCCAACGTCCCTACTTTGCTTGTGTTGACACCAGGGACAGAAGGTGCCTCATTACTGCTGGGTGAAGGTAGGAGCTCAGGGTCCCTACTAGATGTATGCAGACACAGACACCACCAGGTGCCTCCTTACCTCCACTGACACTGCAGAGTGGGATAAGGACTCACATTGTTTGGAGGCCGTAAAAGTCCCAGCTTCTCACTCGGCCATCTCAAACACCAGCCCAGTGGGGGTGGGGTGTGTGTCTTGTTACAGCTGGTGAGAGTCTAAGCCCCCTACTTATATTTTGGTGACTGGAATGGAGGTGAGGCCACTGTTATTTCCCTGGAGTTTGACTGAAGTAGAGAAGTTATCACCAAAAGTGTTCTGTCTTGCTAGGCTGCCCCTAGCGTTTGGCCAGACAGAGTAGGCTTTTTGGAGGGCTGTCTGTGCCCGTTATTTCTGGATTGCCAGCTTCCCCAGCACCCACTCCTGGACACCTGAGGCAGAAAGAAAACTCAAGGAACTCACCCCTGTGTTGTTCCTTGGTCCTGCGGTCCCTAGCCAGCCTGACTTCTTTTCTGCACCTCTCAGTGTCTTCTTGTGCTTGTTTGATGTATAATATCCAGGGATTATAACTGTACTTAGTGGGAAGAATAGGGAGAAGTGCATTTACTCTATCTTGTCCAGAAGCTCTTTCTTTTAATAAGTTTATTCCATTTATATTTATTGATATAATATTTATGTTTGTTATAAATTCTCTTATTTTCAGTTTTTAAAAAATTTATTTTGGGGTAGAGTTGATTTACAATGTTGTGTTACTTTCTGCTGTACAGCAAAGTGAATCAGTTATGTATATACATATATCCACTCTTTTTTAGATACTTTTCCCATATAGGTCATTACAGAGTATTGAGTAGAGTGTCCTGTACTATACAGTAGGTCGTTATTAGTTATCTATTTTATATATAGTAGTATCTATATGTCAATCCCAATTTCCCAATTTATCCCTCTTCCCCTTCCCCACTGGTAACCATAAGATTGTTTTCTATATCTGTGACTCTATTTCTGTTTTGTAAGTAAGTTCATTTGTACCATTTTTTTTTTAGATTCCACATATAAGCAATATTGTATGATATTTGTCTTTTTCTGTCTGACTTACTTCACTATGACAATCTCTATGTCCATCCATGTTGCTGCAAATGGCATTATTTCATTCTTTTTATGCCCGAGCAATATTCCATTGTGTGTGTATATATATATATATATATATATATATATATATATATATATATATATACCACATCTTCCTTATCCATCCCTCTGTCAATGGACATTTAGGTTGCTTGCATGTCCTGGCTATTGTAAACAGTGCTGCAATGAACATTGGGGTGCATGGATTTTTCAAATTATTGTTTTCTCCAGATATATGTCCAGGAGTGGGATTGCTGGGTCATAAGGTAGCTCTATTCTTACTTTTTAAAGGAACCTCCATACTGCTCTCCACAGTGGCTGTATCAATTTACATTCCCACCAACAGTGCAAGAGGGTTCCCTTTTCTCCACACCCTCTCCAGCATTTATTGTTTGTAGATTTTTTGATGATGGCCACTCTGACTGATATAAGGTGATACCTCACTGTAGTTTTGATTTGCATTTCTCTAATAATTAGTGTTGTTGAGCATCTTTTCATGTACTTTCTGACCATTTTTATGTCTTCTTTGGAGAAATGTCTATTTAGATCTTCCACCCATTTTTTTTTCTTTTTTTTTTTTTTGCGGTATGCGAGCCTCTCACTGTTGTGGCCTCTCCCGTTGCGGAGCACAGGCTCTGGACGCGCAGGATCAGCGGCCATGGCTCACGGGCCCAGCCACTCCGCGGCATGTGGGATCTTCCCAGACCGGGGCACGAACCCATGTCCCCTGCATTGGCAGGCGGACTCTCAACCACTGTGCCACCAGGGAAGCCCCCACCCATTTTTTGATTGGGTTGTTTGTTTTTTTGTTATTGTGCTGCATGAGCTGTTTGTATATTTTGGAGATTAATCCCTTATCAGTCGCTTTGTTTGCAAATATTTTCTCCCATTCTGTGGGTTGTCTTTTCATTTTGTTTATGGTTTACTTAATTCTTCCCCCTTTCCTGTCTCTTGTAAAAAAAAAAAATTAATAAACAGAAACCACAATTAAATAGAGTAGGAGACCAGAAGGGGGAGCTCTCATGCCCTATAATGACAGCAGAGCCCAACAAGAAGAAAGACTCCTCTGACTTGTTAAGAACTCAGTCAATGAAAGGCCATGGATTCTTTGTTTATTAAAGCCCTCCCAACTTTCTTTTTCCCTCTATAAAAGTGTTCTTGTTCTCTTTCCTTTGCTGTGTATTTGAATGTGTCTTGCCCCGGTTGCAGACCCCCAATTCTCTGCTGATCCCAAATGAACTCATTTTTGCTGGAGAAATACTGGCAGTCTATTTGCTTTAGGTCAACGGTTTTCCATAGGTATGATTTTGCAGTGCCTGTGATATGTTTTACTTCTGCTAATTTGGAAGGTTAACAGTTGTGTTAGTTTTCCTAATGATTATCTTTATATATATGTTATGTAGGAGGTGATAATTTCATAAATTAACTAGATATCAGATATTCCCCTAGTTCATGTTAGAGCTGCCTGTTCAGGGTGGCCCAGGCCAGAGGCTATAGCGTAACATCTGGCTCTGGCAGGGTCCTGAAGAAGCTTAGTCCTTCCACTTCCATGTGAAATGTCTTCACACACAGAGTGGCTGAGAAAGGGAAAGGGAATCTGGTTCAATTTTCTAATAGGGAACCCTTGGTGTCTACCTAATTGGGGAGGTGCTCCTTTAGAAAAAGAGGGGCCCACTGGGGTTTACTAATAGATATTTTAAAAATAATATAAATTGGGTATTTTGCTTATATTTTACTCAATCCACAACCACTTAGGAGTACTTTTGTGCAACTAGGTTTGGTTTTCTACTGGACACCCCCATATGTTCTAGAATTACAGAAGGGAAACGAAAGCCCCAAGGGAGGCCTGGGGATTCCCACCAACTCTACCTGGAGCTGGTTCCACCCACTGCCTACTGACTTTGGAGAAGGCAACACTTTATCTTTTCATCTTCCACTACCCCCAACAAGAGGAAGATTTTGTTGAACTTTACTTTCTGTATGTGGCATTAGGAAAACAATAGTCTGTTGCTGAGGATCACTGCAGGGGTGAATTTTTAATGAGAAGACCTAGGAGAAGGGGCTTGCCCAGTACTGCCTGTCACACTTGGTGCCATCTGGGTGCCCTCGTGTACCTTTTGGTAAAGGACTCAGCCACCTTGCTATAGCAGCAGGGACCCGGCCAAAATACAGTATTGGTAAAGTCCGTGCAAAATGTATGAAGTTTTCCCACTTGAAATTTGAATAGGAACCCCTTCCCATCAAGGCCTGGCTCTGAATGTCCACACTGCAAACAGGCTGCTTACTTTGGCAGTTTTCTTGGCTCTCCACCACCCCCCTCCACCCAGTGATACCATATCCCCCTCAGAGTCTCATCTGCTGGCATTCCTGGATTCCTGAGGACAGCCCTGGCTCAACTCCAGAACTTGTATGCAAGTGAGTGACTCAGCCTGTCTCATGCAGTGAGCAAAGGCTTCTGGTTCAGAGAATGTTAAGCAGTTGATAAGTAAATCTTTCCTGCATCCCAGAGAAGCAGGACCCAGCTCTCTCCTGGGCTGTTGTCTCAGCTGCCTCCCCACACAAAAGCTGTTGTTTTAAAGAGTAGGCCCTTTGCCAAGTTGCCAAACTCTGCTTTGTCCCTGCAAATAAAACTTTCCACTAGGTGGCCTTCAAGTTCCTGTTAAGGAGAAGAGGGGAAAAAAAGACAAAATCCAAATCTTTATAGAGAGAGAGAGAGAGAGAGAGAGAGAGAGAGAAAGCAACAGAGAGAGAGAGAGAAACCAGAGAGGCTCAACCAGGGCTGCTCTGGGAAGACACCAGTCCCTGGCAGCTGATTTGGGCACCCAGCAATTAGTCTGGGATTTGAGACAAAAAGAGTTTGACCAGCGATTCTTCTGGGCTGGGCATCACCTAGCATATCCTATTCCCACTGGTCTCTGTGGGTGGTAGAGAGGTGCCCTGTATGGCCTTACTGTATGGCTAACTGACAGAGCCCGGGCCTGTGCTTGGTCTTTCATGGGCGCCCTTTCTCTTTACGAAAATGACGTCAGTGAACAAACTCAGTGATAGGACACAATGGGCCACATCGCTAGGCTTCTTCTGCACCAGCTCCATTGGGTTGAAACAGACTTGAACACACATTTCCCATCTTCTCCCAGTAGAGGCTGCTGGCTTGGGGCTCAAGTCCCTCCCTATCCCAGGCTTTCTGATGTTGCACTTCTGAGGAAGGGGAAGGCCTTTGTAACATTTACATTGGGGCCCTAGAATGCGAACTTGATCTCAGTGCTTCTCCCCCACAGTTTGCCAGTACCACTGAAGGGTCCAGACGCTTTTGCATGCAACACATTCACGAGTGGGAGCCCTTAATCCTCCCAGCCAAGCCATCCTCTGCCTCTGCAGAGGAATCTGTCCTCTTGGGCATCCAAAGACAGCCATGCTGGAGTCAGGTCAGAGATCAGAGGACAAGAAGTCAGACGGCAAGTTGGCCAGGGTGACCCAAGAGACTGTGCAAGTGGCCAACAAGTAAAGGCTTGGGAAGGCCAGGCCCACCAGTAAAAGTGTTGCTTAGAATTTGTTACTAAGGTTAAAGTACTGAAGTTGCAGGTAATTTATTTTTTTAATAGAGTTGATTCAAAGTTATTTATATAATTTCATCTATGACATTTCACATAATTTCATCCAAATGATGAATTCCATTTCATCAGTCTGCAGAAAGGAGACAAGCGCTAGCAAGGAGCTGGATGAAATGCATAGGGTATGGTTTCCAGAGTCCGGCAGACCCGTGCTGGAGTCATAGCCCCACTTATAAGAAGTGCAGCCTAGGGAAGCTTCTTCATCCCTCTGAGCCTTGACTTCCTTCTTCGTAAAATCGTCTTCCTCTGAGGTATGTTTTAAAGTTTAAATCAGATCTATTTTGAAGCACCCAACACAGAAACGTTACTCAGCAAATACCAGCTTCACTTCCAAAATACAGGCCAAAGTCACCCAACTTGTAAATGGCAGGGCTTAGATTTCAATCTGTACTTTTGGTTGATCTCCAAGAACAAGTGCCTTTTGCACTGATGTGATCAAAACAATGAGGCCCACTTTGTGTTAGTCCAGGGGGTTAAAATGTACAGCAAGACAGACCCCTTCCCTGCTCCTGCTGAATCTAGGGGGAGAGGGACAAGGAAACAGGTGTTTCAGTCAGAGCCCAGTCAGGAAAACATAAATCACATGAGGTATTTCAGACAGAGGGGATTTAATGCAGGGAATTGGCTATATAGGTGTTGAAGGGCTGAGAAAAGCCAAAAGGAAGCACTGAGTTAACCAGGGTTAATAACTGCAGGAAGCAGAGGTGAAGGCTTTTTCAGAATGCAGGTGCTTAGAGGAGGGGCCCCATGGATCTAATGCATGGATTCCTGGGGGGCTGGCTCTGCACAGCAGGCCCCCAAACTCTGGGTCAGTGTCAAGGTCTGGCAGCTGCTTCTTGTACCACTGAGGAGACAAAGACCCTGCGGCTGGTGCTGGGACCATACCCTGTTTGTCAACAGGGTACCACCAGGTTGTTGCTGGCATCTCTGGGGGGCTCAGGTGTACCTGATACTAAGTGCTAGGGCCCTGACTGTGAGCTTCTGCCAATAGAAGCTGGAAAATAGGAAGGAACCCCCTTCTCACTTCCTTCTGTGTTCCAGTGCCTTTCTAACTGTTCCTATTGGCATACCTAACAACAATCCAACTGGCAAGGGGATCTGGGACAGAGAGTTTGTAGAGAACCAGCCCCAGACCATGGAGCAAAGTGTAGAAGGAGGAACTGAAGCTGAGACATAAGAGATAAATAAACAGCACAGTCTATCCCTTTGGCAACTCAGCACCCACACATACCCTTATACACATATTTAAAATTCCATACAATAACATCATGCTTCTGCCTAACAAGATGCAACTGGAAAAGAAGAGATAAAAATTTGTATAGAGATTGGTTCAAGATGGTGGAGTAGAAGGATGTGCACTCATTCTCTCTTGCAAGAGTACCGGAATCACAGCTAACTCTGAACAATCATCAATAGGAAGACACTGGAACTCACAAAAACAGATACCCCACATCAAAAGACAAAGGAGAAGCCACATGAGATGGTAGGAGGGGCACAATCACAATAAAATCAAATCCCATAACTGCTAGGTGGGTGACTCATAGACTGGAAAACAATAATATCATAGAAGTCCACCTACTGGAGTGAAGGTTCTGAGCCCCATGTCAGGCTCCCCAACCTGGGGGTCTGGCAATGGGAGGAGGAATTCCCAGAGAATCAGACTTTGAAGGCTAGCGGGATTTGATTGCAGGACTTTGACAAGATTGGGGGAAACAGAGACTCCAGTCTTGGAGGGCACACACAAAGTAGTGTGTGCATCAGGAACAAGGGGGCAGGAGCAGTGACCTCATAGGAGACTGAAGCAGATCTACCTGCTAGTGTTGGAGGGTGTCCTGCAGAGGTGGGGTGTGGCTGTGTCTCACCGCGGGGACAGGGACACTGGAAGCAGAAGTTCTGGGAAGTACTCCTTGGTGTGAGCCCTCCCGGAGTCCACCATTAGCCCCACCAAAGAGCCTGTAGGCTCCAGTGCTGGGTTACCTCGTCAAACAACCAAGAGGAAGGGAACTCAGCCCCACCAATCAGCAGACAGGATTAAAGTTTTACTGAGCTCTTCCCACCTGAGCAACACTCAGCTCTACCCACCACCAGTCCCTCCCATCAGGAAGCTTGCACAAGCCTCTTAGATAGACTCATCTACCAGAGGGCAGACAGCAGAAGCAAGAAGAACTACAGTCCTGCAGCCTGTGGAATGAAAACCACATTCACAGAAAGATAGACAAACTGAAAAGGCAGAAGACTATGTACCAGATAAAGGAACAAGATAAAACCCCAGAAAAACAACTATATGAAGTGGAGATAGGCACCCTTCCAGAAAAAGAATTCAGAATAATGATAGTGAAGATGATCCAGGACCTTGGAAAAAGAATGGAGGCAAAGATCGAGAAGGTGCAAGAAATGTTTTACAAAGACCTAAAAGAAATAAAGGACAAACAAACAGAGATAAGCAATACAATAAGTGAACTGAAAAATACACTAGAAGAAATCAATAGCAGAATAACTGAGGCAGAAGAACGGATAAGTGACCAGGAAGACAGAGTGGTGGAAATCACTGCCATGGAACAGAATAAAGAAAAAAGAATGAAAAGAAATGAAGACAGCCTAAGAGACCACTGGGACAACATTAAACCCACCAACATTTGCATTACAGGGCTCCCAGAAGGAGAAGAGACAGAGAAAGGACTGAAGAAAATATTTGAAGAGATTATAGTTGAAAACTTCCCTAACATGGGAAAGAAAAAAGCCTGGACTACTTGGGTAGTCCAGGAAGTTCAGAGAGTCCCAGACAGCACAAACCCAATGAGAAACATGCCAAGACACATAGTGATCAAACTGACAAAAATTAAAGACAAAGAAAAATTATTGAAAGCAGCAAGGGAAAAAATGACAAATAACATACAAGGGAATCCCCATAAGATTAACAGCTAATTTATCAGCAGAAACTCTACAAGCCAGAAGGGAGTGGCATGATATATTTAAAGTGATGAAACGGAAGAACCTATAAGCAAGATTACTTTACCTGGCAAGGATCTCATGCAGATTCAATGGAGAAATCAAAAGCTTTACAGAAAAACAATAGCTAAGAGAATTCAACACCACCAAACCAGCATCTACAACAAATGCTAAAGGAACTCCTCTAAGCGAGAAACACAAGAGAAGAAAAGGACCTTCAAAAACAAACCCAAAACAATTAAGAAAATGGTAATAGGAACATACATATTGATATTTACCTTAAATGTGAATGGATTAAACACTCCAACCAAAAGACACAAGCTCGCTGAATAGAGACAAAAACAAGACCCGTATATACACTGTCTACAAGAGACCCACTTCAGATCTAGAGACACATACAGACTGAAAGTGAGGGAATGGAAATAGATATTCTATGCAAATGGAAATCAAAAGAAAGTTGGAGTAACAATTCTCATATCAGACAAAATAGACCTTAAAATAAAGAATGTTACAAGAGACAAAGAAGGACACTACATAATGATCAAGGGATCGATCTAAGAAGAAGATATAACAATTATAAATATATATGCACCCAACATAGGAGTACCTCAATATATAAAAAATAATAACAGCTCTAAAAGAGGAAATTGACAGTAACATAATAATAGTGGGGGACTTTAACACCTCACTTACACCAATGGACAGATCATCTGGACAGAAAATAAGGAAACACAAGCTTTAAATGTCACAATAAACCAGATAGATTTAATTGATATTTCTAGGACATTCCATCCAAAAACAGCAGATTACACTTTCTTCTCCAGTGCATGTGGAACATTCTCCAGGATAGATCACATCTTGGGTCACAAATCAAGCCTTGGTAAATTTAAGAAAATTGAAATCATATCAAACATCTTTTCCAACCACAACGCTATGAAATTAGAAATCAATTACAGGGGAAAAAAAACATGAAAACACAAACACATGGAGGCTACACAATACTTTACTAAGTAACCAAGAGATCACTGAAGAAATCAAAGAGAAAATTAAAAAATACCTAGAGACAAATGACCATGGAAATACAATTATTCAAAACCTATGGGATGGGGCTTCCCTGGTGGCGCAGTGGTTGAGAATCCGTCTGCTGATGCAGGGGACACGGGTTCGTGCCCTGGTCCGGGAAGATCCCACATGCCATGGAGCAGCTGGGCCAATGAGCCATGGCCGCTGAGCCTGCACGCCGGAGCCTGTGCTCTGCAACGGGAGAGGCCACAAGAGTGAGAGGCCCTTGTATCGCAAAATAAAAAAAAAACAACTCTAAGAGGGAAGTTTATAACAATGCAATCTTACCTCAAGAAACAAGAAAAATCTCAAAAAAGCAATCTAAATTTACACCTAAAGGAACTAGAGGAAGAAGAACAAACAAAACCCAAAGTTAGTAGAAGGAAAGAAAGCATAAAGATCAGAGGAGAAATAAATGAAATAGAAACAAAAGAAACGATAGCAAAGATCAATAAAACTAAAAGCTGGCTCTTTGAGAAGATAAACAAAATTGATAAACCTTTAGTCAGTCTAAAAAACTAAAGATAGGAAGAAATGGACAAATTCTTAGAAAGGTATAACCTTCCAGGACTGAACCAGGAAGAAATAGAAAATATGAACAGACCAATCACAAGTAACGAAATTGAGACTGTGATGAAAAATCTTGCAAGAAACAAAAGCCTAGGACCAGATGGCTTCACAAGTGAATTCTATCAAACATTTAGAGAAAAGCTAACACCCATCCTTCTCAAACTCTTCCAAGAAATTGCAGAGGAAGGAACACTCCCAAACTCATTCTATGAGGCCACCATCACCCTCATACCAAAACCAGACAAAGATACTACAAAAAAAAAGTACAGACCAATATCACTGATGAATATAGATGCAAAAATCCTCAACAAAATACTAACAAACAGAATCCAACTACACATTAAAAGGATCATACACCATGATCAAGTTGGATTTCTCCCAGGGATGCAAGGATTCTTCAATATTTGCAAATCAATCAATGTGATACACCATATTAACAAATTGAAGAATAAAAACCATGTGATCATCTCAATAGATGCAGAAAAAGCTTTTGACAAAATTCAACACCCATTTATGACTAAAAACTCTCCAGAAAGTGGCAGAGAGGGAAACTACCTCAACATAATAACAGCTGTATACAACAAACACACAGCAAACATCATTCTCAATGGTGAAAACCTGAAAGCATTTCCTCTAAGGTCAGGAACAAGATAAGGATGTCCACTCTCACCTCTATTACTCAACATAGTTTTGGATATCCTAGCTATGGCAATCAGAGAGGAAGAAGAAAGAAAAAGAATCCAAATTGGAAAAGAAGAAGTAAAACTGTCACTGTTTGCAGATGACATGATACTATACATAGAAAATCCTAAAGATGCCACCAGAAAACTGCTAGAGCTAAGCAATGAATTTGGTAAAGTTGCAGGGTGCAAAAGTAATGCACAGAAATCTCTTGCATTCCTGTACACTAACAATGAAAGTTCAGAAAGAGAAATTAAGGAAACAATCCCATTTACCATTGCAACAAAAAGAATAAAATACCTAGGAATAAACCTACCTAAGGAGGTAAAAGACCTGTACTCAGAAAACTATAAGACACTGATGAAAGAAATCAAAGATGACCCAAACAGGTGGAGAGATTTATCATGTTCTTGGATTGGAAGAATCAATGTTTTGAAAATGTCTATACTACCCAAAGCTATCTACAGGTTCATTGCAATCCCTATCAAATTACCAATGGCATTTTTTACAGAACTAGAACAAAAAATCTTAAAATTTGTATGGAGTCACAAAAGACCCCAAATAGCCAAAGGAATCTTGAGGGGAAAAAAATGGAGCTGGAGGAATAAGACTCCCTGACTTCAGACTATACTACAAAGATACAATAATCAAGACAATATGGTACTGGCACAAAACCAGAAATATAGATCAATGGAACAGGATAGAAAGCCCAGAGATAAACCCACACACCTATGGTCAACTAACCTCTGACAAAGGAGGCAAGGATATACAATGGAGATAAGACAGTCTCTTCAATAAGTGGTGCTGGGGAAAACTGGACAGCTACATGTAAAAGAATGAAATTAGAACACTTGCTAACATCATACACAAAAATAAACTCAAAATGAATTAGAGACCTAAATGTAAGACCAGACACTATAAAACTCTTAGAGGAAAACATAGGAAGAACACTCTTTGACATAAATCCCAGCAAGATCTTTTGTGACCCACCTCCTAGAATAATGGAAATAAAAATAAACAAATGGCACCTAATTAAACTTAAAAACTTTTGCACAACAAAGGAAACTATAAAGAAGATGAAAAGAAAACCCTCTGAATGGGAGAAAATATTTGCAAAAGGATCAACGGGCAAAGGATTAATCTCCAAAATATATAAACAGCTCATGCAGCTCAATATCAAAAAAACAAACAACCCAATCAAAAAATAGAAGACCTAAATAGACATTTCTCCAAAGAAGACATACAGATGGCCAAGAAGCACATGAAAAGATGCTCAACATCACTAATTATTAAAGAAATGCAAATCAAAACTACAACGAGGTATCACCTCACACCGGTTAGAATAGGCATCATCAGAAAATCTACAACAACAAATGCTGGAGAGGGTGTGGAGAAAAGGGAACCCTCTTGCACTGTTGGTGGGAATGTAAATTGATACAGCCACTCTGGAGAACAGTATGGAGTTTCCTTAAAAAACTGAAAATAGAATTACCATATGATCCAGCAATCCCACTACTGAGCATATACCCAGAGAAAATCATAATTCAAAAAGACGCATGCACCCTAATGTTCATTGCATCACTATTTACGATAGCCACGTCATGGAAGCAACCTAAATGTCCATCGACAGATGAATGGATAAGGAAGATGTGGTACATGTGTACAACAGAATATTACTCAGCCATAAAAAGGAATGAAATTTCATCATTTGTAGAGATATGGATGGGCCTAGAGACTGTCATACGAAGTGAAGTAAGTCAGAAAGAGAAAAACAAATTTGTATATTAATGCATATATGTAGAATCTAGAAAAATGGTACAGATGAACCATTTTACAGGGCAGAAATTGAGACACAGATGTAGAGAACAAACGTATGGACACCAAGGGGCAAAAGTGGGGGGCTGGGTGGTGGTGGTGGTATGAATTGGGAGATTGGGATTCACATATATACACTAATATGTATAAAATAGATAACTAGTAAGAACCTGTCATATAAAAAAATTAAATTAAGAAAAAAGAAGACAGTATAAAATACACCTTATGTGGGGGAAATTTTTGAAACAAAGGATTCATCAGTATAGATAATTTCTACAAATAAATAAGGAAAAGATAAGAAAAAATTGGGTAAAAGACTTAATATAGGCACTTCAAGTCCCCTATGCTTGTTAGTTTCATTTAATGCATCACACACATACTTAGAAAAGAACCTATAAAAGGCTTTGATTTAACTTCTAATACATGAGAAAACTGAAGCCCACAGAACTCTCAGGATTGATATTTAGCTAGAATTCTCACAGAACTCAGGAAAGTGCTGTACTACAAGATTATAGTCTTGGAAATTTGCTCACATCCAATGGTTAGGACTCCGCTCTTCCACTGCCTGGGGTCCGGATTCAATCCCTGGTGGGGGAATTAAGATCCTGCAAGCAACACGGTGCAGCCAAAAAAATAAATTAAAATTTTATTATAAAGGAAACAATTCAAACCAACCAAATGAAGAGACACGTAAGACAAGGTCGGGGAGAGTGTCAGAGTTTCTGTGCCTATTTCCTGTGGAATTAGGGTACTTCTCCCTCAGAGCACATCAGTTTTTTCACCAACAAGAACGCTCCACTGAACTTCGGCATCCAGAGTGTTTACTGAAGACTAATTAAATAGGCACGATTGACTCATTGGCATGGAATTGAAGTCAGTCCCCAGTCATTGTCCCCTTCCCAGAAGCTGGGCTGGCTCAGAGCCCCAACCCTCAAATCACATGTTGGTCTTCCTGGTGACCAGCCCTCATCCTGAGTCATCTCATCTCTTAGCAGAAACTCAGGTATGATCTAAGAGGCTCATGAATAACAAAGACACTCCTGTTACCTGGAAAATTCCAAGGACTTAGAGTCTCCCTACCAGGAACCAGAGCCAAAAGCCAGTCATCTTTTTTACTATACAACGGTAGCAGATGGAATTCATTAGAAAGTCTCCGATCACAGCCTGCAAGCTACACCTGATATTTCGAGGAGAGCAGTCACTTCTTATGCTGACCAACGTTAAAACATCTTTTGCTTCCTTCCACAGACTGAACAAGTGGAATAGCAGAGCCAGGAACCTCTTACATACATGAGAGCAGACTGCTGCCTTTTCAGCGGCAGAGAAATTTCTAGGACTGGCTGTCCCTTACTGAGATCAGTGTAGTGTATGTACCATGGCCCACATCTCCTGCTCATTTGCCAGTCTCCTCCCACTGAACGGGTGGGATGTCAGCACACATTTGGACCCTCCTGAGTGACCTGCTTCCCAAGTACAGCGCTCTTGATCCTAATTACATGCACAGCCCTGTGGAGAAGGAGCCCAGAGGGGATGTGTGCTTTCTATTAAAAGTGCTCTGGTCCTCTTCTTTTCTTACCAGATTCCAAACTTTGTTTTCAAAGGGAGGGTTTAAAACTGGGATTCTGTAAGCAAAATTGGGCAGTTTTATCTTGCAATAGGTTGTCTGCACATGTTCTAATGTTTTGTAGAACACTTGTACCTGTTTAAATGTATTGATGTGGATAATGTTAAATATCTTAACTATTTAAATAATTCATTGTATTGTTTCTGAGAAGTTAAGGAATTACCACATACATTTACAACTTGATGATTTCTGTATTTTTCAGAATAAAAGCTTTAAAGCAAAAAAAACAAAGAAATCAGCTTGTGTTGTAAGTATTATTCTTGTCTATATATTAGTATTCACTACACATAAAATGTATTTTTCTGAAGAATAAAAAAATATAAACACACACACACAAAGAGCAAGCAAGGAAGACATATACACAGTGCTATAATCCTCATTGCAGTGTCTGATCATGGCTCCATTTTTCATAATTTATTGTTTCCTTAAAAAGTTGAGATATTTATCTTTTTCTATTCTCTGGAAGGATGTGTGGAAGATTGGCATTGGACCTTTCTTGGATGTTGGTTGGAATTCTTTGGTGAATCCACCTAGGCTTGGCTTATGCTTTTAGGAAAGTTTTAAATAATGGATTCAATTTTCTTTAATAATTATAAAACTCCCCAAATTTTTACATATTAATGTATTTAATACTATTGTATATTTTACTAGTAATTTGTCATTTCATCTAAATTTTCAAATTTATTGGCATAGAAAAGTTCATAGTATCTTCCTAGGACTCTTTTTAAATCTGTAGGGCTTCAGTGGTATCTCTTTTTCATACTCAATATTAGTTATTTGTATTTTTTTTTTTTCTTGATTGATCTTCCAAGGGTTTATCAATGTTGCTAGTCTTTTCAAAGAATCTACTTTGGCTTTGTTGCTCATCTATATTATATGTTTGTTTCTATTTCATTATCTACTACTATTTTTATAATTTCCTCTTGTAGTTGTTTGAGTTTTAATCTTTCATTATTTTCTTAACTTTTTGATATGGGTATTTATAGATTTTTCAGCCATTCTTCCGTTCCATTATAAAGGCTCCAAATTCTCCCTTAAGCATGGCTTTAGTTATATCAGAGAAATTTTTAATACATAGTATGTTCATTGTCACTTAATTTAAAACATTAAAAAATTTCCATTATAATTTCAATTTGATCCATAAGTTATACAGAAGTGTGAATTTTAAAACATATGTAACTTTTCTAGCAATATTTTTATTGTCAATTTCTAGCTGCATTGCACTGTGATCAGAGATTGGGCTCTGGATGACATAATCCTAAACTATTTAAAAACTAAATGATTAATTAAAAGCCATCCCAAAAAGAACACTGCAGATCCAATAGTTTCATTGGTCAATTTTACTAAATATTTAGGAAATAAATAATGGCAGTCAATATATACTCTTCCAGAGAATAGAAAAAGAATAACCACTTCCCAACTTACTTTATGAGACCATAATAATCTTGATCATCTCACAAAAGCATCATGAGAAAGGAAAATTACAGGTCAGTCTCATTCATGAACATGGAAACACCTAAACAAATTATGAGCAAATAGAATCCAAAAATGTAAAAATACATCATACCAAGTTAGGTTTATTCTAGAAAAGCAAAGCTGCTTTATTGTTAAAAAAAATTAGTGATCAACAAATGGTGATGGAACAATTGGATATCCACATCCAAAAAACAAACAAAAAAATAACTTGGATCCATATCTAACACTATGTACAAAAATTAACTCAAAATGATCATGCATCTAAATGTAAAATCTAAAAATATAAAATTTCTAGAAGAAATCATAGGATTTCTCCTTTATTTCTTTTGACCTTGGAATGGTACAACACAGAAAGCAGGATCCATAAAAGAAAAAATGATAAACTGGATTCCATCACAATTAAGAATGTTTAGGACTTCCCCAGAAGTCCAGTGGTTAAGACTCTGCCTTCCAGTGCAGGAGACATGGGTTCATTCCCTGGTCAGGAAACTAAAGTCCCACATGCTGTGGGGTGTGGTGAAAATCTAAAAAAAAAAAAAAAGTTTACTCTTCCAAAAACACTGTTAAGAAAGTGAAAAGACCAGCTACAAAGTCAGAGGAAAATATTTTCAAATATATACATATCTAATAAAGGACTTGTGTCAGAATACATAAAGAACTATCAAGCCTAAATAATAAGAAAACAAACAGCACAATTTTTAAAACAGGATAAAGACTTGATCAGATTCTTAACCAAATTAGATAGATGAATGGCAAATAAACACATTAAAAATACTCAACATCATCAGACATT
Organism: Leucopleurus acutus; assembly: GCF_964270905.1. Taxonomy (NCBI): domain Eukaryota; kingdom Metazoa; phylum Chordata; class Mammalia; order Artiodactyla; family Delphinidae; genus Leucopleurus; species Leucopleurus acutus. Next base: position 152,582,104 of record NC_139142.1, read on the forward strand.
AAGGAAATGCAAACTAAAACTATACTACTACACATGTATTAGAATGTCTCAAATTGAAGAGACTGACCATTGTAAGTGTTGGCAAGGATGTGAAGCAAGTACAAATCTCATACACTATGGATAGGACTGTAACACTGTACAGCCAATTTGGAAAATAATTTGGCATTTAAAGGAAAAAGTTAAATATTCACCTACCATATGACCCAGTCATCTCACTCCTAGGTATTTACCCAAGAGAAATAAAAGCATATGTGCATATAAAGATTTTTATTAAAATGTTCATAGAGATTTTATTTGTAGTAGAAAAAACTGGAAACAACCCAAATGTTGATGAGCAGGTGAATGGGTAAATAAATTTGGATTATCCATACATGATGAAATAGTACTTGGCAAGAAGAAGGAATAAACTACTGATATACACAACAACATGGGAGGATGAATACTGAGTGAAAAGAGCCAGACAAAAAAAGAGTACATACTGCATGATAGTCCATTTATATGAAACTCTAGAAAATACAAACCAATCCATAGTGACAGAAAGCAGATCAATGGCAACCACTGGGGCTGAGGGAGGGGTGAGGAGAGGTGGGAGAGTGAAGCTTTCGTGGGTGATGGATGTATTCATTATCTTGATTGTGGTCTTGTTTTCAAATATATGTATATATATTTGTTTATTCACACTTCAATATGTGAAGCTTATTATATGTCAATTTTACCTCAACAAAGTTTTTTAAAGTTTAGGAATATTGCAAGTAAAAAAAAAATCAATATAATTCTACCTCTAGGCAGGATGACATAGCCTTCAGCAGGCTAATGTTCCTGCTGAAAACCAACTAGAAAAGGTGAATACATTTTTAAATCCTATATACTTAAGCCCTGGGGAGCTGGAGAAACAGTGAGGACAAGAGAGGGAAAGTTCAGCGGAGAAAGACCCTTAGAGAAGGGAGTGAGGCTCTCCTGCTGTCCCTGCAGGGACTTGGCCCCACCCAGACAGACCACTGCTGCCAGGGCCAGAGAAGCCAGCAGGGCTTTTGGCAGGACAGGGAGTGATGGAACATGAGCCTGAGGGGAAACACATGGCTGGTGTTTCCCTCAAGACATTTGCTGAATTTTGGAGGCATATGGGCAAGAAGCTGAAGAGTGATGCCAAAACTTCAGAGCAGAGAGGAATTTCCCACTGCTTGGGAGACAGAGACGCAAGAAAGGGAGAGGCCCTGGGAAACAGTGAGAACTGAACATCCTCAAGGGAAGAGTGCATTGACTGGCTCCTGGAGATTACTTTTTCCCTGGGCACACTTCCCAGTTTGTCTCAGTGAGAATCTGAGAATCCAGGTGTGGCCCATAGAACAGAGCTGCTTCTGTGGGACAAAGAGCCCAGCACATTTTTTTGGTTGGTTGGGGCTGGAGTGACAAAATTGGAGACTGGAAGGTCTTCAGACACCCAGATGGACCCTTGAGACATTAGTCAAATTTTGAAACTGCACAGGAGAAGAAAATACTAAGCTAAAAATCAATGAAAAATGGAGAGAACATTCCTACAGTACCCCAGTGTTGAGAAGACAAAGACCTAACAAGCTCTCAAAGGAAAGCCCAGGGGCAGTTTCTAGGTTTACATTCTAGGAACTGTGATGAGCGAGATGCACACTGAACCTTAAGCTGATTCCAAGAGATACACTTTAAATATAAGGACATAGAAAGTTTGAAGTAAAATCATGGAAAATAATTTACCATAGAAAAACTTTCCAAAAGTAAAAAGCAAATATTGATAAAACTAAAATGACAAGTAGACAAATTCACCTGTAGTGGGACTAACACACCTCTCTTAATAACAGATAGAAAAGCAGACCACAAAATAGAAAAAAACAAAAGATACAGATATAGATGATCTGAATAAGACACTCAACAAACTTGACCTAATTAATACATAGAGAACATTTGGTAAAATGTTCACATTCTTGTCAAGTACACATATCAAATTTGACTGTATGCTAGGCCAGAAAGAAAGCCTCAATAAATTTCTTTTTGACAGGACAGAGTATGCTCTTGTAGAGTGTATTAAGCCAGAAAACAGTAACTATAGGATAATTAGAAAATTTCCAGCTGCCTAGAAATTAAAGACTATATTAATAAGTAACCCATGTTCAAAAATTAAAAACAAAAATTTGAAAATATTTTAAAGTGAATGATAAAGAAGAGAAAGCATATCAAAACTTGTGGGCAGTAGCTACAGCAGTGCCAGGAGGAGATTTTGGCTTTACATGCATATATATGGAATGCAGAAAGGCTAAAAAATCAGAGATATTAAGTGCCATCAAAAGAGCTATAAAGAGGAGGTGGAGTCAAGATGGCAGACTAGGAGGACACAGAGTTTGCATCTCCTCACAACTAGGGCACCTATCAGGCACTGGTGGGGGACCATGGACACTGAAATGTATGGGAGGAACCCCCGAGTGACTGGGTAGGATGTGGTGGAAGGGAGGGGGAGCAGAAGTGGAGGAGGGTATGGGACCAGTGTCCCTGAGAGGCAGCTGGGGGAGGGGAGGGGTTCCCATGCTCGAGAGGGACCCACCCACAATAAGGGGATCAACAGGGACAGGGAGAGACCCTCAGGAGATTGGAGGATCAGAAGACAACATGGCCAGTGTTTCCTCTGACCACTTGGTCCCTCGGGAGCCTGCTGAGATCCTGGGCCGAATTCTCCACCCTCTGAGGCTCCCTTCCTCCAGCAGCGCTGTGCTGCCTAAGCCCTGACCCCCACACCTCCACTCTGGGCCTTACTTCTGCACTCTGCACTCCAAGGCCCCCACCAGCCATGCTGCTGGCTGTGCAGGAACTGAGCCTAGGCTCCATGCCTGCCTAAGATCAGCTCCCCACAGCCAAGGCATTTTCTGGCCTTTTTTTTTAAGGATGTGGTTCTGTTTTACCTTGTTGCTGTTTCATTTATATTTTAATTTTTTCTAATAAATTTTTATTTTTCTAATTTTATTTTATCCTTTATTCTTTGTTATTGTTCTGCTCCTTTTAGTTTGCCCCACCACCCTTTCTTTTTCTTTTTTGTTTTATCTATTTTGGTTCTGTTTTAACTTGTTGCTGTTGTTTCACTTATATATTTATTTTTTCTAATATATTTTTATTTTTCTAATTTTATTTATTTTTATTCTTTGTTACTGTACAGCTCCTTTTTTTTTTTCCTATGTTGTGCAGTTTGTGGGATCTTGATTCCCAGGGAGGGGTCTGAGCTCCTGTGGTGGGAGCACCAAGTCCAAACTAGTGGACTAAGAGAGAACCTCAGACCCCAGGGAATATTAATCAGAGTGAGGTCTCCCAAAGGTCCTCATCTTGGCACCAAGACCCAGCTCTACCCAAATGCCTGAGAATCCAGTGCTGGACGCCTCAGGTGAAACAATCAGTAAGACAGGAACATAGCCCCACACATCAAAAAAATGAGAGGACAAAAAAAATATGTTACAGATGAAGGAGCAAGGTAAAAACATACAAGACCAAATAAATGAACAGGAAATAGGCACCCTACCTGAAAACAGAATTCAGAGTAATTATAGTAAATGTGATCCAAAATCTCAGAAATAGAATGAAGGCACAGATTGAGAAAATAGAAGAAAGGTTTAACAAAGACCTAGAAGAACAAACAGCGATGAACAACACAATAACTGAAATGAAAGACACACTAGAAGGAATCAACAGCAGAATAACTGAGCAGAGGAGTGACTAAGTGAGCTTGAAGATAGAATGGTGGAAATAACTGCCAAGGAGGAGAATAAAGAAAAAAGAATGAAAAGAATTGAGGACAGTCTCAGAGACCTCTGGGGCAACATTAAAAGCACCAACATTCAAAGTATAGGGGTCCCAGAAGAAGAGAAAGAGGAAGGTTCTGAGAAAATATTTGAAGAGATTATAATTGAAAACTTCCCTAACATGGGAAAGGAAATAGCCACCGAAGTCCAGGAAGCACAGAGAGGCCCATACAGGGTAAACCCTAGGAGAAACACACCAAGACACATATTAATCAAACTAACAAAAATTAAATTCAAAGAAAAAATAAAAGCAGCAAGAGAAAAGCAACAAATAACATACAAGTGACTCCCCATAGGTTAACAGCTGATTATTCAGCAGAAACTCTACAGGCCAGAAGGGAGTGGCAGGATATATTTAAAGTGATGAAAGGGGAAAACCTACAACCAAGAATACTCTACCCAGCAAGGCTCTCATTCAGATGCAAAAGAGAAATCAAAACCTTTACAGACAAGCAAAAGCTAAGAGAATTCAGCACCACCAAACCAGCTCTACAACAAATGCTAAAATTCTCTAGGCAGGAAACACAAGAGAAGAAAAAGACTCATAAAATACAAACCCCAAACAGCTAAGAAAATCGAAATAGGAACATACATATCAATAATTACCGTAAATGTAAATGGATAAAATGCCCCAACCAAAAGACACAGACTGGCTGAATGGATACAAAAAAAAATCCGTATAAATGCTATCTACAAGAGACCCACATCAGACCTAGGGACACATACAGATTGAAAGTGAGGGGATGGAAAAGGATATTACATGCAAATGAAAATCACGAGAAAGCTGGAGTAACAATATTCTTATCAGACAAAATAGACTTTAAAATAAAGACTGTTACAAGAGAGGGTGGGAGGGAGGGAGACACAAGAGGGAAGAGATATGGGAACATGTATATGTATAACTGATTCACTTCATTATAAAGCAGAAACTAACACACAATTGTAAAGCAATTATACTCCAATAAACATGTTAAAAAATAAGTAAATACAAATAGGAAAAAAAAAAGACTGTTATAAGAGATAAGGAAGGACACTACCTAATGATCAAGGGATCAATCCAAAAAGATCTAACAATTACAAATATATATGCACCCAACATAGGAGCACCTAAATATATAAGGCAAACACTAACAGCCATAAAAGGGGAAATCGACAGTAACAAAACAAAAGTGGGGGACTTTAACACCCCACTTTCACCAATGGACAGATCATCCAGACAGAAAATTAATAAGGAAACACAAGCTTTAGATGACACAATAAACCATATAGATTTAATTGATATTTATAGGACATTCCACCCAAAAGTGGAAGAATAAACTTTCTTCTCAAATGCACATGGAAGATTCTCCAGGACAGATCACATTTAGGGTCACAAATCAAGCCTCAGAAAATTTAATAATATTAAAATCATATCAAGCATCTCTTCTGACCACAATGCTATGAGATTAGAAATCAATTACAGGAAAAAAACTGTAAAAAACACAAACACACAGAGGCTAAACAGTGCACTGCTAAATAACCAAGAGATTACCAAAGAAATCAAAGAGGAAATAAAAAAATAACTACAAACAAAAGCTAACAAAAACATGATGCCCCGAAACCTATGGGACACAGCAAAAGTAATTCTAAGAGGGAGGTTTATAGCAATTCAATCTCACCTCAAAAAACAAGAAAAATCTCAAATAAACAATCTAACATTATACCTAAAGCAACTAGAGAAAGAATAACAAAGAAAACCCAAAGTGTCAGTAGAAGAAAAGAAATCATAGAGATCAGAGCAGAAATAAATGAAATAGAAATGAAGAAAACAATAGCAAATATCAATAAAACTAAAAGCTGATCCTTTGAGAAGGTAAACAAAATTGATAAACCTATAGCCAGACTCATCAAGAAAAAAGGGAGAGGACTCAAATCAATAAAATAGAAATCAAAAAGGAGAAATTACAACTGACACCACAGAAATACAAGGGAGCATAAGAGACAAAAACAAGCAACTCTTTGCCAATAAAATAGACAACGTGGAAGAAATCGACAAATTCTAGGAAAGGTACAACTTTCCAAGACTGAACCAGGAAGAATTAGAAAATATAAACAGACCTATCACAAGTAATGAAATTGAAACTGTAATTTAAAAATTTCCAACAAACAACAGTCCAGTACCAGATGGCTTCACAGATGAATTTTATCAAACATTTAGAGAAGAGCTAACACCTATCCTTCTCAAACTCTTCCAAAAAATTGCAGAGAGAGTAACACTCCCAAACTCATTCTACGAGGCCACCATCACCCTGATGCCAAAACCAGACAAAGATATCACAAAAGAAGAAAATTAAAGACCAATAACAGTGATGAATATAGACTCAAAAAACCTCAACAAAATACTAGCAAACAGAATTCAACAATATATTAAAAGGATCATACACCATGATCAAGTGGGATTTACCCCAGGGATGCAAGGATTCTTCAATACACGCAAATCAATCAATGCAATACACCATATTAAGAAATTGAAGAATATAAATCATATGATCATCTCAACAGATACAGAAAAATCTTTTGACAAAATTCAAGACCAATTTATGACAAATACTCTCCAGAAAGTGGGCATAGAGAGAACCTACCTCAACATAATAAAGGCCATATATGACAAACCCACAGCAAACATTCTCAATGGTGAAAAACTGAAAGCGTTTTCTCTAAGATCAGGGACAAGAAAAGGATGTCCATTCTCACCACTAATATTCAACAGAGTATTGGAAGTCCTAGCCACAGCAATTGGAGAAGAAAAAGAAATAAAATTATCCAAATTGGAAAAGAAGTAAAACTGTCACTTTTTTCAGATGACATGATACTATACATAGAAAATCCTAAAGATGCTACCAGAAAACTACTACAGCTAATCAATGAATTTGGTAAGGCTGCAGGATACAAAATTAATGCACAGAAATCTCTTTCATTCCTGTACACTAACAATGAAAGATCAGAAAGAGAAATTAAGGAAACAATCCCATTTACCATTGCAACAAAAAGAATAAAATACCTAGGAATAAACGTACATAAGGAGGCAAAAGACCTGTACTCAGAAAACTAAAACACTGATGAAAAAAATCAAAGATGACAGAAACAGATGGAGAGACATACCACATTCCTGGAATGGAAGAATCAATATTGTGAAAATGACAATAGTACACAAAGCAATCTACAGGTTCAGTGCAATCCCTATCAAGTTACCAAAGGCATTTTTTACAGAACTAAAACAAAAAATTTTACAATTTGTATGGAAACACAAAAGACCCCGAATAGTAAAAGCAATTTTGAGAAAGGAAGACAGAGCTGGAGGAATCAGGCTCCCTGACTTAAGACTATACTACAAAGCTACAATAATCCAGCCAGTATGGTACTGGCACGAAAACAGAAATATAGATCAATGGAACAGGATAGAAAGCCCAGAGATAAACCCATGCACATATGGTCACCTTATCTTTGATAAAGGAGGTAAGATTATACAATGGAGAAAAGACAGCCTCTTCAATAAGTGGTGCTGGGAAAACTGGACAGCTACATGTAAAACAGTGAAATTAAAACACTCCCTAACACCATACACAAAAATTAACTCAAAATGGATTAAAGACCTAAATGTAAGACCAGACACTATAAAAGTCTTAGAGGAAAACATAGGAAGAGCACTCTTTGACATAAATCACACCAAGATCTTTTTTGAACCACCTCCTAGAGTAATGAAAATAAAATGGGACCTAATTAAACTTAAAAGCTTTTGCACAGCAAAGGAAACCATAAACAAGACCAAAAGACAACCCTCAGAATGGGAGAAAATATTTGCAAGCAAAGCAACGGACAAAGCAGTCTCCAAAATATGCAAACAGCTCACGCAACTCAATATGAAAAAAAAAAAACCCAATCAAAAAATGGGTGGAAGACCTAAATAGACATTTCTCCAAAGAAGACATACAGATGGCCAAGAGGCACATGAAAAGATGCTAAACATCACTAATTATTAGAAAAATGCAAATCAAAACTGCAATGAGGTTATCACCTCACACTGGTCAGAATGGCCATCATCACAAAATCTACAAACAACAAATGCTGGAGAGGGTGTGGAGAAAAGGGAATGCTCTTTTGGTCATTGGTCAATGTAAATTGATACATCCACTGTGGAGAACAGTATGGAGGTTCCTTAAAAAACTAAAAATAGAATTACCATATGACCCAGCAATCCTACTTAATGGGCATATACCCTGAGAAAACCATAATTCAGAAAGTCACATGTACCCCAATGTTCATTGCAACACTATTGACAATAGCCAGGACATGGAAACAACCTAAATGTCCATTGACAGATGAATTGATAAAGAAGACATTGGACATATATATAATGGAATATTACTCAGCCACAAAAAGGAACGAAACTGGGTCATCTGTGGAGATGTGGATGGACCTAGAGTCTGTCATACAGAGTGAAGTAAATCAGAAAGAGAAAAACAAATATCATATATTAACATGTATATATGGAACTAGAAAAATAGTACAGATGAACTTATTTCCAGGGCAGGAATAGAAACACAGACATAGAGAACAGACATGTGGACACAGGGAGGGGGAGAGAAGGGGAGGGTGGGACGAATTGGGAGATTAGGTTTAATATAAATACACTACAATGCATAAAATAGATAGCTAGTGGGAACCTGCTGTATAGCACAGGGAACTCAGCTCGGTGCTCTGTGAAGAGCTAGTCAGGTGGGAAGGGGGGGATGGGAGGGAGGTCCAAGAGGGAGGGGATATATGTATACATATAGCTGATTCACTTCATTGTACAGCAGAAACTAACACAATATTGTAAAGCAATTATATGCCAATTTTAAAAAAAAGAGCTATAAAGAAAGAAAAACAAACTTAAGAAAATACAAGGAGCAAAATAATAAAGCCAAGCCAGAAATTAATGAACTAGTAAATCAATGTGCATTAGAAAACTTAACAAGGGCAGATATTGGTCTTTTGAAAAGAATAATAAAACTGATAAGCTCTTGAAAAACTAATCAAGAAAAAAAAGAAGGAAAACACCAACTACTAGTAATAGGAATGAAAGAGGATTATCTACAGTTTCTATAAACATTAGAGATAATAAAGAGGAAATTATAAATAAATTTATGTGAATAAATTGGACAATCTTCATGAAATGGACAAAAGATTCTTCAAATAATAAAAATTACTCAAGCTGACAGGAAGAAACAGAAAATCATAATAGTCATATGTCTCTTAAAGCAATGGAATCTGTTGTTATGAATCTTCCTCTTACAAAGAAAATCCCAAGCCCCAACAATTTTCTTGATTACATTTCCTAATTATTTAAGGAATAAAACCAATCTCACATAAAATTCTTTCAGATAATAGAAAAAGACGAAACATTCTAACACTTTTGAGAGACTAGCATAATCTTGATTCCAAAGCCTAACATGCACAATATGAGACAGAAAACTATACATCATCTCTCTGATGAACATGAATGCAAAATCCTTAATAAAATATTAGCAAATCCAATCCAGTGATATATAAAGGTAATACATCATGACTAATTGAGGTTTATTCTAGGAATGCAGTCATGGTTTAACACTCAGAATTGAATTAATGTAACATATCATACTGAAGGAAAAAAATGAGAAAATCATATGATCATCATACTATACACCTTCTTAGTAGAAATGATATTGCTCTCAAAGGGATGAAAATTGGCTTGTGGGAAGTGAAAAAAAGCCTATATTCGTTAAGTGGGAAGCACAGATATATAAGTATACAACCAGATATACAGTATGTATGTAACATTTAAATCTAATGGAGGGGCAGCAATTAGGAAAAAAATATGTTTAAAGGACTCTGGCAGGGCTTCCCTGGTGATGCAGTGGTTGAGCGTCCGCCTGCCGATGCAGGGGACGCGGGTTCGTGCTCCGGTCCGGGAGGATCCCACATGCCACGGAGCGGCTGGGCCCGTGAGCCACGGCCGCTGAGCCTGCACATCCGGAGCCTGTGCTCTGCAGCGGGAGAGGCCACAACAGTGAGAGGCCCGTGTACCACAAAAAAAAAAAAAAAAGACTCTGGCAGAGTAAGGTAGATGATGAAAAAACACATTGAGAAATGATATTATTAGATGTAGAAAAAGCGTTTGACAAAATTCAAACATCCATTCATGATTTTTTTTAAAGTTCTTAGAAAATTGGGTATTAAATTTTCTTGATCTGATAAAGTACATCTTAAATTCCAAATGCTGAAAACTTTCTCCCTTAGATCCATAAGAAGACAATGATGTCCTTCACCAGCACTTCTATTCAACATTGTACTGGAGGTACTAGATGGTGAATAAGATAAGATGAAGAATTAAAAGGCAAAGAAATGGAAAGAAAAAAATAAAACTATCATTTTCAAATGACATGATTATATACATAGACAATTCAAGAAGGTCTACTTACAAACTATTAGAATTAGTAAGAGAATTTACTAACATCTGAATATAAAGTCAATATACCAAAGTCAATTGAATTTTTATATGCCGGCAACAAAGAGAGAAAATGAAAATTTAAAAATTTAAACCGCTTCCTATGACATGCAAAAAATCAAATTCCTAAGAATAAAAATATAACAAAAAATTTCTGAGACCTCAGTGCTGTAAACCTCATAACATTATTGTGGTAGTGCCTCAAGGACAGACAAAGACAAATGAAATAGATCAGAGTCCACCCACCCACCAACACAGATCTAGGGACCTATGCCGCACTGCAATGAGGAAATGATGGTAGTGTATCAGTTAGTGTCCAATCAGGAGACAGAAACCACACAGTGATTTAAACATGGGAAGTTTAACATAAAGAATTATTAAGCTACGATAAAAGAGAAAGTATAAATTATAGGGGATCCCTAGGGCTGAGGGAGAGTGCCCAAGTGGGAATAAACTTGGAAGTGTTAACAACCAGGGTCCTTGGACTCTTAAATCAATAGAAATTAAGAGGCCAGATGACCAATTCAGGTAAGATTTCACTGGGACTTGTGCTGTAGCACGAGGGAGTGAGAACAAGTAAGAGGTGCTCTTATGCATTCTTGGAGGAGGGTGGGCTGGTCCCTTAAATGGGGTGAGGGTAGGGGTGGATTGGTGGGTCAGGCCATAGAGGTGGCTAAGGTGGTCTGCTCACCCCCTTGGTGGTGCTGTGTGCAGGGATCAGGCGCAGTACCCTGCTTTTGCTCCTGGCACCACAGAAGTGGCAGTTGGATTGTGGCCTTTTTGAATCTTATTGTTCATAATTGCCCCATCTGCACATGAATGCAGTTATTTTTAGTCCCTTATAGTTTCTTGGTATTCTATTACTGGAGGAGATGTCTATATGCAAGTGCAAGCATTCCGGTAGAGTGTCCCAGGTCCCAGCCTATCTCACACCCCTGGCAGAGAAGTTCTCTGATTTGTCCAGAGAAGAGCTGGACCACAGTTGCTGAGCAAGCAGGAAGCAACACTGGGAGCAGGTGAGCCACAGCTGGAAGCTGAGCAGGCAAGTGTGCAGGGAGAGTGGAGGCAGTGGCATAGATGTGAGGCCAGTACTACATAGTGTCCAAGAAAGCCATGGGGAGGTGAGAACAAGGCTGGGCTGGGTTTGCCAAGTTGCTGAGACACTGCACATACTGGGCATGTGGTTTAGGCAAGCACCACTGGGTGTGCCCCCTCACACTGCTGACTCAGTGTACAGCCACTGGAAGCAGCCAGGAGAGCACCTTTCCTTTGCAGTCTTCCTCCAGCGCTCTCTACTGAGAAAGGTTACCATGGTGCTAACTTAATGGAGAGCTGCTTAAGGAGCTACATCCACTGTTGCAGAGAGAGCACTGAAAAGTGCAATAGGGGCTGAGAGGCAATAAATTGATAACTGGTACAATTATTTTCAGTAAATAGTACTGGTTCCGTTGGAAATATATATGGAAAATGTACTTTCCCTATTCCCGCACTATGTGCAAAATTAATTCTATAGACAATGAATCTAAGTGTTAAAGGTAAAATAACCTAGAAGAAAACATAGATTTTTAGAAAAATTTCTAGATTTCAGAGTGCTTTCTAGCTTTTCAGAATGTTTTCCAGATTTTTAGAAGAAAACATAGGTGATATCTTGATTATTTGGTAATAGGCAAGTATTTCTTAAGTAGGACATGAAAAGCACTAAAAATAAAGGCAAAAATTGGTAAATTGGACTATGTTTAGATTTAAAACACCTGTTCTTCAAAAAACACTATTAAACTAAAGTGAAAAGAAAGCCAACAAAGTGGGAGAACATGTTTCTAATACATACATCTGGCCAAAAATTAGTATCCAGAATATAGGAAGAGTGTCTAAATATCAACAAGAGAAAGACAACTCAATTGAAAATGGGCAAAAGACTTGAACTGGCACTTTACAAAAAATTCTTAGTGGCCAAGAAACATCTAAAGCGTTGCTAATTTTTTAGTCATTAGGGACATGGACATTGGAAACGCTATTAATGTCTAACATTAAAGAGTTACTTCTGAGTTTATTTCTGGACTCTCAATTCTACTCCACTGATTTATGTGTCTGTCCTGATGCCAGTACTTTAGTCTTGATTACTATAGATTTGTAGTAAGTTGTGAAATCAGGAGTGTGATTCCTTTAATCTTGTTTCCACATTGTTTTGATATTCTGTATCCCTTGTATCTCCATATGACTTTTAGGATCAGCTGGTTGATTTCTGTAAATGTCAACTAGAATTTTGATAGAGATTGTATTGAATCTGTAGATCACCTTGCCTACACAACAACTGACATGTTAAAAATATTTTTTGTGTGTTTCTGTCCAGAAACACAAAAAAACTTGTATACAAATGTTCATAGCAGCATTAGTCATAATATACACAAAATGAAAACAATTCAAATGTTCATCAATTAATAAATAAAACGTGTACAATCACACAATGGAGTATTGTTTGGCAATAAAAAAAAAAGTATTGATACATTCTACAACATGAGTGAACCTTGAAAACATTATTCCATGTTAAAGAAGTTTGTTGCAAAAGACTCATTCCAGTTATATGAAATGTTCTGAATAAGCAAATCTATGGAGACAAAAATTAGATCCTCAGTATGCAGGAGTGATGGGGGAGTAGGGAGTGAGAGCTAATTTACAGGATTTCTTTGACGGGGACAAAGATGTTCTAAAAGTAGACAGTGGTAATAGCTTCACAACCCTGTGAATGCCCTTAAAAACTTGAAACATATACATTATTTATTTTTTAAAATTTATTTATTTATTTTTGGCTGCGTTGGGTCTTCATTGCTGCACGCGGGCTTCCTCTAGCTGGGGTGAACAGGGGCTACTCTTCGTTTTGTCACGCACGCTTTTCACTGTCATGGCTTCTCTTGCTGCGGAGCACAGGCTCTAGGCATGCGGGCTTCAGTAGTTGTGGCTCACGGGCTCTAGAGCATAGGCTCAGTAGCTGTGGTGAACGGGCTTTAGAGCATAGGCTCAGTAGTTGTGGTGCACGGGCTTAGTTTCTCCTCAGCAATGAGAGATCTTCCCCGACTAGGGCTCGAACCTGTGTCCCCTCCATTGGCAGGCAGATTCTTAGCCAGTGTGCCACCAGGGAAGTCCCGAAACATATACTTTAAAAGAATGAATTTTGTGGTATGTGAATTATATCTCAATAAAGCTGTCAAACATAAATTGTGATCATTTTAGACAATGAAATAATAAATAGCAATGAAATGAATAAACCACTGCAGTACACAATATGGTGTGTGCATGGGTGAATTTCACAAACACGTGATTTAAGTCAAAAAAGACAGATACAGGGACTTCCCTGGTGGTCCAGTGGTTAAGACTCCATGCTCCCAATGCAGGGGGCCCAGGTTCAATCCCTGGTGGGTGAACTAGATCCCACATGCAGTCCGCAACTAAGAGTTCACATGCCACAACTAAAGATCCTGCATGCAGCAATGAAGACCCGGCGCAGCCAAATAAATAAATATATATATATAATTTTTTTTAAAGCCAGATAAAAATAGCATGTGATTCCATCTATGTAAAATTTAAAAATCAGCAAAATTAAGCATAGTGTTAAAGTTAAGATAGCAGTGATGGCAGGTACCAATGGGGCTTCTGATACGATGGTAACTTTTTTTTTTTAATCTTTATGTTGATTTTCATTCTGTAATGGTTCATTGAGCTGCACACTTATGTTTTTAAAATTGTATTTGTTCTTCATGTTCTATATTATTTTTTGGAGGTGTTGGTAGATCTGAATTTATGCAGCTGCCATTACCTTGACTACCTGACTCTCTCATTTTTAAAGAAGCAGCTGGGAATTCCCTGGTGGCGCAGTGGTTAAGAATTCGCCTGCCAGTGCAGGGGACACGGGTTTGAGCCCTGCTCTGGGGAGATCCCACATGCTGCAGAGCAACTAAGCCCCTGGGCCACAACTACCGAGACTGCGCTCTAGAGCCCATGAGCCACAACTACTGAAGCCCACGTGCCTAGAGCCCATGCTCCACAACAAGAGAAGCCACCAAAGCGAGAAGCCCGCACACTACAAGGAAGAGTAGCACCTGCTCGCCGCAACTAGAGAAAGCCTGTGCACAGCAACAAAGACCCAACACAGCCAAAAATAAATAAATTTTTAAAATAAAAATAAAATAAAGAGGAAGCTAAAACCTAGAAACAGAATCATTGGTCAAAAACAACCCAGTTCAGTAAACAGAGCAGGGCTCAGAAATGGCAGGACTTAGCCCAAGACATTTCCTATCTCATCTCACGAAGCTTGTAGTACCAAAATCACTCTATCACAATATATTTCTACCTGAAAATAAATAAAATTTCAAGTTTATTTATTTTCTCAACACAGGTGAGTTCTATTTGAAGGAAATCCTGCTACTGGGGACTTAGCTGAAGGGGAAATCTGGACAATTTCCAAACTTCACTCTATGAAAACTTCCCTTGTAGCTTTCCCTTAAAGGGTCATAGTCCCAACTGCACTTAAAGCACAATTCAGTTAGGAAGAATTCAATCTATGTGCAGATTTTCCAGAAATGGTCAGATGCATCAACCTATGTACAACTTTGTTCTGATCCCTTTTTTCCTCTATCATCTTCCTTTATTTTTCTAAAGATAAACCACATGCTAGTATGAGATTGGCTTGGTCATTGGGTACAATATTTGAATCAATTATAAGGAGATAAGTAGTAGTTACAATCAACTTTACTATTGTATTTTAAAATTTCTTTTACACAAGAGAAAGAATGTGGACTTGACTTCTGTATTAATATTGGATTGAAAAAAAAATATTGGATTGAACACATGCATCTAATTTCATTCCTTCTCAAAAGTCCACTAAAACTAACAGAATTTTTAAAAAAAGACATAAACCCACAGGATGGGGAGAGCAAGATAGGAGTCCATAGCAACACCATTTTGGAAGCTGAAAAGCAGATAAATGAATCAAAACTGACTTAATGGACACAAGAGCACTGAACCCCTAGACAGCAGTGGGGAAAACTGTGGCTAGTTGAATTATATTGCTGAATCTTTACAATGCACAAGAAATGGCACCATCAGATACCTCTGGAGCTGAAAGTGAGGAGGGTCTTACCCTAAAATAAGGATAATGTAGATGAATGATGCTGAGAGCAGGTTTATCTCTAGATGCTTCTTCCCATTTCATGCTACTGGGAAACTGCTTCTCCCAACCCCTATAGAAGTCTGTACATTTATTCTCTGGAGTGGGTAAAACAGAAGATCTTGAAAGGGGGCACTGGACTAGAAACAGGGATTAAGTGACCATATGCATATTGAATGATAAATGTAGAGGCAAACTTTTTTCTCTCCAGGAATGCTGCAACCAAAATCTCACCTTCCAGTCAGGCTATTAGAGAACACTTCGGAGAATTTAATCAGGTCAACAAGAAAGACTTCTAGATACTGACCTCAGGAGTTCCCCCAAAATATTCCTGTCATACCACTGAACAGTGAAGTTCAAAGTCAACACGCCCCACCTACAGACCCAGAGCCTCAGTGATGATTTTAGTTCCTCTTAATTAGGAGCAGATGGGGAAACATTATCAGACTTCTGAGAAATACCTCAGACAGAGGTATATTAATTTTCTAGGGCTGTCATAACAAAGTACCACAGTCTGGGTGGCTTAAACAACAGAAATTTATCTTCTCACAATTTAGAAGACTAGAAGTCTGTGATTGAGGTGTCAGTAGGGTTGATGTCGTCTGAGGCCTTTCTCCTTGCTTGGAGATGGCCATCTTCTCCCTGTGTCTTCACGGTATCTTCCCTCAATGCAAGTCTGTGTCTTAATCTCTTATAAGGACACCAGTCATATTAGATTAGGTCATACTAATGACCTCTTTTTAACTAATTTCCCCTTTAAAGACTCTATCTCCAAATACAGTCACATTCTGAGGTATTGGGAGTTAGGATTTCAACATATGAATTTGAGGGAGATACAACTCAGCCCATAATAAGATGATAGAGACCAAAAAAGAAGCCATAATAAAAATGCAACGGAAGAAAACACTGCACAAGAACAAGAAACCTATTAATCTTAGAGACATAAGAGAAGAGATCACATCCATTAAATAAGAACAAGATGCTATAAAAAAGAAATAATCAGAGAATGGAAGATGGGCTCTTGAAAGTTAAGAACATAATAGCTGAGATGAAAATGTCAATAGAAGAACTGGAAGATAAATCTGAGGAAATCTTCTAGAAAGTAGAGCATAAAGAATTGGAAAACAGGATGAAATGTTTAAGAAAATGTTAAAACCAATTCAGGAAGTCCAATATCCAAATAGTAGGATTTCCACAAAGAATGTACAGAGTAAACAAAGAGAGGAAATCACCAAGGAAAGAGCTCATGAACTACAAGAATTCCCTTCTGGTTAAATTGTAAAATGTCTCAAAGACCATCACTCCCACCCTAACTATGAGAAGAAGCAAGATAAGTTACAAACTCATGGTTTTAAAAATCTGATCAAAGTGCTGAGTGTACAAAGAAACCAAAATGAATTAAATTCCAGAAAGTCATACGTCCTTTTTAAGAGAGAAGATACCCACAGCTGATTTCATCTTGGGTAGAGCTGTGGGAGGAGGAAGAGTCTTACAGACAAATTTAATATCCATATGTCATGGTTACTTACATATATGGTTAATTACTTTAAAAAATCAAGGTGACGGGGCTTCCCTGGTGGCGCAGTGGTTGAGAATCTGCCTGCTAATGCAGGGGACACGGGTTCAAGGCCTGGTCTGGGAGGATCCCACATGCTGCGGAGCAACTAGGCCCGTGAGCCACAACTACTGAGCCTGCACGTCTGGAGCCTATGCTACGCAACAAGAGAGGCAGCAATGGTGAGAGGCCCGCGCACCGCGATGAAGAGTGGCCTCCACTTGCCACAACTAGAGAAAGCCCTCTCACAGAAACGAAGACCCAACACAGCAAAAATAAATAAATTATTTAATTAAAAAAAAAAAATCAAGGTGACAAGTCAATTCAATGGGGAAAGGAACTTTTCCTTGCCTTTAAAAAAAACAACTGATGCTGCAAGAATTAACCATATGGGAAAAAAATAAACGTTTTCATGCCAGAGACAAAAATTAATCATAGATCTAAATGTAAAAGCTAAAACAATAAAACTACAATAAAAGAGAAAAATGTTTTCAGTTGTGGTGTAGACAAAGATTTTTAGATTGGACATAAGAAACACAAGCCATGAAGTTAAATATTAAATTAAAAGTCTCTGCTCATTAGAAGACACCAATATTGGGACTTCCCTGGTGGTGCTGTGGTTAAGAATCTGCCTGCCAATGCAGGGGACATGGGTTTGGGCCCTGGTCTGGGAAGATCCCACATGCTGCGGAGCAACTAGGTCCATGCACCACAACTACTGAGGCTGTGCTCTAGAGCCCACAAGCCACAACTATTGAGCCTACACACCACAACAACTGAAGCCCATGCACCTAGATCCCGTGTTCCACAACAAGAGAAGACACTGCAAGGAGAAGGCCGCACACCACAACAAAGAGTAGTCCCTGCTCACCACAACTATAAAAAGCCCATATGCAGCAACAAAGACCCAATGTAACCAATAAATAAATAAATAAATAAATAAATTAGAAAAGAATTATATATTAAAAAAGAAGACATCAATATAATAGCAAAACACTGGAAATATCTCCAAATGTCCATCAATAGGAGAACTGATAAATACACAGAAGCATATTTATACAATGGAATCTACTCAGCAATATAAAGGAATAAAACTAGAGATACATGTTATAACATGTATGAATCTCAAAAATATGCTGGGGAAAAGAAGTTAGACAAAAAAGATACATATTGCATAAGACCATTTATGTGATGTTCAAAAAGTAGGAAAAAGTAATCTAAGATCATAGAAATCAGAAAATGGTTGCCTCTGGGGTAGGGGGAATTGACTAGAAAGGGGAATGATAGAACTTTCTGGGGTGATAGAAATGTTCCATATCATGTTTGGCAGTTACACAGGTGTATACTATTGTCAAATTTTTCAGAATGAAACTTAAGATTTGTTCATTTTATTGTTGGTAGTTATACCTTATCAAATTGTATTGAACTCTCAGCAAACTGGGAATATAAGTAAAATTCCTCAACTTGATAAAAAATATCTACAGAAAGCTACAGCTGGAACTTCCCTGGCGGTCCAGTGGTTAAGACTCTGTGCTTCCACCACAGGGGCCATGGGTTCAGTCCCTGGCTGGGGAACTAAGATCCCACATGCTGCATGGTGCAGTTAAACAAACAAACAAACAAAAACAAAAAAAACCAAACAAAAACAAAACAAACAAATGAAAAGAGCTACAGCTAACATCATACTTAAAGATGAGAAACTAGAAGCTTCCCCATTAAGATCAGGAACAAGGCAAAGATGTTCCCTCTCACCACTCCTTTCAACATCATATTAGAAGACCTAGCTAATGCCATAAGACAAGAAAATAAAAAATAAAAGGTATATAGATTTAGAAAGAAGAAATAAAACTGTCTTTGTTCTCAGATGACATGATTATGTATTGGTAGAAAATCCAAAAAACTCAACAAAAAACTCCTAGAACTTATAAGCAATTATAACAAGATTATAGGATATAGGTTAATATACAAAAGTCAATCACTTTCCCATATAACAGCAAGGAACTAGTGGAAGTTGAAGTTAAAAACTCAATACCATTTACATAAGCATCCACAAAATGAAATATTTTGGTATAAACCTAACAAAAATGGACAAGATACTTATGAGGAAAAGTGTAAAATTCTGATGAAAGAAATCAAAGAACTAAACGAATAAAGAGATATTCCATGTTCATATCTCTTAGGATATGAAGGAAGACTCAATATTGTCAAAATGCCCACATGTTGTCAAAATGTCAAAATGCCCATCAAGTTCTTCTCAACTTGATCTACAGATTCAATGCAATTCAGCAAGATATTTTACTGATATTGACAATTGATTCTAAAGTTTATATGGAGAGGCAAAAGACCAGAGTAGCCAACACAGTATTGAAAGAGAAGAACAACTTTGGAGGATTGACTCTACCTGGTGTCAAGATTTACTATAAAGCTACAGTACTCAATATGACATTGAATTATTGATAGACAGTGTAACAGAATAGAGAGCCCAGAAATATACTCATACAAATATAATAACTGATCTTTGACAAAGGAGCAAAGGTACTAAGATGAAGAAAAGACAGTTTTTTCAAAAAATGGTACTGGAACAACTGTATATCCACATGCAAAAGAATGAATCTAGACACAGACATTACATCTTTCATAAAAATTAACTCAAAATAGATCATAGACCTAAATGTAAAACAAAAAACTGTAAACCTTTTAGAAGATAATGTAGGGGAAAATCTAGATCACCTTGGGTTTGGTGGTGACATTTTTAGACTCAAAACCAAAAGCATGATCCATGAAAGAAATAATTGATAAGCTGGGATTCGTTAAAATTAAATACTTCTTCTCTGTGAAAGACAATGTTAAGGGAATGAGAATTTAAGCCACATACTGGGAGAAAATATCTGCAAAAAAACACACTTGATAAAGGACTGTTACCACAAACATACAAAGAACTCTTAAAATTTAAAAATAAGCAAACAAACAGCCAAATTTAAAAATAGGTCATAATCTTAACAAACACCTCACCAAAGAAGATATTGTCAAATAATCATATGCAAAGATGCTCCATATCATTCACTAGAATGATGTCATCAGGGAAATGTAAATTAAAACACTGAAATATCACCTCTTAGAATGGCCAAAATTCAAAATACTGACACCACCAAACGCTGTCAAGGATGTGGAACAACAAGAACTCTCATTCCTAAATGAGTTGAAAACTTGTATGCACACAAAAATCTGCACATGGACGTTTATAGCAGTTTTATTAATAATTGCCAAAACTTGGAAGCAACCAAAATGTTCTTCGGTAGGTGAACAGATAAACTGTGTTACATCAAGACAATGGAATATTAGTCAGCACTAAAAAGAAATGAGCTATCAAGCTATGGAAAGACATGAAGGAATTTAAATCTAAATTATTAAGTGAAAGAAGCCAATATAAAAAGGCTACATAGTGTGTAATTCCAACCATACAACATTCTTGAAAAGGTAAAACTATGGTTGCCAGGGGTTAGTGGAAAGAGAGGGATGAACAGGCAAAGCATGGTAATTTTTAGGGCAGTGAAACTATTCTGTATGACACTCTAATTGTAGATACATGTCATAATATATTTGTCAAAAACCATAGACTGTCCTACTCCAAGAGTAAACCCTAATTTTACCTATGGACTTTGGGTAATAACAATTTGTCAATGAAGGTTCATCAATTTTAATAAATTTACCACTCTGATGTGTGATGTTGATAGTGGGATGGCTATTCGTGTGTAGAGGGGAGGGGTAGGAGAGAATCTCTGTACTTTCTGCTCAATTTTTCTGTGAACTTAAAACTGCTCTAAAAATAAAGTCTATTAAAAATGTGTTCAACTACAAAACAAAATAATTTCAGAAAATTTCTCCAAACTGAAGGGTAAGTGCTGTGAGAGTGAAAGGGCCCACCAAGTGTCTGGTGCACTGGATGAAAACAGACCCACACCAAGGCAAAAAATTATGAAATTTAAGAACACTGTATCGTTCCAGAGATAAAAAGCAGGTAACATACAAAGAATCAGGAATCAGAATGGCTCTGGACTACTTAACAACACTGGACACAGGATGACAAGGTAACAATGCCTTCAAAGTTCTGAAAGAAAATGATCTTCAAACTCAAAATCTATACTGACTATCAGTCAAATAGGAAGAAAAAGCAATAAACATTTTCAGATACGCAAGGTCTCAGAAACTCTCTCTCCTCTGCATGCTTCTTAGGAAACTACTGGGGATGTGCTCCACCAAAATAAGAGGGGAAAGCAAGACAGAGGAAAATGGGATTCATGAAACAGGAGATCCAAGAGAGGAGATTAGTGAGGGTGTTATCAATCCAAGCTCACTCTGCTCGTTGCACAACAGGCCAATACATAGGGAGATGAGGTGTTGAGGCAAGGAATAGTGACTTTATTTGGAAAGCCGGGCATCCGAGAAGATGGCAGACTAGTGTCCTAGAGTACCATCTTATTGGGATCTGGATGCTACTTTCTTTTATAGAACAGAGCGGGGGAGGAGGTGAGAAGTAAAGTAAAAAGGCCATAAGTCTTTTTTTGTTTTAATTTTTATTGGAGTATAGTTGCTTTACAATGTTGTGTTAGTTTCTACTGTACAGCAAAGTGAGTCAGCTATACATATACATATAGCCCCTCTTTTTTTTTTTTTTTTTTTTGCTGTACGCGGGCCTCTCACCGTTGTGGCCTCTCCCGTTGTGGAGCACAGGCTCTGGACGTGCAGGCCCCACGGCGATGGCTCACGGGCCCAGCCGCTCCGCGGCATGTGGGATCCTCCCGGTTCGGGGCACGAACCCATGTCCCCTGCATCGGCAGGCGGACTCCCAACCACTGCGCCACCAGGGAAGCCCCAGCCCCTCTTTTTTGAATTTCCTTCCCATTTAGGTCACCACAGAGCACTGAGTAGAATTTCCTGTGCTATACAATAGGTTCTCATTTGTTATCTATTTTATACATAGTATCAATAGTGTATATATGTCAATCCCAATCTCCCAATTCATCCCATCCCCCCCTTTCCCCCCTGGTATCCATAGTTTGTTCTCTACATCTGTGGCTCTATTTCTGCTTTTAAATTAGATAGTCTATACCAATTTTTTCACATTCCACATATATCTGTTAATATATGATATTTGTTTTTCTCTTTCTGACTTACTTCACTCTGTATGACAGTCTCTAGGTCCATCCACTTCTCTTCAAATAACCAAATTTCATTCCTTTTTATGGCTGAGTAATATTCCATTGTATATATGTACCACATCTTCTTTATCCATTCCTCTGTTGATGGACATCTACCTAAGGAGGTAAAAGACCCATATGCAGAAAACTATAAGATACTGATGAAAGAAATCAAAGACAACACAAACAGATGGAGAGATATACCATGTTCTTGGACTGGAAGAATCAATATTGAGAAAATGACTATACTACCCAAAGCAATCTACAGATTCAATGCAATCCCTATCAAATTATCAATGGTATTTTTCACAGAACTAGAACAAAAATTTTTACAATTTGTATGGAAACACAAAAGACCTTGAATAGCAAAAGCAATCTTGAGGAAAAAAAAAAAACGGAGCTGGAAGAATCAGGCTCCCTTACTTCAGACTATACTACAGGGCCACAGTAATCAAGACAGTATGGTACTGGCACAAAAACAGAAATATAGATTAATGGTACAGGATAGAAAGCCCAGAGATAAACCCATGAACCTCTGGTCACCTAATCTATGACAAAGGAGGCAAGAATATACAATGGAGCAAAGACAGCCTTTTCAATAAATGGTGCTGGGAAAACTGGACAGCTACATGTAAAAGAATAAAATTAGAACACTCCCTAACACCATACACAAAAATAAACTCAAAATGGATTAAAGACCTAAATGTAGGCCCAGACACTATAAAACTCTTAGAGGAAAACATAGGCAGAACACTTTTTGACATAAATCGCAGCAAGATCTTTTTTTGACCCATCCTCTAGAGTAATGAGAATAAAAAGAAAAA
The DNA here is from genome assembly GCF_964270905.1 of Leucopleurus acutus. Classification (NCBI taxonomy): domain Eukaryota; kingdom Metazoa; phylum Chordata; class Mammalia; order Artiodactyla; family Delphinidae; genus Leucopleurus; species Leucopleurus acutus. The sequence goes on from NC_139142.1 coordinate 152,605,159, forward strand.
TAAACAAATGGGACCTAATGAAACTTAAAAGCTTTGCACAGCAAAGGAAACCATAAATAAGACAAAAAGACAACCCACAGAATGGGAGAAAATATTTGAAAACAAAGCAACTGACAAAGGATTAATCTCCAAAATATACAAACAGCTCATGCAGCTCAATATCAAAAAAACAAACAACCCAACCAAAAAAGGGGGAAAGACCTAAATAGACATTTCTCCAAAGAAGACATACAGATGGCCAAAAGGCACATGAAAAGATGCTCAACTAATTATTAGAGAAATACAAATCAAAACTACAATGATCACCTCACACCGGTCAGAATGGCCATCATCACAAAATCTACAAACAATAAATGCTGGAGAGGGTGTGGAGAAAAGGGAACCATCTTGCACTGTTGGAGGGAATGTAAATTGATACAGCCACTACGGAGAACAGTATGGAGGTTCCCTAAAAAAACTAAAAAACAAAAAACAAAAAAAAAAACTAAAACTAGAATTACCATATGACCCAGCAATCCTGCTACTGGGTGTATACCCAGAGAAAACCATAATTCAAAACCACACATGCACCCCAATGTTCACTGCAGCACTATTTACAATGGCCAGGACATGGAAACAACCTAAATGCCATAAGTCTTACAAAATATCTGGTTTGGCCAGCCTCGGGGAGGGGATGTGTTAATCTCTTCTTTCTTGAAGCCATTCACAGGTGGGCAGGGTCAGAATGTTTCCCTGTGAGCTGAACAAAGTCACTTTAATTTAACATTTAGGCAGAGGGGCAGGGTTCCCCAAGGGAGGCCATTATGTATGCCAATAGCTATAGACATCATTTTAGTGATTATAGTAACAAGAAGCAACAGAGAGCAAAGGTTAAAGTAAAAGAAACAGATCCAACATGAAGTCAGATTATGTTCTTCCCTGTTACAAAGGGACACCCAGGAAGTTTATAGAGATACCAGGATGAGAGTTGAGTACTGGATGTAGCATGTGACTCATGAGATGCTGTCATTACCACAGTGTTACCACTGTAGTATCTCTGTAACCTGAGCACAGAATACCCAAGGGTGTGGCCCAAGCTCTTATCTGTTCTTCATTTGTTCTGACCACGTGCTGATTAAAGTCCTGCTCCCCCTCCTTGCCCTCCTGCTTGGATCTGCCGAGACACTCATTTCATCCCATAGAAGTGTTCTTCTTGACTTACTCTTAAGATTTGGAGATAGATTTGTCAATAACTGCTAGAGTTTCATAGATGCTGGCAGAAGACCCAGCTCCTGGCTCAGAGACAAGGGACTTTGTTACTTGTGGTACAGCAGGCAGCATGGATTCCCCTTGCTCCCCAGGGCCCAAGAGGGTGATGCTGTGCAGCCCAGGTGGATGCTGCCCACACAGTGGGCCTGTGTTACAGTAGAATTGGGTCACATGATTATGGAGGCTGAGAAGTCCAATGATGTGCCACCTGCAAGCTGGAGATCCAGGAAAGCTAGTGTGTGATTCAGTCTGAGTCTGAAGGCTTGAGAACTAGGGAAGCCTATGGTGTGAATCCCAGGTCAAGGGCAGAAGATGAGGTATGATGCCCCAGCTGAAGCTGTGAGCCTGGAAAAAAAAGGGGCAAATTCTTCCTTCCTCTACCTTTTGTTCTGTTCAAGCCCTCAGTGGATTAAATGGTGCCCAATGATTCAAATGCTAATCTCATCCGGAATCCTCACAGACACACATGGAAACAATGTTTAATCTGGGGCACCCTGTGGCCAGTCAAGGTTGACATAAAATTAACAAGGGGGCTGCTAGCAAACCTGCCTGACCTTAGTCCCAGAGGAAGACATTATCTTTATTATCCTGGTTAGCAAACACATCCATTTGATAGGGAGACACTCATTTCATCTCCCAAGGCTGTTCACTTTATAAATATCCTTTAAAAGATAATCTGGAGCAAAAGTGATCAATGTCTCTTGACAAGACTTGCAGAAGTGAAAAAGGCCCATGAGAATTCTCTTCCAACAACTGTGGCAAGCCTAGAAATAAAAGTTACTAAGCATCACATTCTCTCCTTCTGCATATGACTGAGGGAGGACCAATCCCTGCCACAATCGAGCCATTCTAGGTACATGGAGCGTGGGAAGACCTGTGTTTCCAGGACTTGATCATAATCTTGCCCTCATACTTTCCCAGAAAAAGCCCTTGGGAAACTCTCAGATGAGCTGAAACCAGACTAAGACTTGGGGACTCTGTTCAGCTTCTCTTTTCCTGAGAACCTTTCCCTAGCAGAGGCTCTACTGCTATTTAGTTTCCCAAAATTCAACAATATATTACTTGGGGACACACATGTTGACTGAAAAAAATGCACAACCTAAAAGTCGAGAATTATGTTTTATTTAGCAGACTTTCTGAGGACTTCAAGCCCTTTGTCAATCTTTAAACTTGCTTAATTGGCATAACTGCTGACCCAAGTAATTGTTGGTCAGGTATCTCAGTGTAATTTTCTTCCAGCCTTTAAATGTCTGTTTTGTTTATCCCATTTAAAAATAACTGTCTAGGGACTTCCCTGGCGGTCCAGTGGTTAAGACTCCATGCTCCCAATGCTGAGGGCACTGGTTCGATCGCTGGTTGGGGAACTAAGATCTCTCATGATGCACAGCGCAGCAAATAATAATAATAATAATAAATTTTAAAATAAAAATAACCATCTAGAGATTTATTTATCCATTTGGGATAAGTCCCCTTAAAGTTTCTACCTTATTGGGAAAGAGTCTCTAGACTTTCCCTACAGTTTTTTTTTTTTTTCTGTTAATCAACCTAAATAACAGTAATTATTTAATGTTTTTATTAGCATCTGTAAGACCCATTGAGGGGAAGAGGAGACCACAAATAAAGTTTCCTAAACTGGTTTTCCTGTTTGTTTTAAACTAAGGGAGTTCTTAGGTTAACCATTCTCTCTCTCTCTCTCTCTCTCTCTCTCTCTCTATATATATATATATATATATATATATATGTTTTTTGAATATACATTTATATTTTCCACCTTTTAATTTGATTTTTTATATAGTTATCAAAAAATTTACCAATTTTCTCCAAGTTAAAGGATCCATCATCTGGCCATTAATGAGATATATATTAACAGTGACTCAAACCAATAAGACATAAGAGGCTTCCCCACAACAGAGTGGGGAGGATGCTGCCTAAATAAGACCTAGAGAATTTACTCCCAAAAATAGCCCAAGAAAAGTAAACGCCTACGTTGTACAGGCTGACACAACAAAGGTTAAGATGACAAAAAAACCCTGAGAGTTAGTTGGTACAATCAGACAAAAGACTGCTCAGAAACCCAGTCTATTTTATTGGCTGCCAAATGTACATTTCAGATGGCAAAGACCAAGTTTTCAAAACACATACCTATAAACACACACACACACACACACACACACACACACACACACACACACAAAACGCAGGCCCAATCAGGTAGAACATTTACATTTCAAAGGCACAGGAAGAGAAATGTAAGTTCCCCCAGAAGGGCTTTTGTTTTTTTAAGGTCAATATTCTGAAAAGATGTTTTTATCAGGCTTGCTTTTTAACATAACTGCATATGCAATAAAAGAGCCCCCATCTTAGTTCTTTTCAGGGAGAGATTTTCTTTAATTCCCAATTAAGTGTAAGTTTTGTATGCACATAAACCTGGCTGGGGTATTCGTTGAAGGCTGGTAATCTGTTGTTCTTTTTTCTTTTGTTTTGAAAGCTTTATTCCCCATTCAAAGGTCGGTTTGTTGAAATAAAATCGTTAGTGTAGTAGCCAATTCAAGGAAAAATGACAGGCCAGTCTTCCCCCTAATTACCCAGTCCAACCCTACTCAGTGTTCTTTCAACTGAGCAAAGTCTCCTCAGTCTTTCAACTGAGGATGAAACCACTCAGTGTCTAAACTAAGCAAAAATCTTCCCAGTTTCTTTCAGCTGGACTCCCTGGTATCTTTCGACTGGGGGGGGGGGGTCACTCCACAATATCTTTCGACTGAGGAGCCAGTTATCTGTTAGATACTGCCAAATAAAACTCAGGATCATCAACCAATAATCAGGAGATCTAAGAACAAGGAGAGAGAGACTCAGCCAAATTCATCTGGACTCTCCAAGGAGGTGGATGGGCACAAGCGGCCTCTACTGGTACCAGCCTCCAGATCCTTGTAGAGTTCAGGCGAAGTAGAGAAGTCTGCTCTGGCTCCCTTTGTAGTTGGCCAAAACTGTCCACCAAAATAAAAAAAACCCAACACAACCTAAAAGTTGAGAATTATGTTATATTTGGCAGACTTTCTGAGGACTTCAAGCCCGGGAGGCAGCCTCTCAGATAGTTCTAAATGACGGCTCCCAAGAGGTAAGGGAGGAGCCAAGGATACATAGAGGTTTTGCAACAAAAAACAGGTAGTCAGAACACCAAAAGATTACCATTAATTAAAGAAAACCAGGTTCCTCAAGTAAATGAATTTAGCACTTTTCTATGTATGGGAAGATGCAAAAGTCTGGGCTCATTGAAATCACTCCTTTGATATGCACCTTAGGTATCTAGGGCAAGAATCCTGTTCTTTCCCATCCTGAGTTCCCTCTGGGCTCACTGTCTGGGCAGCTGTGGTTGCTTGATGGCTGCAACATCCTTTATTTATTGATATGGCAGGTGACATTTTTTATTCACACCTACTTAGAAGGAATACGAGATGAATGCAGAAGTCCAGAGAGTGGTTGTCTCTTGGTGGGGAATGAGGTGCAGTAATTCAGGGAGCATGGGGATGGGAGCTTCTAAGGTACTGGTAACATTCTATTCCTTAGCCTGGGTGATAGGTTCATGGGTATTCATTTCATTATTATTTGTTAAATGTACATATACCTTTTATGCACTCTTCTGTACATGTGATACCTTCTACACTTAAAAATAAAATAAGTAGGCAAAAATGAGTAAAGGCTTGGAGTCAGAAAAATCCAGGCTCTGCTCTCCACTATCTGGAGTCTTGGTGAGTTTCTCTTGTCCCATCGAAGCTCAGCTTTTTTGGTTATAAATTGGGAATAACTGTAAAGGCAGCACAGCTGTCAAGTCTAAGCAGAAGCTGGGATTCTGGCAGATTAAGTAATAACAGGGAGGGCTAACTCCTTCCCCTCCCAGCAATGGAACTCAGCTTAGGGTAACAACTAGATAGGATTGAATGATGGCTGGTTTTTGATCCCTGATTCTCTTAAATGGGCCACGAGGACGATCTCATTATACCTGTCTCTAAAAGGAAAAAGACAAAACAAACAAACAACAACAAAAAAAACCCCACACAAACCCTGGAACAATTCAATAAACCAAGTCAAATTATGGGCTTTGGGTCCAGGAGGGACATCCAAGAACACAGTGGTCAATGTGGTCACTGAATAGAGCTCTCAGGGAAAATGCCTGGCTGGGTCTACTGTGGGAAGGAGTCTGTGGTCTCCCGCAGGGCCTGCTCAGCCTTGCAGGCACCACGTGGGAGGGGGGAGGGGGAGAAAGAGCAAGCTGAAGGGGAGGGCGCGCAGGTCTCTGAGTGGAGTGGGCAGAAAGTCCCCTTTCCTCTTCCCCATCTCTGGGCTCTGCCTAACTACCCCCCCAACCCCTAACCCCTACCCCAGCTCTCTCCACCCCCAATCCCTGTTTCCCCGCCGTCCATCTCATCCCTGCTCGCCCACCTCCACCCCCTCAGCCTCTTCTCCTAACCCCACCCCCACTCGAAGTCCCTCACCACCCCCTGCCCCTCACGACCCCTTTCTCTTCAGTGATGTAATTTACCCCCAGTTAGATGAGCTGGTGGCTCTGCCCACCTGAAGATCCCCGCGTGCCTTTGGCCGCAGGTTTGCCCTTTGCTCTGGGAACTCAGTTTTATCATAATAAAGTATTTCCAGTCTGAAAAGGATGGGACCTGCGGATGCCCCTGCTAGAGTAAGCACCAGCGCTGGCCAAGTTCAAGGCCTCCCCCCACCCCCACCTATTCCCCAACACCCCACTCCGGCGACCCCAACCGCGCGCCCTCCCTCACCCAGGTGGAGGAGGGCTGTAAAACCGCTCCCGGAGAAGACTTTCCACGCGCTGCCCTGAAGCTGTGAACTTCCTGCTCTCCGACCCAGCGACCCAGCGAAACTGCCAGGGCCCAGCGGGTGGGAGGTGGCCCAGAGGCTGGGAGGTGCCTGGAGAGGGTCTCGGGCCAGCGAGGGAACTCCCTGTCCCGCCCCCGCCCCCACTGAAAGACGCGGGTTCCAGGAGAGCCCTGCCTAAGCCCACGCCCTGGGGCGCAAGAGGGGCAAGGGCCACCCCGGGGCTCCTCTCCTCACGGCGCCGGGAAAGGGGGGAAAGGAAGGTGAGGGCAAGGACCCTGCGCACCTGGCCCCAGGCTCTAAGGAAATAGCTTTGACGGGGGCTTGGATTCCCACCCGGTCTGGGGGGCCCATTTGTGGCTTTGTGAAACCGCAGGACCAAGCGCTTTCCTCGCTTTTTTCATCCCACACTTTGCCCAACTCCCATGTCTCATCCTCGGAAGCGGGGGCTGGAGGGTCCCCGGGGAGAAATAAGGCGAGGAAACACGAAATCTGGTCCAAGGAAGAAAAGAGACAAAGGGATGGATTTCCCCTCCTCTTCTTGGCAACAACTTTGAAAGTCTCCAGGGAAGGGGAATTTGATAACCGTGTAACTTCACCCGTAGATAGCGCAGGCCTTGTCTGGCCCTTAGCCAAGTGCATGTTTGCAAAGCCGAACTGGAGAGTCATTTCTACAAAATCCATTTATCTTTCAGCTTGATGTGTCTGTCCGTTTCTCCCACCCTTCTTTTTTCCCCCCTTTAGTTTTCTGCCTCCCTCCCTACAATTCTCTTTTTCTCTCTTCTCCTCCGTCCAGCTTTCCCCCCAGCACCCACCCTCCCTGCTCCCAGGATCTTTTTTTTTTTAATTTTTATTGGAGTATAGTTTCTGCTGTACAGCAAAGTGAATCGACTATATGTATGCACATATCCTTTCTTTTTTGGATTTCCTTCCCATTTTGGTCACCACAGAGCACTGAGTAGCGTTCCCTGTGCTATACAGGGAGATTCTCCTTAGTTATCTATTTTATACATAGTATCAATAGTGTATATATGTCAATCCCAATCTCCCAATTCATCCCAGTCCACAGAATCTTAATTGGACAGATTTGATTTAATCATACTCTGCATGGTATCATCACAGGGCCACCCAAAGACCCTCCTTTGTTTTCTTCCATTATTTTCCCTTGATCCCTCATCTTCCACTCCCCAATAGAGGAATCCAATCTACCTATTTAATGTAAGTTTTTCTAGTCCACTTTCTGTCTTCAAAATAGTGATGTTTTGAGATTTAATTACATAAAAGTATTGTCAAAATTTTATCCCATTATTTGCATTTTAAATTCAACATGGCTTTTGCAACTTTATTGAGATAGAGTTGACATACAACAAATTGCACACAAAGTGTACCATTTGATAAATTTTTACATCCTATACACTCATGAAACAATCACTGCAATCAATAGAGTGAACATGTTTATCACCTCCAAAATTCCCTCCTGTCCCTTTGTAATTCCTTCCCCATATACCTGCACCCACCCCTTCCCGCAGGCAACAAGTGATCTGTCACCACAGATTAGTTTGCATTTCTAGAATTTTATATAAATAAAATCCCATCCTATACTCTTTTTAGTGTGGCTTCCTCTACTTGATGCTGAAAGCTCAACTTCTCTGTACACCAGGGCCAAATCGAATCTCAGAGACAGAGTTTTGGGTGAGGTAGAAAAGGATAGCTTTATTACTTTGCCAGGCAAAGGGGGGCAGAGTGGGCTCCTGGATCGAAAAATTATGTGTCCCAACTTGGAGAGGATAGTGAGAAATTTTATAATAATGGTTCAAAGAAGGCATGATCAGCTCGTGGACATTCTTCTGATGGGTTGGTGGTGAGGTAAGTAAGAGTCAGCATCATCAACCTTCAGCTTTCAACTGGTCTGGGGTCTACAGGCTTGTGGGCAGCATACCATCATTAACTGTTAACTTCTCCCACCTGGAGGGGGTTTCAGTATCTGCAAAACAGCTCAAAGATATTGTTGGGTGTATCTGTTGATGGGGAACAAACACCTTGCCCCAAGGCTGCGCTATTTTTTCTCTTGCCTGCTTCTTGCTGGTCTCACATCTGCTCCCTTCCCTAATTAGCAAATTGGAACTGCCCATTGGAACTCAGAGAAGTTCATGGAGGCTGAATTATGGCTATTTCCTGTAATCAAAGAAATGGGCAACACAGAAAGGTTTAGTGCCCAGGAGCCCCACAGACCCAGGGTCCTGCTCAGTATCATACTCAATAATTGCTTTGAGATCTATTAATATTGTCATATGTAATCAATAGTTTAATCTTGTTTATTGTTAAGTAGTATTTCATTGTATATACCATTGTGTATAGTGTATTCTATAATTTGTTTATCCTTTCACCTGTTGATGAGCATTTGGGTTGTTTCTAGTTTTTGGCTATTACAAACAAAACTGTCATGATCATTCATTTACAAATCTTTGAACATATACTTTCATACCCAAGAGTAGAATGGCTGTGTATGTTACCGAGTCCAAGCTCACTCTGCTTGCTGCACGACAGGCCAATAAATCAGGAGACCAGATGTTGAGGCAAGGAATAGCAACTTTATTCAGAAAGCTAGCAGACCGAGAAGATGGCGGACTAGTGTACCCAAAAAAACCAACTTATAGGGGTCTGGATGCCAGTTTCTTTTCTAGAACAGAGAGGGAGAGGAGGTGAAGAAGTAAAGTAAAAGGGCCATTTACCTTGCAAAATATCTCCTGCTTGGCCAGAATCAGGCAGGGGATGTGTTAATTTCTTTTTTCTGCAGCCATTCACAGGTAGGCAGGGTCAGAATGTCTCTCTGTGAGCTGAGCAAAGGCACTTTAGTTTAACAGTCAGGCAGAGGGGCAGGGTTCCCTGTGGCAGGCCATTATGTATACTTACAGCTATAGACAGTGATTATAATAACAAAAGCAACGAAAAGCAAAGGTTAAAGTAAAAGAAACAGATCAAACGTGGAGTCAGAATTTGCTTTTCTCTGTTACAGGTACTTGTATGTTTAACTTTTAAGGAAATGGCCAAGGATGGCAACATAGGAGGCTCCTGAACTTACTTCCTCCCATGAACACACAGAATCTATAGCCACACAAAGAGTAGTTACCTCTGAAAGAAATCCAGAAACTAGCTGAGTGATTCCTGCACACTGCATGAGCAAGAAAATACCCACATCAAAATGGATAGGACATCTAGCTTCCATCTTTTGATCTCAGATAATAGCTCCAGATCCATTCTTCATCTCCACCACTCAGCCATCAGAATGAAAGATATCAAGGAGAAGGGAATGTCCTCTAACTTGAAGACCACCACCTGGAAGTGACAGACCTCACCTCCTCCTATTTCCCTTTGGTGCCACTCAGTCTTATGGTCAAACCTGGCTGGAAAAGGGACTAAGAAATACCATGGTATCTATATTGCCATGAACCCAACTAATATTCAGGGCATTTATTATTGAGGAAGAAAGGGAAAATGAAAATTAGGAATAACTAGAAGTCTCTTCCACTCTTTCAAGTATTTATATTTAGTCCTAGATGATCGTATGTTGTTCTTTCTAGAGTTAACATTTGAATTTAGCAGTTCATCTGAGGAGAACAGTAATGTGAAATTGATTGAAATAAAATGTATATTGCATAAATAAAATATATTAACATTTTAATAATTTTTTTTAAATGGATAGGAAAGACTGAGACACATTCTCACCATAAACCCCACCCCTGGCACAGCAACACACAATTTCAAGGGAACTCACAAGTCCCAGCTTCTCCTGAGGAGTAGGTTTGGACCCAACATCTAACATCCCAACTTTGAGGACTTCCACCTGAGGATGGCGTGCAACCAGACCTATAAGGCTAAAGCAAACAAAGAAATAGTTCTTAACAGGCTAGAAAGGACTCACTATGGCTATCCCTCCAGGGCTCAGCACAGGGAGAGCAGACAGAAATGCCCTTCTCCACTCTATCCCTGAAAGAGGTATTTTGCATACTTCAAAAGCTGCTGCTTGTGGGTCAGTCAAGCTTCTAATTTAGCATGCATCTAGGGGTTGACTGTGATCCTCTGTGGAGACTGGGGAGGCTGGTGAGTTCTGTGTCTGTGCTCTCCCTCTGGCTCACTCCAGGCTAGAGTCATCAGTGTCTCCCTGGGAAGAACTTGTGCACATCTGACTTTTGTGGCTGCCACCCAGGAGATGCACCCCTTGATCATGTGGCTCTGATGGCCAGTGGGGCTTGCATTTCAGGTCCCATGGACTGTAGCAAACAAAGAAACAAGCCTTAATCGGCTATCTCCCCAGGTTTCTTATGGGAGAAAGAATGGGAGAATGCTCATTTCCCATTCTTTCCCTGAAAGGTCTTTTCCATACTTTGAGAGCTGCTGCCTGAGGGTCCATCTTCCAAACAGCCTGCATCTAGGTGCTGACTGAAATCCTCTCCTTGAGACACTGAGAGGTCTTGGCATACCCTCAATGACTAGGAGCCATGAAAAATAAAGTAGGCTTCTTGGACAATCACAGAGTTCAGCGACAACCAAGAGTTCCAGCTGGGCTGAATGATAAGATTCATTTTCTATGGGAGACCACTCCATCAATACCATAAGAGATAACTCTTTTATCTAATGAACAGAAACCAACACAGAGAGTCAAGAAAAGTGAAGAAATCAGAGGAATATGTCCGAACAAAAGAACAAGATGAAACTCCAGAAACAGACCCTAATGAAAGAGAGATAAGTGATTTACTTGATGAAGAGTTAAAAATAATGGTCATAAAGATGATCACTGAAGTCAGGATAACAATGTATGAAACAAAGTGAGAATTTCAACAAGGAGATAGAAAAAAGTACCAAACAGAAATCACAGAGCTGAAGAATAGAAAAACTCAAGAGAAAAATTTAATACAGGGGTTCAGAACTAGACTAGATTAAGTGGAAGAAAGTATCAGCAAACTTGAAGACAGGGCAGTGGAATGCATCCAATCAGAGGAACAAAAGGAAAGAAGAATGAAAAAGAGTGAAGAGAGCTTAAGGACTTTTATGGGACACCATCAAGTAGACCAATATTTATATTATAGGGCTCCAAGAAGGAGAAAACACAGAGAGAGAAAAGGGCAGAAAGCATATTCAAAGAAATAATATTGAAAAATTTCCTAACTTGGAGAAAGAAACAGATATCCACATTCAGGAGGCCCAGAGAGCTCCAAATAAGATGAATATCACACTGAAACAATATTATAATTAAACTGTCAAAAGTTAAACACAAGGAGAAAATCTTAAAAGCAACATGAGAAAAATACTTGTTACATAAAAAGGAACTCCCATAAGACTATAAGCAGGTTTTCAGCAGAAAGTTTGCAGACCAGAGGGGAGTGGCGTGATCCATTCAAAGTGCTGAAAGAAAAAAACCCTGCCAATCAAGAATACTCTACCAGGCAAAATTGTTCTTCAGAATAGAAGGCGAGATGAAGAATACGTAGACAAGTAAAAGCTTAAGGAGTTCATTACCACTAGAGCAGCCTTACAAGAAATGTTAAAGGGGCTTCTTCAAGCTGCAAAGAAAGGACACTAATTAGTAACAGGAAAACATATGACAGTATAAATCTCACTCGTAAAGGTAAATATACAGTTAAATTCAGAATACTCTAATTTTGTAATGGTTGTGGGTAACTTATAAATCTAGTTTGAAGGTTAAAAGAGAAAAGCATTAAAAATAACAATAACTACAATAATTGTTATTGGATACACAAGGTGAAAAAGTGTAATTGTGACACCAAACAAGTTAAATGATGGGGAGAGTAAAAATGTAGAGCTTTAGTATGCATCCAAAGTTGTTATCAGCTTAAAATAGACTCATATATATAAGATGCTTTATGTGAGCCTCATGGTACCCACAAAAAAAAACCTATGGTAGATATACAAAAGGTAGAAAGCAATCTAAGCACACCACTACAGAAAATCATCGAATCACAAAGAAAAGCAGCAAGAGAAGAAAGGAATAATGGAAACAAAAAGCCATAAAACAGTTAAAATGGCAAGGTAAGTACATACCTATCAGTACCTATTAATAATTATTTTAAATGTAAATGGACTAAATTCTTCAATCAAAAGACATAGAGTGTCTGAATGGATTGAAAAAACAAGATCCATCTATATGCTGCCTACAAGAGACTCACTTCAGCTTTTAGGACAGACACAGACCTAAAGCAAAGGGATGGTTAAAAAATATTTCATGCAAATGGAAACCAAAAGAAAGCTGGGGTAGTTTACTTATATGACAAAATAAACTTTAACACAATTACTGTAATAAGAGACAAAGAAGGTCATTATAAGATAAAAGGGTCAATTCAGCAAAAGGATAAAACATTTTAATATTCATGCACTCAACATAAGAACACCTAAAAATATAAAGCAAATATTAACAGACCTGAAGGGAGAAATAGACAGCAATACGACAGAAATTACCAAAATGTTTTCCATAGTGGTTGTCTCATTTTATATTCCTATTAGTAGTATATGAAAGTTCCAGTTCCTCCACATCCTCTCCAAAACTTGATATGGTCAGTTTAAAAAAAGCCATTCTAATAGATATATAGTGGCTATTTCACTGTGATTTTTAATCTGCATTTCCCTAAAGACTAATGATAGTAAATATCTTTTAAATCTTATTTTCCATCTGTATATCTTCTTTGGTAATATGTCTACTCAAATATTTTGCCCATTTTTTAAAAAATGGAGTGTGTGTTTCATTATTATTGAGATTTTTATCAATAGTAAAATATATGGAACATAAAATTTACCATTTTAGCCACTTTTTTTTAGCCACTTTTCAGTATACTATTTAATATCATTATATTCATTTACAACATTGTGCAACCATGACCACTGTTTTTGAAATATTTTCATCATCTGCTGTACACAGAAACTCTATACCCATTAAGCAATAACTCTCCAACCCTATAATTCCTACTCTATATGCTGACCCACATGGTAATTCTATGTTTAACGTTTTGAGGAAATATATTTTTCTACAAAGACTGTACCATTTTACATTTCCACCAGCAATGTATGAGGATTCTAATCTCTCCACATCCTTACCAACAACTGTTATTTTCCATTGTTTTTGGTAGTAGCCATTCTAACTCTAATGAGTGGTGAGGTGGTGTTTCATTGTGGTTTTTATTTTCATTTCCCTAATGATTAGTGATATTGAGTATCTTATCATGTGCTTATTGTCCATATGTCTATCTTCTTCAGAGAAATGTCCATTCAAGTCCTTTGCTTGTTTTTTTTGTTTGTTTTTTTCTTTCCGTTTTTTTTTAAACATCTTTATTGGAGTATAATTACTTTACAATGATGTGTTAGTTTCTGCTTTATAACAAAGTGAACATTTTTGCTTGTTTTTGAATCAGGGTTTTTTTTTTTTTTTTTTTTTTGTGGTATGTGGGGCTCTCACTGTTGTGGCCTCTCCCGTTGAGGAGCACAGGCTCTGGACGCGCAGGCTCAGCGGCCATGGCTCACAGGCCCAGCCGCTCCACGGCATGTGGGATCCTCCTGGACCAGGGCACGAACCCGTGTCCCCTGCATTGGCAGGTGGACTCTCAACCACTGTGCCACCAGGGAAGGCCCCAGGTTATTATTGAGTTTTGAGAGTTCTTTATATATTTTGGATACAAATACTCTATAAGATATATGCTCTGCAACTATGTCTCCCAGCCTGTGTCTTGTCTTTTTGTTCCTTAACAGTGTTTATTTGTAGAGCAAAAGCTTTTAATTTCAATAAAATTCAGTCTATCAACATGTTCTTTTTTTTTAACATCTTTATTGGAGTATACTTGCTATACAATGTTGTGTTAGTTTCTGCTGCCTAACAAAGTGAATCAGCTAGATGCATACATACATGCCCATATCCCTTCCCTCTTGCATCTGCCTTCCACCCTCCCTACGCCACCCCTCTAGGTGATCACAAAGCACTGAGCTGATCTCGTTGTGCTATGCAGCTGCTTCCCACTAGCTATCTATTTTACACTTGGTAGCGTGTATATGTCAATGCTACTCTCTCACTTGGTCCCAGCTTACTCTTCCCCCTCCCCGGGACCTCAAGTCCATTCTCTACGTCTGCATCTTTATTCCTATCATGCCCCTAGGTTCTTCAGAACCATTTGGTTTTAGATTCCATATATATGTGTTAGCATATGGTATTTGTTTTTCTCTTTCTGCCTTACTTCACTCTGTATGACAGAATCTAGGTCCATCCACCTCACTACAAATAACTCAATTTTGTTTCTTTTTATGGCTGAGTAATATTCCATTGTATACACGTGCCACAGCTTCTTTATCCATTCATCTGTCGATGGACACTTAAGTTGCTTCCATGTCTGGGCTATTATAATAGAGCTGCAATGAACATTGTGGTACATGACTCTTTTTGAATTATGGCTTTCTCAGGGTATATGCCCAGCAGTGGGATTGCTGGGTCATATGGTAGTTCTATTTTTAGTTTTTTAAGGAAACTCCATACTGTTCTCCATAGTGTCTGTATCAATTTCCATTCCCACCAACAGTGCAAGAGGGTTCCCTTTTCTCCACATCCTCTCCAGCATTCATTGTTTGTAGATTTTTTGATGATGGCCATTCTGATGGTGTGAGGTGACACCTTATTGTGGTTTTGATTTGCATTTCTCTAATGATTAGTGATATTAAGCATCTTTTCATGTGTTTGCTGGCAATCTGTATATGTTCTTTGAAGAGATGTCTATTTAGGTCTTCTGCCCATTTTTGGTTTGGGTTGTTTGCTTTTTGATATTGAGCTGCATGAGCTGCTTGTCAATTATGGAGATTAATCCTTTGTCAGTTGCTTCGTGTACAAATATTTTCTCCCATTCTGAGTGTTGTCTTCTTGTCTTGTTTATGGTTTCCTTTGCTGTGCAAAAGCTTTTAAGTTTCATTAGGTTCTATTTGTTTATTTTTGTTTTTATTTCCATTTCTCTAGGAGGTGGGTCAAAAAGGATCTTTCTGTGATTTATGTCATAGAGTGTTCTGCCTCTGTTTTCCTCTAAGAGATTTATAGTGTCTGACCTTCCATTTAGGTCTTTAATCCATTTTGAGTTTACATCTGTGTACGACATTAGGAAGTGGTCTTATTTCATTCTTTTACATGTAGCTTTCCAGTTTTCCCAGCACCACTTATTGAAGAGGTTGTCTTTTCTCCACTGTATACTCTTGCCCCCTTTATCAAATATAAGGTGACCATATGTGCATGGGCTTATCTCTGGGCTTTCTATCCTATTCCATTGATCTATATTTCTGTTTGGGGGCCAGTGCCATACTGCCTTGATTACTGTAGCTTTGTAGTATAATCTGAAGTCAGGAAGCCTATTCCTCTAGGTCTGTTTTTCTTTCTTGAGATTGCTTTGGCTATTCAGCGTCTTTTGTGTTTCCATACAAATTGTGAAAATTTTTTGTTCTAGTTGTGTGAGAAATGCCATTGGTAGTTTGACAGGGATTGCACAGAATCTGTAGATTGCTTTGGTTAGTATAGTCATTTTCGCAATGTTGATTCTTCCAATCGAAGAACATGGTATATGTCTCCATCTCTTTTTATCATCCTTAATTTCTTTCATCAGTGTCTTACAGTTTTCTGCATACAAGTCTGTTGTCTCCTTAGGTAGGTTTATTCTTAGGTATATTATTCTTTTTGTTGCAATGGTAAATGGGAGTGTTCCCTTAATTTCTCTTTCAGATTTTTCATCATTAGTGTATAGGAATGCAAGAGCTTTCTGTACATTAATTTTGTGTCCTGCTACTTTACCAAATTCATTGATTAGCTCTAGTAGTTTTCTGGTACCATCTTTAGGATTCTTTATGAATAGTATCATGTCATCTACAAACAGTGACAGCTTTACTTCTTCTTTTCCTATTTGCATTCCTTTTATTTCTTTTTCTTCTCTGATTGCTGTGGCTAAAACTTCCAAAACTATGTTGAATAATAGTGGTGAGAGTGGGCAATCTTATCTTATTCCTGATCTTAGAGGAAATGGTTTCAGTTTTTCACCATTGAGAATGATGTTGGCTGTAGGTTTGCCATATATGACCTTTATTATGTTCAGGTAAGTTCCCTCTATGCCTACTTTCTGGAGAGTTTTTATCATAAATGGGTGTTGAATTTTGTCAAAAGTTTTTTCTTTATCTATTGAGATTATCATATGGTTTTTCTCCTTAAAGTTGTTAATATGGTGTATCACAGTGATTGATTTGTGTGTATTGAAGAATCCTTGCATTCCTGGGATAAACCCCACTTGATCATGTTGTATGACCCTTTTAATGTGCTGTTGGATTCTGTTTGCTAATATTTTATTCAGCAGTTTTGCAAGTATGTTCATCAGTGAATTTGGCCTGCAGTTTTCTTTTTTTGTGACATTTGTGTCTGGTCTTGGTATCAGGGTGATGGTGGCTTCATAGAATGAGTTTGAGAGTGTTCCTCCCTCTGCTCTATATTGGAAGAATTTGAGAAGGATAGGTGTTAGCTCTCCTCTAAATGTTTGATAGAATTTACCTGTGAATCCATCTGGTCCTGGGCTTTTGTTTGTTGGAAGACTTTTAATCACTCTTTCAATTTCTGTGCTTACGATTGGTCTGTTCATAGTTTCTATTTCTTCCTGGTTCAGTCTTGGAAGGTTGTACTTTTATAAGAATTTGCCCATTTCTTCCAGGTTGTCCATTTTATTGCCATATAGTTTCTTGTAGTAATCACGCATGATCCTTTGTATTTCTTCAGTGTCAATTGTTACTTCTCCTTTTTCAGTTCCAATTCTGTTGATTTGAGTCTTCTCCCCTTTTTTCTTGGTGAGTCTGGCTAATGGTTTATCAATTTTATTTATCTTCTCAAAGAACCAGCTTTCGGTTTTATTGATCTTTGGTATTGTTTCCTTCATTTCTTTTTCATTTATTTCTGATCTGATCTTTACGATTTCTTTCCTTATGCTAACTTTGGGGTTTTTTGGTTCTTCTTTCTCTAATTGCTTTAGGTTTAAGGTTATGTTGTTTATTTGAGGTGGTTCTTATTTCTTGAGGTAGGATTGTATTGCTATAAACTTCCCTCTTAGAACTTCTTTTGCTGCAACCCATAGGTTTTGCTTCTTCGTGTTTTCATTGTCATTTGTTTCTAGTTATTTCTTGATTTCCCCTTTGATTTCTTCAGTTGATCTCTTGGTTATTTAGCAGCATACTGTTTAGCCTCCATGTGTTTTTATTTTTCACAGTTTTTTCCTGTAATTGATATCTAGTCTCATAGCATTGTGCTCGGAAAAGATACTTGATACAACTTCAATTTCTTAAATTTACCAAGGCTTGATTTGTGATGCAAGTGATGGTCTATTCTGGAGAATGTTCCATGAGCACTTGAGAAGAAAGTGTATTCTGTTGTTTCTGGATGGAATGTCATATAAATATCAATTAAGTTCATCTTGTTTAATGTGACATTTAAAGCTTGTGTTTCCTTATTTATTTTCATTTGGATGATCTGTCCATGGGTGAAATTAGGGTGTTAACGTCCCCTACTGTTATTGTGTTAGTGTCGATTTCCCCTTTTATAGTTATTAGCATTTACCTTATGTATTGAGGTGCTACTATGTTGGGAGCATAACTATTTACCATTGTTATATCTTCTTCTTGGATCGATCCCTTGATCATTACTTAGTGTCCTTCTTTGTCTCTTGTAATAGTCTTTATTTTAAAGTCTCTTTTGTCTGATATGAAAATTGTTACTCCAGCTTTCTTTTGATTTCCGTTTGCATTGAATATCTTTTTCCATCCCCTCACTTTCAGTCTTTATGTGTCACTAAGTCTGAAGTGGGTCTCTTGTAGAGAGAGAGGGTCTTGTTTTTGTATCCATTCAGCCAGTCTAGGTCTTTTGGTTCGAGCATTTAATCCAGTTACATTTAAGGTAATTATTGATATGTATGTTCCTATTACCATTTTCTTAATTGTTTTGGGTTTGTTTTTGTAGATCTTTTCCTTCTCTTGTGTTTCCTGCTTAGAGAAATTCCTTTAGAATTTGTTGTAAAGCTCATTTGGTGGTGCTGAATTCTCTTAACTTTTTCTTGTCTGTAAAGGTTTTAATTTCTCCATTGAATCTGAATGAGATCCTTGCTGAGTAAAGTAATCTTGGTTGTAGGTTTTTCCCTTTCATCACTTTAAAAGTGTCCTGACACTCCCTTCTGGCTTGCAGTGTTTCTGCTGAAATATGGGCTGTTAACCTTATGGGGATTCCCTTGTATTTTCTTTGTTACTTTTCCCTTGCTGCTTTTAATATTTTTTCTTTGTATTTAATTTTTGATAGTTTGATTAATATATGTTTCAGTGTGTTTCTCTTTGGGTTTATCCTGTATGGGATTCTCTGCACCTCCTGGACTTGATTGACTATTTCCATTCCCATGTTAGGGAATTTTTCGTCAATAATCTCTTCAAATATTTTCTATATATTTCTATATATTTTCTATATATCCCCTATAATTTGAATGTTGGTGCATTTAATGTTGTCCCAAAGGTCTCTGAGATTCTCCTCAATTCTTTTCTTTCTTTTTTCTTTATTCTGCTCCCTGGCAGTGATTTCCACCATTTTATCTTCCAGCTCATTTATCCATTCTTCTCCTCAGTTAAGTTCAGTTATTGTGTTATCACTGTTTGCTCTTTCGTTCTTCTACATCCTTTTTGTTTCTTGTATTTTCTCCATTGTGTTTCTGAGATTTTAGGTCATCTTTACTATCATTACTCTGAATTCTTTTTCAGGTAGGTTGTCTATTTCCTGTTCATTTATTTGGTCTTGTAGGCTTTTACCTCACTCCTTCATCTGTAACGTAACTTTTTGTCATTAAAAAAAATTTTTGGGCTTCCCTGGTGGTGCAGTGGTTGAGAGTCCGCCTGCTGATGCAGGGGACACTGATTCGTGCCCCGGTCTGGGAAGATCTCACATGCCACCAAGCAGCTAGGCCCATGAGCCATGGCTGCTGAGCCTGTGCATCTGGAGCCTGTGCTCCTCAACAGGAGAGGCCACAACAGTGAGAGGCCCGCGAACCACAAAAAAAAAAAAATTTTTTTTTTGATGAGTGGGGCTGTATTCCTGTCTTACTGGCTGTTTGGCCTGAGGCGTCCAGCACTGGAGTTTGAAGGCAGTTGGATAGAGTCGGGTCCTCGTGCTGAGATTAAGACTTCCAGGAGGCCTCACTCTGATTAGTATTCCCTGGGGTCTGAGGTTCTCTGTTAGTCTAGTGGTTTGGACTTGGAACTCCCACCATAGGAGCTTGGGCCTGATTTGTGGCCTGGGAACCAAGATCCCGCAAGCTGGATTGCTGGGTGTTCCTCGCATCCCCTTAGGTGTCTGTGGTCCCCCACTGGTGCCTGGTAGGTGTCCTAGTTCTGTGGACACACAAATTCCGCGTCCTCCTAGTCCACCATCTTGGCTCGGCCCCTCAGTATGTTCTTGATCATTCTTTTGGTGTCATATCTAAGAAATCTTTGCTTAAACCAAAGTCATAAACATTTTGTTCTGTGTTTTCTTCTGAAAGTTTCATGTTTTAGTTTAGGTCTATGATCCATTTTGAGTTAATTTTATATATGATGCAAGGTATACATGTTAATTTTTTTTTCTATGGATATCTAATTTTTCTAATCCATTTGTTTGAAGAGTGTGTTTTCTCCACTTGATTACCTCTTCACCTTTCCCAAAAATCCGTTGTCCACATACATGTGGATATAGCTAGACTCTATATTCTGTTCCATTGACATATTCTAACATCATGCAAATATTAGGCTGCCCTGATTATTGTAGATTTACAATAAATCTTGAAATCAGATAGTTCAGCAAATTGTTCTTTCAGAGTGTTTTCTAGGATTTTGCATTTCCACATAAATTTTATACTTAGCTTGTCAATTTCTCCAGAGTTTTTTTTTTTTTTTTTTTGGATGCATTGAATGTGTAGTCAATTTGAGGAAAGCTCATTTTCTTTTTTTTTTTTTTTGGCCATGCTGTGTGGCTTGCAGGATCTTAGTTCCCTGACCAGGTATTGAATCCAGGCCCACAGTGGTGAAAACAAAGAGTTCCAACCATTGGACCACCAGGGTATTCCCAAAACTGACATTTTAGAAATATCGAGTTTTATTAACATTGTATATCTCCTCAATTATCACAGTCTTCTGTAATTTTGCTCTGTGATGTTTTGTAGTTTTCAGTGTACAGGACTTTTGCATCTTTTGTCAGGCATATCCCTCAGTATTTCATGGTTTTTATGCTGTTGTAAATGGTATTTTTTAAAATTTTAATTTCTGTTTGTTCAATGCTGGTATATAGGAATACAAATGAAATTTTTATTTGGTCTTGTATCCTGCAACCTCCCTGAACTTATTAGTGTTAATAACTTTTTTTATAGATTTCATAGGATTTTCTATAAAGATGATCATATTATCTGTGAACAAAGGCAATTTTAGTTCTCTTTTCCCATCTGGGTTCTTTTATTTTCTTGCCTGATTGCATCAGCTTGAATTTCTAGTACAATGTTGAAAAGAAATAATGAAAGCAGACATCCTTCACTTTTTCCTGATCTTAGGGAGAAAGTATTTAAATTTTTTACTATTAAGTGTGTGTCATCTGTAGGTTATCTGTCCTTTATCAGGTTGCTAGTTTGCTGAGAGTTTTTTCTTTTTTTTTGAATGAAAGATTTATAAAATTCTATAGTGCTTTACAATTTTCAAAAGTTTCACATACGTGATTTTATATAATCCCATAATAACCTTTTCCCCCCTACTCCTATATTGCTCCCCCTCCCTGAGAGATTCTTTTTTTAAAAACAGTAATGAGTGTTGGCATTTATCAAATGCTTTTTCTATGTCTACTGAGATGATCATGGGATTTTTCTTTCTCAGTTTGTTAATATTGTGAGTTGTAGTGATTGATTTTAGAATATTAAATACCTTGTAACAAACACCCTCTTTGTGTTCACTTGAACTCTGTGGGTTTCTGATCCTACCAACCAAAGGTTTTTGACAAATAGATCTGATTATAATTTCTCTGCCAAGCTTTGTATTTCAAAGTTTAATCTTGGAAGAAAGTTTTGGATGACATATAAGAAAGGGGAGAAACCCATAATTTATTGGTAAGTTGGCAAATATTTATTGAGTGCCTGCTATATGTCGAGCTGTGGTATATGTCAACGTCTTGGGTGCTGAAATACACACTCATGAGATGAGATGACCAGCCAGGGATTGTTGTGAAGAAATACCAGTATTATTTAACTAATAGAGGCCTTCCTTTTCTAGCTAGTGTGGAAAACTTTTTGATATCCAGGCCTTTGTGTTTTTTAAAACTCAAACCTATATTAACCTGTTGAATTAAAATTACTCCAGAGAAGAATGACAATAAATGAATCTAGGTTTTGATGCTTCTTTATCTCTGACCACCTACCAAGTCTTCATGGCTTCAGAAATCTCTGATTTTATACAACTGTTTTATTTATTCAATTAACAGAACCCAGTGCCTATAATGTACCAGGACACCCCTAAGCCTTTGTTTACATTTTCAAGGATTGTTTGAATTGGTAGGCTAAAATCAAGTTTAAGTTTGAAAGGGAGATGACCAAACTCGCCCTCTCCTTTTACACATGAGAAGACCGAGGCTCTGAGAAGAGAAATTCACAGAACTTCCTATTTGAACTTCCTATTTCTTCCTATCCACCCCCCCCCCCATCGTGACAGAGGTTCCCCAACATTGAGTCATATCACAGCTGCCCCATTGACCATTTGTGTGACCCTGATAATCACGATGCTTATTTCTCCCTAGCACTATGGCCCCACCTGTAGAATGTGGTTAATAACAGCCACGTCAAAGGGTAATGGTGAGGCCTTGCTTCTTGCCTTCTTATTTCCTGCTTTCAGATGCATGTGTTGATGCTCACCACTTCCTACAGACAAAGCAAGAAGGAAGTGGGAACCATGCTCATCTACTACATCCTTGGGATCCAGGAGAAAATTATTTATCTTTGTTGCCATTACATTTTCATCCATAAAGTGGAACTCTTTTCTCATGGTATTTGTGTGAGAAATGGTCAACGTTTTAAGGATTTATAACTTTTAAGGCAATAACTTATTAAGTCATCTGTGCAAATTGTTAGTATTTCTAGCTAACTTTCCCTATTTTATAATGAGAGATAATATTTTTTCCCTTACAAGGTTATTGCAAGGATTAAGTAGTTTGTGTATATTATGGTATACAAATGCATCCTACTTGAAAAAACAAAGGCAATATGTTTAAGTATATTAAATGTGGAAAGACATTGAAATTTTTAAAAAGGTTCAATTTTTAAAAAATACTGCATTCAATAGTTAAAGAAAGCAAATGATAAAGATATTCTTGAAGTGTGAGACTACAACACCTGCCCCCAACTCTCTTTAACTCCAGACTCATTCCCTTTTAACTATTTCTATTCTTAGTTCTTCTGATGGTTTCCTTCATATCATTAAAAAACTGTTACTATACCAATATTTTCTATATATCAAGATTAGATATAGCAATTGATTTACTGCTATGATGGATAAGGATTTACCTCACTTTTATAACATTCTTATTCCAATATGAGAGATTTTTACTTCTTTTATTGGTTACCTTTGTGAATTCAAAAAATATATGTATTTCTTATTTTATCAAACATAGATGATTTCTTTAGATTCTTCGCTTTGGAAGATGAGGGTAATTGTCCTCTACACTTTTCTTTATCTTTTTTTTTTTTTTTTTTTGCTTTCCATCTCTTCTCTTTTGTTTTCTATTCTTTCATTTTTTTCATTATGAAGGGCAATAACTTTTACAGTTGGTTCTGGAGCCAGAATGATTTATTCTGTTATTTCTTTCTGGTTGATTTGAACAGTTAAAACCCAGGAAATCAGAAAGAGAAAAACAAATATCGTATATTAACGTGTATATGTGGAATGTAGAAAAGTGGTACAGATGAATTGGTTTGCAAGGCAGAAATAGAGACACAGATCTAGAGAACAAACGTATGGACACCAAGGGGGGAAAGTGGCGGGGGTGTGGTGGTGGTGGTGGGATGAATTGGGAGATTGGGATTGACATATATACACTAATGTGTATAAAATAGATAACTAATAGGAACCTGCTGCATAAAAAAATAAATAAATAAAATTCAAAAATTCACAAAACAAAACAAAAAAATCTCACAGTGTTTACATTATGATAGGTATGTAAAAGTTTTTCTCTGCAGAGCCAAGCACATATTATGAATATATTTCCTTCTTGTATGACATTTTAAAAAAGTGTTTCTGTTTACCTTGGGTACTAGGACTCCCAGTTTCTCTCTGATGGTGCCTAACACATGTGCTCATGCATCCAATCATCCACACTCATTGCTTCCAAGGCAAGCTGGTCAGTTTCATCCATGGACCTGGGTCAAGTCTTGGTGTAGGAGCCATGCACAGGGACCAACCAATTGTCTGGCTGCTCTTGTGAATGTAGTCAACTTGCTCACCCTGCATTTTCCTTCTAAGTACACTGAACTCCTGATGGCCACCTCCTACATTTATATGAATGTTTTCATATCAATCTTTAATCTATTTTGGAATTAATTTTAGTATGTGTTATGAGTCTGTATTAGTTAGCTATTGCTGGATGACAAATTATACACCACCAAAAAACTTAAAGCCTTAAAAAACTAATTATAATTTATTTTCTTTTGGTTTTTGTGGGTCATGGATTCAGCCAGGGCACAGTGGGGATGGCTTGTTTCTGCTCACATGTTTGGGGCAGACTCTTAAGGCTGGGGGCTGAAATCATCTGAAAACTTGACTGAGGCTGGAGGATCTGCTTCCGAAGTGGCTCCCTCACATGGCTAGTCATTTAGTTCTGGCATATTGGTTTCCTTTTCATGGGCATTTCCACAGGGCTGCTTGAGTGTCCTCATGCCACTGGTTTCTACCAAAGTAAATAATCTGAGAGAAAGACAGGCAGAGGCGCATTCTTTTTATGACCTACCCCCAGAAATCACAGAACATCACTCCTAACACACTCTATTCATTAGAAGCAAGTCCTCTACACTTTCTAAGCAGAAGAATTAGGTTCCACCTGTTGAAGGGAATAGGGTCATAATTAACAGATATACTTAAAAACCATCATAGAATCTAATGTAGGTTTTGCCCAAGTTTCTAGACAGCCATCCAGTCCCACATATTGAATATTCTATCATCACACCAATTTCAGCCATCACCATTTGCATTTACTAAATCAAATATAGATTTGTGTCTATCCTGTTTTTCAGCCTTTACTTGCATTATGTGTTAGCCTAGCCTTGTATACCAGACAAGGTGCTTTCCTTGAGCAAAGGAAGGACTAGGAGAGAAAGGGCTCAGGAATCTTGAGGGGAAATGCTAAAAGAAGGGGAAGACATGGAAGAAAGGAAAGGTGTGCTGCAGAACAATGAAAAATATGTTGCTTTTCTCAATTGTCCTTGGGCAAGAGGAGTTGGTTGGGATAGAGCTCTGAGCTCAAGTCTAGCACTAAAGGCCCTTATCCTGCTCATTCAGACATGGGGGCTGCAAGGGCTGCCTCCCGGTCAGATGGTGCCTCTGGTGACCTTCAGAAGGACTTGAGGATGGAGTTGTATTTTCAACAATGGGGACACTTGAAGGCCATGGACACTCAGTTCCAAGGCAGGCTGAGACCTCAGAGGCACACTCTGGAGGAGGGGAAGAGCCAAGATGTTGGGAAAGGGTAAGGGCTAGAAATACCTTAGTACAACCCTGACTGAACAAGTAACAGCTAGACTGAAAAATCAGTGTTCAAAGGGGTAGTAACTTGGGCTTGTTCAGCAATATCAGAACAGGGACTTGATTGGGTGAGCAGGAATGGAGGGCAGCAGGAATTCCCAGACAGGGCCATTCCTAGAGTCAGGCAGGAATGGCCTCATGCAGCTGGGGCACCCATTCATAGTGAACTGACACTGCCAGAATTCCTGGAACCAGGGAGGGGCCTGGAGACCCCACAGGGAGAGTTTGGCACTATTCACTCAGGGGGTTGGGATGCTAGCCAAGAAGCTGAAATTTGGGATCCAAGCTCAACAGGGAAAGAGTAAAATATAAATTAGAAAAACCAGGTCTTTGGAGTAAGCAAGGAGCTGGGGCCTGCTGTGGGAAGACAGGACTGATGCTGGACGCCCCCTGCTGGAGAGGATGTGGCATCTCACTGGCTCCCAGGAAGGAAGGTTGTTTGCCTCAAAAGGAAGTGAATTTAGTAAGGGGAGGCTGTCATGTGGAATCCCCCTCTCTCCTCACCACCCCACCAATGCCTAGTGATATCTAGGGCACAGGGTCTCCTTCCATCTACACGCAGATCTAGTTTACACGTGAGTCTTGACACCTAGACCCATCAATTACCAGCTCAAGAAAGCTCTGAGTGGGGGGATTACGGAGGGTCGCGTTCTGCCTAAGTGCCTGCAGTCCTCTTTGTGCTCTGCCCAGTCTGTGTCTTTGGCCCTCTATTTCTAACTTTGGCAGTTGAACATGGTGTCTCTTGGCAGAATCTGTGCTGCTTTTGGGACTGTCTTGCTTTCATTAACAATAGCAGTGGTCATGATTATGGTGACCAGCGTCCAAACAGGGAGTATCCGAGAGGCCAGGAGAGTCAATATAATCGACTTACTGGGGGTCAGTTCCAGACAACATGATCAGAAAAGGTCACTGCCCACCAGAAAGGGGCAGTTCAGAAAAAGCAGTGGACAAGCTGAAAAGTTTAGGATCCTTCTCATCCGTGAGCACAACAAACTGTTTTGATTCCCAGACAAAAAAGAGGGCTTCCCTTACATCACATTCAGACTGCCATTGTCACCTGTAGGGCTTCTGCCTGCTTGTTTGCTTGCTTTTTATCCCCTCCCCACCCCCACCCCCAGCCCTCCTCCATCTGTGAAATGAGATTAAGTCCTGCCCTTCCACAAAATTAAGACCAGGAAATTTGTGTGTTATGATGACATGAGATCATAGCAAATAGTAATGATTTCCTTTTTTAAGCAATATTTTTTATTGTGGGAAAATGTACATAACATAAAATTTACCATTTAAACCATTTGAAGTGTACAGTTCAGTGGCTTCAAGTACATTCTCATTGTTGTGCAGCCATCACCACCATCCGTCTTCAGAGCTTTTTCATCTTCCCGAACTGAAACTTCGTACCCATTAAACACTAAATCCTTGCTGCTGCTCCTGCCAGCCCCTAGTACCCACCATTCTCTCTTCTGTCTCTATGAAAGTGACTACTCTAGGTACTTCATATAAGTGGAATCATACAGTATTTGTCTTTTTGTGACTGACTTATTTTTTTTTTTTTTTTTTTTGCTGTATGCGGGCCTCTCACTGTTGTGGCCTCTCCCCTTGCGGAGCACAGGCTCCGGACGCGCAGGCCCAGCGGCCATGGCTCACGGGCCCAGCCGCTCCGCGGCATGTGGGATCTTCCCGGACCAGGGCACGAACCCGCGTCCCCTGCATTGGCAGGCGGACTTTCAACCACTGCGCCACCAGGGAAGCCCTGTGACTGACTTATTTAACTTAGTTTAATGTCTTCCTTCAGATATACACCCAGAAGTGGAATTGCTGGATCATGTGGTAGTACCATGGAATTTTTTTTCTATACTGCTTTTCATAGTGGCTGCACCAATTTAGATTCTCTCCAAAAGTGCACAAGAGTTCCCTCTTCTCCACATCCTTGCCAACACTTGTTGTCTCTTGTTTTTTTGGTAATAGACATCCTAAAAGGTTTGAGGTGATATCTCATTGTGGTTTTTATTCACATTTCCGTGATGATTAGTGATCTTGAACACCTTTTCATGTACTTGTTGGCCATTTGTATGACATTTTCTTTAGAAAAATGTCTATTCAGGTTCTTTTCCCTTTTTTAAACTGGATTATTATTATTTTTTCTAATGAGTTGTATGAATTTCCTATATATTTTGGATACTAACTCCTTATCAGATATATGGTCTGTAAATATTTTTTCCCATACTGTAGGTAGACTTTTCATTTTGTTGATGGTTTCCTTTGCTATGAAGAAACTTTTAGATTTGATATAGTCCCATTTGTTGATTTTTGCTTTGTTTCTTGCACTTTTGTTGTCATCTAAGAAATTGTTACAAAGACCAATGTCAAGGAGATTTTTCCCTTTGTTTTCTTCTACACATTTTACAGTTTCAAGTTTTACATTTATCTTTAATCTATTTCAAGTTTTTGTGTTTTCTTTTTTTGTGAGTGGTGTAAGATGGGGTCCAAGTTCTTTTTTTTTTTTTTTTTGCATATGGGTATCTAGTTTTCCCACCACCATTTATTAAAGAGACTACCCTTTTTCCTTGAGTATTTTTGGCTACCTTGTCAAATATTAGTTGATTTTCTATGCATGGGTTTATTTCTGGAATCAATTAGCCATTTATCTAATGATTAACATTCAGGTTTTTGCAGTTTTTTGCTCTTAATAATGTGCTGTGGTGAGCATTCTTCTACACATGCCAGTTAACTCTGCTATTCCACTCTTGCTAACTACCACTAACTGTGTTAGTTAACAAGAGTGGAATAGCAGAGTTCTAGGGTGTGTACATTTTAAACTTGACTGCAGTTTGCCCACTTGTTCTTCAAAGTGGCCATGCCAATTTACACCCCCACCCATGGGCAGGAGAGTGTCCTCTCCAATCCTTGATATTTCCAAGCTCTTTAGTTTTGGACAGGCTGGAAGATGAAATGGCATCTTGCTGTTGTTTCAGTTTGCGTGTCCCTACGGACTAATGCATTTGAGCATCATCTATCTGATAGGTTGATGACTATTACTTCAGGCGGACTCCAATAGCAAAATTGTTCTTGCGAGGCAGTGGGGCTGCTACTCCCTGGCTTTCAGTGGCAGGCCTTTGAGGTGGCTCTTTGGCCAACAAACCTACACCAAAAAGCTCACCATGATATCTTGTGCCACCAGAAGATGCTGCTGAAATTTCAGTTGGCTGAGGCTGCTGTCAAAGGAGAGGAAAAAAGACCCAAACCTGTCCATGAGCAGGACGTGTGTGGAGGCTTCCAGGAACTTTAGATGCCCAGCAGTGAGTGGCAGCCCCTGGAGCAGTGGAGGGTGGGGTCGACAGAGCAGGAAATGATTCCACCAGCCACACCCCAGGAAAACACAGAGCAGCAAGTTTGCAGTAGTGAGAGTGCTAGGCTTTATTGAGAATCAGTGACACAGTCCACTGCTAGGGTTGATTAAATGTCATGAAAGCTGGACAGTGTTCACCTCTGGATTCCTTCTGATGACATGTAATCCTTGTGATGAATTTTAGATTCTGAGAGGCCCTCAGCAGAGTCCAATAGGAGTGCTGTAGCCCCTCTGCATTGAGAAAACAGAAACGGGCAGGACAGGGAAGGAAGGGGAGCGACCACTTCAGTTCATTCTGTTTTGTTTTGTTTTCTACAAGACGTTCCTCAGGAAGCTAAGGGAATCACCTTTCTTGCAGACCTCAGTTATACCCTGGTGGGAAAAGAATGAACTCACTCTGTTGCCAGAAGACTTGGGTTTGAGTCCGGCCTTTGCCACTTTGTGCCCGTTTCCTAACCTGTAACACCGGGCTAATGTTCCTTCTTGCCTGCCTTGGAGGGCTCTTGTTTGTAGTGAGCAGCACCGGGCCAGAAATCTGGACCACAAATTCTAGCTCTTGTTTTAACAGAAACTCACTGGGTAACTTAGTAAGCTCCTTAAGCTCTCTCTCCCTCAGTTTCTCAGTCTGTAAGAGGGTGTGATCTCGCCTGTTCCACGGGCTGCCGTGAGAATAAAGACGACAGGGGTGTGAAGGGTTTGCATAAACACTGCGCTTTGGAGGTAGCATCCGGCGCAAAGTTGTGCACATTGTGCATGAAAGTGCCCACCCACAAACAACCAAAACTGGTTTTACTTTAGATGCAGAGAGAAGGTGCTTTTACAGGTGAACTCGGTTGGCTAGGACGATTTGTGGCCTGTCTTCTTGGGAAGCTGAGCAGCAGGATCAGAGAGGGTTTCGAAAATGGGGACAAACTCTGAAGACCAGCCAGGTGTCTTCCCGGGTCCTCTGGGATCGCGCTGCTCCAGACGGCTCCCTTGCGCCACCTGGTGTCCCATCCCCGCCACTGCCCAGAAACCACGTGTAAGAAAGTGCTTGCAACCTAACTACGCACCCTGGTTTAGACCCACACTAGCCAATAGAGAAGGGGGAGGCGGGGCAGGGGAAAGCGAGAGTCCAATCACCTCCCGCTTTCCGAGGAGAAGGCGGGGCTTGGGATTTACCACGTTGGGTTTGTCCGCAGCGCTAATTACTTTTTCCAAAGACTGGAGGGCTCACTCCGGCTGGCGCCGCCGCCTCGCGCGCTCCTACTCCGCCGCGACCGTCCGGGGAGGGGGGGGGGCTACTCCTCCCAAGTACCATGTGTGACGGCGCCCTGCTGCCTCCTCTCGTCCTGCCCTTGCTGCTGCTGCTGGTTTGGGGACTGGACCCGGGCACAGGTAGCGCTCCCTCTCCCACTGCCTCTTCTTCGCTTGTGCCTCTCGCGGCCACCTTCCCCCTGCCCTCCGGAGGCATCCTGGCGGCCTCCGCCTGCCCGCGCGGCCCGGCTCCGGCGGCAAACCGCTGACAGCTCCGGGGTCGAGTGGGCGCGGGCCGCGGCCGGAGGACTGGGCTCCGGGCGGTTGCCGGGAGGCCGCGCCGCCGCCGGTTCTCCGGACGCCGATGCCGCGGCCGCGTTCCCGGAGGTGGTTGGGCGGCCGCGCCGGAGACCGTTCCGGCGGTGGCGCGGAGCACGGGCGGAGGCTCTGGCTGGCATGGAGGTGCTGGGGCGAGGGAATGGAAGAGCGCGCCGGCTCGGGGCCGCGCTGTCTCCGAGCTGGAGCTGGATGCCCAGCGCTGGACCCTGCGCCCGGCGGGCCGGAGGGCGGGCCCCGCCGCGCTGACGCGTCTCCTTTCTCCCCGCAGCTGTCGGCGACGCGGCGGCCGACGTGGAGGTGGTGCTCCCGCGGCGGGTGCTCCCGGAAGACGTGCACCTGCCGCCGCTGCCCGGCGCTCCAGGGCCCCGCAGGCGCCGGCGCCCCCGCGCGCCCCCAGCCGTCCCGCGCGCCCGGCCCGGCGAGCGCGCCCTGCTGCTGCACCTGCCGGCCTTTGGGCGCGACCTGTACTTGCAGCTGCGCCGTGACCTGCGCTTCCTGTCCGGCGGCTTCGAGGTGGAGGAGACCGGCGCAGCCGGGCGCCGCGGACGCCCCACAGAGCTGTGCTTCTACTCTGGCAGCGTGCTCGGCTACCCCGGCTCTTTCGTCTCGCTTAGCGCCTGCGGCGCCGCCGGTGGCCTGGTACTGCCCGCTCCCCCTCCGGGTCTGCCTGGCGATCTGTCGCGGCGCCGAGGGTGGGGGTGAGGGGTGGTTCCCGGGGAGGGCTGGGATTGGGGTGGGGCCTCCGGCGTGCTCTGCCGCTGGCGGGAGAGAGCACCCCCAACCTTCCAGAGGGTCTATGAGCAGAGAGCTAGAAAGGGGAAGCGACCTGTTATCCAGTACCTTCCACTGGCCGTCCTAAGCCTCAGAGGTGCGCCAGGCCAGCGCCGATATGGGGTTGCATAGCGAGATACGCCGCAGCCCGCCCAGGGAGCACATGTTCAGCAGAGATGAAATCCGTCAAGCCCCTAGACTGAGAGGTGCGCTTGACCCAGGTGTAGAGAGAACGCTATTTGCCTCTGCACAGGTGTGTATGTGTGCGTGTCATGAGGAACACCTATCTATATGTGTATAGCTCACCTATTTTTGGATGTGGGGATGGAGCATTGACCTCCTTTCTGTCCTTTTGAGTCTTTATGTACCTGGAAAAGGATATTTGGAGGGGTCCCCCGACGGGCCACTAACCTACTCTTCTTAGTTGAAACGTGAGAACCAGAAGAGGGAGAGTGTCTCTAATATTTTTACCTTATACTGCAAGCAGACATTTGTCTGGCACTCACCCTCAGCCAGGCCTGAGGAATGCTTACATTGGTGATGAACAATGTCATCCCCAGAAGCTCCCTCAATGTGGCAGTAATTCCTCCGCCACCCCACCCTGCTGCATTTGCGGCACCCGTGGCAGTGCTCCGAGGGGTGGAGGAAGTTCTTGTGCGCCTCTACCCTGCCTGTGCTCACACTGGCTCACTTGGCTACACTGGTGCCCAGACAAACACTTCCCAGCTTCTCCATCGTGCCCCCATAGAGCGCAGATGGCTGGCAGATGGGCTGCCCCCACCCGTCAGAGCCTGGGATGGGCTCAGAGAATGTTCCTCTATCGTCTGGGGAAGTGGTTTCTGATATTCTTTTGTGTCTGTCCTTCCCTGGCACAAGAAACTGCTTCCCCCACCTCCACCTTATCTTGCTCCACCGTCTAGAATTCTCTAGCTCTTATCCACATAGTGTGCAACAAGTTGGCACGAGTCTGCAACAAAGCCAGAAACCCTGAGGGTCCAAGTCTTTATATGAGACTTCTGCTCTCTTTCCAGCAGTGTAGGGGAACTTGGGAAGTAATTCCCAAGACTTGGCCTTCACCAGTTCCCCTTTTAGGATTTTTTGAGTCCTCATCAGAATGTGATCTCCTTTTGCTGGGCTGGGAGAAATTGGCTTCTTTGGTTAAACAAGGAAAATGGACCGTGGAGGGGGCCTAGTAGGAGCTAATGTGGAACAGGGGCGGGGAATGTGGGCTATGGGTGAGGAGGCTTAAGTAGGGGTGAAAAAGGCTCAGGTCACTGAAGGACTCGGGTCAAGGCTGTATCATGTTCTGGGAGGGACTGGAAGGCCCACATCATTTTTCCTGTTTTTGCCAAAGTGTTTAAAGTCTAGGTCACATCACTGTACTGAACATGGAAACATCTGAATCCCATTTGCTGCGGTTTAGTGAGTTTCTGTAGAGGTCAGAGTTTATACTTCTTGGTGTAAAGTTTCCAGCAAGGCGCTATCTGTGAAGGAGCCGAGGGTGGAAATCTGGATAACATTGATTTAAAATCCTCAGAGTGAGTACTGGGCCCTCTCACAGATGGCATCTGAGCAGTGAGAGTTCCCTTCCGTCATCCAGGTTTTCAGGAAGACTGTCCTTCCCTTTGGCACCATGTGAGGGCGCTGTGCTTTAGATAAAGGAACGAGGCCAAGAGGCTGAGTTCAGTGTGTGCCAACTGCGGAGGGACCTCTAAGACTTTAGATTTTAATTTCTGCTTGAGCAGACACTTCTGTTGTTTAGTCTGCCTTGATCATCCCATTTGTGTAAGCTGGACATTGGACATTTCTTCCTAAGTACACCCTATAGAGGAAGGGCAGAAGGCCAGGAGGCCAGAGACAGCAGGTGATTTGGAGTGGACCTCTTGGTGACAAGGTGGTCCTGCCTTTCTAGAAAAGAAAGCAACAGAACATAGGCTAACCAGGTTTGCATCGCACTCCACCTTACTTTGATTTTGGTTCCACAACGTGCTTGAGACAGTTCAGCTGGGCGGTAATGCAGTGTTAGTCCTTCTGGACCACGGTGGAAGCACCATAGAGATGTGGCACGCCTGTTGTGTGTTTTTGAGGACTGGCTCAACCACGAGGTGTAGGGGAGGAGTGATGCCCAGTAGATGAGTTTTGGTGCCCACAGTTGGGAGCATTCCAAAGCCTCCTTGTGTCTAAAGAATCATGTAGAGCAGGGGTTGGCAAACATTTTCTGTAAAGGACCAAGTAGTAAACATTTTCGACTTTGTAGGCCATATGGTCTCTGTCACAACTAATCAACACTGCCCTTTTAGTGCAAAAGCAGCCATAGAAGGTAAAGAAACAGATGGACCTGGCTGTGTTCAATAAAACTTTATTCCAATGTTGAGTATGAATTAAATCCTGCTGCATCTCACATCTCCAGAATGGCTTAGTGAGGAGTGTTGCCTGCGGGGCAGGGCATGCAGGCTCTGTTCCCTGTGCTGTCTGTCTCCAGAGACATTTGGTACCTGTTTAAAGGAGATACATGATTAGATCATTACTTAATTGTTTATGGGTCAGGGGAAGTAAATCTCATGCTCCATTTTGCTCCCTCCCCACGCCCCGCTTTTGACAGGGGGCAGAGGGGCGGGTCTGTGGTATTTACCCTGTATCTTATCTTGAAAAGCTGTGCAAGCTGCACTTTTTGGATCTTCAGAGACCGTGGGCTCAGGTATTAACTGTTTTATGTTTATGCATCTTCATTTTATTTACATTTCAGAGAGTCCTCAGACATAACATAGGTTTTTGGAAGAGTTTCTGTAACCGTATAACTTCAAAGCGATGAACTTTGGGCATATGAGGAAGGTATTTTTCCTCCCAGAGGATTAATGTGAGTTTGGATCAGCTGCCTCGTGTGAATGGGACCAGATCATGGAAGGCCAGCAGAATTCGAAGAAACTTCAGGTTAAAGTTCACCAGAGCAGGCAGTGGAGGTGGAACTTCGGAGATAGAGTGAGTGTCAGTCTCTGAAAAGACTCTCTATGCTGCTTGTCTGAAATGAGTGGTTGGAGGGGCTGTTTTCATCCCCACACGTGAGGAGAGGTGGACAGAGAGGAGGGGTCTGGTCTGCTGAGCAGTGGCCACTCTTCCTTCATGAATACTGAGCTCAGGGGAGTCCACCGCCCAGAGTCTGTCCACCCCTTCTTGGCTGAGGCCGCGGCCTGCAGGGGTGCACTATGGGTGAGATGTCGGGACCAGAGAGGACACCCAGGAGCTCTGGGCTGTGGCCCATTTTCCAGGCCACCCTGGAGGGACAGAAGGTCAAGGATAGTCCCAGCGTGCCTTCTCTGGAGTCACAGCCATGCTCCATAGGGGGCTGGCTTGTGGTCTCTCTCACCCAGGCCACTCACTGGGGTCCTGATGGCCCGGCTGCCCTGGCTCTGTCTGGTGCCTGACCGCAGCGCGGGGGCCCTTGTGGTCGTCCTTCACCTGTGCTGCTCCCCACAGTCTTAGTTCCCATAGCTCTTCCTCCCAGTCTGTAAGAATGCTCACCTTTACCATAGGGGAAGAAGTGTAGTCTAGGTAAGAACAGGGGGGCTGAGTCCAGCCAGGCAGTGAACAGGTGGCTTAGAAGAGTTGGGGGACCGCGTTCTCAAGAGGGCAGCCTGACTTCAACGATGAAGGAGCTGGTTTGGGAGGTTGCTACCTTTCCCTTTAGAGCTACCCAACTCACTTTTCCTTGACCCAAAATTGCCCAGCTTTTTAATGCAACATCACTCGATCACTGACAGCTGAGTAGGAATTGGTCTTGGCAAAAAGTATACGATGGGGAGACCATTTGAAAGGGAGCAAATAAACCAAGCCATGTTATCTTGCATCATTATATTGATACAGGTGTGGGGAAGGCACATAGTCCTTAGTCATTCATCAATTAATATTACTGAAGAATTTGTCATGCACAGCATAAATATATTTGTTAAATGCAAAGTATATTTTTTAAAACTTTGTAAAAAGAAACAATTGAGTGGATGTTAAGGAAAGTAGGAAGGGAAACAACAGTTGTGAAATTTGGGATGTGGAAGAATTAAAGGGGAGAATTTGGAGCAGAGAATTCTAAGGGCTCCCACAGCCTCCTCTGGAAGGACGTTCACTCTGCCTCACGGTGACTTTCTATACCCATCGCTCATGTGCATCAGGTTGCCCATGACTGTCACCTAGGATACCTAACCCTACCTCATTATTTACCTAGGGTACGTAACTAGAGTTTCCCACCTGAACTTTTATTTAGTTGGCAACATTTTATAAAAGAAAAAGAAATACAAGATGGGAGGATGAACTGAAGACGTCTTCTTAGACTGATTGCATTCTTGGAGCTTATTTCCTGAACTCTGAGACGCTGCAGCTGCCTGACCTTGGATGTGTGCAACAGGAGATGTTTTTGCAGCCAGTATGTCTGAGGGAACCACTCGGAGTCAGCGGTTAACCTTTCCCCGTGCACACTTCTGCACATGGGCACACAATTGCACCGTCACACTCCTGTTCTTTAGCAAGTGAGACTGAACAGCCGTTCCGGGCTGTGATCTTGAGCAAGTTGCTTACCTCCTTTGAACCTCCCTGTCTGCAGCCATACAAGGGTAAATAACATTGGCTTTGTGTGGCTGTTGAGAGAATGAAGTAAGATAAAGTCCGAAATCATTTAGTGAGAGCCTGGCACATTAAGGCATTGAAAACACATTTCTTCTCTTGCCCCACAGGCCATTCCCAGGCTTTTCCAGTTATAAATCAAGCAATCAGTCAACATAGTTGACTAAATGAACAGATCATTATCACACAGCTGCCATGTGTAGGACCCGCTGGTAGGCTCCCAACGAGTCTCAAAGAGAAATACGATGTGGGCCCTGTCTCGGAAGGCAGTCCGGGTTCGCAGGGGAAGGAAGGTGTGCTGGAGCCTGCAGGGTGGCTGGTGGGGAGAGCAGGGAGTGGCTCTGGGGTCTGATGGGGTGGGGCAGGTCCTTCGGGTAGAGCTGAAGGGAGTGGGCCTCAGGTTCTAGGTGGGAGGAGTGATGGCAAAGCCTCCTGGCCAGGTCCTTCCCGAGGTAAGGGGCCCACGAGCCGACTGTGGGATGGAGATGGGTGATGAACTGGACGGACAGGTGTCTGGATTAGATGAGGCGGGGCCCTGGGTGCCAACATAAGGCATTTAGAATTTATCCTAGACCAGTAGTTCTCAACCTTGAGCTGGCATTAGTGTTCCCTGCGGGATTTGCTACACTGATTGCTGGGCCCCACCTCCTGGGTTTCTGATCCAGTCCGTCTGGGGGTGGGCCTGAGCACTTGAGTTTCTGACAGGTTCCCAGGTGCTGCTGCTGCTGTTGGTCTGGGACCATTTTGAGGATCACTGGCCTAGAGGCAATGGGGGGGCATTTCTGGCTACTGACCGGGGAGGAGCCCCTGGTCAGAGAAGTGTGGGGAGGACTGAAGCAGGAGAGCATTTGGAGGGGTGAGGTGATGGGCCTCAAGCCTTGGATGGTGGAAATGGAAAGGAAGGAAGACTACATGAGAGGGGGTCTGAAGGAGGAGCTGACAGTCTGTGACTAACTCTATCTAGTGATGGGAAAGGGGGAGTCTGGCTTCGGAACGAAGACCAAGTATCTGTGTTCAGGCCTTTGACATTTGCAGAGGCAGCAGCAGGATTTTGAAAAGGGGGCTCTGGATAGCACTCTGGGAGGGGCAGGGGGACTCCCTGTAGAGGTTGGGAAGCCCCTCACGCCTGTGCCAGGTTGAGGATGCTCCTTCCCTGGGACACGTTCAAGCCCCCCAAACTCTGCTGAGGCCCCCCAGAAAGTCAGAGGCAGGTACAGGAGGGCCTGCAATCACAGGATTGTTTTTCCTTCCGGAGAGCAGACTTGCTCCGCCTCTCCAACCACCTACGGTCACCTGTCCACGGGGAGAAGGCTACCTAAGACCTGGTCCAGTGAACCCGGGAGCCGCAGTCTCCCGAAGAGGAGAGGCTTGGAGGGCTCCCTGGGCACTGAAAAAAGTGTGGCCTTTGTAGGATGGTGAGGTCAGCAGTCACGAGGCAGGTCACCTCAAACGGAGGACAGAGCATCAGATGGTTCCAGAGCATGGATACAACAGGGTTTCTTTATCTTAAGAGCATTTGCCGCATTATGCTGAGAAGTTGTGCTCATGTTAGGAAGTGGTACAAATCTTTCTGACCTTCACACATTTTTCCAGCTGCAGGAGAGCGAGTCCTGCTTCAGGGGATGGGGTGGGATTAACAATACCCAGTTTATAACGCTCTCTTAAAGCAGCACAGAAACCCTTCAAAGCCAGCTTCCAGAATAAAGAGAATTAAAAGGGAACCACTCAGAACTGTCATAATATCAGGTTATACCTGATACACTTTATTTGACCCAAACTTCTTTAGTAGGATACCAAATTTTAGAATATGTAAGATTTCTCTACTAAGAGCACCATTTCATTGAGGATTGTTGTCTCCTTTGAGACCAAGTGGCCTCAGGGCTTCCAGTCCTGTCTGCCGTGGGCATCTAGTTCCCCACAGTTCTCTCCAGATGGTGTTTGCAGCTCTCTTGCATCTAATGCAACCTGAGGCTTTTCCTTGCTGCCATCTGTGGAACAGGGAGGCCTTGGAAGAGCATTTCCATGTGTCTCACTTCTCAGCATAGATGGTGACCAGAGGAATAATGCAAACCCAAGCAACCCTGCTTAGCTCTTGGGACCACAGGGCAGCAATGTGCTAGAAGCCAGGGCAGAGCCCCATAGTCAGAGGAAGGCCCAGGTTGGTGCAGGTAGTCTGCATCTAGGGTACTTCCACGTGCTGGAATCAAGCATCTCTGGCACCCAGTTAAAAGCTAGGGAAGTGGTTCTCCACCCTGGCTGCACATGGAAATCTCCTGGTGAGCTTTAAAAAAATACCAGTGCCTAAGTTTCACCCCAAGGGATTCTAATTCACATGGCCTGGAGTGGGGCCTGGGCCTGAGTTTTCAAAGCTTGCCAAGTGACTGCAGTGTGCAGCCAGGGATGAGGACCTCTGAGCAAGGGGGACTGCGGGAAGGCCATGCTATTGCCTTCTATTCCAAGCCGGTCCAGTCCAGTTCATTCCATTCCATTCGAATCCATTCCATTACAGTACAGTTCATTCACATTTTCTTGAGTAACTGTTATGTGGCAGACATTGGAAAAATAAGAAGGCATAATTCCGATCCTGCCTCAAAGGAACAAACTGCTTTTTAGGTTGTGACAGATGCCCCATAACACAGGGGATAGTGGGCTGGGACATAGAGTGTCAGGGAAGGGGGATTTTTTTTTTTTTTTTTTTTTTATTGGGGAGAGGGGAGGGAGAAGGAAGGTCAGGAAAAGATCAAGAGGGCTGACAAGTTTTTATCCTGGGATGAGATTGTGTGTTTGTGTGTGTGTGTGTGGCACGGGGGGAGGGGGAGGTGGTGACAAGCGGCACTTTTCAACAGAACGTTTTGTCACTGTGATGACCTGGTGAATATTAGCGAGGCTTCAGGGTGCCTAGTGACAGCACGTGGAGGGGGCAGGGGCAAGTTCCTTCCTTGTGGTGGCTCCTGAGGGGGAGGGCTGTGCCCTGCTCCCTCCCCCCAGGTGCTAATCTTGGCCACAGGCCAGCTTGAAAGTCAGTTCCCAAGAGGGCAAGTGGCTGCCAGGTAGAGTATAGGCCATTAGTCCATGTGTCTGTCTCTCACCAGCATTGCCATTCTCTTTCCTGAATGGATGGAAACCAGCATGTGGGTTCCTCCAAAAAAGACCTAAAGCAAAACCTCCCCCAAGGGGCTGGACCATGCTTGTGTGTGTGCATGTATGTACCTGTAGGCTTTCTCACCAAGGTGAGATTCTCCCTATATTGTGTCACATTAGAACTACTGGCTAACTGGCCTTTACCCTGTGGCTTGCATGCTAGGCTGAGTGAATGATAACTGGGTTTGAAAGTTCTAGACTCAAGGGGGCCTTTAACCTCCCAGAGCTGGAGCATTTCAGGAAGACTCCGGCCCCTGTCAAGGTTGAGCGTGTCCCCCAGGGAGCACAGCCCTCCTACAGCGTGGGGCCCATCCCATGCACTGTGCTGTATCTGCCAACTTTATTTCAACCACAGACGTTTCCACTGAAACGGTCATCAAGGACTTCTGCGCTGAGGATTTCTTTTTTTTTTTGAATTTACTAATTAGATTTTATTTATTTATTTATTTTAACATCTTTATTGGGGTATAATTGCTTTACAATGGTTTGTTAGTTTCTGCTTTATAACAAAGTGAATCAGCTATACATATACATATATCCCCATATCCCCTCCCTTCTTGCATCTCCCTCCCACGCTCCCTATCCCACCCCTCTAGGTGGACACAAAGCACCGAGCTGATCTCCCTGTGCTATGCAGCTGCTTCCCACTGCTATCTATTTTACATTTGGTAGTGTATATATGTCAGTGTTACTCTCTCACTTCGTCCCAGCCTACCCTTCCCCCTCCCCGTGTCTGCAAGTCCATTCTCTACGTCTGTGTCTTTTTAAAATTAGTTTATTTATTTATTTATCTATTTTTGGCTGTGTTGGGTTTTTGTTGCTGTGCGCGGGCTTTCTCTAGTTGTGGCAAGCGGGGCTACTCTTTGTTGTGATGCGCTGGCTTCTTATTGCGGGGGCTTCTCGTTGTGGAGCATGGGTTCTAGGTGCATGGGCTTCAGTAGTTGTGACATGTGGGCTCAGTAGTCGTGGCTCATGGGCTCTAGAGCACAGGCTCAGTAGTTGTGGTGCATGGGCTTAGTTGCTCCGCGGCATGTGGGATCCCGGACCAGGGCTTGAACCCATGTCCCCTGCATCGGCAGGCGGACTGTCAACCACTGTGCCACCAGGGAAGCCCCAGAACCATTTTTTTTTAAGGTTGCATATATATGTGTTAGCATATGGTATTTGTTTTTCTCTTTCTGACTTACTTCACTCTGTATGACAGACTCTAGGTCCATCCACCTCACTACAAATCACTCAATTTCGTTTCTTTTTATGGCTGAGTAATAGTCCATTGTATATATGTGCCACATTTTCTTTATCCATTCATCTGTCGTTGGACACTTAGGTTGCTTCCATGTCCTGGCTGTTGTAAATAGAGCTGCAGTGAACATTGTGGTACATGACTCTTTTTGAATTATGGTTTTCTCAGGGTATATGCCTAGTAGTGGGATTGCTGGGTCATATGGTATTTCTATTTTTAGTTTTTTAAGGACCCTCCATACTGTTCTGCATAGTGGCTGTATCAACTTACATTCCCACCAACAGTGCGGGAGGGTTCCACTGAGGCTTTCTATATACACAGCTCTGGTGGATCTGCACAGCCTCCCACAGCCACTCTCTGCCTCCGCTTCTTCAGTCTCCCCAAAGTATCATAGTGAACAAACTCAAGTTTTAACTTCAAAGGAGAGGGGAGAAAGCCATGCTTCCCGGCAGGTCATGCAGTGCCACTTTAAGACAGTTTTATTTGGGCAGTAAAATCTCTGGGTTGTTCTTGGCAGCAGTTCTAATGAAATGGAAACCTTGAAATCTTCTTACAGCAGTAAGTACCGTCTCAACCCCTGTTTGGGGGACTAAATGTTGTAGGCGGTCTCATTAGTGGATCTGATTTATTTTCAGAGGACTGGTATTGATGCATCCTTTCAGAAGGTAGAGGAGTCTGTATCATTTGGTTTGAGTGAGCTCTGTACCTGAGACCTGAGGAATTGCTGAGCTGTGCTGGAGAGCAGTGCTTCTCAAAGCCTGGTGCTCGGGCACGCAGCATCAGTATCACCTGGGGACTTGTTAGAAATGAACGTTCTTGGTGAGCATCCGTGACCTCCAGGTGATTTTGATGCACACTGGAGTTTGAGAACTACTGCTTTTAGAAAGTACTGTCAGGACTTCCCTGGTGGTCCAGTGGCTAAGACGACTCGTTCCCAGTGCAGGGCACCCAGTGTTCGATCCCTGGTCAGGGAACTATGATCCCACATGCCGCGACTAAGAGTTCACATGCCACAACTAAGACCCGGCACAGCCAACTAAATAATTTTTTTTTTTTTTAAGAAAAGAAAACAGTGTCATGGCTTTTAGAAAATAGTATTGGGGAGAGAGAGAACAAAGGATGTTCGTGACAGCCTAAGACAGATTGGCCCAGTCTCCTGAATCTGTGCTAGTAAAGGTTGTCCTGACCATGAACGCAGAGCAGGGGCTGTGGACTGCAGGGCCCAGTATGCAAACATAGATAATTCTCAGCCCTGGCCGAGTCAGGATCCTTGTGAGCGGTTTACCTTGTTTTGTTGATGTCTCAGAAGAGAAGCTAGCAGCAGGTATCCTGGGGAAGGAGGGCAAATTGTTTAAATGCTGTTAGCATTGGTTCCAAATGAAAGGAAAAGTTCTCTGCATTGTGTATATATTTTTAAGAATTAATATTCACTCTGTTAAAGCGACAAATTAAGAATCCCAGTCCTTAAGTTTTTTGTTCAATTTACAAGTCATGTTCTATTTATAATCTAGCAAGTTTTTGAAATACCTTTTAAGGGGCCTTTGGATAACATTTAATCCTATTTACAAATTGGTGATTAACAACGTTTAAACCTTTAAAACTGTATGTAGAAATTTATCATA
This sequence comes from Leucopleurus acutus, assembly GCF_964270905.1. NCBI lineage: Eukaryota > Metazoa > Chordata > Mammalia > Artiodactyla > Delphinidae > Leucopleurus > Leucopleurus acutus. The sequence goes on from NC_139142.1 coordinate 152,646,389, forward strand.
TTCAGTTTCATTTTCAAGTTCTTCTGTTGTCTGATTAAAAAATAAACCCTTTGCAAGTACTTAAATGGTTCTTATAAATAATTAGTTAACTAGTTTTATAAACATGGGAAGTCTTAAGTTCTCTTATACATTCTGATACTGTTTATAAGCCTAATAAGATTTTTAAATTACAGGTCTAAATCATTGCTGTGCTTTAAATTAGAATCACAAATTGAATCCATTAGATACTCTTCCAAGTTCTCTTAAACACTGAAAAAAATCCACTATCACAAAACTATTAACACTACAGGTCTGACTCCATCCTCTCTATTTAATTCTAAATATTGCCCAGGAATAAGATATATTTTTTTCCCATTAAGGATATAATTGTCATTCATTCCCAACACTTTTGGAGGTACCTCCTTAGGTGGAGTTTTAGGGGATGATATAAAAAATAGTTTTTTAAATGGGCTTTAATTAGAAGTAAGTGTATAGGAGCAGGCAAACAAGGGAATCTGTTCTCCCTCCCCCCTGCTACAGCAGAGGCCCCAATAAAGCCTTGCCTGAAAAATAATATTAAAAAATAACACTAAAGTAAGATATCTTTGAAAGTTAACCCAGAAAATGGGTGCTGTTGCCGCATCCCCCCCCACACCCGCCTTCTGTCACCTGACCCCCAACACAACTGCTGGGTGAGATGTTTCAAGTCATGCAAGAGCTCATTCTTGGACTCTGTAAATTGGTGCAAGCTGCAAAGAAAAAGCCCAGGCAGGGGAAGCAGGCCATAGCTAGGTGGCCTTTCCACCCTCTGGCTCTGGGGTCGTGGGCAAATGTGAATGAGGATGACTGACAACTGTTTTCCTCTTTCTGGGCAGGTTGGCCTCATCCAGCTTGGGCAGGAGCAGGTGCTAATCCAGCCCCTCAACAATTCCCAGGGACAAGAGCATCTGATCAGGCGCAGATGGTCCTTGACACCCAGCCCCTCTGCCGAGACCCAGATATCTGGGCAGCTCTGCAAGGTCCTAACAGGTGAGTCCGGGAAATAGTGTGAATGACTCACAACACAGGCCCTTTTGGCTTTTGGTGCCATCGCACATCCCTAGACCATCCCCATTGCTGTGTCTCCAAGTGTGCTGAAATCTTGTGAGCAAGAACTTACCTTTCCCTGTATTTTGAAAGCTTTTTTTAATTGCCCATAAGGCCACTTTCTTTTCATTTCTATGTGTATTAATATCAGCGTTTCATGTGTAGCAGCCCTTTGAAAAAGGTGTTTCTAGAAAGAACCCAGGATCTCTTTTGTGTAGTGTCTCAATTTTATAGATCTGGAGCAAGTTGAGGCCTGAAAAACCTCAATGGCTTATTGTTATCAAGCCCGAGGTTGGTGGTAGAGCTAGGATGAGAATTCCTTCCCTTGGCACCCTGGCCAGAGCTTGCTTTCCTTATACAGTGGTCCTCGGTCTTGTCTGCACTAATTAGAGTCACCTGGGGGACCTATGAAGCAGTGGCTCTTAAGAGTGTGACCCCAGCAGCATCAGAATCACCTGGGACTCTGTTAGAACTGCATGTTCTCTCCCAGCCCCCACCTCCTGAATCAGAAACCATGGGGGTGGGTCCAGGTAAATCTGATCATGCTTAAGTGTGAGGGCCACTGCTTTAAAAAATGCCATGCACTAGCCAGTCCCTCCAAATCCTCATCTAATTGGTCCATGGTGTGACTTGGGTGTGTTTTTGAAGGTGGTTCTAATAAGCAGCTTGGGCTGAGAACCCAGGGTTCTTGTATTCTGTGCCTCTTGTGGGCAACCTCTGGTTTACCTGTTAAGTGTTTAAGGACATTTCACCATGCTGTGTCACTAGCAGTCTGCCTGTGAGTGTCCCTTGATGAAGATGATATCCTACTGCTCACAGGTGTCACTTCCTCCCTGGAGAGCATGGGACCCCATGCTGACCTTTGGGAGTTGTTCTTTTGTAGTTTAAAGACTTTGAATAAAAATACAGTGTCTCAGTTTAGTATTCCAATGACCTTGGAAGTAAATCGATTATATGACTGTATTTTGAACAGCTTTGTTATGTATAAGCGAGCCCTGCAGCTTAGCTCCGCTGGTGCATGCAGTCCTGACCCTATCCACATAGCCACCCTCCTTAGCCTAGTCTGCATTCAGCAGGGAGTTATTAGAGGTGATTTTGCTGGATCAGGGTCATCTCTGCAACTCCAGGAGAAAGAATGCCACCATACATTAGGGTTTTGCTGTGTTCCTTCCTGCACCCTTACAAAAACAGGAAAGAGAGGTCTCAGCAAAAAATTACTTGTAACTAAAATTTTTTTGGCGGTACGCGGGCCTCTCACTGTTGTGGCGTCTCCCGCTGCGGAGCACAGGCTCTGGATGCGCAGGCTCAAGCGGCCATGGCTCACGGGCCCAGCTGCTCTGCGGCATGTGGGATCCTCCTGGACCAGGGCACAAACCCGTGTCCCCTGCATCGGCAGACGGACTCTCAACCACTGCGCCACCAGGGAAACCCTGGTATTGTAACTAAAATTTACCCCTTAATAGGAAGCATGGGTTTTGGTAAGTCCGATGGTTGGTTGTGTGTTTGGGCTTGATGTTGGTGTGTTATTTTAAACGTTAGCCAGCTGCCCCTATCTGGGTCAATCGGTGGATTTTTTTTCTCTCTCTCCTCTCAGAGTAAATGACTAGTGGTCATTTTAAATCTTTGTGCATTTTCTGCAACTGATCTGACCATATTGTTTCAGAGGCAGGGGGATGACTCTAAGGCAGAGGTTCTCAGCCCTGGCTGTCCATTGGCATCACCTGGGGAACTTTAACAACTAGTCACACCCAGCTCCTGCCCCCAGAGAGCTGCTTTTATTGGTCTGGGGTGCAGCCTGGGCATCTAGCGATTTGAAACCTCTCCAGGTGGTTCTAACATTCAGCTGGTGCTGAGAACTGCTGCGCTAAGTTTCAGACATGATTAATAGCACCTGTGGGCCATCGGAAGTGGGTTTTCTCAGGTGAGAATCACCAAGCAGGGCCACACAGTGAAACCCAAGGACAGATATGTTTTATTCTTACTTTCCCTTTGCTCCTGCCAGTGCTTGTCAGCTGCTAGTCAGTGACCAGAAACCCCGGGTGCCTGTGGATGATATCATGGAATGTTTGTCTAATTACCAGCTGCCATCCTCTTTAGGGGTGTGATACCAAGGATTGCTGACAAAATGATAAATTGTGTTTGTGTTTGCATTTTTGTCCCTAAGGCTAGTTTGGAGGCACTCTTCTGAGAGACTCTTTTGCCTTTAGTGAAGGAAATAAAATGAACAAAACCAGGGGGTTTATTCCCAGCCCCCAAATCTCACATCAACATGCTCTGCCATGCAGGAGCAACGTGTATATTTAAGGTGGTGCCAACTCAGGCTCTGTCCTGGGTAGGGACACAGACATAGGAGAAAGGTATAGACTTTGCTTCTGGTCCTTCTTTCTTTGTGTGAAATAGTCAGTAAACTTTGTTGCTGTGTTGGGAAAGACAGCAGGCCTTCTAAGAGGCTTAGCTAATAAGCAGTCAATTAGACCCTATCTAGTTTGGATTAACTTTCAAACATTGGGGTTTAGAAACTGGGAAAATTAATTTACTGGGACTCCAGCAAAATACATTCTTGAAGTTTCCTGGAAAGATTAATTAGATTAATCCACGATTTCCCATGGGAACTTGTTCTTTATGGCTGAGCATGGCAGCCATAGGTGTAATTGTGCCTTGTCATTGATCTGTGTTATTCCAACCTTGGACATGGCCTTGGGGTAGCCAGCTGGCTGACACAGGTGAGGAGCAGTCTGATAACTCTTTCTTCTCCATGAAGCACTCAATTTACCTGCGAGTTGAGTCTGGGTAAGCTGCCATGTTGTCTAGAGGGACTGACACAGGAAAGGCCACCTGGGAGGAATCACTGCCTTCTCTTTGGTACTATAGAGGTTGCATTTCTAGCAGTCTTCGGGGCTTCCAGAGAGGGGACAGATGGATCCTATTTCCTTTACAGCTTCTTACTCTAGGACCTTATAAATTAATTTAAAAAAATCACTCCAGCTTGGAACTTTGCATGAAAATATGGAGGCTGTGAGCCTTTTTAAATAAAAATAAATAAAAAAATAAATAAAAAAAATAAAATAAATAAAATAAATAAATAAATAAAATTTATTTATTTATTTTGGTGAGCATGAGTTTTTGAAGATATTTTTGGCTGTTCTCAAACTAAATGGTACTAAAATGGTACTTTGGATATTTTGAAATGTTTCTTGATTTAAAAAAAAATATTTATTTATTTTGGCTGTGCTGGGTCTTTGCTGCGGCATGCCGACTCTTGGTTGCGGCATGTGGACTTCTTAGTTGTGGCATGCATGTGGGATCTAGTTCCCCACCAGGGATCGAACCCAGGACCCCTGGATTGGGAGTGCAGAGTCTTACCCACTGGACTGCCAGGGAAGTCCCTGTTTCTTGATTTTTTTGAGTGGTTATTTTGACTTCAAAACTTTTTGTCTGCCTGCTATGCTTATTTTAATTTCTCTATTCAGATTCATTATAGAATCTTCTCACTAGCACTTTCGTGGTTTTTAGTAACAATTTGAATCTCTTCTCATCCACTATGGTGGATGTAACATGTGGATGGTTGAAGTAGATTGTAAAATAATGAAACTAGTTTCCTATGAGGGACTGTCAAAGTAGGAATCCTGCAACGTTTTGCATGGTGGTGGGCTCTTTAGAACACAAATACACCAATGCCATTCAGCAGTGGTGCCTGTGAAGTCACTGATGTCTACTTTATTGTTTGTTTTGTTATGATTGTTTTAAAAAACAGTGCAGTAATTTTATAGTATTGTTTCATTAATTCATAGCATTCTGAAGTTAATTTTAGTGAGTAGAGGATATCATAACGATTCAGAAATTGTGTATTGCCAATTTATGCAATAATTTGCATGTGTAATAATATCTGTATATACTCTGTAATAAATAAATGGTTGGGACTTGTGTTTTGTGTCACTTAAGATTCATTTGGTTGGAAATGACAGAAATCAAACCGGCTTCAGTACTGATGACATCACAGCCATGGGCTCCTGGAGCTGAGGAGCAGAGCAGGAGGTTGGACCTCAGGTCAGCCTTGGCCACAGCAGTTCTGTATCTGACAGCTTTGTCCTCAGCTGGCTTCTCTTCTGGTGATAAAGAGGCAGCTGGGCTGAGGAGATAAACTCTTCTGTTTAATCAGGGTTGACTTGGATCATGACTTGAGTTCCTTTCAGTTCACCACTGGTTTCAAGCGTCTTGAGGCAAGAGTAGAAGAGCTTAGCTCAGTCCCCACATAACTATGGAGATGTCACTCTGCCTTCCATCCTTGTCCTGACTTCCTGAAAGTCAGCTAAAAAGTCTGGTTGGATAGATTCAGGACACCTCTAATCCAGATAGAATCCATCATTCCAGCCCATGTGGTTGATAAGACTTTGGCTGGTTCCTTCACAGGGTCCTCATCAGATGCTAATTAACTCCTCATCCCACCTGTGCCCAGGATAAACATGGCTACTGGTTTTTGCTCATTAGGAAGGGCTCAATCCCTCTGAAATTTAGTTCCTCTAAACTTCTTTGAGACCTTAGGTCTCCAGTGGGTAAAGCAAAATATGATTTCGTTGTTTATCCAGTGTTTTTTGTTGTTTCAGTGGTGGTGATAGTCTTCCATGTTTTTCTGCATCTTAAGTGGAGGAAGAACCCAAAGGAAATGGAATTAAATTTGTACTTTGAGTTTTTTCATGTTAATATTTTAAGTATGTATTCACATATAAAAATATTAAATCCAAAAAGAGACACCAATATTTTAAGAATTATTATTCCTGGAGAAAGAGAAAGAAGTATGATGGCAGAGACCCAACTCCATCTACCTTGTGTGTGACCCCAGAAGTGTCCCTTGGCATCTCTGTGCCTCTGTATTAGTTTGCTGGGGCTGCTGGAACAAACTACCACAGACCTGGCAGCTTGAACAACAGGCATTTACTTCCTCACAGTTTTGGAGTCTAGAAGTCTGAGATCACTGTGTGGGCAGGGTTGGTTTCTTCTGAGACCTCTCTCCTTAGCTTGTAGATGGCAGTCTTCTTCCTGTGTCCTCTTATTGTCTCATGGTCTGTGCATGTCTGTGTCCTAATCTCCTCTTCTTTTAAGAATGTCAGTTATATTGGATTAGAGCCCACCCTAATGATCCCAGTTACACTTAATTACCTCTTTAAATCCCCTATCTGCAAACTTGGTCACATTCAAAGGTACTGTGGGTTAGAGTACACAGTTCAGCCCACAACGGCCTCTGTTTTCTCATCTGTAACATTGATATGATGCAGGTCTTGTCTGCTTCTCAGGGTTATTGCTGAAGAACAGAGAGGTGAGAGGGTGATGGAACCGCTTCCAGCCACATTGGTGGGGGGAATGTTCATAAGAACACTTACAAATGCCTAAGAGGCAAAAAACAAACTTAGAGGAAATTAGAAATGGGCTGTATAAAGGGTCCCTTTCTATAAGAATAGATATCATAGTTGGCTGGTCATCATCTATTTACAGTTTTTTCTTGATAAATAAATAGAAAAGGAGCTGTGTAGACTCAGGCAACTTTAGAAAGGACTGGGCCACTGAGCTTCAGTTTCATCATCTGCACCTGACTAATATCATCTACCTCTTGGGAGTTTTGTGGGTTTTAAATGAGATAATGCATACTTGTCACTTAGCAACTAACAAATATTAGTTGCAGCTGCTGTGGTTATAATTATGATTTGTATCCCCATTCTTTAATATCAGAGGACCACTTCAGTGCCCTTGTTCTGTATTAAGTGGGAAAGAAAGAGAAACTCTATGAGAGCACTGAGTGAAAGCTAAAGGTTCTCATTATTATTCTTGAATCTGTCATTCTTGCCTCTTGAGAAAATCTGTAATGCAATCAGGGAATCTTAGTGTTTCCAGACTGGAAGTTACCCTTAAAGGACATATGCTCTCGTTTTTGTTTATTCTGTCATCAAGTATTCATTGACCCTCTAGACAACATACTGTGGTGAGCATGACACAGCATGGTCCCTGCCTCCAGGAAGCTCGTAGCGGGGATAGAAGTAAACAGAGGTAGCAGGTATAAATTATTTTTGTAAAATATTTAAAACGGGAAAAAGAGCACAAAACAAAAACTGAAGGCCCACATACCCAGCATTCAGACTTAACCCATGTTAGGATCTGGTCACATCTGCTTTGGAACATTTTTTTCTTGAGAGAAATTAACATTTATGGGTATGAGTGAGTATCCTTCCACCTCACCCCTTATCATCCCTCTAGCTTACTGTCCAGAAGAAACCACCATCCTGAGGTTGGTGTGAATCTCTCCTATCCATGTTTTTTTAAACTATTATGGCATTTGTGATATATAGTCATAAACTGCATGTTGTGTTGTTTTGTATGTTTTAACATTTACATAAGTGGCTTCATACTGTGCAGTTTGCTTTTATCACTTACAATAATGTTTTTTAGGTTTATCCATGTTCCTTTTTTTATAATGTTCTCTAGATTTAATCAAGTTGCTTTTTTCCTAACTTTTTTAGAATACTTAGCTCATTAAACTTTACTCTTTCTTAATTTTTAATGTATATATTTGAGGCTATACATTTTCCTGCAAGCATACCTTTAACTGCATACAAATTTTGATATGTAATATTTCCAGTATCCAGTTCTAAGTATTCTCCAAGTTCCATAATAGTTTTTTCCTAGAGGGGCAGTACAATGTAGGTACTTAAGAACTTATAGATATGCCTACTGGGTTTGTATAAATTTATTTATTTATTTATTTATTTATTTATTTATATTTTTGGCTGTGTTGGGTCTTCATTGCTGGACGTGAGCTTCCTTTAGTTGCGGTGAGCAGGGACTACTCTTCGATGCGGTGCACGGGCTTCTAGTTGCGGTGGCTTCTCTTGTTATGGAGCACAGGCTCTAGGCACGCAGGCTTCAGTAGTTGTGGCACGCTGGTTCAGTAGTTGTGGCTTGCCAGCTCTAGAGCGCAGGCTCAGTAGTTGTGGTGCATGGGCTTAGTTGCTCCACGGCATGTGGGATCTTCCCGGATCAAGGCTCAAACCCATGTCCCCTGCATTGGCAGGCGGATTCTTAAGCACTGCACCACCAGGGAAGTCCCTGGCCTACTGGGTTTGAATTCCTGCCTCCACCACTTACTGGCTTGAATGACCTTGAGTAATTTATTTAATCTTTTTGTGCCTAAATTTCTTTATTTCTAAAAATGGTGATAATAATTGCATGTACTTTATAGAATTATTAAGATGATTAGATAAGTTAATATATAATGCACTTACAACGTTTAGCACAAAGTATTCTGTATTATTATCTATTATCATTGCAGCTTTACATTTATAAATTTTTATCATGTGTTTTTGCCATCGTTCAAAACTGATTTATAGTTCTCTGTTTAGCAGTTAAAAAATGTGGCCCATACCAAGTTTTCCATCATGTTCTTTTTTTATAGTTTCAGGATCTCTGCTGAGATTTCCTATCTTTTCATTCATCAAGAGCATATTTTCCTTTACGTCCTTAGGCATGGTGATAATAATTGCTTTAAAATTCTTGTCTGCTCTTCTAACAGCTGGGTCGTCATGGGATTTTTTTCTCCATTTATTGTCTTTTCTCTTGCAAATGGGTCACATTGTCCTAGTTATTCAAATGTCAATGTGAATAACATATGGAATGTGTTCTGGATGTAAATGTAATATTTTGAAGTGGATTCTATTCCTCTGGAGTATTTTAGCTGACAATTAATTTTCTTGGACTCAAACTGCAAAATTTGTCTCTCAGGCAGCATCTCAAATCTCAGTTCCATTCTTTTATCCTTAGCTAGAGTCTGTTCCACATAGGGATCATTTAGAGAGTTTGATATAGTTGATATACAGAATTTTGGGCTTCCCCTTCTTGGAGCTCTCCTTTCTAATATGCCCCCACTTAGTTTCTAGTCACTTTTGTGCTCTGAACTCTGTCCTTTGGTTCTTTAGGCCTGAGGATTGTGGGCATTCTATTGGAGTATAAGCCACCCTATAGCACTGACCAGGCCTGCCTTCAGTCCCCTGTGCTGTTCTGTTCTTCCAAGCTTTGACTCCCCACCAACATCTTCCTGCATTGGCTTACTTTCCAGTAATCCAGTCAGTGGATTTTTGTATTTTGTTTAAGTTCTCTATAGGAGGTTTAGGTCTGTTAGAAGCTTGTTGGCCATACTGCATTCCATATGATATTGATTCTTTGGTAATGGTTGAGATTTGAATTGTGGTTTAGAACATAGCTATTTTTGTTTTAATAAATGTTTTATATGTAATTAAAAGAATGTGTATTCTTTAATTGTTGTGAACAGCATTTTATATATTTTCATTAGTTCAAATTGTTGTGATCTCAAAATCATTCATATCCTCATTATTTTTGTCTTGCTTGACTTGTTTTAATTAGAGGTATATTAAAAATCTCATAACTTATTGTAGTTTGGCATATTTCTCCCTTTAATTCCATTAATTTTTGCTGTATAGGTTATGAGGCAGTATTGTTTGTTGCATACAGGTCTAGGAGCTGTATTCCTGGTGAATTATTTCTTTTATTATCGTGTAATAAACCATCTTTATCCCTGGTAAAGCTTTTGGCCTTCTGGCATTTTCATCTAATATTAATATTACCAGTAGTTTTTATTTTCCTCAATGTTTGCCTGATTTTTATTTTTCCTTAGTTTTAATTTCAATCCTTCTCTGTAATGATGTTTTATATAGTTTCTTAAAAATAATATGTATCTGAATTTTTAAAAATGTCCAATTTAAGAACATCTGTCTTTTCATTGGCAAGGTTAGCATTTTTATATTTATGGTGTTACTGATATAATTACATGTATTTCTACCATCTTTTGTTTTCCATTTACAATACCATGGTTTTTCTTTGCTTCTGTTTCTTTTTGTTGTTGTTTTCATTTTTTTCTGTTGGTTCCATCAGCTTTTCTTCCCCCTTTTTTCTTCCACTGGTGTGAAAATGTTATAATCTATTCACTTCTTTTGTTGTTGTTACCCTAAAATTAAAAAAAAAATTGTCCTAAGGAAGTCTAAAAGTATCAGGTGTCTTTCATTCATAATATAAGAGCCTTCAAATGCTTTCATTTTATTTATTATTTTTATCTGTTAATTTAATTATATATTTTTGTCCCCTCCCATTTAATCATCATTATATATTCTTACAGTTAAAATTATTTAGATTTATTTATATATTTACCAACTTACTTGCTCAGTATTATTTCTTGCAACCCATGTCTCTGTATTTAATGTCCTTCTTAAAGAACACTTTAATCAGGGTTTCTGAGTGGTTACATTATTATCTTTGTTTTTCCAAAACTGTCTTTATTTCACTGGTACTCTTACTGATGATTTAGCTGAATATAGAATTCTAGGTTGAGTCTTATCTTTTCTTAACACTTTGAAGATCTTATTCCAGTGTCTTCTAGTTTTGCTACAAAAGGTATTTCAACTTTAGATTCTGTGTAAATAGATTCTGTCTTTTCTCTGTGAAGGTTTAAAAAATGTTATTATCTTTGTGTTCTATAGTATATCTATGGTGGGTTTCCCATACTTATCCCATTTGGGACTCATTGTGATTTTTGGATGTGAGGATTCATGGCTCTGTCAGTTCTGGAAAATGCCCAGCCTCCATCTCACTGAAGAAAGCGTCTTCCCTGTTATCTGCTTATTCTTCTCCTGGGACCACTAGCTGATGTGGACCTTCCTAGTCTTTCCTCCATGTTTTGTAATTTCTTTTTATGTGTTTGGTCTCTTTATCTCTATATTCTGTATTCTGGGTAATTCTTCTCATTGGTCTCCCAGTTCACATTTCTGTTAAATTGGGTCTAATCTCCACTTAGTCCACCTACTAAGTTTTTAATTTTAGTGATTATAATCTATACATCTAGAAGTTATATTTCATTCTTTTCCAATTCTCTCTTTCCTTTTTATAGTGTCTTGTTCTCTCATTATGATTTTATTTTTCCTTTGTTTTATCACTTTGGTTATTTTTAACATAATGATTTTAAGTCTTTTTTGAATTATTCCACTTTCTGAATTTCTTGGGGTCCTGATCTTCCTGTTTGTTGTATTTGCTCACTCTCTTTTAAACTGGACCATTTTCCTATGTGGATTGTAATTTTATGCTGTGAGCTCAGTTTAGGCTGATGTGTCCCCTCCTCTCATAGCCCCCACTACCCCATCTTCTATGAGAGTGCTCTACGTTCTGGGCTATGGAAGAATCTTCACCGAGTAATTTCACATACCTTTCTGTCTGATGCCCCAGGACCTTTTCACAAGTCCAAACATGATTTCTACTTTAGTGTTTTTCCTTAGGAAATCTATACTGTAAGAGTGATGTGTATTTGTGCGTGTGGCAGAGGCTGGGGGATTTGCACTGGAGACTCACCCACATTCCCCTGGCATTCAGAGGTCTGAACAGAGACAATCTTCCCTGTACTTCCGTGTGCCGAGTCATGCTAGGGTCTTGGCCAGATCTCTTTATCTTGCTGTGGCAGGTAAAGCTGGCCTCTCACCTTTTAGGCTAGTATTTGGGCCTAATGTCTGCGGGCCTCTCAGAGCACTTGTTTACTATTCCAATTGTGACACTTCTCAATGTAGTGGCCGTCCTTGATGACGGGGACCTTCCAGAGAGGCTGTGGCTCCTGAGGCCCAGCTCAGTGGTGCTGCCTGCCCCCACCCTGAGGACTGCAAGCATGAGGTGCCTCCCTGTGGCTCAGAGAGCCCAAACAAACCCCCTGTCCCCAGGATGGAGAAGTCACTCCCTCTGCTCTTGCTACTTCAGCTCCTGCCCCTCGTCTCAAGGGCACCTCTTCCCCAAATGCTATTCTTTTAAGGAGCCAAGGTTTTAGATACTGTGGCCGGAATGGCAGCTGTGCCCAGACATCTTCCACCTGTTACCAAGTCCAAGCTCGCTCTGCTCACCGCAGGACAGGCCAATAAATCGGAGACATGTTGAGGCAAGGAATACAACTTTATTTGGAAAGCCGGCAGACTGAGAAGGTGGCGGACCAATGTCTTGGAAAAACCATCTTATCGGGGTCTGGATGGCAGTTTCTTTTATAGCACAGAGAGGGGGAGAAAATGAGGAAGTAAAGTAAAAAAGCCTTAAGTTTTGCAGATGTTCCCTGGAATGGCCGGCCTCAGGGAGGGGATGTGCTAATTTCTTCTTTCTTGCAACCATCCATAGGTGGACAGCTGTCAGGATGCTTCCCTGAAAGGGGCAGGGTTCCCCGAGGCAGGTTATTATGTATAGACTGTATCCTTTTAGTAAACAAAAGCAGCAGAAAGCAAAGGTTAAAGTAAAAGAAACAGATCCAACATGTAGTCAGATTTGGCTCTTCCCTGTTATACACCTTGGGCCCTACAAAGTGCCCTCAGCAAAGGAATGCAAAGGCCACCTATGACAATAGCATAAGAACAAACCACATTAATGCCTCAGTAAATCAACACACCGAGGTCACTCACTGTTTCTTTCACTGACCTCAAGTACAAGCAGTGTCTCCTTGTTGTCTGAAGAAAGTACTCAATGATTTAATCTCAAATTCCGTAGGATGGATCTTGAGTTTGTTCCCTTGGACCATAGGAGGCATCTGTCATGCTCCTGGCAGTGTTTCTTGGGTGCCCTGTGGCATGTCTGATGTGTGTCCACCACCTTATGTGGAGGATTCTGGCACAGATGTTAGCAGTTGGCTGAGCAAGGATCTCCCTGGAAAACCAGATGGTCAGGCTCACCTGCCCCCTTTGGGGCCAGGAGCCCACACCCACTTCTGTGGCTGCTGGTGCTCAGGGGAGGGGGAACACTTCTGAGATCACCAGGTAAGTGTTTCTTGGATCAGAGTCTCTTGGAATATCCCATGGGGCACCTTTTGTAGTGTGAGTGTTCAGTAATAATCATTTCTGCATTTGCTGTTGTCTTTCAGGCTTAATTCTCACAAGCTTTGAGGGGAATCTCTGATCCTGCCATTTGCTTTATATGAACCATGTGTTCATCCAAGTCCCTTTGATCTCATTTTTATTTCCTTTTAAGACAAGGCACTGAGGAAATCTTTTGGATTTTCTTTTGAGGTGATTGGATGGGTGGGGGATGTGCATTAATCACTGTTTGGGAAGAATAAAATTATTATTATTATTATCATTATTATTCCCTGAGGCTGTATGACTCCCTGGATTTGGACCCTGTAAGATGGACACTGCTGCCTGAGTGTCCTGGGGGTGAACACACCCTGGACCGGGCCTTGCCGGCAATGGGCAGGGTCTGACACTGCTTCCCAGGATGCACAGGTTCTTAAAGTCAGCTAATTTTCTTATTCCTTTGTTTCCTCATTTGTAAAAGAGGGCTAATACTTTTCTCAATATTTTACTTCACCGGGTTGCCGGGAGTTAAATGGGCTAATACAAATGGTTTTTCATTAAGTAGAAAGTATTATTAAAACATAAGGTGTCATCTCTTGGGACTTCCCTGGTGACACAGTGGATAAGACTCCATGCTCCCAATGCAAAGGGCCCGGGTTCGATCCCTGGTCAGGGAACTGGATCCCACATGCATACCACAACTAAGAGTTCTCATGCCACAACTAAGGAGCCCGCGTGCCGCAACTAAGGAGCCTGCCTGCCACAACTAAGGAGCCCACCTGCTGCAACTAAGACCCAGTGCAACCAAATAAATATTAAAAAAAAAAGTTAAACAAAAAATAAGGTGTCGTCTCTATAGCAAAGGCCCATAGGGTGGGCCTAAAGCCAGACCTGACATGAGGACTTGGATGCAGGTGGTTAGTTTAGGGCAGGGAGGGGGTCCCAGGAAGCAGGAGAGAGAGAGACAGGGAAGAGCAAATCCAGTGGAATAGAGCAGGAGGCACTACAGGGAGGGCACCAAAAGAGGATCCTGCAGGCGTCCTGGCTGGGAGACAGTGCCCAGTGTTAGGGATCCCTAACCATTTAAAAATGTTAACAGTTTAGGAAAACTTGTTACCTTCTAAAAATTCCTGTATATTCAGTTAAAAAATTCTTCCTGTGTGAACAATAAATTTATCTATGATAATCCCTCCCTTCCCTCTTCCATCCTTTAAAACATTTATTCATTCAGCAAAAGTAGCTCTGAGATCTCTAAAGGAGTACATAGAGCATTGCAGACACAGGCCTCCTGGAGGCTTGGTGAGGGCTGTCTGGAAGGGAACTCTAGCCTGGGGGGACCCACCTGTGCTCTTGTGGTTCCCTCTGGAGGCTCTACTTTCTGGGCCGATTGCTGGAGAATCAGGAAAAATGGATAAACCAGGCCTGGGGGCAGTGTTTGAATGAATCTTTATGTAAATATTAATTTTATTCTATGCGCTCAATGACTGTGTGTGTGTTTTCTCTAAATTGGCTTGAGTATATTTTATTTTCAGGCAATATAGGAAGTGAGACTTTCAGGTCTCTGTATTTAAACTTGTAATATTCTCTGTTTTTCAAGGCAGTGCTTTATTCACTCGGCCAGTGTTTATTTGATGCTGACTGTGTGTCAGGGCCAGTCCTAGGCATGGGGTATCCTGCAGTGAATGAGAGATAAAATTCCCTGTTCTCATGGAGCTGACACTCCAATGGGTGATTGCTGACACAAGGATTGAAAGCTGATTACCAGTCTCATTCTAGATGGGCCCTAGGGAAGTGGTTCCCCAGTCCCCTAATCATCCTTTCCTCCTGTGCCAACCTATGGGGAGCCCAGATTGGAAGGAATTTCTGATTCCCAGTGGGGTTTGCTGGGCTGGGTGGAGAGATAAAGAGAGTGAGAACCAAGCCACCAGACTGACAGCTGTGACTCTGCAGCATGAAGCAGGGATGTTCAAACACAGGATGGTGTTCTGAGTGGTACCTTGCTCCTGCATTTGGAACCAGGTGCAAGGGTGGAAGTCTCACTTCCCATATTGCCTGCCACCTGCTGGCCTCTGGTATGGCCTCCAGCCTCCTTTTATAGTTCTCTGCTTTCTCTTTGCCTCTGGAACCAGATGGGCTCAATGGGACTGGGGTGTCCCCCTCAGAAACCAACCATGGTTCCAGCCATTGGAGCTTGTTCTCGGCCGTATCTTCTGGCGTCATGGAAGCATTGCCAGCAGGGACTCTTCATTCCTGGCACGGTCCAGCTTCCCTTCCTCCCCTGCCTCCAGATGCTAACGCTTTCCAAGTTGAATTTGTGGTCGCTGCTGCTTTTTTTTTCTCTCTTGGGATCCTTATCTGGTTCTATCCTGGAGCAGTAATCCCCCCTCACTGTCTTCCCAGTTTGTCTTGAGACCCTCATCTTTCCGTGTTCCATCTGCACATCTCCAGTGGCCAGCAGGGGTGGCTGCCTGCTCCCCATAACTTGGGGTTTCTGAACCAAATCCTTGTCTGACGATGCCCGCCTCCACCAGCCCAATACAAATGTTCTGACCCAAGTTTTTTCAGTTACCCCGACTCAAAATTACCTGTTTCCTCTCTTATCCTTGCACCCTTAACTTGAATTCCCTGATCTTATTGTTGCCTTCTTATTTTGCTGTCATTGCAAGGACCTTTGTTAGTCCCCAAATTCACCTCTTGTTAACAGTTTCCTGCACTTGCTCTGTAGTTTGCTTTCTCACTCTCTCTCCCCAGCCTTCCTCTTCGTCTTCTCCCTCTCTCCCTCCCCACCTTCCTTCCAACCTCCCCAACCCTCTCCCCCTCCACACACACTTTTTTTCTGAAGCACTTGAGAGTAATTTGCAGATATCATAGTCCTTTATCTATAAATAGTCATTTATATTTCCTAAGAACTCTAACTAACCATCATATGTTTATCAAACCTAGGATATGAAACATTGACACAATACTGTTGTCTAATGTACCATCCGTATTTAAATTTTGTCAGTAGTCCCAGTAATGTCTTCTATAGCTTTCTTTTCTTGGCCCAGAATCCATTCTAGAATCACACGTTGCATTTAGTTGTCATGTCTCCTTGATATCCCCCAATCTAGGTCAGTTACTTAGAATTATCCTTTATGATCATCAAATTTCTTCAAAAATACAAGTACGGTCTAGTTATTTTGTAGGAAGCCTCTACTTTTGGTTTTGTCTGCTGTTTCTTCATAAGTGGACTTAGGTAATGCATTTTTGTCTGGAATACCACAAAAGGGATGTTGTGTTGTTCTCAGTGCATCTTATCAGGAGGCACGTGCTGCCAGTTTGTCTTTTGGGGATGTCAATTTTCATTACTTGGTTCAGGTTGTAATCGCTGTTTAATCTGCTGTAAAGTCATTATTTCCCCATATGTAATTAGTGAGTTATTTGTAGGATGTTTTGAGTATATATAAATATCCTGTTCTTCATTAAACTTTCACTCACTAATTTTTTTTTTGGGGGGGGGGGTTTTGCGGTATGCGGGCCTCTCACTGTTGTGGCCTCTCCCATTGCGGAGCACAGGCTCCGGGCGTGCAGGCTCAGCGGCCATGGCTCACGGGCCCAGCCACTCCGCGGCATGTGGGATCTTCCCGGACCGGGGCACGAACCCGTGTCCCCTGCATCGGCAGGCAGACTCAACCACTGCGCCACCAGGGAAGCCCTCACTCACTAATTTTAATATCTCTTTATTCTCGGCAGACTCAGTTTTTATTGTGATGGCTTCAGAATGGTGCATTTCTAACTCCATTACTTCCTTCACATTTTTAATTGGTGCTCTCCAGCAAGGAGAGCTTTATCTTTTCCCCCATTTATTTATTTATATCTGTGTGGACTTGGAGATTCTTATTTTACTCCATGTATACTAATTTATTTATTTATTTCTTTTGATGCTCAAGTGGTCTCAGATTTGGCCTTTGAGAGAGAAATTTTTTTTTTTTTTTTTTTTTTTGCGGTACGCGGGCCTCTCACTGTTGTGGCCTCTCCCATTGCGGAGCCCAGGCTCCGGATGCGCAAGCTCAGCAGCCATGGCTCACGGGCCCAGCTGCTCCGCGGCATGTGGGATCCTCCCGGACTGGGGCACGAACCCGTGTCCCCTGCATCGGCAGGCGGAGTCTCAACCACTGCGCCACCAGGGAAGCCTCTGAGAGAGAAATTTTTAAAATTAGATACAAGTATTAGATTTTCTAAAGACTTTTGCAGCACTGTGGAGACATGCATGGGATTGTTCTTTTTAGATAGTTTAATATCATATTATGTAAATGGATTTCCTAATATTATACCAACCTTGAATTCCTGGTATTAATCTCACTTGGTTGTGGTGCATTATTTCCTTAAAGTGATATTGCATTCTATTTGCTAATGTTTTATTTAGGCTTTTGCATCCATATTCATGCATGACATTGCTCTATAATTTTCTTTTTTGTGTATGTGCTCAGTTATCAAAGTTATACTAGCTTTTAAAAAAATATGGAAGTTTTCCTTTGTTTTCAGTGCTCTGGAACAATTTATGAATCATTGAGGTTGTCTGGTCTGTGAAGGTTTGGTAGAATTCCCTGTGGAATCATCTCAGCCTGATGTTTTTTTTGTGGCTGTGGTTCCTTCATAACTGTTTCTTCTATAAAAATTGGCCTGTTTAAGTTTTGTATTACTAATGGGATCAATTTTGGTAAGTTGTATTTTTCTAGCAAATTTCATCTAGGTTTTCAAATTTAAGTCCCCTCTTACTTGCTGTATTAAATAGATATTTAATGTGGATTAAACTAGATTCCAGGTTTCTAGGTCACAGGCCTTGGGTATATTAAAGGTATATTTTGGCTTATGGAACTGTACGGAATGAACTTTTTTGTTGCCTATTTTTTACTGCTTTTGAACATCCATTTTGTTTTTGGAAGGCCAACTTAGATGTCACCTATTCCAGGAAGTCCACCCTAATTGCCTCACTTAGTTTCTGGAATCTCAAGGTGCTATAATTGCATTCTGAATATCACATTTATCTCTATCTGCTGTTTGTTGTCATTGTGTCCTCCAAGGCACTCCAGGTGGAAGGCAAGACTTTCCTGTCACCACTGTAACAAATTAGCACAAAAACTTAGTGGCTTAGAACAACACAAATGTATTATCTTACAGTTCTGGAGGTCAGAAGTCTGAAATTGGTTTTACTGGGCTAGAGTCAAGATGTCAACAGGGCTTCATTCCTTCTGGAGGCTCTAGGGGAGAATCTATTTCCTTGCCTTTTCCAGCTTCTCAAAGCCGCCTGTACTCCTTGGCTCTCAGCCCCTTCCTCCATCTTTAAAGCCAGCCGTGGGCAGTAGAGACTTTCTCACGCTGACAGGTCTCTTCTGTAGTCAGATTTCTCTCTGCCTCCCTCGGATAAGAACATGTGTGATTGCATCAGGCCCACCAGGGTCATCCAGGATATTTCCCCATGTCAAGACTTAATCACATCTGCCAAGCCCCTTTTACCACATAAGTTAATGCATTCACATGTTCAGGGCACTAGGACATGGACAACTTTGGGGGACCATTATTCAACTTATCACATTCATTATTATATTTCCTATGTTTCCTATAAACATATTTCATAAATATGTTTCTCCCATAAGTCTAAGCATTGCAATCACAGTCACTATTTAATAATGCTTTATTTTTCCTCTTTCAGTTATCTTTTGGACATGTTCTCCGTGAGAACAGAAAATTCAGTTTAGGGCAAACATATCAGACCTCTTCTTGAATATTCCCATTACTTGATTGAGAAAGAAAGTCTAAAACTAAACATTGAGACCAAAAAGGAAAGGACACCCTGATATTTTTTTGTGCGTGTGGCTGAATCCTTTTCCCACATGCAGTCCCATCAGGCAGGGGAATTGCAAGAGAAGCAGTGCTGTGTTTTCCCAGTTCTCTCCTGTGCTCTTATGCAACACACACCCGCCCTACTTTAGTAACTCAAAGCAGAGGAGGCCTCCAGCTTAAATAGGAAAATCTGCCTCCAGCTACAGACGGATCAAGAATGCATAGTTTATTATTTAAAGTCCATGCTGGCTGGGGCTGTCCAGGTGGCTCAAGGAAGCTCCTGGCAGCTGGTCCAAGCCTGAGGCTGGAGGAGGGATGGTGGCCCCCAGAAGGCGCAGGCCAGGCAGCTGAGTGCTCACAGCGGCGGAGGTGCTGACTTGGTGTTCCAGGGCCGGTGGGGGTGGAGAGCGCGGCCCTTGCCAGCTCCCGCAGAAGTGTCTGATTTTTGAATCAGCAGCCTTCCTGTTCCCTCCAAGGGAGAGAGCAGGAGAGAACGTGTGACTGAGTGGAGGAGTGCGCCGGCTTCCCTCCCAGCAGGAGGACGTGGGCCAGGAAGTCCGAGACTGAGAAAGGGAAGGGGAACAGACACTCTGGAGTGACTGTTCGCTTTTTTTTTAAGAAATGACTTTAGCCTTGCATTTTTTTCCCCCTCCACAGAAAGGTCTAGCCTTTTTTCAGTGCACTAATTTCTCATGGAAAAGCCCAGCAAAAAAATATCTCCTCAGGACATCTGCTGCCCAGTTTTTTCGGGTGTTTTCCAGCCATGAATGCAGTGGGTTCATTTTGCACAGCCTTCTTTTAAAGTAACGGGCAATTTCTTGTGCATGACCAGACAGGGAATGCGCTTGCTGGAGCCGGTGTGGGGTTGCATAAACTGCCTTCGGGCTGAAGGAGCGCGTACCTTTCTCAATCCATTAGCAAGTCATAGATCAAACTCCTTGTCACTGGGTTTGGACAGAGCTGGACAGTGAACCGGAGGGGGAAAGCCCAAGAAAGCTGGGAATGTTCCCGCCCAGTTGAGCAGAAAATATCAGGCGTCATTGGTGGTCAGTGATGGTGGCGTGGATGCAACCTGGGACCAGCTGTGAGGGGCCAAAGGCCCCAGGAGAGGCCTTGCCCACATCTGGCGTGGGTGTGGATCTCACACCCCATGCTCGGGGATGCTTGGAGAGGGGACAAGGGGCTTTTCTTCTCTCCAAGGAGACAGCCATTATTTAGAGACAGAGCTTATAGTCCAGGGTCCCGTGGATCCCTTAGGGAATCTGTGCTTGGCCTTCTGGGCCCTTGAAAGAGGGATGAGCATTCTCTATGTCAACATTTAAAGAAGTACAACTTTCTCCCAGAAAATAAACTGTTATCCATCACTGCCAAGGGTGGCTGCTGCTTTTCCGACTCTGCTTTTAGGGGAATTTTGATTTCATCGACCGCCTCTTACCTCCTGACCTTGACACGGAGGTACTTCTTCCCTGTATGGGGGTGACCGTTGATGGTGGGAGCGCTTGCTGAGCACTTGGGTTTCATGCCTGTTCTGTCCTGGAGGGTGTCACTGAGTCACATTTGGACTGTTGGTTCCCTTTCTGAGCAGCGGTTAATCATTCTGTTGGTATGGAGTCTTCAGAGCAACATGGAGGTAGAGGCCCTCAATTAATGTCTGTTTGGGGCCTTGTTGGCTGGTCCTGAATTTAAAAACTGCCTTTTCAGTATAAATATGCATTTCCTGGTGGTGACGAACGTCTTGCTGTTCCAGTGATGTGAGCATCTACGTTCCAAACCCTAGAGGGAAATGTGTCCCTTGCCAGCAGGCCGTCTGCCCCCAGTCTCCCCCATTTCCTCTCCTTAATGCCCCTCCCTGAGGCTGCTTCTGGATGGATCTTTGGGTCCCTGCACGTACCAGATGAAGACAGAGATCTTTCACTGATCACCTGAAGACTCCGAGGAACAGTACAGCTACTCTTTTCTCCAGTTTTAATGGCACACTCCCTCATGAGGCACTTAGGGAGTCCATTTGAGAGCCCATCCGAAGATGTTCCAAGTGCATTTCTTCTCCCTCTGTGTTCACGTGATCCTGGACACTCCGGTGGATAGTGGGGGAGCGTGGAGAAAGAGCTCCAGGAAATGTCTGAGTCCCACAGACTCTGGGCACCCTGGCCCAGGGTGGGCTAGGAGGGGGGCCCAGGGCTCTGAGAGGATGGGGTGAGGGTTGGGAACTCACTGGGGAATGGGGTGAGCTGTGAATGTGGCTGGACTTCAGTGGGTTTACAGGGCAGATTGTTCCGGAGAAGGGGGGCAGCTCATGCTGTCTGTCCCTTCATACACTGTTGCATGCCTGCCACCTTCTCAAGATCTGGGGCTCAGAGATCTTGTAGCCATGGAGAGGGCTCCATGGTGGCCAGGGTAGTGAGTGCAGAGACCAGAGTCAGGCAGGCCTGCCCTCGAGGCCTGGCTTAAAATGCACACATATCATGTGATCTTAAGCAGGTACCTCTCCTTCAGATTTGGGCCCCCTCTGAGATTGTCACAGAGACGCCATCCTGAGGCTGGCCATAGTATGGTCACTGGCAGACAGCTGGGGGGCAGCAGCAGCAGGGGGAAGTTCTGTTGGTATGCAGCTTCTAGCCCTGGTGGAAAATGGAGATCGTGTGGTGATAAACGTCCCTTGTTTGGGGACATCTGTGTTGTGAAAAATCAGTGTTCCCCAGCAAAATGCCCTACTTGTAGTAAAGGCCTGGCAATTGCTAGATTTGGGGACACAGTGACTTGGGATGAAACAAGAGCAGGGACTTATGGCCCTGAATCTAGTGTGGCTTCTTCACCTCATCTGACCAGGATGCTGAGCATCTAAGGGGTGTGTGCCCAGGTGGGTGAGACTTGTCCCTGCATCCCAAGGGTGGTGTTTCCTGCTGCCCTGTTCGGCTGCAGTGGGGACTCCATTCTGGATCATCCAGTGGAGGAAGTCAGCTGGGAGGGGAAGCAGTGCAGAGCTGGGTAGCTAAGCCAGGGTTCTGTTTTCCTTTCCCAGGGCTTTTTTTTCCTTCATGATTCCATTGCTGACAATACAGACTTCTTGAAGATATTCCAGTTTCAACCATATTTTTTTTTGAATTTTATTTAATTTATTTTTTTATATAGCAGATTCTTACTAGTTATCCATTTTATACATATTAGTATATATATGTCAATCCCAATCTCCCCAGTTTCAACCATATTAAAGAGTAGTTACTTGGAGTTCTGATACACCAGTAACTACCTAAAAAGGGAAGGCATCTAGCAATAGCGAGAAAAGAAGGAAACTGTTCAAGTTGCAGGAAGAATATAACGCTCATTTACTTACCGCCAGTGTGAATCATGCAGGCACTTTCTTTAGGAGGCTGAGACTTTGAGCAGCGTTGAGTGATGGCATTTGGCCACTTGCTTTGTCTCTGGGGAGTCTGAGATTTACAACTGTCATCTTCTGCTTTTTTCCCTTCCAGTTGTCTGTGACAAGCAGCCTGTTACAGCCTATGTTCCAGACAACTGAACATCATTTCTGGCTGCCAGATAAAATAAAATGTTTTAAAATAACTTTTTGACAAAGCTCTACTATAAAACATTTTGTGGGGTGTGTGTACGTGTGTGTGTGTGTGTGTGTGTGTGTGTGTGTGTGTGTAAATTGTCTGTGTATGTGGAGAAAAAAGTAGGAGATCGTTCTCTTCCAGGGTGTAATGTTTTTGGTAATACATGTCACTGAAAAGTTGTTTAAAAAGTGAGATTTTTGCAAAGTGAACCAAATTTTAAATTAAGTACATGAACTTATCATTTTAAGGAAATCTGGAGTGAATCCTTCTGTAAAGGGGAGAACTTTTTGGCAGGGTGTGGACCAGTTTCTCATAATGTGCTTGTTGGTTGCTTCTGTATTTTTCATAAAAGAGCATAATTGTTTATCTAGGTCAGATCTATGGTTATTGGGCCCTGTTAGGGCATTCTTATGTATGGTCAAGATTATTACTCAGGTGTGACCACAGCAGGTGTGCATGGCTGTATGCCAGGTTTAACTGGTAGAAAAAAAAAATTATTGCCTCATGTGAAAAGTGTATCAGGTAATATGAGCTTCAGTCATGACTGGACCCAGGATTTTTTTAGTACTGTAGCTGGAACTTTGTTGCTTTCTCCTGCCATCACTTGCCTCTGTTTCCCTCTATCTTGGTTTCATTCTCAGGCAGATCTCTGACAATACGAAAAGTGGCTCCTGTCCCCTGCAACTTATGCAGTTCTTAGTGTCCAGGAACTCAGTCACATCAGACTTCATAAAATGACTTGCAGGGTCCTGCTTGGGTCACATGCCCATCCCTGGACCCAGTCACCGTCTGAAGAGTGGCATTCTCTCTTCTGTCCACATAATGTGGTCAGCATGTGGTAGTTGGGTGGGGCTGCTGATAGAAGCCCCATCGATTTTGTGTGGTCCCAAGTGGCAAGGAGGCATTCTATTGTCATGATAGGGCAAAGCTACAGATGCCCCCTAAGATGGCATAAATCAATGTGTCAATCTCTGCCTTTTTCTCCTGAGCAGACTCCCGAGGTGGCCTTTACCCAGGGGTGTCTGTGAAGTGCTGCTCAGTCCCTGACTCTGTCCTCTCTTAGCCTCCTTCTCCATTCTCCCGAGGGCAGTGGAGGAAAGAAGTCATGTTCAAGCTGGGGGCTATGCTTAGGTGAGAGGCTGTTCTAAGAGTGTTGCTTTAAAAGAGGCTGTGCTCTTGTAGGAGGCTCAGGTGCATAAACCCAGGTTGGCTCAGGTAGTGTAGGTAGGTGCTTTGGACTTTGGAAATGTGGTAGGACATATGAGTTTCTACCTAGCTCAGCATGGGAGAAAACCAGCAAATTACTACATTTACCCCAGGATCAGTTTCTATTGCTATGTAACGAATTACCCCCAAAGCTTAGTGGCTTGAAACTGCCATTTTAATATGCTCTGTGGGTCAGGAATTCAGACAGAGCATGGAGGAACTAACTTGTCTCTGCTCCAGTGTCTCAGCCTCACCTGGGAAGACCTGAGGTCTGGGGACTGGAGTGATCTGGAAACTCCTTCACTCACATGTCTGGCACTGGGGGTGAATGACTTGAAGGTAGAACTACCAACTGCTAGTTCTTGTTTGTATTAACAGTTTATTCCTTCTTGTTGCTGAGTAGTATTCCATCACATGGATGATCCAGTTTGTTTATCTGCTCACCTGTTGATTAACATTTGGGTTGTTTCCAGTTATTGGCTATAACAAGTAAAGCTACTATGAATATTTGAGTCTTTTTACAGACTTAAAATAATTCCTGGATAAATATGTAGTTGAGGAATGGCTGGATCATAAAGTAGGTGTATGTTCACCGTTTTAAGAAACTACCAAACCGAGTTCCAGAGTAGTCATACCATGTTATATTCCCATCAGTGCTTTATGAGAATTCCAGTTCTCCACATCTTTTCAACACTTGGGATAGTCTTTATAGGTTCAGCCATTCTGATAGAGTTGTAGCAGTATCTCATGTGATTGTAACATATTTCTTCTTTGGCAATGTGTCTGCATAAATATTTTGCCCATTTTTTCTCATTGTTGAGATTTGGGAGTTCTTTGGATACTCTGCCTACAAGTCGTTTATCAGATAAATGTTTGGCAAATATTTTTTTGAGCTCATACAGTTTTGTTTGTTTTTTTTTTGCGGTATGCGGGCCTCTCACTGTTGTGGCCTCTCCCGTTGCGGAGCACAGGCTCCGGATGCACAGGCTCAGCGGCCATGGCTCACAGGCCCAGCTGCTCCGCGGCATGTGGGATCCTCCCGGACCGGGGCACAAACCCGTGTCCCCTGCATCGGCAGGCGGACTCTCAACCACTGCACCACCAGGGAAGCCCTTTTTTCCTGTTATTTTGGTAGATTTTTTTAATAAGGGCTTTAAAAATATAGCTTATGTACCATATAGTTTACCTACTTAAAGTGTACAATTCCATATATCACAGAGTTGTGCAACCATAACTAATTTTAGAACATTTTCATCATTCCAAAAAGAAACTCTGTATCCATTAACTATCACTCCCCATTATCCCCAAACCCCTCAGCACTAGGAAATCAATCTACTTTCTGTCTTTATGGATTTGCCTGTTCTGGATATTTCATATAAATGGAATCATACAATATGTGGTCCTTTGAGACAGGCTTCTTTCACTTATGATGTTTTCAAGGTTTATCCATGTTGTAATATGTATCAGTACTTTATTTTTATTGCCGAATAATATTCCATTGTATGGATATACTACATTTTGTTTATCCATTCATCAATTGATGGGCATTTGAGTTGCTTAAACTTTAAGGCTATTATGAATAATGATGCTATGAACATTCATGTACAAGCTTTTGTGTGGGCATATATTTTTATTTATCTTGGGTATATGCATAGGAGTGGAATTGCTGGGTCATATGGTAACTCTGCATTTAAATTTTTGAGGAATTGCCAGACTGTTTTCCAAAATGGCTTCACCATTTTACCTTCCCCCTGGAATGTATGAGGGTTCTAATTTTTTCACTCGCTGACACTTGTTATTGTCCATCTTTTTGATTAGAGCCAATCTAGTGGGTATGAACTGGTATCTCACTGTGGTTTTGAATTGCATTTTCCTGCTGTGTAACAATGTTGAGCATCTTTTTATGTGCTTATTGGCTATTTGCATATGTTCTTTGAAGAACTGCCTATTCAGATCCTTTGCAACATTCTAAAATTGGGTTGTCTTATTGTTGAGTTGTAGGAGTTCTTTATGTATTCTAGATACAAGCTTCTTATTAGATACTGTTAATTATCATTATTTGTGGTAGTTAAGTTCTGTAAAGTTTCTGTGAACATTGAATTACCAGATACTGAACCATTGCTCCTGGGGGAAATACAGGGTTAGGTTCCTGAGAGCTTCTGGTCACATTTTCATCAACCAATCCGTACATAACTTTGTCTTAGGTATGTTTTTGTTTAAAGATACCTTATTTAATGTACATTGTTCATTCATTAACATCGAACTAATGGGCAACAGCACTATAGCTCATGTCTGAATGAAGTTTATCTGTAAAGCACATCATAGATGTGCTAAGCCTTCTTTCACTTAGTAATGCTAGATAGCTCTTCAGCTTTACCCTTAGGAGCCATTTGAAATAGCAAAATCAGAAGGCAGAGCATTGCTGTTTGACCTCAGCTGGGAATGTGCATGTTGGATGACGCAGATTTTTTTGCCACTCTGCAGATGTCTGTGAATGACTGTGAAAGTTTTATGAGTATTGATTTTGGGTTTTCTTATACATTTAAGCAAATAGGTGAATTTGCAAACATGGAATACGTAAATAATAAAAAGTGACTGTATGTGATTTATAAACATTTTCTATTCTGTACTTGCTTTTTACATTCTTGATGATATCCTTTGAAGCTCCCAAATTTAATTTTGGTGAAGTCTAATGCTTTTGATATCATATCTAAGAAACCATTACCTAATCCAAGATCACAAAGATTTACATTTATGTTTGGTAGTTTAGCTTTCACAATTAGGTTTTCTCAGTTATTTTTTATATATGATGTGAGGAAGGAGTCCAACTTCATTCTTTTGCATGTTGATATCCAGCACCACTTCTTGAAAAGACTATTCTTTCCCCATTGAGTGGTATGGCACTCTTGTCAAAATTAATTGCCCCAAAATGTATAGGTTTATTCCTGGACTCACAGTTCTCTTCCACTAATCTATATGACTATCCTTATGCCAGTACCACATGGTCTTGATCACTTTAGGTATGTAGTAAGACTTGAAATTGGGAAGTGTGAAGTCATTCTTTTTTTTTTTTTTTTTTTTTTTTTGCTGTTGTTGTTATTCTGGGTCCCTTGAATTTCCATATGAATTTTAGGATCAGCTTTTCAATTTTTGTAGAGAAGCCAGGTGGCATTTTGATAGGGATTGCATTAAATCTGTAGATCAGTTTGGGAAGTATTGCCATCCTAACAGTATTAAGTCTGCTGATTCATAAACATGTGCATTTAGGTATTCTTTAACTTCTTTCAAAGAATAAGATTTTCACTTCTTTTGTTAAATTTATTCCTAAGCACTTTATTCTTTTTGAGGCTAATGTAAAAAGTTGTTTCTTAATTACATTTCTGGTTTGTTCACTGCTACTATAGAAATACAATAGAGTTTTGTTTATTGATCTTGCATCCTTCAGTCTTGCTGAACTCATTAATTAATTCAAATAGTTGTAGTGGATTCCTTAGCAGTATCTGTATACTAGGTTGTGCCATCTGTGAATGGAGATGGTTTACTTCTTCCTTTTCAATCTGGATGCCTTTTATTTCTTTTTCTTGCCTAATTGCCCTGGATAGAACCTTCAATGCAATGTTGAATAGAAATGGCAAGAAACAATATCCTTCTCTTGTTCCTGGTCTTAGGAGGAAAGGATTCAGTCTTTCACCATTGAGGATGATGTTAGTTGTGTGTTTTTTGTAGATACTCTTTTTCAGTTGAGGACATTTTCTTTATTCCTAGTTTGTTGAGTATTTGTCTTTTTTTGTTTCTTTTTAAATCATGAAAGGGTGTTCAATTTTGTCAAATGGTTTTTCTGTATCTGTTGAGATGATCATGTGGTTTTTGTCCTTTACTGGTATTAGATTGGTATTACATTTTTTGGATTTTGGATGTCAAATCAATTTTGCACTCGTGTGAAAAATCCCATTACCATTATATATACCATTTGTCATAGTATATATTCCTTTTTATATCTTGCTGGGTTCAGTTTGCTAGTATTTTTTGAGGATATTTGCATTTATATTTGTTAGAGATAATGGTCTGTAGCGTTTTTTTTTTCTCCTTGTGATGTCTTTGTCTGTTTTTGATATTAGAGTAATACTGACCTCATAAGATGAGTTTTGAAGTATTCCCTTCTCTTCTAATTTTTTGATAGAATTTGTGAAGAATTGGTATTAATTCCTGTTTAAATGTTTGGTAGAATTTACTGCTAAGCCATCTTTGCCTGGCTTTTCTTTGTGGGTGGTTTTAAATTACTGATTCAAACTCTACTTATAATAGGTCCATTCAGAGTGTAGTTTTTTCTTCAGTAAGTTTTTGTAGTTTCTGTCTTTCTAGGAATTTGTTCGTTGCATCTATGTTATCTAATTTGTTGACATACGTTGTTCACAGTATTCCTTTATAATCTTTTGTATTTCTGTAAGATAAGTGGTAATATTCCCTCTTTCACATGTGAGTCTTTTATTTTTTTTCTCCCTTGGTCATTGTAGCTAAATGTTGTTAATTTTGTTGTAGCTAAATGTTGATAATTTTGTTGATTTTTTAAGGAAGCAACTTTTGGTTTAGTTGATTTTCTCTTATTTTTCTATTATTTCAATAATTTTTTTCTCTAATTTTTCTTTTCTTCCTCTTCCTCTTTGGAT
Organism: Leucopleurus acutus; assembly: GCF_964270905.1. Taxonomy (NCBI): domain Eukaryota; kingdom Metazoa; phylum Chordata; class Mammalia; order Artiodactyla; family Delphinidae; genus Leucopleurus; species Leucopleurus acutus. The sequence continues at coordinate 152,674,568 of NC_139142.1, forward strand.
TTTGATTGCCCTTCTTTTTTCTAATGTCTTGAGGTAAAAGGTTAAGTTATTGATTTAAAGTCTCTACGTATTTTGTTGAATTATCTATTTCTTTCTTCAAATTTTTTTTGTTTGTTTTTCATATATTATGGGGTCCCGTCAGGTGCACGTAAGTTTATAATTGTTTCATGTCCCTGATGAATTGACTCTTTTATCATTAATAACATCCACTTTATCGCCAATAACACTTTATGTTTTATTATCTAAGTTGTCTGATATTAATACAGCTACTCCAGCTTTCTTATGGTTGCTGTTTGAATGATATGTCTTTTCCATTCATTTACTTTCAACCTATTTGTATCATTGAATGTAATGTGTGTACGGTGTCTACAGCATATGGTTGGATTTTTAAAATCTATTCTGCCAGTCTCAGTTGGTTAATCCACTCACATCTAATGTTATTATTGACATAGCTGCATTTATGTCTGCCATTTAAGTTTTTGTTTTCTATGCGTCTGTTACCTTTTTTATTCCTCTATAACTCCATTTCTGCTTTAGTTTTTAATTTAATGAATATTTTCTAGGGGTAACATTTTAATGCTTTTAATTATTATGTTACTATATGTTTTTGAAATGTTTTCCTAATGGTTGTTATAGGACTTACCATATTATCTTTTTTTTTTTAACATCTTTATTGGAGTATAACTGCTTTAAAATGGTGTATTAGTTTCTGCTTTATAAGAAAGTGAATCAGTTATACATATACATATATATACTGATACCTCGTCCCTTTTGCGTCTCCCTCCCACCCTCCCTAGCCCACCCCTCTAGGTGGTCACAAAGCACTGAGCAGATCTCCCTGTGCTATGCGGCTGCTTCCCACTAGCTAGCTATTTTACATTTGGTAGTATATGTAAGTCTATGCCACTCTCTCACTTCATCCCAGCTTATGCTTCCCTCTCCCTGTGTCCTCAAGCCCATTCTCTATGTCTGCATCTTTATTTCTGTCCTGGCCCTAGGTTCTTCATAACCATTTTATTTTTTAGATTCCATATATATGTGTTAGCATACGGTATTTGTTTTTCTCTTTCTGACTTATTTCACTCTGTGTGACAGAGTCTAGGTCCATCTACCTCACTACAACTAACTCAATTTTGTTTCTTTTATGGCTGAGTAATATTCCATTGTATATATGTGCCACATCTTCTTTATCCATTCATCTGTCGATGGACACTTAGGTTGCTTCCATGTCCTGGCTATTGTAAATAGAGCTGCAATGAACATTGTGGCTATTATAAATAGAGCTGCAACGAACATCTTCTTTATCCATTCATCTGTCAATGGACAATTAGGTTGCTTCCATGTCCTGGCTATTATAAATACAGCTACAATGAACATTGCGGTACATGACTCTTTGAATTCTGGTTTTCTCAGGGTATATGCCTAGTAGTGGGATTGCTGGGTCATATGGTAGTTCTATTTTTAGTTTTTTAAAGGAACATCCATACTGTTCTCCATAGTGGCTGTATCAGTTTACATTCCCACCAACAGAGCAAGAGGGTTCCCTTTTCTCCACAACCTGTCCAGCATTTATTGTTTGTAGATTTTTTGATGATGGCCATTCTGACTGGTGTGAGGTGATACTTCATTGTAGTTTTGATTTGCATTTCTCTAATGATTAATGATGTTGAGCATTCGTTCATGTGTTTGTTGGCAATCTGTATATCTTCTTTGGAGAAATGTCTATTTAGGTCTTCTGCCCATTTTTGGATTGGGTTGTTTGCTTTTTGATATTGAGCTGCATGAACTGCTTGTCAATTTTGGAGATTAATCCTTTGTCAGTTGCTTTGTGTGCAAATATTTTCTCCTATTCTTAAGGCTGTCTTTTTGTCTTGTTTATGGTTTCCTTTGCTGTGCAAAAGTTTTTAAGTTTCATTAGGTCCCATTTGTTTATTTTTTTATTATTTCCATTTCTCTAGGAGGTGGGTCAAAAAGGATCTTGCTGTGATTTATGTCATAGAGTGTTCTGCCTATGTTTTCCTCTAAAAGTTTGATAGTGTCTGTCCTTACATTTAGGTCTTTAATCCATTTTGAGTTTATTTTTGTGTACGGTGTTAGGGAGTGTTCTAGTTTCATTCTTTTACATGGAGCTGTCCAGTTTTCCTAGCACCACTTATTGAAGAGGCTGTCTTTTCTCCATTGTATATTCTTGCCTCCTTTATCAAAGATAAGGTGACCATCTGTGCGTGGGTTTGTCTCTGGGCTTTCTATCCTGTTCCATTGATCTATCTTTCTGTTTTTGTGCCAGTACCATACTGTCTTGATTACTGTAGCTTTGTAGTATAGTCTGAAGTCAGGGAGCCTGATCCTCCAGCCTCGTTTTTCTTTCTCAAGATTGCTTTGGCTATTCAGGGTCTTTTGTGTTTCCATAGAAATTGTGAAATTTTTTGTTCTAATTCTGTGAAAAATGCCAGTGGTAGTTTGATAAGGATTGCATTGAATCTATAGATTGCTTTGGGTAGTATAGTCATTTTCACAATGTTGATTCTTCCAATCCAAGAACATGGTATAACTCTCCATCTGTGTCATGTTTAATTTCTTTCATCAGTGTCTTATAATTTTCTTCATACAGGTCTTTTGTCTCCTTAGGTAGGTTTATTCCTAGATATTTTATTCTTTTTGTTGCAGTGGTAAATGGGAGTGTTCCCTTAATTTCTTTTTCAGATTTTTCATCATTAGTGTATAAGAATGCAGAGATTTGTGTGCATTAATTTTGTATCCTGCTACTTTACCAGATTCATTGATTAGCTCTAGTAGTTTTCTGGTAGCATCTTTGGGATTCTCTATGTATAGTATCACATCATCTGCAAACAGTGACAGTTTTACTTCTTCTTTTCCAGTTTGGATTCCTTTTATTTCTTTTTCTTCTCTGATTGCTGTGGCTAAAACTTCCAAAACGATGTTGAATAATAGTGGTGAGAGTGGGCAACATTGTCTTGTTCCTGATCTCATTGGGAATGGTTTCACTTTTTCACCATTGAGGATGATGTTGGCTGTGGGTTTGTCATATATGGCCTTTATTATGTTGAGGTAAATTCCCTCTATGCCTACTTTCTGTAGGGTTTTTTTCATAAATGGGTGTTGAATTTTGTTGAAAGCTTTTTCTGCATCTGTTGAGATGATCATATGGTTTTTCTCCTTCAATTTTTTAATATGGTGTATCGCATTGACTGATTTGCCTATACTGAAGAATCCTTGCATTCCTGGGATAAGCCCCACTTGTTCATGGTGTATGACCCTTTTAATGTGCCGTTGGTTTCTGTTTGCTAGTATTTTGCTGAGGATTTTTGCATCTGTGTTCATCAGTGATATTGGCCTGTAGTTTTCTTTCTTTGTGACATCCTTGTCTGGTTTTGGTATCAGGGTGATGGTGGCCTCGTAGAATGAGTGTGGAAGTGTCCGTCCTTCTGCTATATCTTGGAAGAGTTTGAGAAGGATAGGTGCTAGCTCTTCTCTAAATGTTTGATAGAATTTGTCTGGTCCTGGGCTTTTGTTTGTTGGAAGATTTTTAATCCCGGTCTCAATTTCAGTGCTTGTGATTGGTCTGTTTATATTTTCTATTTCTTCCTGGTTCAGTCTTGGAAGGTTGGGCTTTTCTAAGAATTTTTTCATTTCTTCCAGGTTGTCCATTTTATTGGCATATAGTTGTTTGTAGTAATCTCTTAGGATGCTTTGTATTTCTGCAGTGTCAGTCGTTACTTCTCCTTTTTCATTTCTAATCCGTTGATTTGAGTCTTCTCCCTTTTTTTCTTGATGAGTCTGGCTAATGGTTTATCAATTTTATTTATCTTTTCAAAGAATCAGCTTTTAGTTTTATTGGTCTTTGATATTGTTTCCTTCATTTCTTTTCCATTTATTTCTGATCTGATCTTTATGACTTCTTTCCTTCTGCTAACTTTGCAGGTGTTTTTTTTCTTCTTTCTCTAATTGCTTTAAGTGTAAGGTTAGGTTGTTTATTTGAGATGTTTCTTGTTTCTTGAGTTAGGATTGTATTGCTGTAAACCTCCCTCTTAGAACTGCTTTTGCTGCCTTCCCTAGGTTTTGGGTCATCATGTTTTCATTGTTATTTGTTTCTAGGTATTTTTTTCTTTTGTCTTTGATTTCTTCAGTGATCTCTTGGTTATTTAGTAGTGTATTGTTTAGCCTCCATGTGTTTGTATTTTTTACAGACTTTTCCCTGTAATTGATATCTAGCCTCATAGCGTTGTGGTCAGAAAAGATGCTTGATACAATTTCAATTTTCTTAAATTTACCAAGGCTTGATTTGTGCCCCAAGATATGGTCTATCCTGGAGAAAGTTCCATGAGCACTTGAGAAGAAAGAGTATTCTGTTGTTTTTGGATGGAATGTCCTATAAATATCAAGTAAGTCCATCTTTTTTAATGTAACATTTAAAGTTTGTGTTCCCTTATTTATTTTCATTTTGGATGTTCTGTCCATTGGTGATAGTGTGTTACTGTCAATTTCCCTTTTTATAGCTGTAAACATTTTCCTTATGTATTGAGGTGCTCCTATGTTGGGTGCATAAATATTTACAATTGTTATATCTTCTTCTTGGATCGATCCCTTGATCATTATGTAGTGTCCTTCTTTGTCTCTTGTAATAGTCTTTATTTTAAAGTCTATTTTGTCTGATATGAGAATTGCTAGTCCAGCTTTCTTTTGGTTTCCATTTGCATGGAATATCTTTTTCCATCCCCTCACTTTCATTCTGTATGTGTCCCTAGGTCTGAAGTGGGTGTTTGTAGAGAGCATATATATGGGTCTTGTTTTTGTATCCATTCAGCCAGTCTGTGTCTTTTGGTAGAGCGTTTAATCCAGTTACATTTAAGGTAATTATCGATATGTATGTTCCTATTACCATTTTCTTAATTGTTTTGGGTTTGTTATTGTAGGTCTTTTACTTGTCTTGTATTTCCTGCCTAGAGAAGTTCCTTTTGTATTTGTTGTGAAGCTGGTTTGGTGGTGCTGAATTCTCGTAGCTTTTGCTTGTCTGTAAAGGTTTTAATTTCTCCATCAAATCTGAATGAGATCCTTGCTGGGTAGAGTAATCTTGGTTGCAGGTTTTTCTCCTTCATCACTATAAATATGTCCTGCCAGTTCCTTCTGGCTTGCAGAGTTTCTGCTGAAAGATCAGCTGTTAACCTTATGGGGATTCCCTTGTGTGTTATTTGTTTTTCTTCCCTTGTGGCTTTTAATATGTTTTCTGTGTATTTAATTTTTGATAGTTTGATTAATATGTGTCTTGGCGTATTTCTCCTTGGATTTATCCTGTATGGGACTCTCTGTGCTTCCTGGACTTGATTGACTATTTCCTTTCCCATATTAGGGAAGTTGTTCAACTATAATCCCTTCAAATATTTTCTCCGTCCCTTTCTTTTTTCTTCTTCTTCTGGGACCCCTATAATTCGAATTTTGGTGCATTTAATGTTGTCCCAGAGGTCTCTGAGACTGCCCTCGATTCTTTTCATTCTTTTTTCTTTATTCTGCTCGGCAGTAGTTTTTTCCACTGTTTATCTTCCAGGTCACTTATCCATTCTTCTGCCTCCATTATTATGCTATTGATTCCTTGTAGAGAATTTTTAATTTCATTTATTGTGTTGTTCATCATTGTTTGTTTACTCTTTAGTTCTTCTATGTCCTGGTGAAACGTTTCTCGTATTCTCCATTCTATTTCCACAATTTTGGATCATCTTTACTATCATTACTCTGAATTCTTTTTCAGGTAGACTGCCTATTTCCTCTTCATTTGTTTGATCTGGTGGGTTTTTATCTTGCTCCTTCATCTGCTGTATGTTTCTCTGTCTTCTCATTTTGCTTATCTTACTGTGTTTGGGGTCTCCTTTTCGCACGCTGCAGGTTCGTAGTTCCCATTGTTTTTGGTGTCTGCCCCCAGTGTCTAAGGTTGTTTCAGTGGGCTGTGTAGGCTTCCTGGTGGAGGGGACTAGTTCCTGTGTTCTGATGGATGAGGCTGGATATTGTCTTTCTCGTGGGCAGGACCATGTCCGGTGGTGTGTTTTGGGTTGTCTGTTACTTTAGTATGATTTTAGGCAGCCTCTCTCCTAATGGGTGGGGTTGTGTTTCTGTCTTGCTTGTTGTTTGGCATCGGGTATGCAGCACTGTAGCTTGCTGGTCATTGAGTGTAGATGGGTGTTAGCATTGAGATGGAGATCTCTTGGAGAGCTTTCACCGTTTGATATTATGTGGAGCCGGGAGGTCTTTGGTTGACCAATGTCCTGAACTCGGCTCTCCCACCTCAGAGGTACAGGCCTGACACCCGGCTGGAGCACCAAGACCCTGTCAGCCACCCCGCTCAGAAGAAAAGGGAGGAAAAAAAGAGAAAGAAAGAAAAAATAAAATAAAGTTATTAAAATAAAAATAATTATTAAAAATAAGAAATTTTTAAAATAATAAAAAAAGAAAAAAAAAAGAAAGAAGGAAGAGAGAAACCAAACCAAAAAACAAATCCACCAATGATAACAAATGCTGAAAACTGTACTAAAACAAACAAACAAAAAACAGATAGACAGAACCCCAGGACAAATGGTAAAAGCAAAGCTATACAGGCAAAATCACACAAAGAAGCATACACATACACACTCACAAAAAGAGAAAAAGGAAAAAAAAAAATATATCATTGCTCCCAATGTCCACCACTTCAATATTGGGATGAGTCATTGTCTGTTCAGGTATTCCACAGATGCAGGGTACATCAGGTTGATTGTGGAGATTTAATCTGCTGCTCCTGAGCCTGTTAGGAGAAATACCCCTTTATCTTCTTTGTTCGCACAGCTCCTGGGGTTCAGCTTTGGATTTGGCCCCACCTCTGCATGTAGGTTCCCTGAGAGTGTCTGTTCTTCGCTCAGACAGGACAGGGTTAAGCTAGCAGCAGATTAGGGGTCTCTGGCTCACTCAGGCCAGGGGGAGGGAGGGGTACAGAATGCAGGGCAAGCCTGTGGTGGCAGAGGCCAGCATGACGTTGCAACAGTGTGAGGAGCGCCATGTATTCTCCCGGGGAAGTTGCCCCTCAATCACGGGACCCTGGCAGTGGTGGGCTGCACAGGCTCTCGGGTGGGAAGGTATGGATAGTGACCTGTGCTTTCACACAGGCTTCTTGGTGGCTGCAGCAGCAGCCTTAGTGTTTCATGCCCGTCTCTGGTGTCCATGCTGATAACCGCACCTCACGCCCATCTCTGGAGCTTGTTTAGCTAGTGCTCTGAATCCCCTCTTCTCTCACACCGCGAAACAATGGTCTCTTGCCTCTTAGGCAGTTCCAGACTTTTTCCGAACTCCCTCCTGGCTAGCTGTGGCACACTAGCCCCCTTCAGGCTGTGTTCATGCAGCCATCCCCAGTCCTCTCCCTGGGATCTGACCTCTGAAGCCCAAGCTTCAGCTCCCAGCCCCCACCCGTCCTGGTGGGTGAGCAGACAAGCCTCCCGGGCTGGTGATTGCTGGTTGGCCCCGATCCTCTGTGCGGGAATACCTCCGCTTTGCCCGCTGCACCTCTGTTGCTTGCGCTCTCCTCCATGGCTCTGATGCTTCTTCCCTGTCCACCCCCGTCTCTGCCGGTGAAGGGGCTTCCTAGTTTGTGGAAACTTTTCCTCCTTCACAGCTCCCTCTCCGAGGTGCAGGTCCCGTCCCTATACTTTTGTCTCTGTTTTTTCTTTTTTCTTATGCCCTACTCAGGTACATGGGGAGCTTTTTTTGCCTTTTGCGAACTCTGAGGTCTTCTGCCAACGTTCAGTATGTGTTCTGTAGTTGTTCCACATGTAGATGTATTTCTGATGTATTTGTGGGGAGGAAGGTGATCTCCACGTCTTACTCTTCCACCATCTTGAAGGTCTCACTCCACCATATTATATCTTAACTTCTCAGAATCTACATCAGATTTACTAACTTAATTCCAGTGAGATATGGAAACATTACCCCTATATTGCTCTATTCTCTTTCCTCTTTTGTGAACTATTATTGTTTATAAATATATATCATAATATATATTTTATGTTTATATATTATACACATATCACAAACCCAACAATGAATTGTTGTTAGTATAATTTTTCTTAATTCACATAATTTTATGTGTATTAAAGAAGCTGAGAAAGGAAAAATCGAGCAAGTCTATAGAGTTTGTTATATCAACCTTCCTTTTCATCATTTCTTGCTCTCTTCATTTCTTCCTGTGGATTTGAGTTATCATCTGTTATCATTTTCCTACCCCAAGACAACTTTGCTAACACCCATCTCTTTTGTACTTTTTTTGTCAAACACATTATCTTTCTCTATGTGAAAGGCCTGATAATACAGCTATGTAAATAATGTTTTATACAATTTCTTTTAAAATCAGTTAAGAGAAAAAGGGGAAGAAATATGCAATTATACTGTTTCTTTTAATTACATATTCAACTCTATTATTTTCCTTGTGTTTGTGGATTTGAATTGTCGTTTGGGGTACTTTTATTTATTTCTTTTATTTTTTTATTTTTATTTTTTGCGGTACACGGGCCTCTCACTGTTGTGGCCTCTCCCGTTGTGGAGCACAGGCTCCGGACGCGCAGGCTCAGCAGTCATGGGTCACGGGCCTAGCCGCTCCGCGGCATGTGGGATCTTCCCGGACTGGGGCACGAACCCGTGTCCCCTGCATCGGCAGGCGGACTCTCAACCACTGCGCCACCAGGGAAGCCCCTGGGGTACTTTCTTTTAGTCTGAACAACTTCCTTTAGTATTTCTTGCATGGAATGTCTGCTAGGAACAACTCTGTTCTTGCTTATCAAAGAATATCTTTATTTCACCTTTGTTTTTGAAGGATAGTTTTGCTGAATATAAGATTATTGGTTGACAATTCTTTCAGCACCTTGAATATGTCATCCAACTGTCTCTGGCCTTATTGTTTCTGATGAGAAGTCAGGTGCTAATCTTATTGGCACCTTGTACATGATGAGACATTTTTCTCTTACTGCTTTCAAGATTTTCTCTTTTTCTTTGACTTCCATCATTTTTACCGTATGTCTGGGTGTGGATCTCTTTGTATTTATTCTACTTGGATTTTGTTGAGTGTCTTGGATGAATCATGTTTTTCATCATACTTAGCAAGTTTTCAGGCATTGTTTCTTCAAATTTTTTCTATTCCTTTCTCTTTCTCCTTTCCTTCCCATTGAATTATGTTGGTGTGCTTAATGGTGTCCCACATTTCTCTGAGGCTCTGGTCATTCTCTGCTTTTCTTCAGATTGTATAATCTCTATCAATATAGCCTTATATTTGCTGAGTCTTTCTTCTACTAGTTTAAATATAGTTTTAGCTCCTGTAGTGAATTTTCAGTTTTGTTATTGTACTTTTCAAATCCAGAATTTCAGTTTACTTCTTTAAAAAAAGTAATTTCTGTCTCTTTATTGATATTCTCTATTTGATGAGACGTTGTCATTATAGCTTTCTTTACATCTTTAAGCATAGTTTCTTTTAGTTCTTTGAACATTTTTATTGTGGATGTTTTTAAGTCTTTGCCTGTTAAATCTGTCACCTGGGTTCTCTCACAGTCAGTTTCTGTGCCTGATTTTTTTCCCTACATGTGGGTCACACTTTCCTGTTTCTTTTTTGTGTCTCATAGTTTTTGTTGAAAATTGGACATTTTATAATAATTTCAGGAACCTGGATACTGGTTCCTTATCACTTCTTCAGGTCTTCTTTTGTTGTTGTTTGCTTATTTATTTGTTTAGTGATTCAGACTATTTTGGTGATGTCTTTTTTCCTTTAGTGCCACTCTCAGAGGGAGCAACCTGGGGCATATATGTACAGTCACCCTACATGACAGTGGTTTAATCGGGGTTCTCTTTGTCTCTTTCCCTAATCTCTCTATTAAGCTGTCTGCCTTTTTTGGTATCACATCCAGCTGGTGTGCTTCATTAATTGCTGACTGATTGCTCTATTGTTTTCAACAGTGCCTGAGACATACATGGCTCTGCCGTTTGGCCCAACTAAACTCAGTAAGGGGTCATTTTTGTGGCAAGTATCTGAGGTCTGTTCTAACCCCAAGAGGGCTCTCTTTTCCTGTTTTCTCTGATGAACTACCTGACCTGTCATTTATTGCTCTTTATTAAGAGGAGCTGCCAGCCGCATATTTGCTTATCGCTAAAATTGTTATTGTTTTCAAGAGTGCCTGTAGGCTTGAACTTCCCACACTTTATTTCAAATAATGCCAGTACTTTTGGGGAGAGCATAGAAGCTCTTTGATTTTATGGACTACCTCTGTCTTTGGGGAAAATCTCTAGGCCACTACTCTGGACAATAGGCAGAGTTGGTAGTCTCTGGTCTTCTCAGGTTGCCTCTCCTGACATAGAATATCTGCCCTGTGAGCAAGCTTATATGAGGGTGATTGGTGCTCCCAGTATTTTCCTGGGTTAGAACCTCCTTCTTATGAGGGGAGCTGGTTGAAAGAATGGAATCTTAACCTTTTAGATGCACTCATCAGGAAATTAGAGTCTTCAGTTTGGACTGGAGGAGATGAGAAATGATGGTGGCCTACCCCTCCTGGTAAAGCACCATATCCTTTGATTGGCAGCTGAGGGGAGGAGGAGCTCTGCTTCTTTGTCATGTTCATCTGGAGTGGAGCTTCCATCAGTCTGAGCTAGGATGGGAAGGAATGAGAGAGTAGTGGCTCAAATGTCAGTTTTCACTCTTGTCCTGAAAGTGGAACTCATGGGCTGCAAGAGAAAAGTGGTCAGTTTGGGAACCACAGTTGTCATAAAATGGCTCTTTCATGCTGTGGCAGGAACTCTAGAAATCTGAGGTTAGCTTGCCGTGGCAGCATAGTTGTGAAGGTGATTGACTGAAATTGGGCAGCATTGAAATGGATCTTCTGGAAGTGCAGTCTATGATCTAAGATTCCTTGAAGACTTCTCAAAGCAAGAGAGGCCTACTGTTGGGCGTGACAGGGAGTGTGGGTTTTTTCTAATGCTGACCAGGGTAAGTGGCCCTGAAAGGGGACATTCCAGAAAGAAAACTAATTGGTGTTATTCCCAGAGCTGGGAAACAAGTTGGTCATGGCAGTAGCAGCTGACCTCTGGATTCCTCTGGCTGAACTTTAATCTCTCATGCAGCATCCAGGCAGGGAGTGAGTTGACCTGTGATGGGATCAGGGCCACAACTGGTGGGCTTATGTAGCTGCTGGTGCCCTGTCCAAAGCTCCTGCTGGGCATGTGTAGGCAGATATGATTTCAAATCAAAGGCATATCCAGAGCTGATCTCAGACCACTGTACTGATTGATGATGCAGTGTGGTCCCCATGGGTCAGGATCCTGCTACAAGTGATCAGGATTCTATGGTGGCAGAATTTGCCCTGGAAGATGGCTTGCTGGGCTGGTGACTTTATGTTGGTCTGCCCTTACACGCTTCTAGAGCAGAAAATCAGTGTGATGGGTCTGGTTTCCAGGGATGCAGTAACTGGAATCATATCAGACAAAGAAACTGACCATGCACCTCATGGAGGGAGGCATCCTCTCACAACAGGATGGCCCAAGGGCCACTCAGTACGAGCCAGTCTTGTGCAGTGACTGGTTGGCTCAGGTGTGCCAGGATCAGAGCAGAAGTGATGTGAGCCTGGCTCAGAAAGGACGTGCAATAAATATGGGTGAAAAGGACAAGAAGGTGGGGGACGGAGGAGGTGAAGGGGCTATCCTGTCTCTAAAAGATAGGGCAGAGCAGTACCATAAAAAGAGAGAGCGTGTGACTCCTCTGAATGTCCTGAGGAGGTACTGGGGCATTTCAGCTCCCAACATGTTGTCAGTGTCTGGACTTGCCACGTGGGAACGTTGTTTCTCAGGAATTGAATGCTGAGGTTGGTGGACTTATGGCTCATTGAGCTTCTTGTAAAGACTGTGCTACAGAGCTTAGGACAGTCCAAATGAGTTTGTTATAGGAGACCAGTGGCAGCAGATTAAAATAAATCACCCAGGATGTGGTGACACATTCAGATTAGGAGACCATAGAAATGCTATCTTATTAATCTCTGGATGACAAGGGCACTGCGCGCATTGCAAAGCTTGCTTACAGCATGGCCTCGGGTTTCACCCTGCAACTATCAAGCAGTCCTTCCACTACAACCCGTATGAAGACAGAAAAAGGCAAAAACATATTTAGAAAAATGAAGGAGATAGGCAAACTGTTGTCAAAATTGGCAAGGACTTTCCACTAACTATAAAGAACAGTGGACCTGGATTGGTAAGGGTAGTCAGTGGGCTTTTCAGAGTGGCTAAATCCTACCTGTCTGAAAGAGAGCCGGAAGAAATATTTTCCCATCTCTTGTTTGTCCTTGGCTTTGAATTTTAGAAGATTTATGATACTTAGGAAACTTGTTGGCTGTCCTTCTTGGTTTGGCATTAGCCATTGTTTTATAGCCATTCTACAGCTAACTCCAGGGCAGCCCTGGAGAGAGGTATGGCGGGAGGTATGTTGCTGGTACTTTGTATCTAGCATTGCCCTGTGGACAGAAGGAGGCCTGTAGATCCCTATTTAAGTGTCCTGTCAGTTCAGAATGTACAGTACTGCTCCCTGGGGAGGTACAGGATCCCACCACAGCCTGGTAGAGCCAACTACACAGATGCCTACTGAACATCGTGCTTGTCTGCCTGTCCTCTAGTAGCAGGTCTGAGATGGGATGCTGACTGTTGTGATCAAGGGAGACCTGTTCACCCAAGTCTTGGTGCTGGCTTTAGGTAGACCTCTCCTCATTGCAATTTGAGTATGTACAGAAAACCCATTTGAGGGTCTGAGTTCAAATACTATAGCCTATAAGGGAAAGGATATGCAGAGAAAACATATCTTTGGAAAGGATTTATTTCAGGACCAGAATAAATTTTAGAAAACCGGTATCCTAATGGGATGTAAGAAGATAAGGCTTTACTATGGAAAACAGTATGGAGTTTCCTTAAAAAAATAAAAACAGAACTACCATGTGATCCAGTGATCCCACTCCTGGGCATATATCCAGAAAAGATGAAAACTCTAATTTGAAAAGATACATGCCCCCCAATGTTAATAGTAGCACTATTTCTAATAGCCAAGACATGGAAGCAACCTAAGTGTCCATCAACAGGTGAATGGATAAAGAAGTTGTGGTGTATGTATACAATGGAATATTCCTCATCCATAAAAAATGAAACATTGCCATTTGCAGCAACATGGATGGACCTAGACATTATCATACATTATCATACTAAATGAAGTAAGTCAGACAAATATTGTATGATATCACTTATATGTGGAATCTAAAAAATAATACAAATGATTTTGTTTACAAAACAGAAACAGACTCACAGACATAGAAAACAAACTTATGGTTACCAAAGGGGAAAGGTGGGGAGTGATAAATTATGGGATTAACATATACACACTACTATATATAAAATAGGTAAGCAACAAGGATTTACTGTATAGCACAGGGAACTATATTCAATACCTTATAATAATCTATAATGGAAAATAATCTGAAAATATATAACTGAATCACTTTGCTGTACACCTGTAACTAACACAATACTGTAAATCTACTATACTTCAATAAAAAAGAGAACATTTGGACCTAAACAGATGTCAGAAGTCATAAAAAAAGAAGATAGGACTTTAAGAAGCAAAAGCCATAAGAACTGCAGAATGAGATGTAAAAACAGTAAACTTAAAATAAAAGGGAACTGGTGAGATAATGAAAGCTTATAAAACTAGTTTGCTGTAGCAGAATTAAAATCTACAAGGGAGGCACTACGGAATTGAAACAACGTTACACATTTGAATTAGTGATGTAGAGAATAAATGTGACATGCTTCTTTGGGGGCAAAGGAAGGAAAGAATAGAGTGGTGAGAAAGGAAGTGATAGAAATGGGATACAGAAAATGTAAGTCCAATTTTAGAATCTCTGTAGAAGGAACCCCTCTGCTCAAGTTAGGATAGGGGCATTCATCAAAGATTTTTAATGAATGAAGACTTTCTGGAAGGTTTAAAAAAATCTCAGTTTACCAGATAAAAGGCTTACTGTGTTTTGATCAAAATTCATATACATAGGCCCACAGTTATTTATTCTGGCAAAATTTGTGAATTATAAGAATAATAGGAAAAGTTATACCAGTATTCAAGCAGACAAAACAGGTTACTTAAAAGAAACAAAAATCTGGCAGGCCTGAGTTGTCCATGATACTAAGTCCTAGAAGACAGTGGAGCCAGGACTGCAGTGTTGGGACAAGAAGTGACTGTGCAGCCTTCCCTGGTGGCGCAGTGGTTAAGAATCTGCCTGCCAATGCATGGGACACAGGTTCGAGCCCTGGTCTGGGAAGATCCCACATGCTGTGGAGCAACTAAGCCTGTGCACCACAACTACTGAGCCTGCACTCTAGAACCCATGAGCCACAACTACTGAGCCTGCATGCTGCAACTACTGAAGCCCACGTGCCTAGAGCCTGTGCTCTGCAACAAGAGAAGACGCTGCAATGAGAAGCCCACGTACCGCAACGAAGAGTAGCCCCTGCTCGCCACAACTAAAGAAAACCCACGTGCAGCAACGAAGACCCAGTGCAGCCAAAAATAAATAAATAAATTTATTTAAAAAAAAAAAGTGACTGTGCTCCAAGAATATGACACTCAGACAATTTGTTGTTCACCTGTGAGGGCACCTGATACTCTTAGATATGTAAGAGGTTAGAAACCATACACCCTGCTTGTCCTTCTAGGAAGGATTTCTTTAAAACATAATTGCAGTTGATTATGAGCTGAAGCAAAATTAAAAGATTAGAAATAGGGAGGGCATGATATAAAGAGTTGATGTGGATGATTGAAACTGGTTTAACAGAGTTAAGCCTAACTAATTGGTGCAAATACAGTTCCAAATGGAAAGCAATAATTAAAAAGTTAATTAAAGTTAATTAAAAAGTTAAGCTCAAAGACCTTCCCTTAAATGTAAGGGCTAAAACTATCATGGTCCTAGAAGAAAATATAGGAATAAATCTTTATGACCTTGAATTAGGCAATGGTTTCTTAGATATGAATGATATCAAAAACACAAGCAACCAAAGAAAATAAAGATAAATTGGATTTAATCAAAGTTAAAATATTTTGTGCTTCAAAGGATACCATCAAGAAAGTTAAAGGATAACTCACATGATAGAAGAAAATTTCTCCAAATCATATATCTGATGAGGGACTTGTATCTGGGATATATCCTATAATTCAACTATAAAAAGACAATTCAATTGAAAAGTAGACAAAGGACTTGAAAAGATAATTCTCTGAAGAATATACATATAATTGGCCAGTGATCACATGAAAAAATGCTCAGCATTATTAGACACCAGAGGAATGCAAATCAAAACCACAGTGAGATACCATTTCGTACCCACTTGGATAATTACAATAAAAAAGATGGACAATAACAAGTGTTGGTGGAAATGTAGAGAAATTAGAACCCTCATATGGTGCTGCTGGGAATATAAAATGGTACAGACACTTGAAGAACAGGTTGGCAGTTCCTCAAAAGTTTAAGCAAAGGGTTACGACATGACCTAGCAATTCTACTCCAAGGTATACACCCAAGAGAAATTAAAACATTTATTCACATAAAAACTTATACGTGAATGTTCATAGGAGCATTAGTCACAATAGCCAAAATATGAGAACAACCCAAATGTCCATCAACTGATGAATGGAAAACAAAGTGGTATTCCATGCAATGGAATCTTATTTGGCAACAAAAAGGAATAAAGTACAGATACATGCTGGATGGATGAACCTTGAAAATATTTTCATAAGAGAAAGAAGCTAGAAACAAAAGACCACATATTAAATGATTCTATTTATATGAAATGTTCAGAATAGGCAAACCTATGGAGACAGAAAGTAACTAGTGATTTCCTAGGGTGGGGGTGGTAGAGGACGAAATGGGAAGTGGTCGCTAATGGGTATAATGTTTCATTTTGGGTGATAAAAATGGTCTATTTGTGTCATCATGGTTGTGCAACTCTGAGAATATACCAAAAGCTATTGAATTGTATCCTTAAAATGGATGAATTTTATGGTATGTGAATCATATCTCAATAAAGCTGTTGTAAAAAGTAAGGAAAGGTGTAAAATATAAAGTACTTTAATAATATTCTGTATCTCAAATTTAAGAAATATTTACAAATCAGAAAAGTGGGGGACTTCCCTGGTGGCACAGTGGTTAAGAATCCATCTGCCAATGCAGGGGACATGGATTTGACCCCTGGTTCGGGAAGATCCCACATGCCGTGGAATAACTAAGCCCATGCACCATAACTACTGAGCCTGCTCTCTAGAGCCCGTGAGCCACAACTGCTGAGCTTGTGTGCCACAGCTACTGAAGCCTGCGCATCTAGAGCCCATGCTCTGCAACAAGACAAGCCACCACAATGAGAAGCCTGCACACCGCAACAAAGAGTATCCCCCACTCACAGCAACTAGAGAAAGCCCACGCACAGCAACGAAGACCCAACGCAGCCATAAATAAATAAAGAAAGAAAGAAAGAAAAGAAAAGTGGAAAGGAATCTGGGAGAAAAAAAGGGATGTTAAATTCTTCTCTGCCCAAAGGGAAAGCGAAAGTTCTACTATGTTCTTGACATGGAAAGAATGTTTCCTAAGATTGTAAGGATAGCTTATTGTAGAATTTCTTCCTAAGTACTGGAGATGATAAACTCAGTGAAATATAGCTCACGTAGGAAAATAGAGAAAAGGAACTAAAAACATGACAGAAGATAAAAAATTATCATTTTTATAATAAATATAAAGGCATTAAAACCCTCTATTCAATGACAGAGACTCAGAAATGACACCAAAAAGTTATGGTAAAAGCATGGGTAAAGATTTAAACATCAAATACAATTAAAAGGTGATAGGGGGCTTCCCTGGTGGCGCAGTGGTTGAGAGTCCGCCTGCCGATGCAGGGGACACAGGTTCGTGCTCCAGTCCGGGAAGATCCCACATGCCGCGGAGCGGCTGGGCCCGTGAGCCATGGCCACTGAGCCTGCGCGTCCGGAGCCTGTACTCCGCAACGGGAGAGGCCACAACAGTGAGAGGCCCGCGTACCGCAAAAACAAAAAGTGATAAAATCGAGGAAATACTTATCATAGTACTACAAAAGTCTAATATTCTTCCATTTCTTCTTTCACTTATTTTAAAACTCTTTAGTGCTGTGTCAGCAGCACATGTACTAAAATTGGAACAATACAGAGAAGAGTAGCATGGCCCCTGTGTAAGGATGACACACAAATTCATGAAGCATTCCATATTTTTAATCTAATTTTAAGAAAAGAAACAAATGAGCTTATTTACAAAACAGAAACAGACTTACAGGTATCAGAAACAAACTTATGATTACCAAAGGCGAAACATGGCAGGGAGGCTTAAATTAGGAGCTTGGAATTAACGTACACGCACTACTATATGTAAGATAACCAACAAGACTTAACTGTATAGCACAGGGAACTCTACTCAGTATTCTGTGATAACCTATATGAGAAAAGAACCTGAAAAAGAATGAATACATGTGTATGTATAACTAAATCACTTTTCTGTGCACCTGAAACTAACACAACATTGTAAATCAACTATACTTCAATTAAGTTAAAAAAATAAATGAAAGTAAATAAAATAAAATGAGGTAGTGGTAAGACCACTCCCCCCTCAAAAAAACTATCTACTGAACATCTACAATGTGCTAGGCACTAGGTATGGAGCGATGAATAAACTGGCATGATTCCTGTTCTCACAGCTTCCTGTAGAGTGGAAGAGACTGTTATTAAACACAGAGCAGTTAAATTATTTCAAATTGTGGTTAAGTGCTCCAAGGAAAAGAGAAGTGTGCTCTGGTGACTTAGGTGAAGGGGTCCAAGGACATCCTCATTGAGGAAACGGCATTTGAGTTGTGAGGACAAGTCAGTCAGGTGGCTGTTTGGAAAAGAATTTACCAAATGGAGCTATTGCATGTTCAGAGGCCAGGGTGTGGGGAGGAGATTCAGTGCTTGAACTCATGAAGGCCAGTGTGATTATGTGGTTGCTCCCTACTTGGACTTTAGGGGAAGCCACAGGACGACAGAGGGAGGCCACAGGAAATTGGGAGTGGGGGGTCTTAGTGAATTTGCGAGTTGGCGTAACGAGGGTTTCCATTCCCTCTGCTGTTTGACTGGTTTGCTCATCCTGGTGGAGCCCAAGGCTATTTTACATGTGGAAGTCCAAGGAATGGCTGACGTGGCCATAAAGGAACCACTCACCTCTTGGTGACCCAGTGGGGACATTGGAAGTTTGGGAACCCCACTAGTAAGGGTATCAGGAGAACTGCAGCCATGCTCAGATGAATGTGCCTTTCTGGGCAGGTTCTTTGGCCCTGGAGTGTCCTCGGCATTCGGGAAGGGGGTTCTTTGGGAAAGAGTCATAGTCTGGTGACTGGGTCTAGGCCAAAAGAGGAGCACTTGACTTATTTTACCACCTCTAGGTCTGCTGGTGGGTTATTTGAGCTCTCTCTCCATTTGTTAGGGGACATCTTGGGCTTCTGTGAAACTCAAGGGGCCTTTGGAGGAGTGAAGGATGTCTGATTGTTAACTGCTCTGGAAATATGTGGGCATCCAATATATTTGGAAGAACCCGTGACATCCAAGACAGAACCATAAATTTGTTTTCCCTAAGCTTCTAAAAAGAGGGCAAAGGATTTTTTGATCCTTTTGTTCCTTGTTTATGGACTTCATTCTCTCATTCACTTACACATTCAAAAATAATGACTGAATGCCAACTACGTATGTACCACCCTGCTCAGTGTGGGAGATACAGAGGCGAGAAGGGCAGTCCCCACCCTCAAAACCCAGATACTTGTGGAGATGTATAGCCCACGACCCGAGGCTATGCTGAGCACTATCGGGTATCAGGGGAGGGGTGGAAGGAAGAAGCCTTCACCTATATTTTAGTTTTGTGTTGAAGCAATGAAGAGTTCCTGGTCCAAAGATATGGCCTGCCCTCCTTGCAAAGATGGAGGAATATCTGCGCTGTCTGAAGTTTCTTGTACTTCTTTGCCAAAGATGAAAGGCTATCTGTCAAAAGAAACAATATCCAGGAACCCTGTGGGGGATTCCAGGTGCAGAAGACAAGTTGATTTCTTTTCAGGCTTTTGTTTGTCCCGTCTTGCTCTGGCCGAAACATGGCACGTTAATTAATTTCTCTCTCCAAGCTATGTATTTGGGGGATGTTCTTTTTTTCTCTTCCATCAATTTAGAAGATAAAATCATCAAGCTCCAGTAGGCTAGTGTAATCTTTCAGCAATAGACTTAACTGAAAAGTGGTGGTGAGAAGCACATGATAATTCCAAACATTTGCATGTTTTCTTGAATTTGCCAAATGTATCTTGATGGACCTCTGAGATGACTGTTCTTTCTGGGAATCACACGTTGTCCTGATTGTCCTGACTATGTGGCTATACACACTTCAACTCATGTGAAGGTGACCTGCCCAGTCCACACTTCTTAAGGCAAGAAAGAAGATGGGCATCTGTTATGGACTAAAATGTGTCCCCACTAATCTCTGTGTTGAAGTTCTAACCCCCAGCACCTCAGACTAGGAATGTGTTTGGAAATACGGCCTTTAAAGAAGGGATTATAGTTAAATGAGGTCATTAGGGAGTCCTTGTAAGAAGAGGAAATTTGGACTTAGATGGGTAAAGGGAAGATCTGTGAAGATGAAGACAGAAGGCAGCCATCTGCAAATCAGGAAGAGAGGCCTCAGAAGAAACCAACCCTGCCGACACCTCAGTCTTGGCTTCTAGTCTCCAGAACTGTGAAGAAATAAATGTCTGTTGTTTAAGCCACCCAGTCTGTTACTTTGTAATGGCAACCCTAGCTGACGAATGCAGTATGTTTTACGGGAAACATTTAATATTTAATAGAGGTTGAGACAAGGTTTTAGACTGATGTGAAATAAACCAGAAAACGCAGCCATCTGCCTTACCTTCAGGGAACCCTATGACAGCCATTGTGAAACATTCTTACTGGAATAGGCCCAGCGTCTTTGTTAGATGGTGCTACCTTGCATTTTCCATTTTTCCTGCTTCTTTTTTTCTGGTTGTACAGCTCTGCCCTTTCCTGATACAATGAATAGTGCTTTTCTTCCTTCTCTCCTTCCAGTTGGAAGCCTGCTTTCCCTAGGAGTCTGGGCTGTTTCCTTGACGGTTCTTTCATCTGTGGGGTATTTATAGGACTGTTAAAGTTTTACATGCTTCTCTCCCTCCCTTGAGGGGAGCACCCAGCGCCCGGCCAGCCACAGATTCAGGGTTTGACTGGCACCTGTTGAACAATTATCGTCTTTTCTCAGTTGGTGTGAGGTGGGCGTATTAGAAGCCTTGTTCTTCCTTGCTGACAGTCTGTGACTGGACAGGGAGAGTGGTAGAAACCGAGTGAAGATGGCAGTCTTCTGTGAGCCTGGGTTTTCTTATTGGATGTGTGAGTTTTTTCCATCTCAAGCTTCCTTCAATTCTAGTATTTTCCAGCAGTGTTCCTGTTTCTCTCCTCCCCAGACCTCACCAAAGTCTGTACCATTTCCTCACCTCTCACTTTTTTCCCTTCCCTGGTCTGGTTTCTGCTCCCCTGTCCTCAGCAGCACTCTCCGTAAGACCCACCTGGGTCTGGACCTGGCCCTCTGCTGTGCTGGAGGAGCTGAGCAGCCCCTCCTCCTGAGACTTTATTTTCCCTGCTCCTGTGACGCCGTGCTCTGCTTTCCCTGCACCTCGCCATCCTCCCCCCGCACCTTGCCATCCTCCCCCCGCTTGGTTCCATTTCTTCTCTCCAGTCATGCAGTTTGGAGGTCCCGGAAGGATCGGTCTGGGATAGTTGCTTCCTAGATGCCTATCTCTGATCTTGCCTTTGCTTTTGAGTGCCAAGTCTGCACACTCGACAGCCAACTTGACCTCTCCACTTGGGTACTTTAAAAGCACCTGAAACTAACAAGGCCAAAACTTGCAGTGCTTTTTTTTTCACACCTGGCCCTGTTCCAGGGGTCCCTAATTCAGTGGTTAGCACAACCATACAAACCAGGAGTTATCCTTGATAGCCCTTCTTTACCCACCCAAATATCCCCAGTATTCTTGGTCTCACCTTCTAAGTACCTCCTGAATCTATTTGCTTCCTTTCACTGGCAGTTGCCCCCTTTGTCTAGCTGTGGTCCCTATGTACCTGAGCTCCTGTAGTGGTCATCCAACTAGTGTCCCCACTTCCATGTCCCCCTGGAATCTGTTCTACCCATAACAGCCAGGGTGACACATTGGAAACACAAGCCCTAGATGGCTTCCCACTGCTCTGGGGTTAAAGAAGAAAACTCTGAGCACATTGCATTTGACCCTTCAAGTGTGCCCCTGCCTTATTGCTCAAGCCTCTTGGCCAGCCACACTCTCTCTTGGATCCCTGTGGTTTCTAGAACATGCCATGCTTTCTTCTGTCCCCAGGGCCTATGTACCTGCTGTCCCCACTGCCTGGACTGCTCCCATCTCCTCTCTTCTCACTGCCACTGATTAACTGTTGCTTATGCTCCTAATCTTGGCCCTAGTGTCACTTCCTGATGGAACCCAATCTAAATTGGAACCCCCTTCTTTTTATCCTGTCATAGTATTATCTATTCTTTCTTGCAAACATTTGTTATATTTGTAATTTTTATATATTCATTTGTTCATTTGATTAATGTTTATTCCTCCTAGGTGGTCACCTACATTACCTAGCACATAGTAGGTTCACAATTCAATATTTGTTGACCAAATGAGTATCTTCACAATTCAATATTTGGTGACCAAATGAGTATCTTCACAATTCAATATTTGGTGATCAAATGAGTATCTTCCCACCTCACCCACAGACAGTAGTGCCTGGTTGCTTGGTGCCCACGTGGCTCTGACCATGGGTGGAAAGGTCTGGCAGGGCCAGCTCAGCCTTCTTACCCCTGGTCCTGCTGCCTCCCAGGGTGGGGGGTGTGTGTGTGGGGGACACCTCCTGCCTAATGAAGGGACTGATTTTGGACTCCAAGGTTGATCAGTTCTTCATTCAGCATCTTAACCACAAAAAACCCTATTTTCCACCTTTCTTTGTAAGGAATTTACATGAAAAAAATATGCCTTTTATAAAAGTGACTTGGCCTTGGGGGAAGTTATTTAAAGAATTCATACTTGGAGCGCAAAACTTATTTTTTTCCTTTTAAAAAAAAAAGAGAGAGAAGGCCATTATTTTTCAAGGATATTGGATTTATGCAGCTGCCAAAAGTTCACCTGGCTGGGAGTGCTTCTGCACATGTGGAACCATCGTTTCTAGTTGAAAAGGTAGTTTTTTTGTTTGTTTGTTTGTTTTTAAATAAGCAGACCCTTTGGTTGAAGAAAATAAAAGTGATCAGAAAATAGTTTTTTTGGACCTGATAATTTTCTTGGAAAGCATGTTGTTTGTCTGTGTGTGTGCAAACTTAAAAACGAGACTTGTTGATCAGTTCCGGGAAGATGGCGGAAGAGTAAGACGCGGAGATCACCTTCCTCTCCACAGATACACCAGAAATACATCTACGCGTGGAACAACTCCTACGGAGCACCTACTGAACGCTGGCAGAAGACCTCAGACCTCCCAAAAGGCAAGGAACCCCCCACGTACCTGGTTAGGGCAAAAGAAAAAACTAAACAGAGACAAAAGAATAGGGACGGGTCCTGCACCAGCGGGAGAGAGCTGTGAAGGAGGAAAAGTGTCCACACACTAGGAGCCCCTTCGCGGGTGGAGACTTCGGGAGGCGGAGTGGGGGAGCTTGGGAGCCGCGGAGGAGAGCACAGCAACAGGGGTGCGGAGGGCAAAGCGGAGAGATTCCAGCGCAGAGGATCGGGCCGACCGGCACTCACCAGCCGAGAGGCTTGTCTGCTTGTCCGCCGGGGCGGGCGGGACTGGGAGCTGAGGCTCCGGCTTTTGTCGGAGCGCCGGGAGAGGACTGAGGTTGGCGGCGTGAACACAGCCTGCAGGGCGTTGGTGCGCCGCGGCTGGCCGGGAGAGAGTCTGGGGAGGGGTCTGGACCTGCCGAAGAGGCAAGAGACTTTTACGTCCCTCTTTGTTTTCTGGTGCACGAGGAGGGGGGATTGGGAACGCTGCTTGGGAGAGCTCCGAGACAGGCGCGAGCCGCGGCTAAGAGTGCGGAGCCCAGAGACGGACATGGGACGCTAAGGCCGCTGCTGCCGCCGCCAGGAGGCCTGTGTGCGAGCGCAGGTCACTAGCCACACGCCCTTCCGGGGAGCCTGTGCAGCCCGCCGCTGCCGGGGTCCCGGGATCCGGGGACGGCTCCCCCGGGAGAGCGCACGGCGCGCCTCAGGCTGCAGCATCACGCCGGCCTCTGCCGCTGCAGGCCCGCCCTGCACTCCGTGACCCTCCCTACCCCCCCGGCCTGGGTGAGCCAGAGCCTCCGAATCAGCGGCTCCTTTAACCCCGTCCTGTCTGAGCAAAGAACAGACGCCCTCCGGCGACCTACACGCACAGGCGGGGCCAAATCCAAAGCTGAGCCCCTGGGAACTGTGAGAACAAAGAAGAGAAAGGGAAATCTCTTCCAGCAGCCTCAGAAGCAGCGGATTAAAGCTCCACAATCAACTTGATATACCCTGCATCTGTGGAATACCTGAATAGACAACGAATCATCCCAAATTAAGGAGCCCTGTGGATGAAAGGCTCTTGGTGCTGCAGCCAGGACTCAGTGCTGTGCCTCTGAGGTGGGAGAGCCAACTTCAGGACACTGGTCCACAAGAGGCCTCCCAGCTGCACATAATATCAAACAGCAAAAATCTCCGAGAGATCTCCATCTCAACGCCAGCACCCAGCTTCACTCAACGACCAGCAAGCTACAGTGCTGGACATCCTATGCCAAACAACTAGCAAGACAGGAACACAACCCCACCCATTAGCAGAGAGGCTGCCCAAAATCATAATAAGTCTACAGACACCCCAAAACACACCACCAGACGTGGACCTGCCCACCAGAAAGACAAGATCCAGCCTCATACACCAGAACACAGGCACTAGTACCCTCCACCAGGAAGCCTACACAACCCACTGAACCAACCTTAGCCACTGGGGACAGACACAAAAAACAACAGGAACTACGAACCTTCAGCCTGCAAAAAAAAAAAAAGGAGACCCCAAACACAGTAAGATAAGCAAAATGAAAAGACAGAAAAACACACAGCAGATGAAGGAGCAAGATAAAAACCCACCAGACCTAACAAATGAAGAGGAAATAGGCAGTCTACCTGAAAAAGAATTCAGAATAATGATAGTAAGGTTGATCCGAAATCTTGGAGATAGAATGGACAATAGAATGGACAAATTGCAAGAATCAGTTAACAAGGACCTAGAAGAACTAAAGATGAAACAAGCAACGATGAACAACACAATAAATGAAATTAAAAGTACTCTAGATGGGATCAATAGCAGAATAACTGAGGCAGAAGAACGGATAAGTGACCTGGAAGATAAAATAGTGGAAATAACTACTGCAGAGCAGAATAAAGAAAAAAGAATGAAAAGAACTGAGGACAGTCTCAGAGACCTCTGGGACAACATTAAACGCACCAACATTCGAATTATAGGGGTTCCAGAAGAAGAAGAGAAAAAGAAAGGGACTGAGAAAATATTTGAAGAGATTATAGTTGAAAACTTCCCTAATATGGGAAAGGAAATAGTTAATCAAGTCCAGGAAGCACAGGGAGTCCCATACAGGATAAATCCAAGGAGAAATACGCCAAGACACATATTAATCAAACTGTCAAAAATTAAATACAAAGAAAACATATTAAAAGCAGCAAGGGAAAACAACAAATAACACACAAGAGAATCCCCATAAGGTTAACAGCTGATCTTTCAGCAGAAACTCTGCAAGCCAGAAGGGAGTGGCAGGACATATTGAAAGTGTTGAAGGAGAAAAACCTGCAACCAAGATTACTCTACCCAGCAAGGATCTCATTCAGATTTGATGGAGAAATTAAAACCTTTACAGACAAGCAAAAGCTGAGAGAGTTCAGCACCACCAAACTAGCTCTACAACAACTGCTAAAGGAACTTCTCTAGGCAAGAAACACAAAAGAAGGAAAGGACCTACAATAACAAACCCAAAACAATGAAGAAAATGGGAATAGGAACACACATATCGATAATTACCTTAAATGTAAATGGACTAAATGCTCCCACCAAAAGACACAGATTGGCTGAATGGATACAAAAACAAGACCCATATATTTGCTGTCTACAAGAGACCCACTTCAGACCTAGAGACATATACAGACTGAAAGTAAGGGGATGGAAAAAGGTATTTCATGCAAGTGGAAACCAAAAGAAAGCTGGAGTAGCAATTCTCATATCAGACAAAATAGACTTTAAAACAAAGACTATTAGAAGAGACAAAGAAGGACACTACATAATGATCAAGGGATCAATCCAAGAGGAAGATATAACAATTGTAAATATTTATGCACCCAACATAGGTGCACCTCAATACATAAGGCAAATACTGACAACCATAAAAGGGGAAATCGACAGTAACACATTCATAGTAGGGGACTTTAACACCCCACTTTCACCAATGGACAGATCATCAAAAATGAAAATAAATAAGGAAACACAAGCTTTAAATGATACATTAAACAAGATGGACTTAATTGATATTTATAGGACATTCCATCCAAAAACAACAGAATACACATTTTTCTCAAGTGCTCATGGAACATTCTCCAGGATAGATCATATCTTGGGTCACAAATCAAGCCTTGGTAAATTTAAGAAAATTGAAATTGTATCAAGTATCTTTTCTGACCACAACGCCATGAGACTAGATATCAATTACAGGAAAAGATCTGTAAAAAATACAAACACATGGAGGCTAAACAATACACTACTTAATAATGAAGTGATCACTGAAGAAATCAAAGAGGAAATCAAAAAATACCTAGAAACAAATGACAATGGAGACACAACGACCCAAAACCTGTGGGATGCAGCAAAAGCAGTTCTAAGGGGGAAGTTTATA
Source organism: Leucopleurus acutus (assembly GCF_964270905.1). NCBI lineage: Eukaryota > Metazoa > Chordata > Mammalia > Artiodactyla > Delphinidae > Leucopleurus > Leucopleurus acutus. Next base: position 152,700,658 of record NC_139142.1, read on the forward strand.
GCAATACAAGCCCACCTTAAGAAGCAGGAAGCATCTCGAATAAACAACCTAACCTTGCACCTCAAGCAATTAGAGAAAGAAGAACAAAAAAACCCCAAAGCTAGCAGAAGGAAAGAAATCATAAAAATCAGATCAGAAATAAATGAAAAAGAAATGAAGGAAACAATAGCAAAGATCAATAAAACTAAAAGCTGGTTCTTTGAGAAGATAAACAAAATAGATAAACCACTAGCCAGACTCATAAAGAAAAAAAGGGAGAAGACCCAAATCAATAGAATTAGAAATGAAAAAGGAGAGGTAACAACTGACACTGCAGAAATAAAAGAGATCATGAGAGATTACTACAAGCAACTCTATGCCAATAAAATGGACAATCTGGAAGAAATGGACAAATTCTTAGAAAGGCACAACCTGCCAAGACTGAATCAGGAAGAAATAGAAAATATGAACAGACCAATCACAAGCACTGAAATTGAAACTGTGATTAAAAATCTTCCAACAAAGAAAAGCCCAGGACCAGATGGCTTCACAGGCGAATTCTATCAAACATTTAGAGAAGAGCTAACACCTATCCTTCTCAAACTCTTCCAAAATATAGCAGAGGGAGGACCACTCCCAAACTCCTTCTACAAGGCCACCATCACCTTGATACCAAAACCAGACAAGGATGTCACAAAGAAAGAAAACTACAGGCCAATATCACTGATGAACATAGATGCAAAAATCCTCAACAAAATACTAGCAAACAGAATCCAACAGCACATTAAAAAGATCATACACCATGATCAAGTGGGGTTTATTCCAGGAATGCAAGGATTCTTCAATATACGCAAATCTATCAATGTGATAAACCATATTAACAAACTGAAGGAGAAAAACCATATGATCATCTCAATAGATGCAGAGAAAGCTTTTGACAAAATTCAACACCCATTTATGATAAAAACCCTGCAGAAAGTAGGCATAGAGGGAACTTTCCTCAACATAATAAAGGCCATATATGACAAGCCCACAGCAAACATCATCCTCAATGGTGAAAAACTGAAAGCATTTCCACTAAGATCAGGAACAAGACAAGGTTGCCCACTCTCACCACTCTTATTCAACATAGTTTTGGAAGTTTTAGCCACAGCAATCAGAGAAGAAAAGGAAATAAAAGGAATCCAAATCGGAAAAGAAGAAGTAAAGCTGTCACTGTTTGCAGATGACATGATCCTATACATAGAGAACCCTAAAGATGCTACCAGAAAACTACTAGAGCTAATCAATGAATTTGGTAAAGTGGCAGGATACAAAATTAATGCACAGAAATCTCTGGCATTCCTATATACTAATGATGAAAAATCTGAAAGTGAAATCAAGAAAACACTCCCATTTACCATTGCAACAAAAAGAATAAAATATCTAGGAATAAACCTACCTAAGGAGACAAAAGATCTGTATGCAGAAAATTATAAGACACTGATGAAAGAAATTAAAGATGATACAAATAGATGGAGAGATATACCACGTTCTTGGATTGGAAGAATCAACATTGTGAAAATGACTCTACTACCCAAAGCAATCTATAGATTCAATGCAATCCCTATCAAACTACCACTGGCATTTTTCACAGAACTAGAACAAAAAATTTCACAATTTGTATGGAAACACAAAAGACCCGGAATAGCCAAAGCAATCTTGAGAACGAAAGAAGGAACTGGAGGAATCAGGCTCCCTGACTTCAGACTATACTACAAAGCTACAGTTATCAAGACGGTATGGTACTGGCACAAAAACAGAAAGATAGATCAATGGAACAGGATAGAAAGCCCAGAGATAAACCCACGCACATATGGTCACCTTATCTTTGACAAAGGAGGCAGAAATGTACAGTGGAGAAAGGACAGCCTATTCAATAAGTGGTGCTGGGAAAACTGGACAGCTACATGTAAAAGTATGAAATTAGATCACTCCCTAACACCGTACACAAAAATAAGCTCAAAATGGATTAAAGACCTAAATGTAAGGCCAGAAACTATCAAACTCTTAGAGGAAAACATAGGCAGAACACTCTATGACATAAATCACAGCAAGGTCCTTTTTGACCCACCTCCTAGAGAAATGGAAATAAAAACAAGAGTAAACAAATGGGACCTAATGAAACTTAAAAGCTTTTGCGCAGCAAAGGAAACCATAAAGAAGACCAAAAGACAACCCTCAGAATGGGAGAAAATATTTGCAAATGAAGCAACTGACAAAGGATTGATCTCCAAAATTTATAAGCAGCTCATGCAGCTTAATAACAAAAAAACAAACAACCCAATCCAAAAATGGGCAGAAGACCTAAATAGACATTTCTCCAAAGAAGATATACAGAGTGCCAACAAACACATGAAAGAATGCTCAACATCACTAATCATGAGAGAAATGCAAATCAAAACTACAATGAGATATCATCTCACACCAGTCAGAATGGCCATCATCAAAAAATCTAGAAACAATAAATGCTGGAGAGGGTGTGGAGAAAAGGGAACCCTCTTACACTGTTGGTGGGAATGTAAATTGATACAGCCACTGTGGAGAACAGTATGGAGGTTCCTTAAAAAGCTACAAATAGAACTACCATATGACCCAGCAATCCCACTACTGGGCATATACCCTGAGAAAACCATAATTCAAAAAGAGTCATGTACCAAAATGTTCATTGCAGCTCTATTTACAATAGCCCAGAGATGGAAACAACCTAAGTGTCCATCATCGGATGAATGGATAAAGAAGATGTGGCACATATATACAATGGAATATTACTCAGCCATAAAAAGAGACGAAATTGAGCTATTTGTAATGAGGTGGATAGACCTAGAGTCTGTCATACAGAGTGAAGTAAGTCAGAAAGAGAGAGACAAATACCGTATGCTAACACATATATATGGAATTAAAAAAAAAAAATGTCATGAAAAACCTAGGGGTGAAACAGGAATAAAGACACAAACTTACTAGAGAATGGACTTGAGGCTATGGGGAGGGGGAAGGGTAAACGGTGACAAAGCGATAAAGAGGCATGGACATATATACACTACCAAACGTAAGGTAGATAGCTAGTGGGAAGCAGCCGCATAGCACAGGGAGATCAGCTCGGTGCTTTGTGACCGCCTGGAGGGGTGGGATAGGGAGGGTGGGAGGGAGGGAGACGCAAGCGGGAAGAGATATGGGAATATATGTATATATATAACTGATTCATTTTGTTGTGAAGCTGAAACTAACATACCATTGTAAAGCAATTATACTCCAATAAAGATGTTAAAAAAAAAAAAAACAAAAAACGAGACTTGTTGTTCATGCTTCCTCCTCCAGTACTTTCTCCATGTTGACTATGAATCTGTAAGGTGCTGTCCTCGGGTCTTTGGATGTGGCAGTGATAGGTTGTTGGGAAATCTATGGCACACACTGATGCTTGCATTTCCTTCACAGGGCACCCCATTGATTGGTTTTCGTTAAAGATGACTCAGGATGAAGGGCAGCATTCCTGTCTATGGCAGGGTTCTGCAGTGTGGAAGTGCATATCCAATATCTTAATATTTCCATGGTGAAGAAATAAATCCTTATTTCGAGAACTGGGAGGAGTCCTTGAAGCTTGAATGAAATATAGGAATTAGTTCTAGGACTGACCCTCTCATTTTAGGCTATATCAGTTTGTGTCTAGTTAGGAAAACAGAAACTGTGCTAGGTATTTCTAATTATGAGATTTAACACAGGGAATTGGTTACTTCAGTGTCAAAGTCTGAATGAGCAAAAGTGGAGCTGAGGTAACCCAGGTAATAGTTATCACCCCAGGGCTGGGGAAAGAAAAGAGAAAAGGTGGCATTTCCAAGACCACAGGGCTTGCAGCAGTGGTCTGTGGGACTGGGGCTCAGACCTGTGAGGGACATCAGACCACCAATGAGGTACAACCAAGCAGGTGTCTCTATGGATGTACCTCTGAGGGAGATGAGGAGGCTTGTCTGGGAGTTCCCCAGGAGCTGGAGGCTAGAGCCACAGCTACCGAATACTGCTGGAACAATGCCACCCTGAGCTGAAACACAGGAGCCCATTCTCCCCATCTCCTGCCTTCCAGTCTCCCTCCAGCGCCTCCTGTTGGCAGAGCTGAACAGGAAGCCAGCTAGCAAGGGAGTCCAGGAACTAGTTTACAGGCCCCCAACCCCAGAGTGGAGCACAGAAGAGAGGGCTGGGAGAAAAAGGGCAAATAACTGGTGCACAGGAAATGGATACCTTTCTGTTAAGTGGCACTTTCAACGGCATCAAGATCAGGCCCAGGTGAATTTTCAGAGTTCCCAACTCCCACCCTGAAGGTATTTTTATTACATCTCATGGCTGCTTATTTTGGGAGAGTTAAAGACAAAAGATAGTGGGGCTATTGGACATGCAGTTGAAACCACACATCTTACCATTTTTCATGCTGTGGCAGCGGTGGCTTTGGTTCCTTGAAAATGGGTTGGTGTGGCCATGGCGGGGGTGTCTGTACACAGAAATCTCGCTTGTGGCGACAATCGGTCTCTCCTCCAAGGAGTGTGACTGTCTGTTTTCCATCTTAATGAGAAACATTTGATTTCCATTCTTCTATCCTGTGTGAAATGTCATTAATGTTTCATGGTTTAAATAGCTGATTTCATGTACAGTCATGTTTTGTGTTCTATCATATTTCTGATGATTAAAATATTCTGCCCTCTGGAATGTTGGGAGGTTACATTGGGATGTTGAGCAGGAGTTATAAGCCACTCCTCTTGAAACTGATATTTTTGTATAATTATAACTTATTGTTGCATGATTGAGGATGTCCTTAGAGAAACTCTTTCATGCCCCTACCCAGTAAGAAATGTCGAAGACAACAAGTTGATTGGTGAGTGTCTAGACCAGAGGTCCTGATCAGACCCTGTAGGGTGCATACAAGATGGGCTTCCCTGGTAGCGCAGTGGTTGAGAGTCCGCCTGCTGATGCAGGGGACATGGGTTCGTGCCCCAGTCCGGGAAGATCCCACATGCCGCGGAGCAGCTAGACCCGTGAGCCATGGCCACTGAGCCTGCGCGTCCAGAGCCTGTGCTCTGCAAAGGGAGAAGCCACAACAGTGAGAGGCCTGCATACCGCAAAAAAAAAAAAAAAAAAAAAAAAAAATCCACTATTGGTTCTGGGTCATGCATGCAAAGTTTAAAAATTAGCATTTAGACCCTAGTAGTTAACAGCAATAATAGTAATGTAATAATAAGTATAGAAATAAGACTAACAGCATCATTTGAGTGTGCTTATTATATACCTGACCCTGTGTTAGTTTCCCCACATCCACCCTAAGAGAACAGAATAATTATCCCCTTGTTTTAGAGATGAGGAAGCTTGCCCCTGGCCACCCCAGCACGAGCAGACTCTACCCAGCTCTGTTGGATGTCACAGCTGGGCTCCTCACAATTAGAGTTGTCCCCTCCTCCTTAGGTGGAGGGAGTACTGTGTGAGAATTCAATTTTAGGACATTTAGGTTAAGTTCCTTGAAACTTAATCTTGTTATTAATTAGGAATTTCAAAGAGTTAAAAAAATTCACTCAATTAAGTGTAATTCTCGAATGTTATGTTCCTACTATGCACCAGGCAGTGCTCGGCGCTTTGGTGGGTCCAGAGGGTGATGTTTGGGTCCTTAAGCTCACAGTCTAGCCCAGAAGGCGAGCATAGACCCATGTTAGACTATAACATGGATGGGAGTTTGGAGTTTGCAGGATTGCTGCAGGGGATTCAGGGGGCACTCCAAGCACCTCAGAGTTGGCTGTCCAGGTCCTCCACCTGCAGTGGGCCATGGTGGGGGTGGGGGGCGGTCACTTGGGCAAGCTGCATGGACCCCAGAGCTCCAGTCTCCTGCTTAGTCTGGTCTGAGAGGTTTTACTGTTCTCATGGCTACTTCTGTTTTCTAGTTTTGAATTAGTTTTCGGTAGGTACAGAAAAAAGAAAAGTCCCATCCACGTGTCCTGCATGGCAGCCCAGCCAGTTCAGGCGGGGGAGCTGTAGACCCTTGTGCCTTGGGTGGGCTGTGCCACCGAGTGAACAAGGGGACCCTGCCTGCCGAGCAGCACCCCTCTTATTCCGGAAGCCAGTGTCACCATCTGTGCTCTCACCTCTTCTTTCTAACTCAGACCACCTGTCATCCCCCTTTCTTGGTTCTGCTGCCCCACTCTTGCCCTCCTGTTATGTTGGCTGCTGGGCCCTTGGTCCTTCTGGGTGCTCTCACTGCCCCCTCCCCTGTGGACTGAGGGATCACTTGAGGCTGCCGACTTGGAACACGCAGTGGAATTTCTTTGGAATTCCCTTTGATGAGTGTTTTTAATTTTCCGTCCTTCAGTGTTATAGAAGGGACTGAGGGATCACTTGAGGCTTCTGATGGGTTTGCCTTTGTCCTGCCCACTAGAGAGCTGGAGAAAACCCATGGTTAATGCAGCTAAAAGAATACGTGATTCTGGACTCTTCCCCAGGTTCTGGTTGTCCACCGTGCTAGTGTACCCAGGTGGGGACGTTCTTGATCTGGACCTTGAGTGCTGTGTGTGGGAAATGTTTATTTTTCTGTCTTGAATGACAAGTTCAGGTTAAGTCTGCATCTCCCTGTTGACTCTGTAAGCATGTTTGACACCTGCTACCTAGTTCCTAGTGGTGGAGACTCATCTTTGTCTTCTCAGCCTGAAGAGCCCAGTGCCCTTGGGAAGCTGTCTCCACTTCCTCCACCATGTCTGCTTTCCCTCTAATTTGCTTCTGCAGCTGGCAGTGCTCCTTTGGCACAAAGAGTAACCTGAGGTCTTCTCTGGTGATGACATTATAGAATCAGACATGCAAGGATCCTCCTTGTGCAGCGGGACGTAGAGTAATTTCAGGGCTGGCTTCTGCCGTTTGAACTCTCATACCAAATATTTTGTGATTTATGCATTGGTTTTCCCTAGTGAATACCTAAATACTCTATTGTTGTTAAACTAAAGAAATATCTATACTATATAGAGCTTGGCAGTTCATAACTGAGCTTATTTTTTACTTTACCAAGAGCAGAACTAACAACTACAGGAAATTATGTATTTGCTCAGCATTTTCATCAGTCTCCAAACTCTTAGAATAAGTAATATATAATTTGAATATGCTAAAAGTACAACATTTAGAATGCCATTGTTTTCTTCCTTGTCTTTTTCTCTCCCGCATCTTGTTCCAAACAAGATTCAGGGTAACTTGCATAAACACACACAGTTTTCTTTTTAATGGATAATTGAGGCAAAAGGAAAATAAATGTAAGAAAAATATGAAGCCAGAGATTGAAAATCTACCAAGTCAGCACCAAACCCCAGCAATGTGCTGGCAAAAGAAACTGCTGGGCTGGACTTGGGAATGATCCCCAGTGTCTGTGACAACAGGAGAGGGCCTGGGGCCTTGCAGGTTGTGGTCTGTCCTCATCAGTGGGGTGAGGGCCGCCTCCCTTGTTCCCACAGTGGAGGGAGACAGCTAATGACCGAGTGAGCTTGGAGGGCCCCCAGGTGGCTGCACGCCTGCCTGGCCTGAACTTTGACTTCTCCTGTGAGGTCTAAATCCAGCACCCATGTTATTATGAAATTGGTGTTTTTCTTCTTGCTTTTCAATATGCTTATAATCTGTGAATATTTGTATTGATGAAACTTTGTTTATTAGGGTATATTTATGCAGTTCATGGAATTAAAAGTGAAAATAGATTATGATTCGGTTTTCCCTGTAGGAAAGGAAGAACCATCAGAAGTGATGGCTCTAGAGCTTTGCTGGTGGAGGTGTTGCTGGGAGCAGGGAGAGAAGAGGAGGGTGAGCTTCCCTCCCCTTCCACCCCTGTTCCCACCTGCAGGGATAGGGAATGCAGGTCCTCGGTCTCTTACCTGCTATTACCCAATCCAGGCTTTTGGACAGACTGTTGAGCATCTTTATTGTTTCACTGCAGAAAGAGTGGTGCCTTTGATGAGGGCTTGTTGCCCTAGACTTCACTGGAGTGGGTATTCAGTATGTGGCCCGGGCACCGCATTGCCTTTTGAAATCTGAAAAATTTTGATCTCCTGAAACGCACCTAGCAGTGGGGCTCTGAATCGAGGCTTGGGGCCTCTCCTCTTGTGCTTGGGACAGAACAGAGCCCTGGGGTATGTGGGGGTCACCAGCCAGCCTAGCGTGGTTGTGACGTGACAGCCCCAGTTAGCAGTCCTTGGTGAGGGGGGCTCAGGTAAGAGCACACATGGCCCGGGAGCTGGCTGTGTAGTTGCTGCTGTTGCTCAAGGGCCTGGTGCGAGTGGAGGCCATCTGAGCGGAAGGAGCCGTCACTGAAGGCTGCTTCTCCTGGTCAGGCCCTGCAGCAGCCAAGTTGGTATACAGCATCCTTTCCCGCTGAGTTTTCTGTGGCCTTTCCCATCCCCATGTTTTAAGTTCAGACAACAGCGAGGAGCATGTTCGCACCCAAAGCCAATGCAAGCGGGAGAGTCAGAGCTGCTGGGTGAAGCCTGAGTTCTAGGGCCGAATTTACCCCTGCCCAGTGCTTGACTTCAGCTTTGTGGGAAAGAGGGATTTCACTCTCTCATTCATCCATGTATTCATTCATTCACTCACTCAAGTATACATTCATTCAGTGAGTGTTTATTTCACAGCATTTGCTGGGCCTGGGGCTGGGGGCAGTGAAAGGGACAGATGAGGTAGTTGTAGTGCAAACCCTTTAAAAACCACAGAGCACCTGACTGTTGTGTTTTACCTGTGACTGAGTGTTCTGGGCATATGTTAACATGCAGCATTTTACCCTTTATGATACCCTGTTTATTAGCTCTCCAAGGTCCATCAGGGAGGGAGGGGCAGGTCTTGTTTGTTTCTACTTGAAAGGGTGATGCCCAGTGCATCATTTTGATGTGTGAAATGTCCAGGGGGTGATCTGCTCCTCTGGTGGCGAGTGCTGGGCTACCTTTCTTAGTACTCCCCTCTTACGTGTTTAAGCTCGCCATCTTCCAGAGAAATGTCAGTAGTGCATCCTTTAGACCCTGCTAAAAATGCAGCTCTTTTCATACAGGAACCAGAAAATATAGACATGGTGTGAAAACAAGCAGCCAGTGTGGGGAAGAGCTGCAGAGGAGTTCATGAGTTGGGATGCTGAGAGATGGGCAATAAATCCCAACTTTGGGAGGAGCTGAGGCACAGTTTGGCTTGTGGTCGCCTGGGAGAATGTGGGTGAGCTCATTATAGCAAAGCTCCTGCTTGGGTGGCCCTTTAGTTCTGCTGCTTTAAAATGTGGCTGACATGGCTCATCACAAATTCCAAGATGGACAGGTTGGCCTGATCCAGGCAGTGAGCACCTGGCAGGCATGCTGAGCCCAGGATTTGGAGGTCACCCATGGTCCACCTTCCTCGTGTTCCGAGACGACCCGTTGGTGAATATGGGTGTAGGTCCAGAGAGAGATCCTCAAAGAGGGGCCTCTTTCATTTTGGCCATGTACAAAGGCAGTACCATCTGACACCTTACCTTTTAACTTAGAATAGACCCTGCCTTCCCGAATTCGATTCCTGAGGCCTGGAAGTCTCCATGGGAGGTGGGCCTGGCTTTGGGGAGGAGGGAACCACCCTGCAGGTTGACAAGACATATATATAGATTTATATCTGCTTCTCTCTACATCACTAAATAATCTTCACAGTTGTACTTTTCATGGCTGCCTGCTGTTTTACCATTGTTGGCTTTCTCTGTGGTTGGATTTTAGGTTGTTTTTCAGTTTGTCTCACTGCACGGACTATTCTTGTTTGTACACTATGACCCATAGTTCAGTTTTTTCTTATAGTATGCATCTTTGGTTCTGGAATGATTGGGTCACTGTATGAGGGTTGGGTTTACTGCATGGAAGTTGTAGCAGAGCTGGCTTCCGTGTGAGCTGGTATAAAGATGGAAAAAATCGCTATCAAATTAAGGAACTGCCTTTCTATTCACATTCGGATTCTGAAAGTGCACGTTATTCATATCAACCTTTGATGTTAGTCAGAGGCGTTTGCACCCACAAATCTGTGTGTCAGTCCTCACATGGCAGCTTTGAGCGTCCAGACATCCTGACGTGGGCTCAAAATAATGACCATAGCTGTTTAGCAAGTAAGATCTTCTAGGAAATCAGTTAATCTGAGGGAAGTCAGTGGAGAATTACTTACTGTTTACTAATACCTTCCCTGTGGTAAGGAAAGAACAAACTCCAATCTTGGCCTGGATGTGTGTGTCCTGTTTTTTTTGAAATACTGCTTTTGTGCCTGCTAAAGTTTGTAGCTCCTTATTTGTGACTCTCAGCGTGGTCTCTGGACTGCCCTCTTCCAGGCCCCTGCTCATTGGCCCAGCAGTGGGTCATGGTGCTTTCAGAAAGCCTGGGGGTCTGTATCATTAACCCTACCCGCTGGGCCCAGGCTTCCTTTTCCTCCACAGACTGTGCTGTTCTCCCTGTTCCCTGCAGGGACAGGTTTTCTATTCTGTACTCTTTGGCCCCATCTGCCCCATCGCTGCCACAGTGGGTGGGTGTGACCCTCGTGACATCTGGCCCCCAGGCATGCAGGCTCAGCCTCGGCAGCAGAGGGCAATGGACGCTGGGCCTGGCCACTGGCCGGGGAAGACTGACCATTCTCTTGGGGAGGCTTGATGGAAGGCCTGTTCACTGAGTGGACAGGAAGCCAATACACTAAAGGGCTGCACAGATGTCTCTATTGTTTTCTAGAAAAGAAGAAGCCGAGGAGGGGCTGGCCATCACGAGACTGGCGGGAGCGGAGGAATGCCATCCGGCTGACCACCGAGCACACAGTGGAGACGCTGGTGGTGGCCGATGCTGACATGGTGCAGTACCATGGGGCCGAGGCCGCCCAGAGGTTCATCCTCACTGTTATGAACATGGTGAGTCCGGGACCAGCACCTGACCAGGGGTTTTGCTTCCTCTTGGACGAGCACTCTGCATGTGGGTGCTGGCCATCTTCTCCTGGCGGGGAGGGATGGGGACATACACAGCCTTGTGACCCCTGGGCAACATGGAGTGCAGGGGGCTGGGAGGTGCCCCCAGGGAGAGGCCTGACTCGCCAGCCTGGGCTGGTGTGGGGTCAGCGCCCGAGTCTGCTCAGTGATGGGAGTCTGTCTGCACTCCTCACCAGAGGCCTCCCAAGACCCTTTCTATGGGTAAATGCCCCTCCAAGGGGATGCAACGCTAAGTCAGTCCCTGATCTAAGGAGCCAACAGTCTCATAGGAGGAATCAAGATCAGACTTTAATATAAAACAGAGCTTGTCGTGCGCAAGGAAGAGAGATTATCTAGTTGAGGGAACCAAGGAAGCAACCTATGTCTACATCTGATTTGTTGAATGAGGAGTGAGGGAGACCTTCACTTGGTGAGTAGGTTGGGGAGGGACCTCATGCCTCAGATTTTAGATGCAGGTGGTTGTTTGCACAGAAGGATGTTTGTGTGCATCCCAACTCCACCCATCTATCCACTCTCCTAACAAGCATTTTTGAAGACCTCCTGGCATTGTGTTAGTTGCTGGGGGGACAAATGCCAAAAGACCTGGTCCTTCCCTCAGGAGGCAGTGGTGTCACAGATGGGTGGAGTGTCTGTGTTTCAGTAGACATCTCTGCAGGGAGCATTGGGGGCTGGGTGGAGGGCTGGGGAGTGATCACCCCACAGCATGGAGGCTTCATGAAAGAGCTGACCCTTCAACTGTGTTTGCCAGATGGGGGAGCGGTGGCAGGTCATGCAGGGGATGCCGCAGGAGCTGCATCTGGGGGAGGGCAGGTGGTGTGATGTGGCTGCAGTAGGGAGTGGAGCAGCCTTAATGTGGGGACGTGCATAGGGTCAGGATGTTGGCGGGGGGTAAGGCATCCCTAGGAGCGGAGCCGCCGACGGGGAGGGGAGAAACATGTCTGGAGCGAGGTTTGGAAGAGCAACCCCAGCAGCTGCACTTGCGTGGATTGGAGTGAGAAGGGCAAGAAGGAGCACTGGGAATGGAGTGTGTGAGGAGAGAGGGTGTGAACTAAGGGGCAGGAGTGGAGATGGAGGAGACATTCATGCAGAGAGGAGGATGTGCTGGGAGGAAAGACCCACAGGACTTGGTGCCTGGCTTGAAGAGGCAGGAGGAGGAGGCGAGAGAAATCCAGGGGACCCCTGGGCTATAACCTGGGTGGCTGGGTGGATGGTGGGCCACTGGATGGGAAAAGAAGGAAGAGAGCATTTGGGGACACAGCGAGGAGTTCTAGTCTGGACAGCCTGGCTTCGAGTTCCCCACGGGAGCTCAGGATGGAGGGCCTGGCTGGAAGTAGGGACTGGGGCTGATCGGCACACAGCTGGGAGCTGCAGCTGTTGGCGTGGCCAGCCATGTCCAGGTGGAGCACATCGGGGAGAAGAGAAGCTGCCCACAGATGGCCCAGTGGAATGCCAGTCCCAGGGGGGCAGGCAGAGGATGGGGAGCTGGCAGAAGGGCAGACAGACTGGGCAGAGGTTGTCCCTAAGGAAAGAGGTGAGAGGTGCAGGAAGGGAGTGGTTAACAATGCCAGATGCTGCAGCCGGGTCCCCGAAGGGATAGCTTTCGGAATTGTTGGGGGTGGCAGCTGGGTAGGGGCAAACTGAAATGAGACTAGGAAGTGAAGAAGTAGAAACAGCATCGCAGAAGATCTTGGCTGAGGGAGAAGAGAAAAGAGCCTCGCTAGGTGGAATCAGGGTCAAGGAGGACTTTGGAGAGGGAAAGGGGTCAGGGATTACAAGTGTGGGGTTTAGGCCCAGACAGGCCTGGACCAGGACTCCTGCTCTGAGCACAGAGCTGGCTGGCAGTGTCAGAACCGCTCTGAGCTGACTCCCCCTGCAGGAAGAGTAGCGAGGCAGGGGCTTAGCCACCCCGAGGGCCTTGTGCCTGGCTGCGAAGGCACGTAAGGCTCATGGAAAGAGAGTGAGAAGAGAAGGCCAGTCCCTGGGCTGTGCTGCTGGGGGTGAGAGATGGCTGAAGGCAGCCCAAGAGCAGGGAGGCTAGAGACATCGCCAAGGTCACACAGGAAGTCACTGGTGGGGCTGTGACCATCAGGCCAAGCCTGTCTATAACTGGCCACAGGGAAATATATGGTCGTGAACCCCACCCTGGGCTAATGGGGGTGGTGAGCCTCATGGCAGTCCTGGCCCCTGTGAAGACAAGGCTCTGGTACTTTGACCTCTGTCAGGGTGACTTGCCAGTGCTTGCTTTCGGGACACGTATCAATTTGCAGGAAATTCCATCTGTCTGGTCCACACGCCCTCAGACAGGCCGTGCTCTAAAGCTGAGGCTGCTTTGGTGGTGCGTGGAGATTAGAGTCTTTAAGGTGAGTTGCTGTTTGGACCCGCAGACCTCCCTATAGGATGGGCTTTTCTGAAAAGCAAATGGAGATGTGGACCCCCTGTGGGACTGATCCAGGACTTATCTGTTTTCAAGACATGAGCACAACATGAGGCACTTGGTCACCCTCCCTTTCAAAGTCATCAACTCTGGGAGTTCCATTAACTTCTTTCCTTCCTCCCTCCCTCCTTCTTTTCCCCCTCCCTCGCTCCCTCCCTCCCTCCCTCCCTCCCTCCCTCCCTCCCTTCCTTCCTTCCTCTCGCTTCTTTCCTTCCTTCCTTTCTCTTTCTTTCTTCAGATTTTTAAAACTTGTGGTTAAAAAATACATACCGTAAAATTTTCTCTCTCACCCACCTTTAAGTCTTCAGTTCTATGACATTTAGGTACATTCACATTGTTGTACAGCCATCATCACCATTCATCCCCAGAATTCTTTTTGTTTTGCAAAACTGAAACTCTGTACACATTAAACACTAACAGCCCATTCTCCCCTCACCCAGCCCCTGACAACCAACCTTCTACTTTCTGTCTCTATGAATTTGACAACTCTAGGGACTTTATATAAGTGGAGTCACACAGTATTTGTTCTTTTGTGACTAGTTTATTTCACTCAGCATGATGTCCTCCAGGTTGGTCCATGTTTTAGCAGGTGTCAGAATCTCCTTCCTTTTGGCTGCATAATATTCCACTGTGTGGACAGACTACATTTTGTTTGTCTCTTCATCCATGGATGAACATTCGGGTTGCCTCCTCCTAAGGCTCTGTGCACAATGCTGCTGTGACCATGGTGTACAGTCTATCTCAGTCCCTGCTTTCACTTCTTTTGGGTATGGACCCAGAAGTGGAATTGCTTCTGTTAACTTTTAATGGTTCTTGTCCCTGATTTGAGAAATATTTCTGAGTTCCACATTTGCACAAGCCCAGGTCTCCCCAGTGGCTGATTAATGCTGTAGTTGCCCAGAGAAAGCCCAGGAGTGGGCTGCTGGGGCCTGGCTTGGCACCAGACTCTTTCACCTGTAGGTAATTTTATCTCATTTATATTTTTTGTCCAGGGCACAAGTCCAAAGAATAAACATTCATTACAACAACTAAAGTAATAATAAGGCAAAGCTCCTAGTTTGGCGTTTGCTTTCCTAATTTTATCATCTGGACAAGGGCAGCTATTTTATCACAGGCTGGGAGAGGGGTTGTACGTGGGAACATTGTTCTCCCCACGAGCCATGGGCTGTAAGGACTGAACTACAGGGGCTGAGTGGTGGTGATGCTTGGCTTTAATTTGACCCTCTTCAGTCCTCTTCAGCTGCTGGTACTATGATGTTGGAGGCTCCAGATCCCGCTGCTGAGGGCAAATCTGGGGCCAATCACATTAATTTTGGATTTACATGTTTCTTAATGAGGCCTACCTAATAAGAGCAGTGGCACTTTGGTGAAGGGCATGTGGCATTTGTACACTGACACTTAGCCCTTCAGTCATCTGCCCTTGGAGTTTCTTGGCCAGTCTGATGAGGCCAGAAAGCAAATGAAAGCAGAGTGTCTGATCCACTTACAGACTCTCGCTACTGGCAACCTGTTTCTGTTGCTCTAGCTGTGGGTCGCTCTTCAGCATATTTAAAAACAAGTTACATTCAGACAATGCACCTTACTTTAAACAAGGCCGCCCTCCACCGTCATCACCGTCCTTCAATTTCTTAAACTCTAGTGTAGAAAATCCAAAGAATTCTATCCTGCCTGTGGCTGTTTCAGAAAAGGGATTTCTGTTAGTAAGATCATCTTTAAGCCAGGCAGATGGGAAAGGATTGTGGCTGGGCCAAGGACCCCTATCATTAGACAGGGCCCCCGGGTGCAGCCAGCAGGAAGGTGAGGCCAGCCAACCCCTCTTTTTCCTGTCGGACAGTGTTTTCTGTGGCTGTGTAGGACTGAAACAGCTCTGTCTCCTTAGCTCCTCTGGATTTGGAAGGAAATCTGCTGGAGTGGTTGCCACCTTTATTCCAACCAGTTTCTCTCCAGCATCATCTGGTGCCAGTGTCCAGGCGCCCACCCCTCCCTGCCCTCCCACTTGGGTCTCTGTGGGCAGGGGACCGACTCAACTCTTATGTGCCACTCTGACCCCAGGAGCTAAACACAGACAAGTTCCTGTCCCCAAGGCAGGCCAGGGGGCTTGCGGGACCTATGTGTGTTGTAGCACATCCACAGCTGGGAGAATTTGGTGTCAAGTGCTCACAGTTTTCATAGCATCTTATAGTTGTGGTGTATTAGATCTATGTCAATCAGTAGCCCAATGGCCCATGTTTGAGAGGAAGGAAGGAAGGGTGTTTGTGATGCACTGACCAGTCCAAATGGAAGCTTCTTGATTTCATGTCACTTCCTCCTCATACCTGGTGGATTTCATCATTCTCATTTTACAGTAAAGGAAAGAGAGGCTTGTGGGGAGTACAGGGTGCAGACCCAGTGAGTACTTAGCAGGGTGAGGACTCAGACCTGGGCTGAGGGACCCCTGTACCACCTTGTCAAGGTGATGAGCATATCTCAAATCTGCCTTTTCTCTCCATCTCCACCCTGGACTGACTGCCATTATTTTTTACCTCGACAACTGCAGGAGTTTTCTTGCTGGGCTCCTCACTTCCATTTTCTTCCCCCTTGAATCCTTGATGTAGAATGGCCAGCAAGATATTCTTCCAACAGGATTAGGACCTTGTCACTAGGCAGTTCTGAGACTCTCTGTGGCTTTCATCATTGTGGATATGGAAATCCTTCCCCTTCTGCACTCCCAGACCGTGTGGCTGGGGTCCGCCTGCTTCTCCTGGGCTTCATTCCTTTCTCCACGTTAGCACAGACTCCTGCCATGTGGGCCACCATTTCTCAGGGGCCCCAGCTCCTCTCTGACTTGTGGTAACTCTTTGTCAGGAATGTTCTTCACCCCGCTTCATACATGGCTAGCTCCTCTGTCTTTTAGGTCTCTGTGTAAATGTCCCCTTAGAGGGGCCCTCCTTGCTGACTCCTCTGAGAAGGCCACCTGTTTTCTTTATCATAGCAGTCTGGTTTTTACTTGGTGGTTCTTATCTTGATTTATAATTCCACATTTATTTCCTTTTTAAAAATCATCTTGCTGCGGAGTTTTTGTATGCTATTGAATTTAAGCTGGTATAAAATCAGAGTGCTATATAACGTTAGGATGTTAAATGTAATGCTCATAGTAACCACAAAGAAAATAGCTATAAAATATACATAAAAGGAAATGAGAAGGGAATTAAAAAGTTTCACCATAAAAAATTCAGCATGCAAAATAATCAGTAATGTAGGAAATGAGGGACCCAAAAAAAAAGCTATAAAACATATAGAAAACAAATAGCAAAATGCACAGGTAAGTCCCTCCTTGTCAGTAATTATCTTAAATGTATGGATTAAACTCTCCAGTCAAAAGACAGATTGGCAGAGTGAATATAAAAAAATGCTCCAATGTGTACAAGAGGCTCACTTTATATCAAAAAACACAAATAAATTGAAAATAAAAGAATGGAAAAAGATATTCCATGCAGATAGTAACCATAAGAGATCATGAGTGGTTATACTAATATGATACAAGATAGACTTTAGTAAAAAAAAGTTACAAGAGACAAAGAAGGATACTGTATATTAATAAAAGTTTCAATACAGGAAGAAGATATAACAGTTACAAGTATTTATGTACCTAATAACAAATCATTAAAATATATGAAGCAAAAATTTGTAGAACTGTAGTGAGAAATATGTAGTTTTCTATAATAATAATTAGAGACTTCACCCCCGCCCCCACCCCCCACTCTCAGTAGTGGATAGGAAAACTAGACAGAAGATAAGTAAGGATATAGAGGACTTGAGCAACACAATAAGCCAACTAGATCTAACAAGATATACAGAACACTCTACCCAGTAGCAGCAGGATATTACTTTTTTTTTCAAATGCACATGGGGCATGCTCCAGGATATACTGTATATTAGCTCACAGATTAAGTTTCATCAGATTTAAAAGATATCATACAAAGTATCTTCTCCAACCACAATGGGATTAAGTTAGAAATCAGTAACAGAAGGAAAACTGGAGAATTCACAAATATGTGGAAATTAAACAACACACTCTTAGACAACCAGTGGGTCAAGGGAGAAATTACAGGGGAAATGAGAAAATACATAAAGCTGAATTAAAATGAAAACACAACATACCGAAACTTATGGAACAGTGAAAGCAGTGCTCAGAAGGAAATGTATAGCTGTAAAATGCTTACATTAAAAGAAGGATCTCAAATCAATAACCTAACTTCACACCTTAAAGAGCTAGAAGAGCAAACTAAACTCAAAGCTAGCAGAAGGAAGGAAATAATAAAGATTAGAGCAGAAATAAATAAAATAAAGAATAGAAAAACAATAGAGAAATCAACAAAACCAAGAATTGAGTTTTCAAAAAAATTAACAAAATTGATAAACCTTTAGCTAGACTGATTAATTAAAAAAAACTTGAATTACTAAAATCAGAAATGAAAGTGGGGATATGACTACCAATTCTATAGAAGCAAAAAGGATTATAAATGAATACTGTATGAATTCGGCAATTGGGATTGACATGTATACACTGATGTGTATAAAATTGATGACTAATAAGGACCTGCTGTATAAAAAAATAAATAAAATTCAAAAATTCAAAAAAAAATACTATGAACCATTGTATGCCCACAGATCAGATAACCTAGATGAACTGGACAAATACCTATAGAAACACAGAGCTTACCAAGACTTAATCACAAAGATCTAGAAAATCTGAATAGACCTATAACTAGTAAGGAGATTGAATCAGTAATCAGAAACCTCCTGACAAAGGAAAGCCCTGAACCTGACAGCTTAACTGGTGAATTATACCGTACATTTAAAGGAGAACTAATTAATCAATCCTCCTCAAACTCTTCCAAAAAACTGAAGAGGAGAAAATGCTTTCTAACTCTTTTCTATGAAGCTAGCATTGCCCTCATACCAAAGCCGGATAAAGACACTACAAGAAAAGAAAACTGTAGTTCCTTATGAATAAGAAAACAATTTCCCTTTTGAACATTATTACAAAAATTCTCAACAAAATACTAGCAAACCAGAATCATATTGTGCACCATGACAAACTGGGATTTACTTCTAGAATGCAAGGATGGTTCAACATACAAAAATCAAGCAGTGTAATATACCACATTAACAGAAGGAAGCAAAAAATCACATAATCGTCTCAAGTGATGTTGAAAAAGCATTGGATAAAATTCATCTGTCTTTCATGATAAAAAACACTCAACAAACTAGGAATAGAAGGAAGCTACCTCAACATTATAAAAGGCATATATGAAAAACCCATAGTGAATGTAATACTCAACGGTGACAGATTGAAAACTTCTCCTCTAAGATCAGGAACAAGACAAGGATGCTTACTTTCACTACTTCTATCCAACATAGTACTGGAAGTCCTAGCCAGAGCAATTAATCAAGAAAAAGGAAGGAAAGGAAAGAAGTAAAATTATCTATGTTTACAGATAGCATGAACCATGTAGAAAATCATGAAATCCTACACACAAAAATTAGAACTAATAAAATAATTCAGCAAATTAGCAGGGTGCAAAACCAGTATACACAAATCAGTTGCATTTCTGTAACTAACAATGAACAATCTGAAAAGGAAATTAAGAAAACCATTCCATTTACAATAGTGTCAAAAAGAATAAAATACTTAGGAATTAAAGAGGTGAAAAACTTGTACACTAAAATCTACAAAACATTGATGGAGAAAAAGAAGACATAAATAAATGGAAAAACACTGATGTTCATGGATTAGTAGTCTTATAATAAAGATGTCAGTACTGCCCAAAGCAATGTACAGATTCATGCAGTCACTAGCAAAATGCTAACAACATTTTTCCTTGCAGAAATTGAGAAATTCATTCTAAAATTTGCATGGAATCTCGAGAGACCCTGAATAGCCAAAACAATCTTGGAAAAGAAAAAGTTGGAAGACTCATTTCCTGATTTCAAAATTTACTACAAAGGTATAGTAATCAAAACACTGTGATACTGGCATAAAGACAAACATATAGACCAGTGGAATCGAATAGAGAGCCCAGAAGTATACTCTGACATATGTGGTCAAATGCTTTTCAGCAAGACTACAAAGACCATTCAATGGGGAAGTGACAGTCTTTTGAACAAGTGGTGATGGGAAGACTGGATATGTACATGCAAAAGGATGAAGTTGGACCCTTACCTAACATCATATACAAAAATTAATTCAAAATGGGTTACAGACCTGAATGTAAGAGCTAAAACTATAAAAATCCTAGAAGGAAACATAGGGGAAAACTTCCTGACATTGGATTTGGCAATAATTTCTTGGATATTATACCAAAGGCACAGGCAACAAAAGAAAAAAGTAGACAAATTGGTCTTCACCAAATTTTAAAACTTATGCATCAAAGGACACTATAAACAGAGTAAAAAGGCAACTCAAAAAATGGGAGAAAATACTTGCAAATTACATGTCTGATAGTATCCAGAATATATAGAGAACACCAAAAATTCGACAACAACAACAAAACTAAACAACCTGATATTAAAATGGGCAAAGGACTTGAATAGACATTTCTCCAAAGAAGATACACAAATGGCCAGTAATCATATGAAAAGATATTCAGTGTCACTAATCATTAGGGAAATGCAAATCAAAACGACAATGAGATATTATGTTACTCTCATTAAAATGCTGTTACTAAAAAAAATTGTAAAATAACAGGTGTTGACAAAGGATATGGAGAAATGGGCACCCTTGTGTACTGTTCTTGGGACCATAAAATGGTGCACCTCCTTTGGAAAACAGTATGATGGTTCTTAAAAAAATAGAATTTTAATATGATCCACTTCTGGGTATATACCCCAAAGAAGTGAAAGCAGGGTCATGAACAGAAACTTGTACACCCATGTTCATAGCAGCATTATTCACAATAGTCAAAAGGAGGAAGCAACTCAGTGTTCACTGAAGGATGAATAGGTAGACAGAAATGTGATATATACACTTAATTAACTATCATTCAGCCTTAAAAAAGGAAGGAAATTCTGACACATGCTACAAGGATGAACCTTGAGAACATTACGTTAAATGAAATAAGCCAGTCACAAAAGTATAAATACTGTACAAATACTGTATGATTACACTCAAATGAAGTGCCTGGAGTAGTTAAATTCATAGAGACAGAAAGTAGAATGGTGGTTGCCAGGGGCTAGAGCAGGATGGGGAATGGAGAATTAGTGTTTAATAGCTGCAGAATTTCAATTGAGGAAGATGAAAAAGTTCTGTAGATGGATAGTAGTGATTGTTTCACAACAATCTGAGTGTACTTAATGCCGCTAAACCATACACTTAAAAATGTAAATTTCATATTATGCATATTTAACAGAATTTTTAAAAACCCACCCTGCTTACTGTCTTTGCACCATCTGTAAGCTCATCAAGGTAGGACTGTGTGTACACCTTTGTCGTTATTTCCCCAGTGCCTTGTACATGTGCAGGTGATCAAGAAATTTTTGTGGCATCTGTGAACTCATAAATGAGTGACTAATGCCATTTTCTAACATCCTTTGCAAAGGATTTAGTGCTGAAGTTGTGTAAACACTGGCTTTCCTTTTTTAATTCCTCAATTAATTTACTTCTGAAAAGCCTTTTGTATTCTAAGCATGTCACACAGATGTGGTGTCCTAAACTCTGGTAGAAAGTGTTTCTACATAAATTCAATTACATATTTACACCTCCCACACAGCCCACTGTGCTATGGGTGGTCCCCTTCAGCCCCTCTCACATCTTGTCCTTCAAGGAGGAGGTATCAAGATGGAGCTGATAAAACAAGCGTGGTGGGAAAGAACTGTTCTGAGAGCATGCTTGGCTGCTACAAACGACTTCACCTCTGAGCCCTGTTAAATCAGTCTTTAGAGCAACAGAAGAAGTGGCTGCTGTGAGAGCAGAGTCACTTTGGTCATTTTTGAGGACTTGTAAAGCATGGAAGCCAGTACTAAAACAACCCTGGCATTGTTGCAGGAAGGGGGATCCCTTCTAGGGCCCAAGAGTGGGCTCTTGTCTAACACTTGGAAATGAATTGACCAGGGAGACATGTGTGCTAACAAAGCAAGAGACTTTATTGGGAAGGGGCACCCGGGTGGAGAGCAGGAGGGTAAGGGAACCCAGGAGGACTGCTCTGCCACATGGCTTGCAGTCTCGGGTTTTATGGTGATGGGATTAGTTTTCGGGTGGTCTCTGGCCAATCATTCTGACTCAGGATGCTTCTTGGTGGTGTGTGCATCGCTCAGCCAAGATGGATTCCAGCGAGGAGGATTCTGGGAGGTTGGTAGGACATATGGACTGGCGTCTCCTTTTGACCTTTCCTGAATTCTTCAGGTTGGTGGTGGCTTATTAGTTCCATGTTCCTTACTAGGACTTTCTGTTGTAAAACAACTCATGTAGATGGTTACTGTGGTGCCTGGCCAGGATGGGCGGTTTCGGTCAGTGGTTCCCCTACCAGCATCATGCAGAGTGGTCCCGTTTTAAAACAAGGAATAAAGGAGCTTTGTAAATCACAGAGCAGTGAGCTTGGTTTTTGTATCAGTCAGGGGTTTTGATTATAAGCAGAAGAAACTAGATCTGGGATAACTGAAGCAGAAGAGGAAACATGTTTTTGGAGCCGTATACGGAGGAGCCCAGAATCAAAAGGAAGGCTGGGTCACCAGCCTCAGAACTGGGGGGAGGGTAAGGGTCAGGAGACTCAAGGGAGAGGGGCCAGGCAGCAGGAGAGAGCAAGGCTGAGTTCCGGCCAGGAGTATGGGCTGCAGTCTTGCTGCCACTGTTGTGTCCTGGGACCATCTCTCCACTGCCAGTGCCCCTCCAGGGCTTCTGTGGCAGGCAGAGTGAGTTTCCACCTGCTTTGGTTTCTACAGTGGAAAGAGGGTTCCTTCCTTTCTCCAGAGCTCACCCAGTGGGGAACTTTCCCCAATGAAAACAACATCTTTAGCCAAAAGAGAAAAGGAAATTTTAAAAATCCCAGCAAAGTGTCCAGACACTACACAGACCAAAGCATAAAAGAGGTTCACTCACATGACATATGATTCTGTGGTTCCACTTTGGGGTATATACACAAAATGAATTGAAAGCAGAGTCTCCAAGAGATATTTGTTCATGGCAGCATTATTCACAAATAATTCACAAAAGGAGGAAGTAACCCAAATGTCCATTGAAGGATAAACAAAAATATATATGTGTACATATATACACAATAGAATATTATTCAACTTTAAAAAGGAAAGAAACTGATGCATGCTATGACATAGATGAACCTTGAGGACATTATGTTAAGGAAATAAGCCAATCACAAAAAGACAGGTTCTGTATGAGTCCACTCATAAGAGGTGCCTAGAGTAGTCAAATTCATAGAGACAGAAAGTAGTGGTGGTTGCTGGGGGCTGAGGGGAGAGGGGAATGAGAAGTTGTTGTTTAATGGGTGCAGAGGTCCAGTATGGGAACATAAAAAAGCTCTGAAGGTGGATGGTGGTGATGGTAGCACAATAATGACAATGTATTTAACACTACTGAACTGTATACTTAAAAATGGTTAAGATGGTAAATTTTATGTTATATGTTTTTTACCACCATAAAAAAAATGAGATGCACTCACTAATTCCATTCAGTTATATTTATTGGGTACCTAATGTGCGCTGGGGACTTCCTAGGGACTGGGGATCGAGTAGGGACCACAACAGGTCCCATCCTCATGGAGCTCATGTGGTGGCACCAACAGGCAGTACTCAACACACAAATCAGGGATTTGTGTGCAAATTTTATAAACTGCTATGCAAAGATCCAGGTGATAGCAAGTGACTGGGGCAGTCAGGGACACCTCTGTGATGAGTGACCCTCCACTTAGAAGGGAAGGCATTACACTGACATAAGGAGCCAGCCAGTGGGAGTCAGTCTGGCATTTGGGAGGCACAGGGAGAGGTGATTCCTGGTGGGTGATGGGGAGGGTGGGGCACAGTGAGAGGTGCTCCGGCCTCCCCCTCAGGGGTCAGGGCATGGAGAGCCGGCTTCACTGCATGTGCGACGGGGAAGCTGTGCAGGGGTCAAGTAGAAGAGTGGTATACACTGATTTGTGTTTTAAAAGATCCCTCCACCTGGCTCAGAGGGGTATAGAGTCCCACTGGGCTATGTTTCCCAGCAATCCGCTCACCTGTGCAGAAATGTGTGGAGGGAGAAACTTCAGCCAGACCTGTGTCTCTGAGCTGTCAGCAAGCCGCAGTGGATGCCCTGAGTGGGCTTTGGTTGATTTTCCAAATATGCTGTAGTGCCTTTTTATGTATGTGACTTTATTTTCCTTTGGTTGGGGGTGGTGGTGACACAGAAGCAGGAATATTTTAAAGAACAAATTGCAGATGGAAACAGGTGGTGCTGACACTAGAAGCCGTGGGTTTGGGCAGCCAAATTGGAAAATGGGACCACTTGAAAGAGCTTTGGTTGTTTTTAGCTTCCTTAACAACCACAGAATGGAATGAAAACCTGAGCCGCTCCAGGCAAGTTCTGTTTGGAGGAAAAATGACATCAATTTGACTCAATTACCATGTGAAACAGACAACAAGCCTCTCTGGTGAGCAGAGAAACTAGCAGCAGTGCTAGAGCGCTCACTGGTTCCCACACCCCAGTGGCCATGATGGGAAGCTGCTGAGGCCTTGTGGAATGCAGATGGCTGGGCCCACCCCCCTCCACCGGGTTCCGATTCATGGGGTCTGGGGTGGGCTCCAGAATGCATTTCCAAAATGTGCTCAGGCCATGTTGGTGCTGCTGCTTCAGGGACCCCTCTCAGAGGGACTCCTAGAGAATATAGCCCCCTCCAGGGTGCGGGTCTGGATGGGTGCGGCCTGCGATGTGAGGGAGTCACCTCCACTTCCCATCTGTCCCTGGGGAGGCCCTAAGTCACCAGGTAGGTGGTGCTCATGTGAAAACCCCACCTGGCATTGCGAACAGCTCCTCCCCACGTGCCCCCATCACCTGTCCCTGTCTACCCCTCCCTGACCGTGTCCCCTGTTGCCCAGCCAGGGGAGCCCTGCAGTGTGCTGCTGGCAGTGGGTCCACCCACTTGGCCCCCAGGCTGCCAAGGAAATGTGACAAATGAAGCTGGGGCTCTGAACACTTGCCAGGATGCAGCCAGAGCTGGATACAGGAGACAGACTTTCCAGACAATTGGTTGTGCTGATCCCTGCCCATCCAGGTGTCTCCCTAAACATCATGGGGCCGCTGCCTCCCTCCAAGACTCTCCTGAGTGTGAATTTCCATGGCAGAGGAGAACAGGGAGACTTCCTTACATGTCTTTGAGGCCTGCTGCTTTGTGTTCTGTGGCTGTCGTCAGATTCTCGTCTGGCTCGCCCGGCTCGCCCGGCTCGGCACTGGGCCTTGAGGGAGATCCTGTGTGTCTGCCTGGCCCTGCACTCTCCTGGGCTTTGTGGGAGCGTGGTCTGCTCAGGTGACAAGGTGCTTTAGCTGTGGTCGCTTCTGCCTGCTCTTCTGAACGTGGGCATCCCAGTTACACATCAAGGGGGGTACCTTCTAGCAGGCTTACTAGAGAACGTTGTTCAGAGCATGAAGCTTCTCGTCTTAAATTAATTAATGAAAAAGTTTTAATTTGGTAAAATACACATAACAGGATTTACCATATAGTCATTTTTAAGTGTACAGTTCAGTATCATTAATTATATTCACATTGTTGTACAATCAAACCTTAGAACTTTGTCATCTGGCAAGACGGAAACTCTACACTCATTAAACAACAGTTCCCCATCTCACCCTCCGTCCCAGCCTCTAGAGCATGAAGCTTTTCTCCCCCTCCAGCTCACATATTTTTTGTGTATTTGCTCCAAGAAAAGTACCTGAGCCCTTTGGGGTCACGGTACATGGGATGTGCAGAACTGTCCTCAGCCGGAGAGCGGGACGAGGGAGTTTGTTTCTATAGCTTTGTCCTTCCTGAAACTTGCATCATTCCATTCAGGCTCTGTTCTTTATGCTGCTTTCAGGGGGCGTGTCAGAACATCACTGAGAATTGCTTTCCTGTGTTATTGCTTTAAACCCACAATATTCTTTAATGTCTTTGGCTGCCATTGCTGTTACAGGCATTGTTTAGATTGCACCTTGAAACGCTGTGTGACTTGAATTTTCTCTCTCATAATTTCAAGTTTTCATTCTTTCTAGTTTTCATGTTTTGAATTGAGGTTTTCCAGTTTGGGCCCAATCCTAAGACTGAATATTTCTGGAAAAATTTGATTTACAGCCGTTGGGTGGTTCTCAGAAAAAAGGAAAAAGTTATGTGAAGAAGGGAAAACTTCTTCACCCAGGTTTAAGGATAGGTAGTTAAGGTATGACTTCAGAATTGGCCTACAGATGGTCTAGTATAAAAAGAATGACTGCAATTTTGTCCTTGAGGAAAGAAAAAGTTTTGGGAGGGGGTAGTGAGAGCAGAAGAACTGAATATGTTGTATTTTTCCTTGTGGGAAAGAATATTAAATTACACAAAGATTCTGTTTTGCTTTAATAATAGTTTTCAAAGAGAAAAATCCAAGCACTGACACAGCTAATTCCTTTGTCACACAGATGCTCAAGCACTGTGCGTGCCTGGCTTCTGCCGCTTGTGTGCCCGACGCCGTGTCCAGCTTCACATGGCCTGAATTAACTGTGGCCACGCTGTTGGCTGTGGTCATTGCTTTATGTTGCTGCTGATGTACTGGAGAGAAAATTTTAATGCCCCTGCTAGAAAATTCTCCCTCTGGATTATGCCTGTCAGGAAAAAAAAGCATATTCAAAACCAAGTGAAATAAGTTAGACAGAGAAAAACAAACACCGTATGATTTCACTTATATGTGGAATCTAAAAAACCTGAACTCATAGATACAGAAAACAGATTGGTGGTTCCCAGAGGTGGGGGGTAGGGGTAGAGGTGGTCAAAAGGTACAAGCTTTTATTTGTAAGATAAATAAGGTCTGGAGATGTAAGATACAGCGTGGTGACTATAGTTAACAGTACTGTATGGTATATTTGAAAGTTGCTAAGAGAGTAGGTCTTAAAAGTTATTTCACAAGAAAAACAATTGTAATTATGTGAGGTGATGGATGTTAACAACTTATTGTGGTAATCATTTTGAGATATGTATATATTATATATAGTGTGATATATAGTATAATATATATAATCATGTTGTATACCTGAGCCTAATACAATGTTGTATATCAATTATATATCAATAACACTGAAGAAAAAGACATAATGAAACAAAATATTTTCCCAATTTAAAAAGAAAAGGGGGCTTCCCTGGTGGCGCAGTGGTTGAGAGTCCGCCTGCCGATGCAGGGGACACGGATTCGTGCCCCAGTCTGGGAAGATCCCACGTGCCGCGGAGTGGCTGGGCCCGTGAGCCATGGCCGCTGAGCCTGTGCGTCCGGAGCCTGTGCTCCGCAACGGGAGAGGCCACAACAGTGAGAGGCCCGCGTACTACAAAAAAACAAAACAAAAAAAAAGAAAAGCGAATATTTAAAAGATTCTTATCTCTTCCCTCTATATCTTACACTACTACCCTCATCACCTACTCCATTGTACCTCCCTGAATCCTGCTGTCTCCTGAGAAGGAACTCAGGAGGATCGTAATGATCTGGGGATCCTCAAATCCTATGGTTCTCTTCTGTCTACGTCACCTTTCATTCCTTTGCCTTACTTGAGTTTTCCTATCTCTCTTCTCCTTGAATCCTTTGATTTCTTGATGTTGAGATCCTTATAATTAAGTTCTACCAACAAGAGGTGCAAAACTGAGAGGGGCATATCCTTTTCTGTTACTATAACTTTATCTCACTGACAAACTTTGGTTAGAATGACAAATTCAGGGAAAAAAGGAATATGGCCTTTTTGGCTGGACAATCTGGATATGGATTGTAGTCATAGTTGACTGGCAGCGGGTCTTGAGCTGGTGGCTTTATGTCACTGAGTCGAGTTTGGTGGAGACACCAACCTTGACGGGTTGTGATGAGGGTTAGAGAAGATACAAGTTGACACGTGACAGATGGCCACAGGCATGGACCTCCCCCATCCTTTCATAAAGAGCCCCTTCACCTTCCCGCAGGAAACACCAGAATCAGCAGACATCCATTTCTGTTTTTCAAAATCACCTGTCCTATACATTTTTTTCAACCAACTGATTTCCAGTTTATCTTTGCATGTATATGTTTGTATGCACACGTGTGTGTGATTCCAGAGTTTTCTGTTTTACTTGTTTCTCTTGAGGAATTTATATTTATGGGAGTTTTTTGGACTCAGAAGGCCTTTTAAATAAAATCTGGGCTATATATCTCACATATATGTATTTTTTTGTTCCAATAAGACTTTATTATGAACATTGAAATTTGAATTTCATATAATTACTCTTTAGATTATTTTGTACTGCAAGAACACAGTTTAAAAAATTTTTTTTAATTAATATAATTTTTAATGAATAGAATTTATATTTCATTTTATAAATAAATACATTTATATTTTATTCATTTATATTTTGTGTTTTAGATTTATAGGAAAATTGAACAGGTAGTACAGAGAGTTCCCATACACAATTCCCCCTATTATTGACATTTTACATTAGTATGGTATGTTTGTTATAACTAATGGACCAATATTGTTACATTGTTATTAACTCAAGTCCATAGTTTGTGCAGATGTCCTTAGTTTTCACCTACTATATTTTCTTTGTTCCAGGATCCCATCCAGGATACCGCTGTTGTTGTTGTTTTTATTTTTGTATTTATATCTCTATCTATTTCTTTTTTTTCTCTCTTGACAGGTATTCAATATGTTTCAGCACCAGAGCCTTGGAATTAAAGTTAACATTCAAGTTACCAAGCTTGTCCTGCTACGACAGCGTCCTGTAAGTCCCCATCAGCACAGTAATGGAAAATGTAACTGGTCTCCAGGCTTCCTAGTTGCTGTTGAGTGCTGAGGAGGAGTCCAAGTGTTGTATTTTATCCTCCTTCCCTGGCTTTGCAGATGGCAACACTGTGCCCTGGGCCAGGGACCAGCGATGCCTGGTGCGAGGAGGACAGGTGCTGTTACTGGAGGCTTGGTGTGCAGTTAATCTGCTCAGAATCTCAGGGGAACCCTAAGCAGTGGGCCTGTGTGCCTCCCTCCTTCACTCCCGCATGTTTCATGGGTGCAAAGTTGATGGTGAGGTCTTTGGAATCATGGCTACTCTTCTGGAGCTATACCTGAGCTTCAGGCCAAATTTGGGTGCCCTGTAGCATCATTTTCTGGTCTTTTGATTGAGTGCATTTCCTTATGAAAGTGTTACCTGCAGAGTTAAGCAGTGAATGTGAGAACGTTGGGTATGCTGTTCAGTTTGCCAAAAAGAAGAAAGCTTTTCTTTAATGACATAGTCTTCATTCGAACTTATAGATAAGGCCCCTGATGGCCTCTCTCTGGGTCTCTGCATCTTCCTACCAGCATTGTGGGCAGGTGACATTGAATGACGCCCCGGCGAGCAACTGTCTCCACCTTAACATCCACACTGTGGTCTGAGCATGAACTCTGGCTTCCCTGGGCATTTGCTTCTGTAACTGCCCCCCTGATTTCTTTTAGGCCAAATTGTCCATTGGGCATCATGGTGAGCGGTCCCTGGAGAGCTTCTGTCACTGGCAGAATGAGGAGTATGGAGGCGCACGGTACCTCGGCAACAATCAGGTTCCAGGAGGCAAGGACGATACGCCCCCCGTGGATGCCGCTGTATTCGTGACCAGGTAAAACTAGACTCTGCCCGGAGCTGCAAAGGAGAAAGGGAGGGCATTTTCCATTGGAGAGGACAGATGGCAATTTGCTAGGAATTCAGGCTTGGAAATCAGACTTTGGGTCACATGTCCGAACCTTGGATTCCTCTTCAGTAAGATGGGGATAAATGATAGTCCTACCTCCAAGGTGTGAGGATTAAATGAGCACAGGAAGCACTTCTCACAGTGCCTGGCCCAAAGTAAGGACACAAGTGTTAGCTATTATTATTGCTATTCTTATCATTAATATAAAACTACGGAAATCCTAGTTACCCAAGACTCTTAAAACTTCCAAGAAAACTCATCTACTATCTCTTCCCAGCACCAAATATAATGCTTACTGGAAAGAGCTCATCTGTGTTTGAGGCTGCTTCCAAAGTGGGAGAAGTGAATACCCTGATTTTCCTGTGGAGAGAAGTCCATGCAAGCGTGTGGGTGCTGTGCACAGCCCATCCATGGGCACTCTTGGGACAACAGCAGTGGGCAGAGATGCCTGTGGAATTCACGTAGAGGCTCCATTTGAAGCAAGAAGCTGAGTTTCTTTATAGGCTACAGAGCTGGACTTACTCTTCCTGACTGAGAGGGAAGCCAAGGAGCCTGGCAGTGGACAATAGAAACCAAAGGCAGCTTTCTATGCAGATAGCAGCAATGTTATTTTAGTTTTCTAGGGCTGCAGTAACAAATTACCACAAAATGGGTGGCTTAAACAACAGAAATTTATTTTCTCACAGTTTTGGAGGCCAGGAGTCTGAAATCAAGGTGCGGGCAGGGCCGTGTCTCTCTGAAGGCTCAGGAGGGGAGGATCCTTCCGCCTTCTTCCTAACTTCCCGGTGGTTGCTGCAATCCTGGGCATCCCTTGTCTTGTAGATGCATCACTCCAGTCTCCTCCTTCGTCACATGCTGTTCTCCCTGTGCCCACATTTCCTTCTTCGTGTAAGGACACCAGTCGTTGGATTGGGGCCCAGCTTAATCCAGTGTGACCTCATCTTAACTTGATTACATCTGCAGTGACCCTCTTTCCAAATAAGATTACATTCACAGGGACTGGGTGTGGGGTTAGGACTTGAACATATCTTTTGGGGGACACAGTTCAACCCATGATAGGTATAGATGTGGCTATTTCATTTTTTCCCTATGTCTCAAATCTCTGTTAGAAAAATGGATTTTCCTTGGTTGTTTTACTTCAAAGATGTAAATAAAATGTGTTATGTGTTCACACCAAAATCCCCTTTTAGAAAATATGCGGAAATGTTTTGTGGTAATTTAATCCATTAGGTTAAAATACAAAATTTTATTTTTTTGAATGAATATATCAACTTTGAATTTTAAGATTTTTTTTTTTAATTTACGGAAACTACTTCCAAAATTACATGCTTTCTTTTTCTCCGAGTTCAGAGAAAGGGAACAGTTTACCATGTCTTTAGCTTAAAGATAGCCTGCCCTTCTAAGAAGAGTTAAATCTGGTTTAAGACTTTGGTTTTGAGTCCAGAAGGGCTCTTATTTTGCATCTCTTGGGCCATAAACAACAAGCCCCTGGCCTGATGACATCCTGAAGGTAGCTGGGGATGATCTGTGACCCCAGCTTCAGGCACCCTGTACCAGGAAATGTAGCACCCCAGGGTTCTCCTCTTAAAAAAACCCAGAACATGCACATTGCCACCATCAGACACCAACTAGATGCCTAATCACTCTTGTAGATGATTCATCAAATGCCAACCCTAAAGGGTTAAAGTGTGATCTGTAGCTCACTGATCCATTATGAGAACACTTGCTGCTTCTACAGGATGTGATTAAATGTATAATGGAACATTTGAGAAGTCTATTCAATAATTCTGATTGCCAACATTGGCTGGTGGTCTACTAGGAACCAAGGACAAGGCGTGAGCATGACCTTGTACTTGCCTTAGATCTGGGTTTGCCCACCCTGGTGAGTGCTGGGAAGCCCTAGGTACCACCTCTCCCAGCAGCTCTGGCTCCCACACTCACTGGCCAGAGGCTGCCATGGCTCAAGGCACTTTGAAATAGCTTTTGGAGCCTATGGGGCTTTCCATAAAGCACTGAGGATTACAGTATTAGTCTTATGGCTACCACCCTTTGAGAGTGGATTTGATTTGTGGGGCAGGCAGAAGTCCTTGGAAACCATATCTATATGTGACTATAAATTAATGTGATTGATTTTCCAAATGATAATTAAATGAGGACTAAAGACCTTTCCTAGAGAGGAGCTCTAAATAACATCATCTTTGGAATATGCAGCTAAACTTCCAAGGTTATTACTTTGAAAGTGGTTTGTGTAAATACTATATCAAATGTATAAATTCTGGTGTTTTGTTAAAAATAATAACCTATGGGAATTTTCCCTGTATTGCTTCTTTGCTTTCCTGCTGTTTCCTTTCTTGTCTGGGTAGAGAAAACACTTGCAAGTGATCTTGGTTTGGGAACGACTAACTTTTTTCCAGAGGCAGTAGATGTTACCAAAATTAGTGTAGACAAAACTTCTGGATTAGCCTTTTTACAAAACACCATCAGAGAGACTGAAGGCACCCTCAGCCTGAGAATGCTGTCCATTAGGCTTTATATTTTCCTTTCTCTTTTTCCTGTCTCCTAACAGCTTATTTACCATACTGGAAATATTTTTGCATAAAAATGTTCTTTACATCTCACATCCATTAGGATGCCTGAGTTTTTAAAAAAGCTCAAACAACAGAAAATAACAAGTGTTGGTGAGGATGTGGAAACATTGGAACCCTTGTACCCTGTTGGTAAGAATGTAAAATGGTACAGCCACTGTGGAAAACAGTATGCAATTCCTCCAAAAATTAAAAATAGAACTACCATATGATCCAGCAACTCCACTTCTGGGTATAAATCCAAAAGGATTTTGAAGAAATTCATATACCTATATTCATAGTAGCATTAGTAATAATAGCTAAAATGTGGAAGCAACCCAAGTGTCCATCAGTGGATAAATGAGTAAACGAAATGTGGTGTTTCCATACAAATGGAATATTATTCAGCCTTAAGAAGGAAGGAAATTCTAACACTAGTTACAACGTGGATGAACCTGGAGGACATTTTGCTGAGTGAAATAAACCAGTCATAAAAGGACAAATCCTTTGTGATCCCACTTATATGACATACCTAGAAAGTTAAATTCATTGAGACAGAAATGGTAGTGGCCAGGAGCTGTGGGGAGGAGAGAATAGGGAGCTGTTTAATGGATATAGAATTTCACTTTTGCAAGATGAAAAGAGTTCTGGAGATTAGTTGAACAGCAATGTGAATATACTCAACACTACAGAACTGTGAACTTAATAATGGTTAAGATGGTAAATTTTACGTGTATTTTACCACAGTAAAAAACTTTTAAAATGTTCTTTTCTAACTAAGCACATTGAAGGGGGTGGTCCTGATTGCAAGCGGGTGTTTTTGAGTGGGGAGGCCGGGGAGGCAGATGCCTTGTGGCCCGGGAAAGCCAGGTTTCTTCAGATGCAGGCAGAGCCGATGCGAAGGCCTCCATCCCGCTCTGTCACCTGCGGCCAGCCCAGGACCCTGTGTTGTCTCTCTCCATTTCGAGCCATCTTGATCCCTCTCACTTCTGTGGGGAGCTGCTGGACTGAACTGATTGGTGCCGTCTGTCCTCTGGGTCCTCAGAGACGTTAAGCTCAAGACCTCCCATGAGGATGGGGTGGCAGTGATGGAGTCGGGGCTGGAAGCCAATTTGGCTGAGAAGCATCGTTTAATAATTAGAGGCTGAGAGCTGCAATTCCTTAGGTTGGGATAATAATGGACTGATGTTTTCACAGGGAAATTGGGTGTGAGGCAGTTGCTGCTCTGGAGAAGCAGTCCTTTCCTCCCAGAGTAATCCAAGCTGAGGGTCTAATTGGAGGCCGCACAGGCCAACGGTGTTTAGGGGCCGGCGTCCTCAGGTCTTGGGACTGGCTGATGTGAGGGTTTCTTCTCTTTTTGTTTTCCTTCCGGCCTGTGGCTGAGCCCGAGAGTGTATCCTCCTGGACGCCCACCAACCATACAGATGGCCAGTTGCCAAGATGTGAGCATGACATCGTGTCCAACAGAAGCTGCTGAGCAGGGAGCGGCGAGAGCTGCATATCCAGCAGCTGCAGCCGTGTGTAGGGCCAGCAAAGACCTCTTAGTAGACTGAGTTTGGGGGCCATATGGGACCCGCACAGACTGGACTTCAGGGGACTTCAACACCTGGCACGGCCTTGCCTTTGGCTCCACATGTCCTCCAGAAAGCCAGGAATTTTACCCCGCAAACCCAGGTCTATTCTCCTGGGAGACACCTGGAGCGACATGCATGGCCAGCCCAGAGTGCGACCACCAGGACGTCCAGCTGTCCCTCCACCTTCCCTTCCCATGTAATTCCACCCAGTCCCAGGGACGGTCCTCCCTCAACCTTTGGCCTTGCTCATGTGACAGCTTGGTGGGTACCTGTGGTGTTACGTTTTTCTGGGTTTCCAAACACAGGGGAGAGACAAGGCCACTGATGAGCTGACAGGGCACGTTGAAAGTGATCTGGAAATGTATGCCGGTCGTTTAGTAAAGGAGCCAGTATTTATTAAACCCCAACTGTATGCCAGGCAATAGGTTATGCACAGGACTAGCTATGTAACTTGTGGTTCCCAGTGCAGAATGAAAACTCGGGACCCCATGTTAAAAAATTCTTAAGAATTTCAAGATGTTGAGAGCAGAGCGGTAAAGCAGGTTGGGGGATGGGAGGCTTCTGAGTGAGGGGCCTGCGTGATGGCGCAGCTCACACATCCACGGAGCCCTCTCTGGCCTGTAGATCCGCGCAGCCTTCCTTCTGTTGAGGAACAAACAGCAGAATGTGAATGTGAACAGACTGAGAGGCTGGAGAGCTGCACTGGGACCTTTTTTTTGATTCCCCAGTTGACCCCTGCAGCCCCAACATGTGGGTTTGGCATGAGTTTGCAGTGGGAGCCAGAGTACCTGGAGATGAAGGTGACCCTGCAGGCAGAAGGCTTGCTTTTCTTTTTCTGAGAAAGGACCTTGAACAGGCAGGGGAGAGAAGATTCAAATTTTGGCGACCCTGTCAAGCCAGGCCTCTAATTGAGCTTGACTCACATATGGTGAGCCCACCATATGTCCTCCCACTTCCTTAGGAGAAGCAGTGGGTGACGCTGCAGGGTCCATCACTTGAGACCACACGTTTCCCTCCAGGGAAGCCGGGGGATGAGAGAACACACAATGCCCTGTCAGCCATCTTCCTCCAAGCTGGCCAGAGAGACAGCTAGAAGGAGCTGGGGCCAGTCCCCTCAGCAGCCCTGTTCAGTCTATTTAGTTCTCTTCTGTGGGACTGATGGCCACACACCCTTTCTCCCTTTGCCCAGGTGAGGCAATGCGATGATGCTTTCAACACTTTTAGTTGCTCAATCTGGGAAACCCTGGAGCAAGATCTCAGGCCAGTCTGGTCTGTGTGTGTGTGTGTGTGTGTGTGTGTGCGCGCGCGCGCGCGCGTGTGTGACACGCCCAAAACATTCCAATGGGAAGGGTGTCAGATCAAGAATGTTGAGTTGGGGTTAGTTAGATACCAGACCAGTGAACATATTTATGTCCCTAATTTTATTTGTTTGTTTTCTTCTCTGCCTCTGTGTCTTCCTTGCCACCCTCTACTGCCTGTTAATTAGTCTTCTGAAAGGTCGTCCTTGACAGAAAAATCAAGGCACGAATCTTCCATTTTCCTATGGCTATTCCATCTCCATTTCTATGGAGGCTTCCTTGATCTTGGAGGAGGTTATGAAAAGCCTGAGGGTCTTGAAGCCTTCCTTTTTCCTTTGTTAAAATTATTTTAAAATCGATTACCAAAATATATACGTTCATTATGAAAAAATTAGAGACGCAGTCAGCGAAACCCATATGGGCTGCTTAGTTGATTGGCCCAGCTCCTTCTAGCTGTCTCTCTGGCCAGCTTCAGGGCCACCTCTTCAAAGCTGTCACACCCATGCCAGCTGCCCTTTCCTCTGGGCTCACAGGATGTCCAGGGTGCCTGGCAAGACTTCTTGGCCTGAGGCAGTGGCCTGGACCAGGAAATTTTGTACATCAGAACCCCAAGTGGAATCTTATAAACCTACAGATCTGGCCTCTGCGGGTCTAGTGGGTGGGTAGAGTCTTTGACAACTTTCAGGCCAGCCTGAAGCAGAGCCAGGGCTGGGAACAAGCAGGTTTTGCTCCACTCACATGGACATTCACATAGTGCTGAGAGGCGTTAGACATGGGTTACATTATGGAGGCAAATACGATAGAATGTGCTGTGGTTTGGAGTGGAGGTAAAAGGAAAGCTGATGATATTACATTACCTTCTTGTCATTGTCCCCAGTGTGAATGGCAGATCAGATCCTTCCGTGAGAATAGATTTTTGACAGAGAGTAGGAGAGGAATTGAGGACACTGAATGCCGAGGTGGGGATGGAGTGTCAGAAAGGGGAAGGTATTATCTCATGAGGGAAGGCGATGTGTGACCCATCCAGGACCTGCCACTTTCACTGACAACTTTGCTTAGTGCCAGCCTGACCCATTTTTCTTCCCAGAGAATTTTTTAAAAGTGAAATGAGAAGAGGTGCCTTCAGAACACACCTTTTCAACCTGAAGCTGCACTGGAGTGTGTTTAGAGAGATGCAGATGAGTGGGTGCTTTCTACCAGTCCCCATGGTATGCCATGAGAAGATGAACGTGGGGCCAGGCACTGCTGTCCTCACCCAGTCCTGGGCAAGATACCTCCCCAGCCAGCGCTCTGGTCAGCTCCCAACTAGGGAACTTATGGGCAGAATAGTGGGAATGCTCTGGTTTTGGAAAAGAATGGCCCAGATTCCTCATTTCATACCTCACAGGCCAGAGGAAGGCCCTTATACTTGCAGAACCGAGGCTGGAACAGATTTCGAGCATCTTTGCTGTTTCATTTGTCCACAGCCACACACCTGGGAGATCCTAGGGAGCTTTAAAGAATGTAAGTTTTAGAAAAGACTTTTTTGTTGTGTTCTCATGTAAGTGATACATGGTCATTCCAGCATCTAAAACCAGTTGCTGCCCAAGTAGAGTAACTTAGGAAGTCACTATAGTTTGATGATATTGACTAATAATTATCTCTGATACATGACTTGGTAAACATCTTCTGAAACTTTCAGCGTTGGAAGGAGTCCTTCCAGCAACTGAGTATTATTTATGGAATATTTCAGCTATGAAAGGAGGATCTTACATGGGGTAACTGGGCCTACCAGTTGGAAATGTGGTTAATCTTGGCAAACGCTGCTAGTTATTTTTCATTATAACAGGTGGCAACTAAAGTGATAACTTTGTTATGGGCAAGATGAGTAATCAAGATTAATTGGACTAATTGACAATGTTTTCTTCTCCCATTCTTGGAGGTACTACACATCTGACTTTCTTTTTTTAAAATTTTTTAGGACAGATTTCTGCGTACACAAAGATGAACCTTGTGACACTGTTGGTAAGTTTAGAGTTAAAATAGTAACTCTATACCCTGTGATAATGTGGACACTTGATAACACAGTCTGAAGGAGCCATCCTCAAACAAACTCTGCCTTTTCTGTTACCTCTTTTTGGTAAATTTGGTTTCTGATTTTATTTTACTTTTCTTCTTTCCTAAAAAGTTTTGTAGTTGCTTATGGCAGAAGGCATCTAGACAAAGGGTTAGTAAGGAAGATATGAAAAGTTCAACCAAAGGAAGGAACCCTCAGGCTGTCCCGAAGTGACTGTAGTTGGGTTGCATTTGTCTCTGAGCCTCTTGATCACCAGTGCAGGAGGGGGACCTCGCTGAATTACACGATTGTCATGAGACATAAGCTTCACCAAGTGTCATAAGAGGTGAAGTGTGACTGCAGGGTTGTGGGACTGGTGTCCTTCCACAGCCTTGGCATCAGGCTCATCGCTTTCTGGTCAAACGGAAGTGATGCTGACACGTAGTGCTGGCAAACACAGTTTCCTTCTCCCCCTGCCCTTCTACCTACACCTCCTCCCCCACCTTCCCCTTCACTTGCCATTTCCTTTCTCTCCTATCTTCAGTTATATCTGGCTTGCTCTTGAGCTCTAATAGGTTTCAAATTGGAACCAGTCTTTGAGTGTAGGAATAGAGCACTTGGTTAACAGAAACCAATTTTGTCTGCTATAGCACAAACCTCTATTCACTAAGAGGTTGAAATATTGCACCACCAAAAGCAAGGTTTGGAATTGAATGCGCTTAGAATTGTAGGAAAATTGAAGGAAAACAGTATAGGATTGAATATATATTATTATGGAATTCAAACGTTAAAAACCTGTGCTTCCCGTGGAGTACTGGCAGCGGGTAATCCCAGGCCTTCTCTCTGGCTCTGCCAGGTACAAGCTGGGTGACGTTCAGTAAATCTCCATAATCCATAAAATGGTCACTGTGGACTAGGTGACTTACAAGGTCTTTCCAAATCTAGTAGAATGATAGCTAGCATTTATGTCACATTTTAGAGTTTCAAAATGATTTTTTATACTATACTTTGGCAATCCTCTAGACAAATCTGAGAACTAGGTGTTAAAAACCAAGTAACCAATCTGTGTTTCGTTATTTGGGGGCTGTCTCCATAACAGAATTACTAGGCAAATGCAACGTGAAGTAAGCTTTGATAGAGGGTTAGCTGATGCCTGAGTCTAGTTGGGGCTGTAGAGGACTGGTATATGTCCATATCTGTCCACTGCCATGGCTGCCAAGGCCGGTGCTATCCAGAGGACTGGCTACTTCTTCCCAGTGTTCACAGCTCAGCTCTGACACCTCCACACTTCACCCAGGAGGGGCTTCTGCTCCCTGCCCCTCCTCTCCCTATGCTTGCCCCTGCGGAGACATGAATCCGTCGTACTGCCCTTATCTGCATATCTTCCTTGGAAGACTGTGCTACACAGAGCAGAGTCCGGCTTTAACCCATGTGTCGTATCCTTCAGCGCCTGGCACAGGGCTGGAGAGGCTGAGTTGCCACTGTTGATCCAATGAAGGAATAAACGAATGAATGCAGATGAAGGAACTACAGTATTTTTGAGTAGTGTGCATCTAATGACCTGGTTTTCTTTCATGTGATTTAGAGCCAGCTTTAATTTTCTTTTGAACATGTAACTTTCATATCTGTGCAGACAGCTAGCTCTCTCAAGCATCCTTCCCTCCTCTAAACCACATCACCACACTACTTGTATTCGTCTGCTAGTGTGGCTATAACAAAATGCCACAGGCTGGGAGGCTTAAACAACAGAAGTTTGTTGTCTCACAGTTCTGGGGGCTTGTTCAAAATTAAAGTGTCAGCAGGGTTGATTTCTCCTGAAGCCTTTCGCCTTGGCTTGTAGATGGCCGTCTTCTCCCTGTGTCCTCACATGGTCTTCCTTCTATGTATGCCTGTGTCCTAATCTCCTCTTTTTATAAGGATACCACTTATATTGGATCAGAACCCCACTCTTATGACCTCATTTAATCTTAATTACCTCTTCAAAGTCCCCATCTCCAAATACATTCACACTATGGGTTATGGCTTCAACTTACGGTTTTTTGGGGAAAACAATCACAAAACCTACATGGTGTTTTGTTAGTACACATTTGTCTTAATGTGTCGTAATTTACTTGTACATATTATCAAGTCAGTAAGAACAATGGGTAACTTGATAAAAATAATTTAAAAACTGGGCTTATGGCAATCTTATAGCAGTCTCATCCAATTTATTTCTGTATTTTTTTACCTTTATGTTTTGAAATAATTATAGAATTTCTTAAAGTTGTCAAAATAGTACAGAGAAGTCTCATACCAATCATCCAGCTTCTATGGTAACATCTTATGTAACTATAGTGGGTTTCCGAAACCAGGAAATTGATTGGCACCATGCAGTCAACTAAACTACAGATCTTACTCAGGTTTCACTGGTTTTGCATGCACTTATTTTTGGTTATGTTTTTACCTATTGTTCCATGACATTTTATCACATGTGTGAATTTGTCCATCCACCTTAACAATCAGGAACAAAACTGGTCCATCCCCTCCAAGCAGCTCCCTCGGGCTGGCCTTATAGAATCACCCTCTCCTTCCCTCCCTTTCCCTAACCTTGGTTACTACTTATCTGTAATCCATCATTGTAATTTTGTCATTCCAGCATCCAATTTATTTTTGTATTTTGATTCCACAGAATGGAAAAATAATCTGAATCACATAAATATGTGGTTGCCAATGCTAAGAGATTTTGAACAGCTGCCTTCAAATCTCAGGATCCAACTCTAGCAGGAAGGGCTGTGCCCTGAGTTTTTTAGAAAATGAGATAATCTGGTACCTTGAGAAACTGGGAAAACTTGGGGGTTATCAACATCTTATGTTTGGTATATAATAGTGTTTTTTGTTTGCTTTGTTGTTTTAATTAGAATAAAACTTACAGATAGTAAAGAGTACAAATTTTGATGGATTTTAAAAATTTATGCCTATCCTTGTTTTTTAGTTTATCTCTTATTTATTGAAATCGTTTTAAAGGAGTGTTTTGAATTCTGTTTTAATCTATTTTTTTAAATTGTGGTAAAATATATATAACATAAAATTTACCATCCTAATCATTTTTTTAGTGGACAGTTCAGTGGCATTAAGTACGCCCACATTGTTGTGTAATCATATGCCTGTATTCTCAGACAACTACTCAGATTAAGATATGGAATGTTCTCAGCCC
Organism: Leucopleurus acutus; assembly: GCF_964270905.1. NCBI lineage: Eukaryota > Metazoa > Chordata > Mammalia > Artiodactyla > Delphinidae > Leucopleurus > Leucopleurus acutus. The sequence continues at coordinate 152,740,589 of NC_139142.1, forward strand.
CAAGAAGGTTCCCTCATGCCTCCTCCAAGTCCCCCAGAGATATGCCCCCAAAGGTAACCTACTGTTGTAAATGTTTTAATCACTGTTTTTATAATAGTTTAATTTTAAAAAGTAGTTTAAAGTAAATTTCAAAGTTAAATTTGAATGATTCATTTGAAGAATCTCTGAGGTAGTGGGTGGAGTTTGGGGTTCCATGAATAATATGGATACTTCCCCTCTACACTGCCCAGTCTGCATTAGCCCAGCTCATCAGACAGGATTCCTGACTGTGGAAACAAGCAAAAAGGGCGTGGATCCGAAGGGGGACTGCCCCTGAGGCTGGAGGACCAGGTTGGAACACAGCTAGCACCCGAGGGAACCCTGGAGCGGGGGAAGGCTGCGGACCCCAGGCAGAGGTCTGCATCAGGGCTGAGAGGAATGGCGCCGTCTGCCCCACAGCCACCGTGTCACCGGCTCCCCGTTACGAGTCTTGCTCTCAGTCACGTGGCTGCCTCTTTCTACCCCCACCTGCGTGGGGGTGAGGGTGGCTCTGGCCCTTTGAGCTTCCACAGGGAGGCAGCGGCACCTCCCACAACGAGTGCATGCAAGGTGGGTCTGTAGAGGGGGTGCTTTACAGAGGAAGGATGAAGCTGGACAGCTCAGAACGACAATATCCACTACATCCCTGATCTTTTTGTAAAGATTGAAACCCGAGACACCGACACATCCTCTGTGCACTTGACAGGGGTCCTGCTGACACAGGTGAGGGGGCTTCCCTGGCCCTGATTCTAAGGTGGTCCTGACTCCTGTGGGAGAGAGGCCTCACCAAGCTCCTCCACACTGGCTGGCGGCTTGACTGAGCAGACAAGTGGACACACTTTTAAAGATTCACACCAGACAGACCCTCCCTTCCTCTTGGGCCACTATGGAAGGGGAAGGGGTGACGCTTAGAGGTCTTGCTCATCTCCACCTTGGGGGAAGACACGCACAAGGAGAACTTAAGGCAGCAGGATCTGGGAAAACAGCCTTCTTCCCTAACAGAAGCAGCTGCCCTCTTACTGTGGTTCCCACTGTGCACATTTCAGACTTGCCTTTGCGGGTGTGGGCTTTTCCTCTGTTGAATTGCTTCATCCTGTGTGATCTGCTTTCCTGCCACCATCCTAATGAGGAAGCCTCCTACATGAGAAAAGGGTGCCCGACTTCCAGGGTCGTGGAGGCTGGAGACCTCTGGAGGCTTTTGCTGGCCCTTTGCCCTCCTCCTCCCACACCCCGGGGCCTCTCTGAGGTGCCGGCCTGAGCAGCCATGTCTAACCACAGCCTGGCTGACCAGACATGTCTTACTTATGGTCAGGGGGTGTGGTGCGTTTGTCCTGCTCCTACGCTCGGCTGCAGGCTGAGCTATGGTGATGTTTTCTTGACAGCCTAATTCAGGCTTTATGAATTTAGTTTTAATTATCGGGATTTATCATTTTCCTTACTTGGTCTCATAATAGTTTTTAATTACTGGAAAAGCCTTCCTTTTCCTCCCCCAGGAGAGGGATGTGATGGTCCTACACAAAGGAAAATGGATATATTCCACAGCCTCGTGAAATGTGTCACACAGAAGGCCAGGGAGAGGCTGTCAAGGGGGTCCAAGCCCGGTTGGTGTCCTGGGACCCTGCTGCTCTGACATGAGGGTCCCTTTCCACAGCTGTCCCTGAACTTGGGTGGAAGGACCTTTCCTTGCGTGGCCCACAGCACTGGAGCTGAGCTCCCTGAGAGGTCAGGCCGGGCCAGGGGGCACTTCATAAATGTGGCTGTCGACCTCCATGCAGCAGGTCCATCTGTGAGGGACGAAGGGAGCATCACTGACAGGATGAGTGTGTCCAGGAATGAAGCATCTCCTTCAGAAGTCTGTTTCAGGCCAGCCCTCCATGAGGCCATGGATGTAAAATGTGCTGGGGAGCCAGTGAGAGGCGAGGGAGGCTGGGGCTACAGTGCTGCAATGCTGCCTCGGCTGGGTTTTTATTCACTGAATGTGTCATAATTTAGGGCTCAGACAAGAAAGTAAGGCCAAGTTTTATGTATAAAAACAAACATCAGGGCTTCCCTGGTGGCGCAGTGGTTTAGAGTCCGCCTGCCAATGCAGGGGACACGGGTTCGTGCCCCGGTCCGGGAAGATCCCACATGCCGCGGGGTGGCCTGGCCCGTGAGCCATGGCCTCTGAGCTTGCGCGTCTGGAGCCTGTGCTCCGCAACGGGCGAGGCCACAACAGTGAGAGGCCCGCATACCGCAAAAAGAAAAAACCCATCAAAATGTATCTGTCTGGCTGTACATTATCCCCTTTACAGTGGTCACCCTGGGCGGCCATTTGCTTGTTCCAATCCCAGTGCTGTGGCCAGAAAGTGTGGACACCCCCTTGTGGATTTCCTTCAGAGTGAGCATTCATCTTCTATCTTTTCATGGTGTTGGTCAGTCTTCATTCTTCGAGAGTGGTTTTGAATTGTGGAGGTGTCAAATGTTCTATTCGCTGAATGAGGCTGAAAAATATTGTTTGAGGTAAAAATACAAGTTTTATTAGTCAGCTTCAGGTTTCTTTGTTTCTGAGGGCTTTCCTATATGTTCGTTTTACTTTACTTGTTATTCCTTGGGACCTTACAGAAGTCACGGTTCACTTTTGCTTCAAGATTGTTAGAAGTTGTTTCAGATGATTGCCTTCAGGGGAAGCTGCCCCATTGAATGAACAGGTCCTGAGGGGTCCATCTCCTTACCTCATACCCATCTCATGTTGGGCACGGTGCACCCTGCTTCAGTTTCAGGCTTATCCACACCATGTCTTTTGTGTCTACTCTGAGAAGCTTACAAAGGAGAAGGCTTAACATTCAATGACATATTAGTTGTCCCAAATCAGACAACCTGAGGTCTTCAGCAAATTCATCTATTTGTCAGAAGTTATATTGGTATTTATAATAATGCTCTAGACCATTCTGTGATTTTTGAGAGGTTTTATGAACAATTTTAATTTTGGGAATAAAATATGCATGCACCTAGCAATCAGGGGTTCAGACTGTTTGGGCAAGTGCTGCTGCCTTCCTCATCATACAATAAAAAAATAGGTCATTCCCTTAAGAGAGTCAGGAAATAGAGTTACTGTGAAAGCTAAAAAGTATATATAGTCTTTCCTCGGTATCTGTGGGATTGTTTCCAGGACCCCCGTGGATACCAAAATCCGCGGATGCTCAAGTCCCTTATATAAAGTGGCCTAGTACACTCAGCCCTGTGTATCCTCAGGTTCTGCATCTGCAGAGTCAATCAACTGTGGATGGAAGGGCTGAGTGTACTTGAGTAAACTAACTTTTTCTCTCACTGTTAGGCCTTAAACGTAGGTAAAGAGTATTTAATGAAAAATGCCAATTAAGTCCTGTCTGGATGTTGGAGATGGTCTTTTAAAAGACCCTTTGTAGGAGCTGCTGTTGCCTGAGGGAAAAAAAGTGAGGGCAAGAAAGGGGTGGCCACGTGGAGTTTCCTCCTGGTCACCTTGTATGGCTGTCCTATGGTTTGGCTTGAAGATAGTGACCGTGGTGAATAAAAATGTGAGTGTGTATGTGTATGCACATTACATATGTACATATACACATGCCTAGGTGCATGTCTGCACATGGAAGTGTGTGGTGTTTACAATCTCTGTACCTTAAAGTCTGGAGGGCTTTCTTTGTTCCTGTAAGTTCCCCAGAAGGGAGCCCTCCGGAGAAGGGACAACACAACAAGAACCAGGGCAGGATTTCTGTTTGGGGCTCAGCAGAAAGTCCATACTGAAACCAGTGGCCCCAGGGGACCAAGTTCAACTTTTCTTCTTCCTCATGCCAGGGTCATGACTAAGGTTACATAATGGCTGAAGTACGTTTAAAAATGGTGAAAATATGCGGGTATGTTTTTGCGTGGGGTACCTTTGTTCTGGCACTACATGGGAGACCACAGAACACTTGGTGATGCTTGAATGCCTTTTGAGATGGAGAGCAAGAGAGCTGAGCAAGAAGGAACTGACCTCTGCAGGGTTTCCAGGTATGGCCCTTCAGATGTAGGCTGTAGAGCCCCCTCCCACCTTCAGGTCGGCAAGTGGGTGGCTTGTGGGAGAGTTTCCTTCTGGAGGCCGCTGAGTTGCACCATTGTGGGTTCTGTGCTTGGGTTGCCAACGGAGGCAGCTCTGAAGCAGATGCCCTTCCAGTTAGGTGGTCCCTAACCTGCGGGAGATATCAGTGACATCGGTGTCAGGCCACAGACCACCGCCCTCTCGTTTAGCGCAGGCCTCGGCATGACATCAGCAGAAGGACTGTGTCTCTGTTGTTCCCTGATGCTTCCACCCTCATGGCCCAAGAGCACTTTATCATTAGCATGGAGAGAAGTGGGAGCCTCTCTGCCTTGCCGGACAGCTCTTACTCACTCATGTGATGCCAAGGCAATTTGCTAGAAACACAAAACCCCTCCCGGCGTGGGGGAAATGTGGGGGAGTAGAGTCACAAATGGGAAACCAGACCTTTCTGAGATGCCTTCTATGTAATTGTGAGTCCCAAAGCCCTCTGGAGCCTTTGGGCAGCCTCTCTCTGAGATCAGGAGGAGTGGGCAGGAGAAGTGAGGGGCCAGGCTTCTCTGCAGTGGGTGCTGCCCTGGCTGGCAAGGGCCCTGAGCCAGAGAAGTGCCCCCACCATGGCTTCCTTTCCAGTGGCCCTCAGGGTGGTTCCCGTTGACCACCTGCAGCCCCTCCTCTGCACAGTGAACGCTGAATCTCCTTGGGCTGTGGCTTGGCTCAGGCCAGGAGTCTGAGCATTGTCTCTGTGGGGAGACCGGGGTTCAGATCCTGCTACCACCACTGTCCTGTGTGAGTCCCCTGATATCTCTGGCTCTGTTTTCTCCTCTGTAAAATGGGGATAATGATACCCAGAGTTATTGTGAAGGTTAAATGAGATGATCAATTGCATCCCTTAGGATGGATATTGTCAACAATAACAACAAAAAGCTTGCAGAAAATAACAAGTATTGGTGAGGATGTGAAGAGACGGGAACACTTGTATACTGCTGGTGGGAATGTAAAATGGTGTACCCACTATGGAAAAGAGTACGGTGAGTCCTCAAGAAATAAGATCCAGGAATTCCACTTCTAGGTATCTACCCCAACAAAACAGAACTTGAACAGATATTTGTACACCTGTGTTCATAACAGCATTATTCACAATAGCCAAAAGGTGGAAGCAACCCAAGTGTCCTTTTATATATACACAGAATAATATTCAGCCTTAAAAAAGAAAGGAATTCTTAGATATGGGTAAAACTTGAAGATGTTATGCTAAATGAAATAAGCCAGTCACAAAAAGACAAGTACTGTGTAATTCCACCTAAAGTCCCTGAGTCAAATTCATAGAGACAGAAAATAGATTAGTGGATGCCAGGGGCTGGAGGGGAGGAATAATGAAGAGTTAGTGTTTAATGGATACAGAGGTTCAGTTTAGGAAGGTGAAAAAGCTCTGAAGGTGGATGGTGGTGATGGTTGCACAACAATGTGAACGTATTTAATGCCGTTAAACTGTACACTTAAAAATGGTTAAAATGGTAAATTGTATGTTGTATATACTTTACCACGATTTTTTTTTAAATGCTATTGACCAAGGAAGCAAAGTAATTACTTTTATTCAATAGTACTTCTTCTCAAAGATTTCTTCCAAGAAAAATGGTGAAGACGAGAGAAAAAGTACAGTTTCCAGAGAATGGGGTCCTCTTGCTTCCCTCCCTGGGAGGCTGGGTGGTAGTGAGGTGCTGCAAGAGCTGCAGGGCCCTGGGGTGGTGTGGGGGGCAGAGCAGGAAAGGAGGGAGGAAAGGAAGGCTGGGAGAGGGCGAGTCTCTGGGTGTGGAGAGAGAGTGAGGAGAGAAGAGGGCATATGAAGAAATGTTGCTGGTGGGTTGAATTAGACGGCCCTTTCTGATATTCTCAGAGAGATGCAAGTAGGGATTAGGAGGCCCTTTTTGGTTGTTAGGCTGTGCTTCTTTGGCTTAGATTCCAGAGCCAGATTGGACCTTGCAGGCACTGAGACTTAGTGAAGTTACTGCTGATATTTTTGGACCTTGGGCCATTCTCATCTACGTCTGGCATTAAAATCATCACTTTAGAGTCAAGCCAAGAGTTCACTTTCCCAGTGACTGCTCAGTTGTTGCACTCATGGTATACAGAGCTAGGGTTGGTCACACTCAAGTCATGTGATGCTCAGAAGTAACCACAGGGACACAACGTGTGTGACCCTCTGGAGGTAGAAATGCAATTTAGGGGAGAATGTTTGCTGCTTGCATACTTCAGGCAGTTCACTGGGATTCTGTGGTGTCTGTGAGCTCATTAATTGAAGAACCCCCAGCTCTCCCATGTGAAGGTTGTTTCTGAGTTTTTAACCTCAGTTTCTACAAATATGCAGCTTAAGAGACAGGAGTGCTTTAGGAAGGAGAGAGGAGGTATGTCAGACCAATCTATTGGTCTGTTCTGTTGCACAGAGACCAGATCTTGGCCTGGCTGTTATTTTGGGTTTGGGTTCCAAATGCCTTTGGAATTATTGGCATAGGCAACTTGGATGAGAAGTTACTGACAAGTACTGTTGTGGGGGAAGTACAGGAAAGGGCTGAGTCATGGTGAGGAAGGGGCTGAGTCATGGTGAGGAAGTGCTGAGTTCATCAGGAAGGGCTGAGTCATGGTTAGGAGGGCACTGAGTCATGGTGAGGAAGGGATAAGTCATAGTCAGGATGGGGCTTAGTGATGGTGAGGAAGGGCTTAGTGATGGTGAGGAAGGGCTGAGTCATGGTGAGGAAGGGCTGAGTCATGGTGAGGAAGGGCTGAGTCATGGTGAGGAAGGGCTGAGTCATAGTGAGGAAGGGCTGGGTCTTGGTGAGGAAGGGCTGAATTATGGTCAGGAAGGGCTGAGTCATGGTGAACAAGGGCTGAGTCATGGTAAGGAGAACACTGAGTCATGGTCAGGAAGGGCTGAGTTATGGTGAGGAGAACACTACGTCATGGACAGGAAGGGCTGAGCTGTGTTTAGCACATGTTGCTGACACAGTCCAGGGTGTTATGGAAAGACTGCTAACTGATATCCACGCCTATTTATTTTCTTCCTGGATGATTAAATTTCCCTACCGTCCTGGCATTAGGTGTGGCAAAAGTGACTGCTTTGTCCACTGGAATGGGAATAGAAGTGATGTGCACTATTTCCAGGCCTGGCCCCTACAAACCTCCTGTGAAATGGTGCTTGAGGCTCTTCCTCTATTGGTTGACTGGCTAAGGCCCGACCAGGAGCCAGCATCCTCAGGCCCTGAAACATTGGATGTTATGTGAGTGAGAAATAAAGTGTCTGAAGACACTGAGATTTGAAGTTTTGTTTGCGCCAGCACTTACCTCCAATATCAGAAACGCCGAAGGCTGAGTTGAATATAAGACCCTACCCTTGAGGTACTTTAAGGTCTCAAGGCAGCGAAGACTTCATCTCTGCGGGGACTGAGAGGACGGCAGCACCATCTCCACGTTCAGGCTGAAAGAACAGCTTTGGCAGGTGACCCACGGGGCCTGGTGGAACAAGGAGCAGGGCCCAGAATCTTGTTAAGTTTCTAGTGAAGAATTAAAAAGCAGTCTTGGACTTGGAGGGGAGGAAAACTTAACTCTTATTTTCTTCTACCCATCTTATGTGCATTAGCTGGGGCCCTTTAAATTAGACTGACAAAGGACAAATTAACAACTGAAAAGCAAACACAGGTTGACTAATGCATGCATCATGCATACACATGGGAACACCCAGTGGGGAGTAACTTTAAGGGGTGTTTAGAACTTGGGCTTGTATAGCATCTTAAAAAAGAACAGTAAATTTTTTTTTTTTGGCTGTCAAATGACCTACATTCATAAATGTTTATTATGCTGTCTCCAAATATAAGTTTTTTTTTTTAACATCTTTATTGGAGTATAATTGCTTTACAATGGTGTGTTAGTTTCTGCTTTATAACAAAGTGAATCCGTTATACATATACATATGTTCCCATATCTCTTCCACCTTGCATCTCCCTCCCTCCCACCCTCCCTATCCCACCCCTCTAGGTGGTCACAAAGCACCGAGCTGATCTCCCTGTGCTATGCGGCTGCTTCCCACTAGCTATCTATTTTACATTTAGTAGTGTATATAGGTCCATGCTACTCTCTCACTTTGTCACAGCCTACCCTTCCCCTCCCCATATCCTCAAGTCCATTCTCTAGTAGGTCTGTGTCTTTATTCCCTTCTTACCCCTAGATTCTTCATGACCTTTTTTTTTTTTCTTAGATTCCATATATATGTGTCGGCATACGGTGTTTGTTTTTCTCTTTCGGACTTACTTCACTCTGTATGACAGACTCTAGGTCCATCCACCTCACTACAAATAACTCAATTTCATTTTTTTTATGGCTGAGTAATATTCCATTGTGTATATGTGCCACATCTTCTTTATCCATTCATCCGATGATGGGCACTTAGGTTGCTTCCATCTCCTGGCTATTGTAAATAGAGCTGCAATGAACATTTTGGTACATGACTCTTTTTGAATTATGGTTTTCTCAGGGTATATGCCCAGTATAGTAGTGGGATTGCTGGGTTGTATGGTACTTCTATTTGTAGTTTTTTAAGGAACCTTCATACTGTTCTCCATAGTGGCTGTATCAATTAAGATTCCCACCAGCAGTGCAAGAGTGTTCCCTTTTCTCCACACCCTCCCCAGCATTTATTGTTTCTAGATTTTTTGATGATGGCCATTCTGACCGGTGTGAGATGATATCTCATTGTAGTTTTGATTTGCATTTCTCTAATGATTAATGATGTTGAGCATTCTTTCATGTGTTTGTTGGCAATCTGTATGTCTTCTTTGGAGAAATGTCTATTTAGGTCTTCTGCCCATTTTTGGATTGGGTTTTTTGTTTTTTTGTTATTGAGCTGCATGAGCTGCTTGTAAATTTTGGAGATCAATCCTTTGTCAGTTGCTTCATTTGCAAATATTTTCTCCCATTTTGAGGGTTGTCTTTTGGTCTTATTTATGGTTTCCTTTGCTCTTTTAAGTTTCATTAGGTTCCATTTGTTTATTTTTGTTTTTATTTCCATTTCTCTAGGAGGTGGGTCAAAATGATCTTGCTGTGATTTATGTCATAGAGTGTTCTGCCTATGTTTTCCTCTAACAGTTTGATAGTTTCTGGCCTTACATTTAGGTTTTTAATCCATTTTGAGCTTATTTTTGTGTATGGTGTTAGGGAGTGATCTAATCTCATACTTTTACATGTACCTGTCCACTTTTCCTAGCACCACTTACTGAAGAGGCTGCCTTTTCTCCACTGTATATTTTTGCCTCCTTTATCAAAGATAAGGTGACCATATGTGCGTGGGTTTATCTCTGGGCTTTCTATCCTGTTCCATTGATCTATATGTCTGTTTTTGTGCCAGTACCATACTGTCTTGATTACTGTAGCTTTGTAGTATAGTCTGAAGTCAGGGAGCCTGAATCCTCCAGCTCCATTTTTCGTTCTCAAGATTGCTTTGGCTATTCGGGGTCTTTTGTGTTTCCATACAAATTGTGAAAGTTTTTGAAAAAGAACAGTAAATTTTAAAGAAGTAAATGGACAAAGGAAAAGGACTTTGAGTTTCTCAGGTGGCAAATTGTAAGAAAGTATATATGTGGGAGACCTAATGATACATAAGGACTACGTAAAGCAAGGTTTGTTAGAGTCCTCTGGTGCCATCTCTCGGCTGATAAGGGTCTAGGGTTATCTCCAGTGATTAACTTCTGTAGAGAGGGCATGGGGGGACACCTTTACAAACTTATGACCTGCTTTTAGGCAGATGAGGGGAGGGCAGAGAGCTTTTTTGTACCTGTATAGTCTCAGTTGTCTCCAGCTCAAAATAATCCTTATGCCAAAGTGGCACATTTTGAGGTGGCATGTTCTGCGACCCTTCAGACTTCTCTGGAATCTTGAGGGAAATTCCTTCCATTACTGAAGATATTTAGGGCTGAGGAGGGAAAAGAGGCCCAAAGATTGCCGCTCCTTGAGAATAGTGCTGAGGACGGGGAACTCACAGGTACTGCACAGCTCTGCTGCACAGATGTGGTCTAGATATGGACCAGCAGCTTCTTAGCCTTGATCAGGGGCCCAGCGCCAGTCCTGGGTGTGAGGTGGAGCCCAGAGCCCCTCATGTGTCTCCCAGGCAGCAGGTAGGCACATGAGGAGTTCTGTAACAACTGGACCACCCACCCTCAGCATTTTCTTGACCCCAGTGTGAGGGGAGCAGGCTCACTGATGATCCTGGATGGCCTTGAACTTTGGTGTTGGGCATGCTCTGGTTTTGCTGTGATTGAGCACTAGAGAGATGCCCAGTGTCAGCTTTAGCCTGGAGACCACCCCCTCCGTCATTGGCCAGAAGGGGGCGATCCTGAGGGTGGGGCTCATTTCACCAGAGGGTTTACTGCTTCCCTGCTGGAAGGTTGTAAGGCTCTGATGGGATTCACGTTTGACTTCTTGTCAAGTCAACTACACGAAGGCGATGTGTCCTTGTCCACCCTCTTCCTAGCTGCATCAGCCTTTTCTCTCTGCAGTGCCCTGGCCCTCACTTCCATAGCACTAAGCAGGCCAAGGAACCTGATAGCTTGGTAGATGTCCACGGGTGGCCAAGGGGCCAGCTTCTGTGGTTTTGGAGCACTTCTCCAGGCTCCCTCCTTCAGCGCTTGAGAGGCCCCCTTCTCCACTCACTTGCACAAGGGGTGGCCTCTTCTTGCTTCTCTGCCTCCTTACATCTTCTGTTGGTCAAGGGCATCATTTTCCTCAGCTCGGGCTGCTATAAGGAAATACCACAGATGGGAAGCTTCAACAACAGACATTTATTTCTCACAGTTCTGGAGGCTGGAAGTCCCAGATCAAGGTGCCAGTCAACTCAGTGTCTGGTGAGGACCCTCTTCCTGGCGTGCAGACGACTGCTCTGTCCTTGTGGTGGAGGGCAAGTGAGCTCTGGTCTCTCTTCCTTTTCTTTTAAGGATGACTGTTGTGTCCTCATGTGGGGCCTCACCCCATGATGCATCTAAATCAGATTACCTCCCTAATACTATCACATTTGGGGTTTAGGGCTTTAACAAATGAATTTGGGGGACACAAACATGCAGTCCACAGCAGGTATCAATGCAGTGTAACGTCTCACAGGCCTGGGGGTGGTGCCAAGATCCAGGCCTTCTTAGAACTTAGCCTCAGAAAGTTGAAGAGCTTTGCTTCCAGCGGAGCCTTCTGCTGTGCCCTCCACCTTCCCTGCCTGATGGACGGTACCAGTGCCGCTCTTTGTCCTGTCATCCTGGGTGGTGATGGAGGTGATGCTGAGAGCAGCTCCCATTTGTTGAGAACTCCTGTGTCAGATACTTCATGTTTTTAATTCATGTAATCCTCACATTTCTATTAGGAAGTGCTGCTGTAATCCCCACTTCACATGCGGGGAAGCTGAGGTACAGAGAGGTAAATAACTTGCCTGAAGCCACATAGCTTGTAAGAGGTAGAGCCAGCATTTGACCCAGGACAGTTCAGTTTCAGTCTTTTGTTTTCTTACCTGTACTTTTTTCCTAACTATATCTTGCCTTTCAATAACATTCTAAGAGAGCTATTATTCCTGTTAGCAGATGGGAAACTGAGTCTCCAAAAGGATACATTTCTTGTCTGAAATTATACTGTTAATTAGTGACAGCTGGCCCTGAACTCACTCACTGTAAAGCCTGAGAGTTTAACTCCCACCTCTCCTCCTGCCAGATCTGTGCCCATTCATTTTTCTCTTTCTGCAAGTATATATCACCCATTATTATTTTTACCCAGTATTTTCTTCTTTTCATTGTCTTTATCATATGTACTATTTGCAGAATGGATCTCTGTCCTCTCCTATATCTTGCTTTTTCAGCATTCATACTCGTAAACGTTCTTTGAGAACCTACTGTGGGCCAGGCACTGCTCCAGCCCTGGGGATGCATAATATACAAAATAAATGTCCCTGTTTTTGTGGAACTGACATTCTAGTGGAGGGGATGGATATGTACTATCAGTAAGTAAACTCCAGAGTAGGGATAAAGTGATAAAGTGGAGAAACAAAGCAGAGAAGGGGGATAGGAAGCTGATGGGGCGGGACTTCACATTTCAGCTTGAGTGGCTGAAGACTTTGCTCTGAGGGTGGCTTGGAAATCAGACTCTCCACCTGTAATGCCTTTGGCAGGCCAGGGCTTCTAGAAGTGCTGAGGTTAACTCTGTTGTCAGTATGAATCTCTGAAAGCCAACGAAGGGTCCCCAGGGTAAGCAGCCAGGGTGGACAGCTGTTCCCCAGTGGGAACAAGTGTGGTGTCCCCTGGGCCCTCTCCCCGTACAGTACTCCTAGCTCTGCGTCTCAGCCACAGTCAGACCTGGATTTGAGTCTTCATGCTGCCACTTACTTGACCTTGGGCATATCAATTAATAAACTCATCAGTTCTCAGTTTCCCTGTTTGTATGAGATATCAACATCCCCCTGCAGTCCTGCTCTGAGAAAATGCCTGTGGAAACCATAGTGCAGGGTGACTGCTCTGTACATCTTGTCTCTGCTTCCTTTCGGTGGCCACAGGACATTATGCCCAGCCACCCCCATCCTGTCATTGTGTGGGTCTTCTGGGAAGGGCGCTGGGGTGGGGATTCAGCAACAGGTTGGGGTGAAGGCTCTCCAGGCCTCTCCAGTCTCAGTGTGAGCAAAGACAGGGAGGAGAAGGTAGAGGCTGAGGGTAGGGGGCCTGATGTTTATTGAGGGCCTCCCACTTGCCAGATGCTGTGCTGGGGCCTTGTGTGGAAGGTACAGCTTCCAATTTACAGATGGAAAAACCAAGGCAGAGTTACTCACCCAAAGTTGCACAGTGAGCAAATGTGGGCTGACCTGGCACCCACCTTATGCTTGTGCTGGAAGGGGTAATGTGACTCTAGGGCAGAGTTTTGGAGGCCTGGGGGCCCTGGGGAGCCTGGCTCGCAAGTTTGAATTTGAGTCTGGTGGTAACAGGAGCCACCGAAGTGAGCTTATCCCACATTGTCTGCAGAGAAGAAGAGAGGAATTGGAGCTGGGATCCAGGCATCCAACCACAAAGTTCCCTCCTGTGACAGAGCCAGGTTTGGCTCAGTTCTTGGAGAAGGAGGGGGTGGAGCATGGGACAGGCAGTTGATATTTTTATATAATAAAGATTTAAAGAGGGTGCATGTAAACTGTATGGAACCAAGTCAGATAGGCTTCTTAGATTAGCATGCATGGGAATCACTAGGGTGTCTCCTTAGAATGCAGATGGCTGGGCCTCACCCCCAGGCTTTGGATTCAGTGGGTCTGTGGTGGGCTGGGTGATGCTGATGCTTGGTCTGGGGACCATGCTTGGAGAACCGCTGCCTTATGTGGTTGTGGCTAGGGTCCTTGATTTGCTTGTTATGGTTTGTTAATTAACAACAACAAAAAAAGCACAGTGACATGAATATAGATGTTGTGTAAACATCTTAAAAATTTACTTTTGTACAAAAAGCTGTGACGATGTGGGTTTCTGAGTTACTTCCTATGTTCTCTCCATTTGAGCCTGTAGGACACTAACAGCTGACCCATGTTAGGGATGGTAATTGAGTCAGTCGCTGGGGACTGTGGACATTTGTGATAATTAGGATATTGACTGTCAGCCAAGGAATCAGACTTGCCCCAAATGTTCTGCCACCTCATCAGATTTTCCATGAACTTAGTACTGGTTGTTAAGAGGGGCAGAGGGAGTGGAGGTTTCCAGCACAGCCTCTAGTTTTCCTCTGCCTGGTTCAAATCCCAGCTCTGCTGCTCACAGTAGATAGAACCCTGGGCAGTTTGCTTGTCCTCTTATTTCAGTTTCCTAATCTGTAAAATGGGGATAGTAGTAATTTCTTACTTGGGTAGTAGTCGTGGAAAGGAAGTGAGGCATTTATTATAGGTAGAGGGCCTAGAACTCATGGTAAATGCTCCATCACCGCCGGCCGTGGTGGTCTTGTTTCAGTGCCCCCTGCCCAACAGGTGCAGAACAAGACCCTGAAAGTCCTCAATGGTGCTGTTTGGGAAGAGGGATGCTGGAAGCTAATGGTTCTCCAAGGGTGATCCCAGACCACAGCATCAGCACCACCTGTGACGGTGCTAGACAGGCACATGCTCAAGCCCCATCCAAGCCCTTCTGCATCAGTTCTCTCTGCTCAGTCTGTATTTTCATAAGCTCTCGGGGGATTCCGATGTACACTCAAGTTTGAGAACTACTGATCTAAGCCTTGGCAGTACCAGAGAAGCAGGAGGACTTAGTTCTCCTGGCTCTGTGTGTGTGTGTGGAGTGTGGGAGGGGGCAAGGGGAGCTTTACCTGAGAGCGTGGGGAAGCTAGACGCCCAGAAGCTGCATTAAGTAACTGGCGAGGCAGCATGATAGACTCCTAGCCCCACCGTCAGCACCGCTTACTTCCTGCCCAGGCTCCAGGCATGGCTTTTCTGGCAAATGGAATCTTGGTCATATCACTGCTGACAGATGAGAGTATCCCTGAATATCATTTCTCCCTTACATTTCCCACCCCCTGAGGATCTTCTGGCATCTATCTCAGGGCTGTTTAGACCTTCCTCTTCTTGAATTGCTTAAAGGTGCTGCTTGTACAGCACAGGTGTCCTTTCCCTTTTCCTACGGCATTCCAGGGTTTTCCTCCATGAAAATGATTAGTGGGTTTTGTTTTGTTTCGTTTTGTTTTTTGAAAAGGCAATTCAGTTGAATGCTTCCTCCCTCAAGTTGCTTTTCTCCTGTACCCCAATGTTCTCCTGTAACATTGTCTCCTGTACCCCAGAGTTACAAAACCAAAAGGGACCAAACAGCTGTGCAGGGGTTGCGGTAGGGGTGCCTCGGGAGCAGCAGGGTGGCCTGCTTCTCTCCACCTTGGCTGAGCTGCTGATTAGATGGAAGGGTTCCTGGGGAGGCAGGGTGAGGGGATGGGCAGGAGCCCCTGCGGCCGGCCTTATGGGCTGGTTGTAGCATTTCCTTTGCCACAGGGCTCCAGTTGCCAAGATAAACATACATTTTTTTTTTAAATGGAGGTTGCCCATTCTTTTTTTTTTTTTTTAATTAATGAATTTATTTATTTTTGGCTGTGTTGGGTCTTCGTTTCTGTGCGAGGGCTTTCTCTAGTTGTGGTGAGCAGGGGCTCCTCTTCATCGCGGTGCGCGGCCCTCTCGCTATCGTGGCCTCCCCCGTTGTGGAGCACAGGCTCCAGACGCGCAGGCTCAGTAGTTTCGGTGCACGGGTTCTAGTTGCTCCGCAGCATGTGGGATCTTCCCAGACCAGGGCTCGAACCCATGTCTTCTGCATTGGCAGGCAGACTCTCAACCACTGCGCCACCAGGGAAGCCCAAACATACATTTTGAGATAAAGTGGACCCCCAGATGTCTTCATCTTGGAAAAAGAAATCAATAAGACAGTCTCCGTGTTGGGCCAAGAAGTCCTTCTCTTCCACACTCAGATTTGCACAGGCCTGCGTGTGAAGGTGGGAGGGAGCTGGGGATGCAGGGACTGTGCTCGTGCTGAGGAGGCAGGTCAGGGAGCAGAAGAAGGGGCTCTGGGGCACTGGCTCTCCTCCTTAGCAAGGTGAGACCTTTCCCCAAGGTGAGACCTTCCCATCCCACCATGGGATGGTGATGGGACTGCTGCACACCTGTCGGTGTTGTCAGAATTAAGTATGGGAACAAATACAAAGCGTTGGGCACAGCCCCTGCCTTCCTTGTGGGAAGTGGTGGTTGTGGTTTTTATTAGCAATTTCTAAAAGTTGACTGGCCATTATATGGCTTTTGTTTCAGAAGATGCCTGATACTTCTAATCCACCAACAATTCCTACCCGCTCTGACCTCAGAACATATTCTTAATCTTTTAGCCACACCTGCCATTCCCCCTGTGGTCCAGGCCTCTGTCACCCTCACCCACAGTGTCTCCAGGCCTCCACAGTGGCCTCCTGAACAGCAAGTTCTTACATGACAGCCAGAGGGTTACTTTCAAAACACAAATCACATCATGTGAGTTCCTTGCTCACAATCCTCCAATGGCCTCCAGAACACATGGCCCGCAGCTCTCCCCTGACCTCACCTCCTACTGCTCATGGCATTGCTCACCTGTGCCAGCCATGCTGGCCTCTGGCCTCTTCCTCCCTTGCCATCTTGTTCTTGTTTCCTAGAACAAGTAGGGAGGGGTGTAGCCAATGGAGCATCTGTGTCCCACCAGCATGTTTTTGATTAAGAAGAAAGCGGGCTTACTGAGAGAGTGTATAACCTCTCTGTATGACTTGATGTTGGTCTAGGAATACCAGAGTATTCGTTACATATCTGGCACTCTTTTCATCTCTCCCAGGCTTCCAAAGCCCATGGATGGTCCACACCCAGGACTTGAATGTCATCTCTGCCTTTGGGGGGGATGATGCACGTTGGGGAGTGGGGAGGTCGCTGCAGGGGGAAACCAAGCCTCCCACCCTGACTCCGCCCTGCAGGCAGAGCCCCACCTGGAGGGATTGGCCTCCTGTGCTGAAGTGGGGCTATGTTGGCTCTGCTGAGGAAATTTTTACCTTCTGAGATTTGTAATGAAATCTGGAACTGCCTTCTAGCCAGGTATCCCAGCTCAACCTGATTTTTCTGCTTATCTTATTCTGAGCGTAAATTTCTTCATTACTTCAGCTGAGGGAAAACAAGTCTTGACTCCCAAAGTAATCCAAGTGGAGCTAAGATCTCCTTGATTCATTTTTGTTAATCTATTACATTCTAGTGCAGTTATAAGTAAAATGAAGGTTCAGGAATTAAACATAGAGACTAAGGGAGGAGAATGATGCCAAAGATTTTTTCTGTGTCTGTGCTTAGCCCAAATTTGGGCTCAAAAGAAGAAAAATGATGAGAAATTACTACACATCATTCAAGTCTCCAGGGGATTACTGTAGGATTACATAATACAATCATGGATGCGTCTAAGGCCAGAAAATGTACACTCAAAGCTCAGAAGAAAGCAGACAATAGAAGACCCTTTTGGACAAGACTTAGTGAGTTCAGGAAGAGCCGGCACCTAACCAGCCAAGTAAGTGATTCCAAACACCTCCAGCCCTAAGGAAGCCTTGGACATGCCGGGAAATTACTCATCATGTGATGTCAGCTCTGGAGAAGGCCTTTTAATCCTAAACTAAGAGATCAGCTGCTGAAACACTTAGAAATATGGCCCATTTGATTACAGATGGTCCACGGAGAAGAGAGCAAGTTCTCCTGTCAGTAGCTGGCCGGGTCCTCTTCTCTCATCCAGGCCAGGCTGGCAGATAAGAGGTGCCAGTCGTTCTGGTAAGAAGGCAATTATTTATTTATTTATTTTGATTGCAAAGCAATGTTCATTATTATTATCAGTTTTTAACATCTTTATTGGATTATAATTGCTTTACAGTGGTGTGTTAGTTTCTGCTGTATAACAAAGTGAGTCAGCTATATGTATGCATATATCCCCATATCTCCTCCTTCTTGCCTCTCCCTCCCACCCCAAGAAGGCAATTATTGTCTGCATAGTTCCAATGGCTGCTTTTTGAAGTAATAAGCTTAGGCATACTGGGAAATGTCTTTAATGAAATGAAAATTAGCCAGAGAATTAGATGTAGGGGTCATTGCCAAGAGGCATTACACTGAAGCCTCAATTAAACTTTCCATTGGATTATCTGATGATAAGTAGTTGTGCCTTTTGGATTTTATTGTCTTTGATAAATGGCACAGGTTCAGGATCTAAGGCAACATAGTCCTAACACAACACAGTGCTGGAAATAGTGAGGCATGCCATCACTAGATACAAACCACTTCAATTACCCTATGGAAGTATTTATCTTAAAAAAATGTTTTTTATTATTTTTAAAATATTTATTATTTTTGGCTGTGTTGGGTCTTCGTTGCTGCGTGCGGGCTTTCTCTAGTTGAGGCTAGTGGGGGCTACTCTTCATTGTGTGTGCGGGCTTCTCATTGTGGTGGCTTCTCTTTGTTGCAGAGAAGGGGCTCTAGGCACATGGGCTTCAGTAGTTGTAGCATGGGGGCTCAGTAGGTGTGGCTCGTGGGCTCTAGAGCGCAGCCTCAGTAGTTGTGGTGCATGGGCTTAGTTGCTCTGCGGCATGTGGGATCTTCCCGGACCAGGGCTGGAACCCCTGTCCCCTGCACTGGCAGGCGGACTCTTAACTACTGCGTCACAAGGAAAGTCCCTGGAAGTATTTATCTTAAAAACTGCTTCAGATTACTTCCCCTCAGGATGTGCGGGTTCTCCATCTGTTCTCTGATGGGAAGGATTTCCAACTTCGAAATTCCTTTTGGTGCCAACAGAGTTCTCAGCACTGGGAGGATAGTGTGGCTTCCTTCCACAACTTACCTTGCCACAGCAAACCCCCTCTTCCTCCCCACAGACCTTTCTTGTACCCTAGCTGCTGTGAGAGAGTGTTTGTGATGGCCTGTTAATTGGGTTGCCATGCAGAGTCAAAATACCTGTGTCTGGAGGTGTTTGATAGAAACAAGGGCTTTGCTTCTCCTGCTAAGATATGTTTCTGTGTGTATGTATTTTTAAATCTATTTTTGTAATTTTCTTTCTTCCAAGTGTTATCATTATCCATGAGGTACCTTCATTTAAACAATAAAAACTTCTGTTAAAAATCCAAAACTTGCGAAGCTTTTGCCGAATAGCTAAAGCTGACAAAGTGTTAAATATCAGTCTCTCCTGTGTTAACCCAGTGGTAGACATTAAGGTGATGCCTCTGGACAGTCACACCCTCTGTCTCTCAGGGGCTTCTTGACCAACATGCTGTTGCTCTTTTCAGACCGTTCAGTCAAAACTGTCTTCCTCTCCCCTTGGTCTCCTCTCGAGCCATTGCTGGCCTCAGGTGCCTCCTGCTGGGGGGGTTGGAGTTCACTCATGTGCGACGTGGCATTGACTGCCTCCCCCCCAACTCTGTACCAGTATCTGGAGAGTTATACGCTAGAATCTGCTACTGTTCAGTCTGCCCTCAGTCCTTGTACTTGTCCGCCGTGCTCTGTAGAATGTAGAGATCACCATGAGGGCATCAGAACGCAGGGCATCAGAAGGCCGTAGCCAGAAAGTTTGGGCAGCCATGGTGTCATTGCTGGTGTGTTTCTGCTCCTCTTCAAATGATACTGAGGGCTTTTCTCTGTGAACACCGCCTAGTTCTCCTTAAACGCCTTGCTTTGTTTATGCTCCCACGGGCTTGACCAGGAAGCTGCTAGAACTTCAGCATGGGCAGGGCAGCTGGAGAGGGGAGCAGGGGGAGCTGAAGCTTTTGGAGCCCACCGGTGTGCCTGCCAGCCTGTCTGCCTGGCTGGTCAAGGGAGGAGGCACAGCCGTGTTTCCCTGGGCGGTTACTTCCTGTGACTTCGAGCCACTGTGAGCCTTTTGTTTCAGCCCTGCACCTGCTCAGGGAGCTCAGTTCAGCACCACTTCGATGCAGCTTTCCTCGCGTTGCCTAACTGCTCTACAAAGTGGGCGTGTGCGTTTGCTTGGATGGAGGGCGCTCTCTCTGGTGTGGCGGGGGGGTCAGCGGCTTCACCGGCACACGCGACCTTTGAGTGGCTGCCTCTCAGAGGGACATTGTGTGGTTTTGTGTGGTCAACAGGAGTGGACTGTTTGGACTGCAGGCCAGGAGACTGACCAGTTTAGTGGGCCAGATTCACTGTGCTTCGCAATCCGGGGAGCGTCCTCGCACACGTGAGGTCAGTATACTGTGTGCTTCGGAGAGCAAAAGCCATTGAGATAAGAGGGACTGTGCTACAGACCAGGGCATCAGCAGAGACTCACTAAGGCAGGGCTTGCAGGGGAAGCATCAACAAGACTCACACTTCTGGTCAGAGGAGCAGGGCAGAATGTAAACCAGTGGGCCTGGGAAGCTTGGCCCATGTTCACCTCTTCAGTCAGTGTTGGGAATGGCGGGGGGAGGTACTTAGGACGGAAAGTGTTTTGATAGCCTGAAACAATCTTTCAGGTTCTGTTCTCAAGCTGTTGGACTGCACAGGACTTAAACTATGTTGACTCGTCATTGCTGACCAAATAAATGGTAAACTGCTGAGTTGGGATCTTCAGGGCTAACATGCAATAGCCATCTTCCTCTCCCCAGCTTAGAGCGAATGGCAGTCATGGCTCCTGCTCTAGAAGAATTGCACTCAAAAATCGCCCATTTCAGCCCCTGAGATTTCACCCAAGAATTATGTAGCTTCTCCCCCTGCAGCTGTCATGGACAGAGCTGGAGGGGGAGGGCTCTGTCACAGGGGCAGGCAGTGCTGTGGGTGAGGAGCCCACCTCAGGGCCCTCGTCCTCCTGCAGGCAGAGGGGCTGGTGAGCACACCAGCTCTTTCCCCCAGATTCCCAGGCAGACCAGTCACCCCACTTACTGGGTATAGCCTTACTGCAGCTGAGGTCTTTCCACATGGAAACATGAGGGGTAGAGAATAAGTGTTCTAAAAGAACACAGTGAGCATGGCATTCAGAGTTCCACACCTTTGCCTTACCTGTTCAGTAGTTCTTGTCTCTCATATTAAGACGGTCACTTCAGCCAAGCCAGTGTCCTAGACCTTGCCTTCCTGCAGAAAGTACTCTATCCACTGTTGCCCTTGAGGCTTCCTCTTTCCCTTGGGCCAGTCCATCTTTCAGAGACCAGTTTGTTTACTCACTAATTAATCAGTCATGAATTCAGTAGTGTTCATTAGTCAAGTTTGAGCACAGTGCCCTGGTTATAGTGGTCTAGCATGTGATCTACCTTGGAGAATGTTCCATGTGCACTTGTAAAGAATGTGTATTTTGTTACTTTTGGATGGAATGCTCTATAAATATCAGTTAAGTCCATCTGGTCTAATGTGTCATTTAAGGCCAGTGTTTCTCTATTGATTTTCTGTCTGGATGATCTGTCAATCGATACAAGTGGTTTGTTAAAGTCCCCTACTATTACTGTGTTACTGTTGATTTCCCCCTTTATGTTTGTTAATATTTGCTTTATGTATTTAGGTGCTCCTATGTTGGTTGCATATATATTTATAATCATTATATCTTCTTGATCATTATGTAGTATGTATTACATATATAGTATGTATACTACATTATGTAGTATGATACTACATTATGTATTATGTAGTATCCTTCTTTGTCTCATGTAGCAGTCTTTATTTTGAAGTCTATTTTGTCTGATATAAGTATTACTACCCTGGCTTTCTTTTGATTTCCATTTACATGAAATACTTCTTTCTATCCCCTCAGTTTCAGTACGTGTGTGTCTTTAGCTCTGAAGTGAGTCTCTTCTGGCAGCATATATATGGGTCTTGTTTTTGTATCCATTCAGCCACTCTCTGTCTTTCGATTGGAGCATTTAGTCCATTTACATTTAAGGTAATTATTGATATGTATGTTCTTATTGCCATTTTGTTAATTGTTTGGGGGTTGTTTTTATAGGTCTTTCTTTTTTTCCCTTTATTCTTCTTTTGTTTTTATTTTCTCTTGTGATTTGATGACTATCTTTAGTGTTATGTTTGAATTCCTTTTTCCTTTTTGTGTGTATACCTCTTATAGATTTTAGGTTAATCACTACCATGAGGTTTTAATATAGCAATCTATAGATATATGTGATTGTTTTAAGTTGCTGATCTCTTAATTTCAAATACGTTTTAAAAACCTTGCATTTGTTCTCTTCTCACCTCTTGAATACTGTTTTAGATATCATATTTTATATCCGATTGTTTTGTGTATCTTTTAACTGCTTAATGTGGATATAGGTGATTTTACTGCTTATGTATTTAAACCTTCCTACTAGCTTTGTGTGTGGAGGATTTCCTACCTTTATTGTATATTTGCCTTTACTGATGAGCTTTCTCATTTTGTAATTTTCTTGTTTCTAGTTGCAGCCTTTTCTTTCTCACCTAGAAAAGTTCCGTTAATATTTGTTGTAAAGCTGGTTTGGTGGTGCTGACCTCCTTAGCTTTTACTAGTTTGTAAAGTTTTTGATCTCTCCATCTAATCTGATTGAGACCCTTGTTGGGTAGAGTATTCTTTGTTGTAGGTTTTTCCCTTTCATCACTTGAAATATATTGTGCCACTCCCTTCTGGCCTGCAGAGTTTCTGCTGAAAAATCAGCTGATAGCCTTATGGGAG
The DNA here is from genome assembly GCF_964270905.1 of Leucopleurus acutus. Taxonomy (NCBI): domain Eukaryota; kingdom Metazoa; phylum Chordata; class Mammalia; order Artiodactyla; family Delphinidae; genus Leucopleurus; species Leucopleurus acutus. The sequence goes on from NC_139142.1 coordinate 152,762,774, forward strand.
TTCCCTTGTATGTTATTTGTTGGTTTTCCCTTGCTGCTTTTAATATTCTCTCTTTATCTTTAATTTCTGTTATTTTATAATTATTATGTGTCTTGGTGTGTTCCTCTTTGGGTTGATCCTGTATGGGAGTCTCTGTGCTTCCTGGACTTGGGTGACTGTTTCCCTTCCCAGGTTAGGGAAGTTTTCAGCTATTATGTCTTCAAGTATGTTCTCAGCCTCTTTCTCTCTTCTCCTTTTGGGACCCTATAATGCAAATATTAGTGCACTTGGTGTTGTCCTAGAGGTCTCTTAAACTGTGTCTTCATTTCTTTTCATTCTTTTTTCTTTTTTCTGTTCAGTGGCAGTGGTTTCCACTACTCTGTCTTCCAGCTTGCTGATCCATTCCTCTGTATCATTTAACCTTCTGTTGATTCCTTCTGGTGTATTTTTCATTTCAGTTATTGTATTCTTCATCTCTGGCTATTATTTATATTTTCTCTTTGTTAAAAACTTCTAACTTTTTGCTCTGTGCATCCATTCTTCTCCCAAGTTCTTTGATCATCTTTACAATCACTACCCTGAACTCCTTCTTGGGTAGATTGCCTATCTCCACTTTACTTAGTTCTTCTTCTGGGGTTTTATCTTGTTCTTTTGTCTGGAGCATGTTTCCCTGTTGCCTCATATTGCCTAAGTTGCTGTTTGTATTTTTGTGTATCCGGTAGGTTATTTATGTTTCCCCATCTTGGAGGAGTGGCCTTCTGTAGGAGACATGTGTCCTAGCAGTGCACTCCTTTCTTTTCACCCCAGCTATATGCTCTAGGGAGTCCCTCTATGAGTGCTGCATGGGTCCTTCTGTTGTGGCAGGTTGACTACATGGGTGGTCTGGTAGGCTTGGTTTTGCCCCTAGTCTAGTGGTTGCCAGACCCTTCCTTGTGTGGAGGCTGCTGACTGCTGGTTGATGGAGCCTGTTCACAAGGTGGCTGACTGCAGAACCCTAGGGGGTTCCAGGGCCAGTGCTGGCTCACTGGTGGGGGAAGTCAGGGTCCAGAAGACTCCAGGGCTGTTGCCCGCCCACTGGTGAGTGAAGCCAGGTCCTGAGGTTAGTGCCAGACTACTGGCAGGCACAGCTGGGTCCTGGAGTCTGGTTGCAGGGCCCAGGGATAACAGAGCTCATGTCAGTTTGCTGGGGTGGGGCAGTTCCTGATGCAGTTGGTTATGGGGTCTGGGGTGTCCCAAAGCTGGTGTTGGCCGCTAGTGCTCAGGGCTGAGACCTAGCTGGTCCCAGGACAGCGTCTTGCCTGCTGTGGGCAGACTGGTCCACAGGCTGTGGGACTGTCGTTTTCTTGTGTCTGGTGTCTGCCCCCTGGTGGGTGAGGCTGTCCAGAGGCTAGAGCAGACTTCCTGTAGGGCAGGGCTGGTGCCTGGCCACTGATGGGTGGAGCTGGGTCTTGGTCCTCTGGTGGGCAGGGCCATGTCTAAAGACACGTCTAGAAGTGGCTGTGGGCTCAGGAAATCTCTAGGCAGCCTGTCTGCTGGTGGATGGGGCTGTGTCCCCACTCAGTTGCTTGACCTGAGGCGTCCCAGCTCTGGCACCTACAGGCTGTTGGGTGGGGCCAGGTCTTGGCACTAATGAGCTAGAGGGAGGATTCCACAATGGCACCCACCAGCATCAGTGTTGACACAGTAGAAGAAGCTCCCAAGAATGGCTGCCACCTGTGTCTGTGTCCCCAGGGTGAGCCAAACAGCCTCTCCCCTCCCCCCACCCCCACCATCTCTCTGGGAGACTCTCCAGTACCAGTACCAGCAGGTAGTTCTGGCCCAGGTTCCTATCAAATTACTGCTTTTGCCCAAAGTCCCAGAGTGTGTGAGATTTTGTGTGTGTTCTTTAAGAGTGAAGTCTCTATTTCCCCCAGTCCTGTGGGACTTCTGAAATTAAGCCCCACTGGCCTTCAAAGCCATATGCCCTGCCATCTTCCTGGTACAGGACCTCTGGGCTGGGGAGCTCGATGTGGGGCTCAGAACTCTCACTTCTATGGGAGAAGCTCTGCAGTATAATTATTCTCCAGTTTTGGGGGTGCCCCACCCAGGGGTATGAGTCCTGTTTTCTTTTGCTAGATAATCACTTGTCCAACCTCCCTTGCAGCAGTAGTCATGTGACCAAATTTGGCTTGGGAAGCCCAAGAGAAGGCCTGCTGAAAGCTTCAGAGAAACATTTTCTTCCCTGGGAAGCTGCTGTGTGAGGATGGTGCTTGGTGCTGCAGCAGCCATCTTGGAACCATGAGGGAAAGGCCAACAGTCAGAGAATTGCCCATCCAGAGCTGTGCCATCAGGGGCCTACCTAATCTGTCCCAAACGACCCACCTCCATACCTCTGTTTTGTGCAATGGTTGTTATCTCTATGATTAGGCTGTACTTACCTTAGCCAGGTTTTCTATTACTTGTATCCTAATTCATATGTCAGGGGGATGAAAAAAGAGGGTGGGTCTAAGGTATCCAAATTGATATGACTTATTGATGAATTGGAGGTGAATGGGGAGGGATGGAGAGGGACTAGTTAGAATTTCTGGCATGAGCAGAAGGGAGACTGAAGGAGATCCATTTTGTTCACCAGCCATAACCTAGCTCCCGTCATGGTAGACAGTAATTCATTGGGGTCGAGGTGAAACATCTTTGATCTGGAGCTGGGTCTGAGACTGAGGTTCAGTTTTCGATGATGAGAAAGCCAGGAGGGAGGGGTCCAGGGGGCATGATACATGGAATACATGGGTCTGGATTTTCAAAGAGAGGTATGGCTGAGTTGGCAGTTAGGGCTCATCAGCATTCAGGCCTGAAGCTGTGGGAAGGGATTCTTTTTTTTTGCATTGTATGTTGCTTTTATTTTATGAAAAAGCTGATTTCAAATCTACAGTAAACTGAGATGAATACAAAGTCTTAGTGAAGGAGGCCTGATTGTTCTGTTTACACAAACATGGCCACTGCCCTTTGGCCTTAAAACTATAGGAAGGGCACTTCAAATGGCTTCATATTTATATGTTTCAGTGCCAGAGTGTAGGAGTAGAATCTGGCATTCACTGTCAGATGTTCTGCAGCTACCAGAGCATCAAGTCTCTTCAGCAGGAGCCAGAGAGGTGAGGAGATGGCCATGTGCAGACAGCTCCTGCTTTTCTCATCAGTCCTCCTGGGGTGTTCATTTTGGTGTCCTTTGAAACGATAGACATTGCCTATTTGTCACTTAATTGCGTCAAATCACATAGATTGAACCAAGTGAAATTCTCATTTTTATAGATCAAAATCATTGATTATCAGCAATTTTAGGTGATTTAACCTAATATTTGTACCTGATACTGTGCTAGCACATCAATATTTCATGGGTTATTTTCTATTTAAATTTACTCATGTCACTGCCCTGCATAAAACTCACCCCTCATTTCCTCCATACCTACAGGGTGAAATCCCAACTCAGATTATCCTTTGAGGCCTTTTGTCATCCATCCCTCAACCATCTCTCCGGACTCATCTTTTGCTGAAAGCCTCCTGCACTTTACTCTCCAGCCAGATCATGCCCCAGATTGGCAAATGCAGCAGAGGGGTTACAGGATTTCTTCAGAATCCCATTTCCATTGGGCATCCTGTCTTTCTTGTGCATTTCTTCAGAGCACAAGTTCAGTTGCACTGGAAGTTTTCTCTTCATTTGAAGATCTAGTAGTGGTTTGTACCCATTTGTGCTTTCGATGTAATGGTCCTTCAGACTACACCAGTTTCCATGTTTGGAGTTTCTGGGCTTCTGGCCTGACAGGCCCCACCCTCTTCTACCACAGGCTGATTCCAGCTTGTCTTTGGAGCCTAGCACTGTCCTGTCCTCTGTCTTTGAACCTCCTGCACTGGGCTGGCACTGCTCCCCGCCCTGCCCCAGATGCAGCAGGCTTCAGGTTTGTTTCTGAAACAGCCAAGAAGATTCTCCAGGTCCCCTCTGTTCCCTCTTGGGTCCTAGTGTGGGCCATGCTCTGAAAGAAGATTGTTTTAATGAAACCATATACATTTTTTGACAAGATAGAAAATTCTTTATAATCCTCCGCAACCATTAAAAAGAGAAAAGGAATTTTTAAGACTCCTGTGTAAAATCTTTGCTCAGGAGACTTTTGCTAAGGTGGTTAGACATGTTTCCAGCACTGGATCAGTCGTGGCTGCATGTTTTGCTGCAAATGGAAGAAAATTTTTTTCTTGTGGAATTCAGGTTACAAAGCACACATTCCCCAGGGCCATGAAGTTGGTGGGTTTTCCCTGCAAGGATGTGAGAGGGATGGGTGGGTCTGCCTTGTAGACCCATACGTCACCTGGGACCCGGTGATCTGGGTGTTCCTGGGCCCAAGCAGAACTTTGGTGGTTAAGTTTGTGGGATTTTTGAAATTGTCTGCCCAGTCTCACAGATTCCTTTGCTGCTCCTAACCCCAAAACTTGTGGGTGGTCTTGTCCCTGACAAAGAACAGAACTGTCAAGAGCCCTAGGGTCACACCCTCGGGGTCTCTCTGGAGCTGAAGGGAGGCCCTCTCCTGAGAATGTCAGTGCCTGAGGCAGTCAGTGCCGGACAAAGGGCTTTCTGTGTCCGTCTCTGCTGCCTCGGAAATGTAAGCCTAGGAGGTTAAGGCAGATCAGAGGAGACCCTGGGAAAACAATGTCTTTTCCTAGCCTGTGCATTTGGGGTGAAGAGCCGGGACCTAGTAAGAAAGGAGAATTTTGTCTCTTCACAATGGTAAGCATTTTCTCTCTCAAATCAAATCCCTTTTCAGTCCTTTCCTAGGAATTTGTGATGACGGAGGAATTTATGACATACATAGTAGCCATGTCTGTATCTCAACCACTTCTTTTACCCTTGTCAGCATCTGCTGCCCAAGTCACAAATGGCTACAGAGGAAGAAACTGCCACCCATGAAAACCTCCCCATCTGTGACAGCCCCTCTCAGGTGCTCTGTGCTCACCCCACCTGGACACTCACATCTAACATGTCTCTGCTGTGTAACTGCTGAGTGGAACTGAAGGGCTCTGGTCAGTGTAGACATCCCCACTTACTTGGGTCGCTGGGACAGAAGTCACTGTAATTCTTGCGGGTCTCCTCTTTGGGGGTTGGGTGCCTGCCTCCTTTGCACTGTTCCTGACCTCTTGGGAATGCAGGGTCCAGCCATTGGCCTCATGAGAGCAGCTCAGGGCCAGTGCAGGTGGACAGCACTTTGAACTGTGGTCATATATCAGGTTGCCACAGTCTGCACCATGTCCTCTTGGCTCTCTTCTCTGGTGCTAAGTGGCAAGTGCCCTTTATCCTCAAATTTGTGCTGTTGCTTTCCTTGTGGTGCAGTTAAGAGGAGACTGAAATGTTTCTTTACCCACATCTTCATAAAAAGTGGGAAAATGAAAAATAGGGTAGGATGGCTGAGTCTTTCAAGGAAAAAAATGTGAGAGCACCTTTCTTTGTAGAATTAAATCACAGAAAACACCCCTTTGTGATTTAAAATGGCAACAAAGTGTGTCTATGTCAAAGAACACAATTCAAAATGATTTCAGTCGCACACAGCAGTAAGCAGCAGCTTGCAGCAAGCAGTAGCGAGCAGTAGCTGAAAGCAAGATCTTAGTTCCCGGACCGGGAATCTAACTGCTAGACCACAGAGGCCAGCAGCTAGGGCCTAAACCCCCAGTGCTTGCCTGCCTTGTCAAGAATGAATTCAGGCGAGGAGGCAGAAGGTAAAGAGAAAAGCTAAAAGTTTATTGGAAAAGCAAAGTACATGCGGAAAGACGCACAGGCGAAGTCAGAGAGTTGCGCCTTTGGGAAGTTTAAATCCTTTATAAGGGGGCAGTTTTCCGGGTGTCTCCCTTCTGGCCAATCATCTCACTTTGTCCCCCCTGGCTAATTTGTCTCAGGACCCTCCCTTTAGGTGCACATGCACCTCTCAGCCAAGATGGGTCCTGACATGAAGGTGTCTGGGAGAAGCAAGAGTCACTGTGGCCTGGGGTTGTTCCCTGACTTTTGACCCCCAAGGAGCCTTTCTGCGCATGTGTATTGTCTCCCTTACCCCAAGGAGGGGAAAAGCGAGATCCCTTGATCCTTTACTCAAACAAGGTTTTGCCCCTCTTTGTTCTTGCCATGACTGTTATCTTAAGGCATCCACAAGAGACAAAGATTGGCTATTTACCCTGTCCCTGTCGTAGCTTCTATCTTGGAGAGCAAAGAGGAGGGCTGATTTTAAATGTCTAACCTGGAGCCCACCTATCTCCTGTCTCAGGAAATGCAAACATAAGGCCAGTTGTAAATGCCTAACCTGGAGCCCATCTATCTCCTGCCTCAAAAAGACCATTTTAAGGGAGCCTGCATCACCCTTAGGATATCTGCCTGGCCTTCACTGGCATTTGAGTTTGTGACCTTGTCCTAAAAGGACCATTACTCAATGGCAGCTGTATTGGCCCCAGGGGCAGAATGGTCTCTCCTTGTGCAGGACTGTCTGGTGCGCTTCAGGCCATGACCTATCAGTCGTGGTAACCCAACATTTACAAACATTCCCAGTGGAGAAACACTGCCCTCCAGGGCTTGCCGACTGGAAGGGGCAGAACACTATGGGTGTGCCTGGGATCACCGTGGGCAAGAGTGGGTGGACCAAACCCCTGCGCTTGGCATGGGAAGGGATTGGGGGCTGTCCAGGTGAGCAGTGGCCGCGCGCTTTCCCAGTGCAGTGCCGAGGCCTGTCAGATCTGCCTCCTCCTAAGGCAGGGCTGCTGGGCTTTCCAGTAGGTTTGGCAGAACAAAGCCACACTTGTTCTTTTTCTTTTTTTTTTTTTAAACGTATTTATTGGAGTATAATTGCTTTACAATGGTGTGTTAGTTTCTGCTTTATAACAAAGTGAATCATTTGTACATATACATATATCCCCATATCTCTTCCCTCTTGCGTCTCCCTCCCTTCACCCTCTCTATCCCACCCCTCTAGGTGGTCACAAAGCACCAGCTGATCTCCCTGTGCTATGCGGCTGCTTCCCACTAACTATTTTACATTTGGTAGTGTACATTTGTCCATGCCACTCTCTCACTTTGTCCCAGCTTACCCTTTCCCCTCTCCGTGTTGTCAAGTCCATTCTCTAGTAGGTCTGCATCTTTATTCCCGTCTTGCCCCTAGGTTCTTCATGACCTTTTTTTTTCCCTTCTAGATTCCATATATATGTGTTAGCATACGGTATTTGTTTTTCTCTTTCTGACTTACTTCACTCTGTATAACAGACTCTAGGTCCATCCACCTCACTACAAATAACTCAATTTCGTTTCTTTTTATGGCTGAGTAATATTCCACTGTATATATGTGCCACATCTTCTTTATTCATTCATCTGTTGATGGACACTTAGGTTGCTTCCATGTCCTGGCTATTGTAAATAGAGCTTCAGTGAACATTGTGATACATGACTCTTTTTGAATTATGGTTTTCTCAGGGTATATGCCCAGTAGTGGGATTGCTGGGTCGTATGGTACTTCTATGTGTAGTTTTTTAAGGAACCTCCATACTGTTCTCCATAGTGGCTGTATCAATTTACATTCCCACCAACAGTGCAAGAGGGTTCCCTTTTCTTCACACCCTCTCCAGCATTTATTGTTCGTAGATTTTTTTTGATGATGGCCGTTCTGACCAGTGTGAGATGATATCTCATTGTAATTTTGATTTGTATTTCTCTATTGATTAATGATGTTGAGCATTCTTCCATCTGTTTGTTGGCAATCTGTGTATCTTCTTTGGAGAAATGTCTGTTTAGGTCTTCTGCCCATTTTTGGATTGGGTTGTTTGTTTTTTTGATATTAAGCTGCATGAGCTGCTTGTAAATTTTGGAGATTAATCCTTTGTCAGTTGCTTCATTTGCAAATATTTTCTCCCATTCTGAGGGTTGTCTTTTGGTCTTGTTTATGGTTTCCTTTGCTGTGCAAAAGCTTTTAAGTTTCATTAGGTCTCATTTGTTTTGTTTTTATTTCCATTTCTCTAGGAGGTGGGTCAAAAAGGATCTTGCTGTGCTTTATGTCATAGAGTGTTCTGCCTGTGTTTTCCTCTAAGAGTTTGATAGTGTCTGGCCTTACATTTAGGTCTTTAGTCCATTTTGAGTTAATTTTTGTGTATGGTGTTAGGGAGTGTTCTAATTTCATTCTTTTACATGTAGCTGTCCAGTTTTCCCAGCACCACTTATTGAAGAGGATGTCTTTTCTCCATTGTATATTCTTGCCTCCTTTATCAAAGATAAGGTGACCATATGTGTGTGGGTTTATCTCTGGGCTTTCTATCTTGTTCCATTGATTTATATTTCTGTTTTTGTGCCAGTACCATACTGTCTTGATTACTGTAGCTTTGTAGTATAGTCTGAAGTCAGGGAGCCTGATCCTCCAGCCTCGTTTTTCTTTCTGAAGATTGCTTTGGCTGTTCGGGGTCTTTTGTGTTTCCATACAAATTGTGAAATTTTTTGTTCTAGTTCTATGAAAAATGCCAGTGGTAGTTTGATAAGGATTGCATTGAATTATAGATTGCTTTGGGTAGTATAGTCATTTTCACAATGTTGATTCTTCCAATCCAAGAACATGGTATATCTCTCCATCTATTTGTATCATCTTTAATTTCTTTTATCAGTGTCTTATAATTTTCTGCATACAGGTCTTTTGTCTCCTTAGGTAGGTTTATTCCTAGATATTTTATTCTTTTTGATGCAGTGGTAAATGGGAGTGGTTTCTTAATTTCCGTTTCAGATTTTTCATCATTAGTGTATAGTAATGCCAGAGATTTCTGTGCATTAATTTTGTATCCTGCTACTTTACCAAATTCATTGCTTAGCTCTAGTAGTTTTCTGGTAGCGTCTTTAGGATTCTCTATGTGTAGTATCATGTCATCTGCAAACAGTGACAGTTTTACTTCTTCTTTTCCAATTTGGATTCCTTTTATTTCTTTTTCTTCTCTGATTGCTGTGGCTAAAACTTCCAAAAGTATGTTGAATAAGAGTGGTGAGAGTGGGCAACCTTGTCTTGTTCCTGATCTTAGTGGAAATGTTTTCAGTTTTTCACCATTGAGGATGATGTTGGCTGTGGGTTTGTCATATATGGCCTTTATTATGTTGAGGTAAGTTCCCTCTGTGCTTACTTTCTGGAGGGTTTTTATCGTAAATGGGTGTTGAATTTTCTCGAAAGCTTTCTCTGCATCTATTGAGACAATCATACGGTTTTTGTCCTTCAATTTGTTAATATGGTGTATCACAGTGATTGATTTGTGTGTATTGAAGAATCCTTGCATTCCTGGGATAAACCCCACTTGATCATGTTGTATGATCCTTTTAATCTGCTATTGCATTCTGTTTGCTAGTATTTTGTTGACGGTTTTTGCATCTGTGTTCATCAGTGATACTGGCCTGTAGTTTTCTTTCTTTGTGACATCTTTGGTTTTGGTATCAGGGTGATTGTGGCCTCATAGAATGAGTTTGGGAGTATTCCTCCCTCTCTATATTTTGGAAGAGTTTGAGAAGGATAGGTGTTAGCTCTTCTCTAAATGTTTGATAGAATTCGCCTGTGAAGCCATCTGGGCTTTAGTTTTTTGGAAGATTTTTATTCACAGTTTCAATTTCAGTGCTTGTATTTGGTCTGTTCATATTTTCTCTTTCTTCCTGGTTCAGTCTCGGAAGGTTGTGCCTTTCTAAGAATTTGTCAGTTTCTTCCAGGTTGTCCATTTTATTGGCATGTAGTTGCTTGTAGTAATCTCTCATGATCCTTTGTATTTCTGCAGTGTCAGTTGTTACTTCTCCTTTTTGATTTCTAATTCTATTGATTTGAGTCTTCTCCCTTTTTTCCTTGATGAGTCTGGCTAATGGTTTATCGATTTGGTTTAACTTCTCAAAGAACCAGCTTTTAGTTTTATTGATCTATGCTATTGTTTTCTTCATCTCTTTTTCATTTATTTTTGATCTGATCTTTATGATTTCTTTCCTTCTGCTAACTTTGGGGTTGTTTTATTCTTCTTTCTCTAATTGCTTTAGGTGTAAGGTTAGGTTGTTTATTTGAGATGTCTCTTGTTTCTTGAGGTAGAATTGTATTGCTGTAAACTTCCATCTTAGAACTGCTTTTGCTGCATCCCCTTGGTTTTGGGTCATTGTGTTTTCATTGTTATTTGTTTCTAGGTATTTTTTGATTTCCTCATTGATTTCTTCAGTGATCCCTTGTTTATTTAATAGTGTATTGTTTAGCCTCCATGTGTTTGTATTTTTTACAGATGTTTTCCTGTAATTGATATCTAGTCTCATAGCGTTGTGGTCAGAAAAGATACTTGATATGATTTCAATTTTATTAAATTTACCAAGGCTTGATTTGTGACCCAAGATATGATCTATCCTGGAGAATGTTCCATGAGCACTTGAGAAGAAAGTGTATTCTGCTGTTTTTGGATGGAATGTCCTATAAATATCAATTAAGTCTATCTTGTTTAATGTATCATTTAAAGCTTGTGTTTCCTTATTTATTTTCATTTTGGATGATCTGTCCATTTGTGAAAGTGGGGTGTTAAAGTCCCCTACTATGATTGTGTTACTGTCGATCTCCCCTTTTATGGTTGTTAATATTTGCCTTATGTATTGAGGTGCTCCTATGTTGGGTGTATAAATATTTACAATTGTTATATCTTCTTCTTGGATTGATCCCTTGATCATTATGTAGTGTCCTTCTTTGTCTCTTGTAATAGTCTTTATTTTAAAGTCTATTTTGTCTGATATGAGAATTGCTAGTCCAGCTTTCTTTTGGTTTCCATTTGCATGGAATATCTTTTTCCATCCCCTCAGTTTCAGTCTGCATGTGTCCCTAGGTCTGAAGTGGGTCTCTTGTAGACAGCAATGTATACAGGTCTTGTTTTTGTATCCATTCAGCCAGTCTATGTCTTTTGGTTGGAGCATTTAATCCATTTACATTTAAGGTAATTTTCTATATGTATGTTCTATTACCATTTTCTTAATTGTTTGGGGTTTGTTATTGTAGGTCTTTTCCTTCTCTTTTGTTTTCTGCCTAGAGAAGTTCCTTTAGCAGTTGTTGTAAAGCTGGTTTGGTGGTGCTGAATTCTCTTAGTTTTTGCTTCACTGTAAAGGTTTTAATTTCTCCGTCTAATCTGAATGAGATCCTTGCTGAGTAGAGTAATCTTGGTTGTAGGTTTTTCCCTTTCATCCCTTTAAACATGTTCTGCCACTCCCTTCTGGCTTGCAGAGTTTCTGCTGAAAGATCAGCTGTTAACATTATGGGGATTCCCTTATATATTATTTGTTGTTTTTCCCTTGCTGCTTTTAATATTTTTTCTTTGTATTTAATTTTTGATAGTTTGATTAACATGTGTCTTGGAGTGTTTCTCCTTGGATTTATCTTGTATGGGACTCTTTGTGCTTCCTGGACTTGATTCATTATTTCCTTTCCCATATTAGGGAAGTTTTCAACTATAATCTCTTCAAATATTTTCTCAGTCCCTTTCTTTTTCTCCTCTTCTTCTGGGGCCCCTATAATTCGAATGTTGGTGTGTTTAATTTTGTCCCAGAGGTCTCTGAGACTGTTCTCAATTCTTTCCATTCTTCTTTCTTTATTCTGCTCTCCAGTAGTTATTTCCACTATTTTATCTTCCAGGTCACTTATCCGTTCTTCTTCCTCAGTTATTCTGCTATTGATTCCTTCTAGAGAATTTTAAATTTCATTTATTGTGGTGTTCATCAATGTTTGTTTGCTCTTTAGTTCTTCTAGGTGCTTGTTAAATGTTTCTTGTATTTTCTCCATTCTATTTTCAAGATTTCTGATCATCTTTACTATCATTATTCTGAATTTTTTTCAGGTAGACTGCCTATTTCCTCTTCATTTGTTAGGTCTGGTGGGTTTTTGCCTTGCTCCTTCATCTGCTGTGTGTTTCTCTGTCTTCTCATTTTGCTTAACTTACTGTGTTTGGGGTCTCCTTTTTGCAGGCTGCAGGTTCGTTGTTCCTGTTGTTTTTGGTGTCTGCCTCCAGTGGCTAAGGTTGGTTTAGTGGGTTGTGTAGGCTTCCTGGTGGAGGGGACTAGTGCCTGTGTTCTGGTGGATGAGGCTGGATCTTGTCTTTCTGGTGGGTACATCCACGTCTGGTGGTGTGTTTTGGGGTGTCTGTGACCTTATTATGACTTTAGGCAGCCTCTCTGCTAATGGGTGCAGTTGTGTTCCTGTCTTGTTAGTTGTTTGGCATAGGGTGTCGAGCATTGTAGCTTGCTGGCTGTTGAGTGGAGCTGGGTCTTGGTGTTGAGATGGAGATCTCTGGGAGATTTTCGCCGTTTGATATTACATGGAGCTGGGAGGTCGCTGGTGGACCAATGTCCTGAACTTGGCTCCCCCACCTCAGAGGCACAGCCCTGATGCCTGGCTGGAGCACCAAGAGCCTGTCATCTACTTGGCTCAGTATAAAAGGGAGAAAAAAAGAAAGAAAGAAAGAAAGAAAATGATAAAATAAAAATGAAATAAAATAAAATAATGTTATTAAAATAAAAAAATTATTTAAAAAAATTAAAAAGTAATAAAAGAATGAAAGAAAGAGGAGAGCAACCAAACCAAGAAAACAAATCCACCAATGATATCAAGTGCTAAAAACTATACTAAAAAAAAAAAAAGGACAGACAGAACCCTAGGACAAATGATGAAAGCAAAGCTATATAGACAAAATCACACCCAGAAGCATACACATACACACTTACAAAAAGAGAAAAAGGGGAAAATATATCTATATCATTGCTCCCAAAGTCCACCTCCACAGTTTGGGATGATTCATTGTCTATTCAGGTGTTCCACAGATGCAGCGTACATCAAGTTGACTGTGGAGATTTAATCTGCTGCTCCTGAGGCTGCTGGAAGAGATTTCCCTTTCTCTTCTTTGTTCGCACAGCTCCCAGGGTTCAGCTTTGGATGTGGCCCCGTCTCTGCGCGTTGGTCGCCTGAGGCCGTCTGTTCTTTGCTCAGACAGGATGGGGTTAAAAGAGCAGCTGATTAGGGGCTGTGGCTCGCTCAGGCCGGGGTGGGGGGGTGGGGAAGAGTGCGGAATGCAAGGCCAGCCTGCGGTGGTAGAGGCTGGTATGACGTTGCAAGAGCCTGAGGCGTGCCGTGTGTTTTTCCGGGGAAGTTGTCCCTGGATCACGGGACCCTGGCAGTGGCGGGCTGCACAGGCTTCTGGGAGGGGAGATGTGGATAGTGACCTGTGCTTGCTGACAGGCTTCTTGGTGGCGGCAGCAGCAGTCTTAGCGTCTCATGCCCGTCTCTGGGGTCCGCGCTGATAGCCGCGGCTCGCGCCTGTCTCTGGAGCTCGTTTAGGCGGCGCTGTTAATCCCGTCTCCTCGTGCACCAGGAAACAGAGGCAAGAAAGTCTCTTGCCTCTTCGGCAGCTCCAGACTTTTTCCCGAACTCCCTCCCGGCTTGCTGTAGCACACTAGCCCCATTCAGGCTGTGTTCATGCAGCCAACCCCAGTCCTCTCCCTGCGATCTGACCTCTGAAGCCCAAGCCTCAGCTCCCAGCCCCGCCCTCCCCGGCAGGTGAGCAGACAAGCCTCTCGGGCTGGTGAGTGCTGGTCGGCACCTATCGTCTGTGCGGGAGTCTCTCTGCTTTGCCTTCTGCACCCCTGTTGCTGCGCTCTCCTCCGTGGCTCCAAAGCTTCCCCCTTACGCCACCCGCAGTGTCCGCCCGGGAAGGGCCTTCCTAGTGTGTGGAAACCTTTCCTCCTTCACAGCTCCCTCCCACTGGTGCGGGTCCCGCCCCTATTCTTTTGTCTCTGTTGTTTCTTTTTTCTTTTGCCCTACTCAGGTACGTGGGGAGCTTCTTGCCTTTTGGGAGGTCTGAGGTCTTCTGCCAGCGTTCAGTAGGTGTTCTTTAGGAGTTGTTCCACACATAGATGTATTTCTGATGTATTTGTGGGGAGGAAGGTGATCTCCAAGCCTTACTATTCCGCCATCTTGAAGCTCCCCCCGCCACTTGTTCTTATCCCCCCTTCTGTTCAAACGTGCTGCGATCCCTTCGATCCAGGTGAGCTGACAGGCACATCTGGTTCGGCCTCCAGCGTGGTCTTAAGAGTGATCCAAAGCCCACAGATGCCCAGACTTAAGGCAGAGAACGGTCTGCACAAAATGGCCCCACCTCAGTGGTTATCTGGCCCTCTGCTTCCTCCCTGGGATCTATTTTGGTGTTTATGCCACAGTCCACATTGTTCTTTGTGGATGAGTCTGCAGCTGTTACAAGGAAAGGGTCGCAGCGCCAATTGTTGGGTTGCTCGCTGCGGTGAAGTCAGACTGCCATCAAAGCACTCTTAAGGGTAAGGCGCAATTTACTTTGTTAGGATGGTTTGGGGCACACAACCTCATTTGGCTGACTAGGTTGCAGACTCTGTAAGGATCTCGACTGGGCCCCGGTGTGGTGGGGCCAACAGCATCTCCAAGGCCCTCACATAGAGCCTGCACGGTGCTTCTCAGAGATCCTGAGCCACCATGGGCAGAGGGGCCAGCTTGAGGGCTGAAGGAGTCTCTTGGCTGGGCCAGCCCTGAGCACAAACAGAAGTAAACAGTGGGACCTTAATTCAGGCCCTGCTAATGGAAGCTGAGGTCCTTGGAAGTAGATAGAATTCTGGACAGTTGCACACCAGCTCTTAGACCATCTCCTCAACCTAGAGAGACACTCTTTACCCACCTCTTTTAAAAACAATTCTCTGGAAGGACTTGTGATCCCCTTGACAATTACGTGAAATTTTGTACACATACCAGGTCTTTAGCAAGTAGTCATGACTGACTGGTTTGTTCGGATAGGTTTTAGAACAAGTGAGAATTAATATATTTAAAGGGGAAGGTGTAAGTCCATTGGGAGGGTCCGTTGTCTCAGGACAATGCTTCTGTGACCTCAAAAGGACAATAAAAAATGTAGAACAAAATTTTTACAATGGCTTTATTCATATATAGTTTGTACAAATAATTACAAAATCACTTTATGTGATTAACTATATGAGCTGTTGATAGCTTGAGCCAAATATTTTTTTTATTTTCTCTCCTTTAAAATCTTCAGGCAGTGAGACAACCTTGTGTCACTGTTGTAAAAACCAAACTAGACTTTATTGGTTTCAGTGGGCATAAACCATTTCCAGTGTATTTTTGTGTATATCAAGAAGCTGTTTGCGTTATTTTAATTGAGAAGATTTGTAAACATCTTGTGAGCCACTGTTTTAAGAAAAACACATGCATTTACCCATCAAATTGGTGAAATTAAATTTGAAATCAAGAAGCATATGCTCAGTTCCTCAAAAGATTAAACATAGAGTTACTGTAAGACCCAGCAATTTCACTCCTAGGTACATATACCCAGGAGAATTGAAAACATATGTCCTCACAAAAACTTGTAGATGAATATTCATAGTAGTGTTGTTTGTAAGTAACCCAAGAGTGGAAACTACCCAAGTGTTACACAAATTGATGTCCATCCATATAATAGAATATTTTTTGGCAATAAGAAGTACTAATACAGACTACAGAATGGATGAATCTGGAAAAGTCATGCAAAGTGAAAGACGTCAGGCATAAAAGATCACATATTGTGTGATTCCATTTAGAGGAAATGTCTAGAACGTGGAAATCAGAGATAGTAAGTAGATTAGAGGTTGGTCCAAGCTAGAAGGAGAAGGGGTAGCTAGTGATTTCTAATGAGTACAGAGTTTCTGTTTAGAGTGATGAAAATAGTCTAAAATTAGATCATGGTGATTGTACAACTTTGTGAATACACCAAAAACTATTGAAATGCACACTTTAAAGGATGAAATTTATGGTATGTGAATACCGTAAGTCTCAATAAATAAAGGCTAGTAAGGCAAATAGGATGAAATGTTGTCAGTTATTGATTCTAGTGGAAAGAGTAGGGCTAATCATATTATTGTGCTTTCAACTTTTCTATATTTGAATATATTCACAATGAATGACTCAGGGGCGAAAAGCCAAAAGAAAGCAAAGACAAGATACTGAAGATACTGTATGTTTTGGCTGCAGCCACTGAGGCACCCTCATTTGGGATGGATTTATTTGAGCTGAAAAAAAAAAAAAAAGACACAGGAGGAACTGGTCGACCCTCAGAGAACTGAATGTTTCCCATTTTCGTTGGGGGTTAGTCTGACCATAGTTGAGGAGTCTCCTGGTAGAGAGGCCTGGCATGGACATATGTTCGTTTTCCTTTATGAAGAGTGTTCAAGGCCACACTCTCAGTCCATCAGATTAATAGTCCTGGTTAAACAAATGAATGGATGGATGGTTGGACGATAAGACCCTGTGCATTAGAAATTATCATGGCAGTGCATTAGGAATAGATTATGAAACTTGGACACAAGGACATGCACGTAGGTCTCAGTTTCCTCCTCTGCACAGTGGGAATAATAATTGTACCTGCCTCAAAAAATTGTTGTGAGGCAACATGTGTAAAGTGCTTATCATAATTTCTGGCATACATTATTTAAAAAGGTGTTATGTCCTAATGTTCAGTGGAAGATAGAAAGAAAGGGATGGAGAGAGAAGGAAATTAACAGAATGGCTCATATGCTGCATGAAAGGAGCATTTGTAACTTCAGAATTCTTCTGGAACTCTAGTGGCCCCCAGGTTAGATGAAGAGGCCTTTTACTTCTACCTGGAACAAAGTGTTCTTCCCTTGGCCATCTCCTGAAAGTGAAGCTGCCATGATCTCTCCCTGGCCTCTTTCTGTATCTGCCTCCCTCGACCCACAGGAGGGTGTGGACTAAGCACACCTGAAAGACAGTTCTGGGAATCTGGCACACTGGGAGCCAGTTTGCATCTATCTGCCATCAAGACATTGGGTTTGAATGGAAAAAGCCCTCTCTAAGGACAGTAGTCGCCTTATGTAGGGGCAGAGTTATGAGGTTTTTTTTTTTCCTGGTTCTTCAGTGTTTTTGAGAATTACTACTACTTTTTTCATTAAGGAAAAAGGTTTTTAAGAATATTTTGACTTTGCGTGTGGGATGACATTTTACAAACAGCTTTATTGAAATAAAATTTACATACCATAAAGTTCACCATTTTATATACTTCACTGCTTTTTAGTGTATTCATAGAGTTGTGCAACCATCACCATAATTAAGTTTTAGAGCATTTTCATTACCCTAAAAAGAAACCCTGGGCCTGTTAGAAGTTATGCCACATTCTCTCCCCACTCTCACCTCAACAAACTGCTAATTTACTTTTTGTCTCTCTGGATTTCTTTATTCTGGACATTTCGTCTAAATAGAATCATACACTATGTGGCCTTTGGTGGCTTCTTTCATTTAGCATAATGTTTTCAAGGTTCATCCATGTTTTAGCATGTATCAGCACTTCACTTCTTTTTATTGCTGAATAATATTCCATTGCTTGGATATACCATATTTTGTTTATATATTCTCAGTTGATGAGCATTTGGGTTTTTTCTACTTTGGGGATATTATGAATAACATTTCTGTGGACATTCATGTATGAGTTTTTATGTGGACAAGTTTTCAGTTCTCTTGGATCTATAACTAGGAGTGGCATTGCTAAGTCATATGCTAACTCTATGTTAAACATTTGAGAAACTGTCAAACCGTTTTCCTAAGTGTCTGTACCATCTTACATTCCTACCAGCAGTAAAGGAAGGTTTTAATTTCTCTTCATCCTTGATAACACCTGCCTTTTTAATTATAGTTTTGATGGTGGGTGTGAAGTCGTATCTTATTGTGGTTTTGATTTGCGTTTCCCTGATAGCTAATGATGTTGAATATCTTTTCATGTGCTTACTGGCCATTTGTATATCTTCTCTGAAAAAATGTCTACTTAGCTCCTTTGCCCATTTTAAATGGGGTCATTTTCTCTTTATCATTGAGTTGTAAGAATCCTTTATATATTCTACATACAAGTCCCTTATCAGATAAATAATTTGCAAATATTTTCTCCCACTGAGGGGGTTGTCTTTCTGTTTTAGTCATCATATACTTTGAAGCATGGGTGATTTTAACTCTGATGAAGTTCAGCTTATCAGTCTTCTCTCCTCACTTGTATTTTTGGTATCAGACCTAAGAAATCATTGCCTAACTCAAGGCCGTGAAGATTTACTCCTATGTTTTCTTCTAAGATTTTTATCATTTTAGCTCTTATATTTAAGTCTATGGTACACTTTGAGTTGATTTTTGTGTCTGAATGTGGTAGGGGTCTAAATTCATTTTCTTGCATGTGGATATTCAATTGGCCCAGCACCATTTGTTAAAAAGACTCTTCTTTTTCCCCTTGAATTATCTTGGCCGGGATGACAATTTGGTCAGAAAACCCAGACAGTTATTTTCTCCAGTGGAATATGGGGCATCTTATTTCTTTTTCCCTTTCAAAAAGTTGTTTTCTGAACTATAATCAGGTTAATTCACCCCCAGGATAAGTCCCCATTGACTAGTTATAAACTTATTAACTCTTCCTCTTGAAAATAGTGTTTTCTGCCTCAGGAAACTAATTTTGTTAATTTTTAGAATTGCGTTTGATGAAATACACAGGTGGCCTAAAGCATGAAGACAACATGATCTCAGAAGAGAACAGAAGAACATGAATGTTTCCAAGGAGTGCATTGTAGATTTAATCTTAGTAAATATATTTATTCAATTTTTATGAATTCACCTATTTCTAAATATGAGAAAGTTTTGTGTAAAAAGTTCTCTTTCCCTTTGAAGCACAGGGAAGTTATCAAGCTTGCCTGGAGCACCACGACCCAGCAGAGCTTGCCCTTGGAGGCATCCAGGTACCTTGGCAGACACAGGCAGTGTCAGGGCAGGTAAAAGCATCCAAAAAAGGGGGTTCCTTGAACCTATTTTTGAAGGGAGTCAGTCCAAAATCCAGGTTGAAACTGGGTTGGGTGAGGGAGACCAGAGCAAGAGTGAGGAGATACAGCATGATTCCAAATATTTTAAGGGCACATAATGGCTCTTGTGGCCCAGCTGCATCCTTGCCCCCAACACATATAGAGAGAGTGGCCCCTGAGATCACTGAAGGTGGTGCTTTCCAAGTCCCCAGCTGGTTATTCTTCTGTCTTCAGCTTTCCAAATGTCATGTTGATAAAAGCATTTAGAGACTCAGCACATCTTTACACTGGCAGCTAAAGCTGCCGATAATTGTGAAATGGTTACATGCTTCTTGGCACAGAGTTTTTGCTTGATAAATACTTCTTGTTAACCTCTTTTTTTAAAATTTGGACTTGGTCAAAATAATTGCTTTGATAGATAATATTTGTTCAGTGTTTACTGTGTGAAAAGTGCTTTACTTGCCTTATTCATTTAATCCCTAGCCCCATGAGGTAGGTATTCATCTCATTTTACAAATAGGGAAAAAGGATTGGAGAGATTAAGTAAATGCCATAATCACCCAGGTGGTAAGTGGCAGAGTGGGATTCAGACACAGACCCGAGTCCAGAGCCTGCCTGCCTCACCCCCTCAGATCTGCTGGCCCAAAGGAAAATTTACCTGTGGTTTACATCCCTAAGAATGGCCAAGGGAGCCAAGGTTATGTTGGAAGCAGTGACTGCTAAGTCAGCTTTGCCTGAATCAGCACAACCCTGGTTCTCTTGGAGGGAGTCAGGCGACACCCTTAATTGTGAATTCATAACTCTGAGTTTGAGACCAATCCTCAGAGGAATGGGGTCTCTTGAGGGGTTCACTGGCTATCCTGCCAGTGGCACATGACGTCTTTGACATCTGTATCTTCTAGAAGGAGAATGGAAATCTACTAGAAGCTCCTTTAAGGGAGGTCCTCAGTTATAGAGCAGCCCAGGGGCCTTGTGAGCCATCCTTTACATCTGAGGAGGGACCTCTGATGCCTTTATCACACACACCAGATCAGCCAAAGACTTCCCTGGCTCTCAGCTAGAGGGACAGTGATGACCTGTACAGGCCTCCTAGAGGCCTCCACACTCCCTGATGGCTGTGTAAATACTCCTTGTGGAGTTATCTATGCTGGAGGAGCTCAGATAATGAAGAAGGAGAGTCAGTCATAATCTGAAATCAAGGCTAGAAATGAGGTTCCCACTGCTGTGACATTGAGGCAGTCACAGGGCTGTAGTTATAAAAGGAATGCCAGATATTTGGGCTTGAAGCCATTTGGTAGATGTTCCAGACAAGATCCAGACATGAAATCTAAAAAGGAGTCCAGGAAAATCGTCATCTCATCTCATGAACAGCTGATCCTCTGCGTCAACATCTTGCTTTGCTTTGGGAAATTTGCCCCACCACCTTCTGGTTTGATTCTTGTGTTCACTAGTCCATCTGGTTTACTGTTGCCTCTGTTATTCCAAACGCAGTTATGGGGGCTGTCTGTGGCTATAGCCAGAGCCTGCCCAGCACAGCGTGGGGGTCAGGAAATAGCAATTTGCATTTTTGGGTTATTATGTTTTTGAATGGAAGATCTTCTGTTTAGAGGGTTGGAATTAATATTTATTTCATGATACCAAACTGAGATGCAAAAGATCAATGGAACAGTGGAATGGAATGGGGCAGTTCTATCCCCCTAAGAGACAATTACTGTTTGCAGGAGAATAATGAACTTGTCACGAAACAATGTCACAGCAAACCCACACTTCTCCATGATGTCATTGTTCCCATGGTGAAAATCTAGGCCCATCTCAGAGGAAGTCTGAAGCTTATTTGGAATTGGGGGGTGACTGGTTAAGGGTGGTGTCATTAAGAAAACGATTTCAGTGGATAAAGAAGATGTGGCACATATATGCAATGGAATATTACTCAGCCATAAAAAGAAACGAAATTGAGTTATTTGTAGTGAGGTGGATGGACCTAGAGTCTGTCATACAGAGTGAAATAAGTCAGAAAGAGAAAAACAAATACCATATGCTAACACATGGATATGGAATCTAAAAAAAAAATGGTTATGAAGAACCTAGGGGCAGGACAGGAATGAAGATGCAGATGTAGAGAATGGACTTGGGGACACGGGGAGGGGGAAGGGTAAGCTGGGACGAAGTGAGAGGGTGGCATGGACTTATATACACTACCAAATGTAAAATAGATAGCTAGTGGGAAGCAGCCGCATAGCACAGGGAGATCAGCTGGTGCTTTGTGACCACCTAGAGGGGTGGGATAGCAAGGGTGGGAGGGAGGCTCAAGAGGGAGGGGATATGGGGTTATATGTATATGTACAGCTGATTCACTTTGTTATAAAGCAGAAACTAACACACCATTGTAAAGCAATTATACTCCAATAAAGATGTTAAAAAATAATAAATAAAAAGAAAAAAGAAAAAAAAAAACGATTTCAGGATCCTATGTGGGTGGCAGCCTAGGCAGAACCTAGAATGTTCTGTGGTTTTCAGTACTGGGAAGAGTGGATGGTAGCCAGGCCCACAGTTTGGTTAAGAGATGCCGAAAAAATGTGTGCAATGCCATGTTCTCTCAGAAGATGGTCTTGAAAGATGTATCTATTTTTAGAAGGATTTTCCCTGCGTTGTCTCCAAGTCTTGTTTAGTTGTTTTTGTTAGACCAAGACTGAGAACGATTTATGGAAAGACAAAGCTCTGCTCTGTTTTGTGCTAGTGGGCACTGCTGTGAGGTGTCGTCAGGGGGTGTGTGCTATGGAGGGGATGAAGCAGGAAAAGTGCTCCCTTGACCTTCAACTTGAAGCTGACAGAGTGGATGTTGACATAAATTTTCTGAATGAGAATGGCAATTTGTGGAGAACAAAATCAACAAATGGCTTTTATATTGTTTTTACTCTTATTAACTCCAAACAAATCCATTTTTTAAAAATAAATTTATTTATTTATTTATGGCTGTGTTGGGTCTTCATTGCTGTGTGCGGGCTTTCTCTAGTTGCGGCGAGTGGGCGCTACTCTTTTGTTGTGATGCACAGCCTTCTCATTGCAGTGGCTTCTCTTATTGCGGAGCACGGGCTCTAGGTGTGAGGGCTTCAGTAGTTGTGGCACGCAGGCTCAGTAGTTGTGGCTCATGGCCTCTAGAGCACAGGCTCAGTAGTTGTGGCGTACGGACCTAGTTGTTCTGCAGCATGTGGGATCTTCCTGGACCAGGGCTCGAACCCATGTCCCCTGCATTGGCAGGCTGATTCTTAACCACTGTGCCACCAGGGAAGCCCAAATCTATTTTTTTAGGAATACTTATTTTCAGAAAACAAAGATAGTTTATAACAAACGTCAGTGTGTACTTTACTGAGTGAAGTCCACTTCCACATTTAATTCCTAGACACCAATAAAAAGCTCCAAGATATAATAAAGGTCCTATAGTTAAAGGCAGCCCCAGGGGAAGAGGTGGGCCCGTGTCAAAACAGAAGAGTGGTTTCTTTTTAGAGTTTGTATGTATATTGTAACACTCAGGATTAAATACTTGTAAATCATATATGTGTATGAATATGCATATATGCATATCCCATGTCCCTCAGATTTTTTTTTTTTGTCTTTAGATTCTTTATAACCACAGTGTCCAGTTTAAGTTGAATACTTAATTCAGGATGTTTTCTCAAGAAAGCACAGGCACCTAATTAATGAAGTCCACCTTTCACCCTTGTGTTACCTTGCCTGCTCTTTTTTTTTTTTTTTTTTGGTGGGGATGTTACTTTATTATTATTTTAATTGTGGTAAAGTACAAATAACATAAAATTTACCATCTTAACTATTTCTAAGTGTACAGTTTAGTAGTGGTAAATATATTCACATTGTTGTGCAACCAATCTTTGGAACTTTTCAGCTGGCAAAACTGAAACTCTATACCAATTAAACAACTTCATTTTCCCCCTCCCATCCCCTGGCAACCACAATTCTACCTTCTGTTTTCTAGGAGTTTAAGTGTAATCATAAGGCATTTTTCTTTTAGTGAATGGCTCATTTCACGAGCATAATGTCAAGGTAATGCGTCAGAATTTCTTTCCTCTTTAAGACTGAATAATATTACATTGTGTGTATGTACCACATTTTCTTTATCCATTCATCTGCCAATGGACATTGATGTTGATACCACCTCTTGGCTGTTATGAATAATGCTCCTATGATTAATGAATATACAGCTATCTCTTCAAGACTCTGCTTTCAATTCTGTTGGATATATCCAGAAGAGGATGTGCTGTATCATATAGTAATTTCTAATTTTTAATTTTTTGAGGAGCGATGTTGCTTATTAACTGAGCTTCAGAGAGGTCAGTCCTCTCCACTGACTCTAAAACTGATAGCTTTTCATGGGTACTGCACTACTGTGCAGGACAGGGGATGTGTATACCCCCATTAAAAGTAATGTTGTTGGTGAATAATGGCAGCTAGACCCTTACTCATTTACTCCGTGAGCCAGTCAGTTGAGATCTGGCAAAGGAAAGCACATTCTACAAAACGTTGGTTATCACCTTCTGAGGAATGCTTGGGTAACCCCTGAGGGCTGAAGGATAATTTTCCCAGGACCTTTTGCTCTGACTTGGCTGTCCAGAGAGGATTTTTTTCCTAGGGAATGTCCTTGATTATATTCCGGGATTCCTGTGTTTTAGTGTTTTTAACTTTTTTGAGGTTATGGACCCCTTCGGAAATTTGATGAAAGCTGTAAACCTTCTTGCAAGAAATACACAGATACATACCAAACTTTGCACAGTTTCAAGGGTTAAAGACATCTGTGTTAGAGTCTTTTGGGTTTATGTTTTAATAGAAAACTCCCTGGACTTTGAACAGTAGTTGGCAGACTTCTCCTTCAGCCCCTGGAATGCATTATGCACAGTCCTGGCTGTGTGTCTGTCTCCCCTGCCTGCCTCCCGTTCCCTGAGGCAGGGCCCCCCTCCCTCAGAGTAGTTAGAGGGAGGATCTGCAGCCAGATGGCCTGTCGTCCTTCCTGGTTGCAGCACAAGCCTGGGAAAGTGACTCACCCTCTTCATGCCTCCATTTTCTTACCTGTATATGAGGATGAGGGTAACATCTCTTCAAAGGGTGGTAGTTATACGTGTGCACACATGTGTGTGTGCATATGTGTGCGGACACGGCTATGCACACGTTTATGCACGTGTTTGTGTGTGTGTCAGGGGTCGCAGGCATTCCCGTCAGCAGGACCAGTTGGCTGGGGCTCGCCGAAATACAGCCTGGTGCTTCAGGGGTATAACCACTCCTCAACGCCTTCACAGCTCTCAAATTTTCGAGACAAGCCAGATCTCTCTCAAACGGCCATTATACCAGTTTATACTCTATTCGTTCACAGCATCTGAGTCTTTAAGGCTGATAACCTTTAGGTTCACAGCATCTGGGTCTTTAAGGCTGATAACCTTTAGGTTTTGCCAGCATGCTGAGTGTGAATTGCTATCTTCTAGGGATTTTATCCTGCACGCCTCTGACTACTAGTAAGGAAGAGTATCTTTTCAATCTTTGCTTGGTCATATGAGTTGAAAATATCTTCCTTGTGTCTGTCCTTTGTCTTTAACTTTGCTTATGACTTTGGTCACACAGACATTTTCTTTGTGGATTTAGCTAGATAACTCAGCCCTTTCCCTTCTGATTTTTGCTTTTTAGGTCTTGTTTTAAAATACTTTCACTATTGTAAAATAATAATGTCATTCACCTATATTTTCTTCTGACCCATTCAAAATTTTATTTTCACATTTGTACATTTACTCTATTTAGAGTTTATTTTTGTGTGTGTGGTTTGAGGTGGGGGATTTAATTAGCTTATTTCTGTGTGGATCAACTATTGTCCCAGCACCATTAATTGACTAGTCTATCATTTTCTGGTTATCAGATATTTTAAGAAGAGTCAGGAAATCTGAATTCTATGTAGCATCTCCTAACTTCTAATTGTTGGTGTTTGGTTAATTTTTTTTTCTTTTTACATACTTAATAGTCCAAACAGAACATTTCTATAGTCCAAATCCTTCTGTGGCCACCAATTTGCAGCCTCTGGTGTAAGTTTAGCAAGAGGCCTCTGGTCCAAAAGACCTGAGACAGAATCCGAGCTCTATCACTCACTCTTTGACCTTGGGTGAGTTGTTGACTTCTTAGGGCCTTATTTTCTCATCAGTATCATGGGGATAATAAATAGTATTTACCTCATCAGGTGACTGTAAGTATAAAATGAGATAATGACGGGAAATCTTTAGCATGGGGTCTGGTACACACATGGTAAGTGGGGTTTTTTTGCTTTTTGTTTGTTTGTTCTTCACATCTTTACTGGAGTATAATTGCCTTACAGTGGTGTGTTAGTTTCTGCTGTATAACAAAGTGAATCAGCTATACATATACATATATCCCCATATCTCCTCTCTCTTGCATCTCCCTCTCACCCTCCCTATCCCACCCCTCTAGGTGGTCACAGAGCACAGAGCTGATCTCCCTGTGCTGTGCGGCTGCTTCCTACTAGCTATTTTGGTAGTGTATATATGTCCATGCCACTCTCTCACTTCGTCCCAGCTTACCCTTCCCCCTCCCCGTGAATGAACCCTCAGGTTCATTCTCTACATCTGCGTCTTTAGTCCTGTCCTGCCCCTAGGTTCTTCATAACCTTCTTTTTTGTTTTTTGTTTTTTTTTTTAGATTCCATATCTATGTGTTAGCATACGGTATTTGTTTTTCTCTTTCTGATTTACTTCACTCTGTATGACAGTCTCTAGGTCCATACATGGTAAGTGTTTGATAAATGTTAGTGTCATCAGCATCCTCATCTTCATCCTCACCATTTATTCCTTCTTGTTTCAGTCAACTTCTTAAGCAGCAGAGGGTACTGTTTTATGAAGATTATAAGTTGGTAGGGTTGGTGTGCATTCACTCATTCATGGAACTTATTGAGGAACTGTTCAACCTACATTAGCCCATGTCAGTTATGAGATAGTGTATGGGTGCTGGCTCAGAGATGTTTAGCATCCCTGCAGACATAAGATTTGGTCAGATGCCTGGACTGCAAGAAGATGGGGCTCCTGGTTCAGTAAAAGTATCATGATGGGCTCTGAGTACCTAGAAGGGGAAGGGAGTGTGTCCAGGCAGGATCAGGGGGGAATCAGTGGAAGAGAGGACACTTGAATCTGGACTTTAAAGGACTCATTGGAGTGGGGAGAAACAGAAGAAATGACCTCTAAGGAAATACCACAATAATCAAAGCTTAAAGTGGTGACAAAGTTCTGGACTTGGGACCAAGGAGAAAGGAACATATTCCAGAGTCTTTGAGCAGCATAAAATGGCAGTTACTGAGATGTGGTGGAAGGGGAATGGGAGGGAGAGAGAGAGAAAGAGAGGTTGACCAGGTCTGCAAGCTTTTGAACTTCGAGGGGTGGAAAACTTGAGAAGACTCAGTTTGGGGTGGTGAATCCTGTTTGGTGTGACCTGAGTCTGGGGCAAGTATAGGACTGCTGGCTGGCCATCCTTGGTGGGATGCCACAGCAGAGCTCGAAGGATCACCTGGTCCTGGGGATGGAATATGGGGACCATCATCATCATGGAGATAAAATGGAAATGTATGAAATTGTTTAAAAGATGAAGAACGTTGTTTATTCAAAGACAGACCTGACATTCATGCTTTTTATGTAGTCCGGGATAATCTTGAAATCCAAGGTAGTTGCTCTGATCTGAATGTTTATGTTCCCCCAAATCTATATATTGAAATCCTAATCCCCGAGATGATGGCAGTAGGAGGTGGAACCTTCAGGAGCTGATTAGGTCATAAGGATGGAGCCCTCATGGTTGAGATTAGTGCTGTTATAAGAGAGACGTCACAGAGCTCCCTACCCCTTCTGTCATATGAGGACACAACAGGAAGACTCTCTCCCAGAGGAGAGCCCTCACGCCCAACCATGCTGGCACCCTAATCTCAGAATTCCAGCCTTCAGAACTGTGAGTAATACATTTCCATGGTATTTTGTTGCAGCAGCTTGAAGGGACTAAGATAAGTAGCCTTTGGTAATGAGCCTGTGTCCATAAATGTAATGCAGTGAAATGTTTAACCCAAAGCCATACCATCCACTCTCTGCCATGTCCTGGGGACAGCTCCCCAGGCTGGATGTCTTCCTCATCTGCTGATTTTCCTGCCACAGACTCGCCTGTTTCCTCTCACTGTGCTTGGGGCCCACCTGACTTCATGGTGCTGCTTTCATCAACATTCCTTTCTAAGTGGCTAACTTTTGTTTTGTTTTTAAGTAAAATGGAATGCCATCATTTTTGCATCTTGTCAGCAGAGGCAGAGCCCCACCCAGGCCTCTCTAGGCCAACCGAAGGGGAGTTTCTCATGGTAGGTTGACTTTAGCTCACAAACGCTGAGTCAACACCCAAATGACAGCCAGCTTCCTGTGTGAGGGTGACTTCTTTAGTTGAGGGGCTGTGGTGTCCTGCCAGCAGGGGATTTACAGACTTGTGTTCAGAAGCTGGTGCCCAGAACTACCCTGGGGCCTGGCCTGACCTCCCCCAACCCTAGCTTGAGAGCCAGCCCTCCCTAGAGGGGGCTAGAACAAAGCACAGATTGGAAGTGCCCTTGGTGCTGCTGAGACCTTCATCCCAGGGTCTCACTCACATTCCACATTTCACCCCCAAGAGGATGATTTTGCTGGGCTAAGCATTTAGCAAGAGACATGGTTTCTTAACTATTCTGAGAAAGCTTTTCTTTTTCTTTACTAACTTGGCAAATATTTCTATGCATGGCCTTGTATTTTATTCTTCCTGTAGAAATACAGCTATTAGTATGAGAGGGAGTGAAGCTGTTGTCAAGTCCGCTTCAGGCAAGTTTCAAGAACATAAGTTGCAAGGGTCATTGGAAGACAGGAAGACAGTAAAGGAGACTTATAGGACCAGCTCGTATGGTCTAAGAAATACAGGTAATACAGGTAAAGTCTGGTGATACGGATAAAAGCAGATCTTGACTAGTTAATACCACTTTAACTAATTAATTAATAGGACTATGATTTGATCAACCTAAGACCTTGAATCCTCTTAAGACAAACTGTCTGTTTCCCAGCATTTTTGAGCTATCATTGATGAAACTGTAAGATATTTAAAGTGTACCACTTGATAATTTGTGAAAGGATTCCCCCCATGGAGTTTTTTAACATATTTACTTTGGGGGGTGGGGGGTGGGTGAGAACATTTTTTAAGTTCCACTCTCTAAACAAATTTCAATTATACAATACAGTGTTGTCAACCATAGTCAACATGTTATACATTAGCTCCTCAGAGAAGACAAACTCCTATCATCTAAATTGGCCAGTAATCTTGACCAATTTCAGATTGTTTAGTCAGGTCCATACTCTCCTTTTTCACTTGTATGTGCACCTCTTTTATTTTAAAATTTTATGGAAGCATAATTTACATAAAAACAAGCATATCTAGGTGTACTGCTCAATGAATATTTGAAACTGAGCTCTCTGTGTAACCAGAACCCAGATCCAGTGATCAGACAGTACCAGCCCCTGGGAAGACTCACTCATGCCACTTTGGTGTCCACTCCCTCTGGGGAAACCATAACCTGAGCGTTTTAATCACATGGTGGATTTCTATAAGGGACATCTATGTGACTGTCCCCCGGGCAAGCACTCCATCAGCCATGAGGATGCCTCTCCCTGGGCCCCACCCCAGGCTCCCCTCTCTTCCCACAGGTAACTCGACGTTTGTAGTGACAGCTCCCTTGGTGTTTTCAACTTTGTGCTCTTGTGATTTTTGAATGAGTCAAGGTGAAAAGAGCAGCAGTGTTTGTGTTCCTGGCTTGCTCAGTTTGGCCCTTTACACCCAGAATACTGGTTGCTACTGGTTCTGCTTTTATTGAGAGTCACTGAGCAGAACCAGCAGCAACACTCCCTTTCACTTGTTTGACAGCAATTTGGGGGATTCCTGTGCTCCTGGTGAGGCTCAGTTTCCCACTGAGACCCAGAAGGCTGGTTCTCCTTGTGAGAGTTGTCTCTCACCAGGGCCTCCTTGGAATTCTTTTGAAACTGGCTCTTCCCTCAAAGGCTGTGTTTATGAGCTTTTTAAAAACATTTTGTGGGGACTGGGAATTTCCAAAGAGTCCCCTGCAAATAGAGGTGCTGGTGCTATGAATGATGTGCATCTACATTTGACACATCGTCATCTTCCCACGTCTCTCCCAGGTGTCTCCACAGGGATCCCAGCTCCAATTCTCATGGCACCCTGTTGCCAAATGGCTGAGGATGTCACCTCCGTGCATCCAAATGCAGCTGGTTGAGATGTTTTGTGATTTTAAATACAGAGCTATCAACACCTCTTTGACTCCCAGAGCTCCCCCTGGAACTTCTCTACCAAGCGTTTTTGTAGCTGTTTTCAACCACATGCTTGTACAACTCTCCAGATCAGTTTCTTGTTATTAAACTATGTTCTAAACAGCAAGCCTGGTCCCACGGTGTGTTGGGCAGCTCTGGTGTCCTGTAGCACATGAGGATGGAGAGTTTGGTGGCCACTGTTCTTGTCTGTTTACCCACGTGAGCCAGGGGGACACAGGGCACATCTGTCTGTACCCAGGTTACACCCTGGGTGTACTAGTCAGGTCAGGTGGCCATGACAAAATACCCAGTCTGGGTGGCCTAAACAATAGACATTATTTTCTCAGTTCTGGAGGCTGGAAATCCGAGATCAGGGTGCCATCAGGGTTGGTTTCTGGTGAGGCCTGTCTTCCTGACTTGTAGATGGCCACCTTTTCACTGTGTCCTCACATGTGCTCTGTGTGTGTGGGGGAGAGAGAGAGAGCTCTGATGTCTTTTCTTCTTATAAGGACACCAGTCATATTGGATTTGAGCCCTACCCTCATGACCTCACTTAACCTTAATTACCTCTTTAAAGGCCCCATCTCCAAACACGGTCACACTGGGGGTTAGAGCTTCAACATCTAGGTTTGGGGGTGACACAGTGCTGTCCACAACACTGGGCATGATTAAAATGCATGACATCATTCTTACCAGCTGCCAGCCACCTTGCCTTCTTCCCAGCTCCAGCTGTCATCATGATTTGGTGGTCTTCCCTCACTCCCTGCCTATGGCTGCTCTTACAAATTTAATTCAGACAGGACTGTTGAGAGAGATTATGACTCAAAGTGCACAGTCTGAGTGCTCCTCTTCCCAGGTAGCACTTGAGTTTCTGCAGGGCACACTTACATACACTCTCAGATATGCTTGTGGGATATCTGGCCCTGTGGAAGCCTTAGTTGTCTCATTTTCCACATCGCACATGACTGAGATAATTTTTTTTTTCTTTTTGTGGTACGCGGGCCTCTCACTGTTGTGGCCTCTCACATTGCGGAGCACAGACTCCGGACATGCAGGCTCAGTGGCCATGGCTCACGGGCCCAGCCGCTCCGCGGCATGTGGGATCTTTTCAGACCGGGGCACGAACCCGTGTCCCCTGCATTGGCAGGCGGACTCTCAACCACTGCACCACCAGGGAAGCCCCCCGAGATAATTTTTAAGGAAAACACATCATGCCCCCCGCTCCCCAAACCCCAACTTTCCCAAGGGAGAGGGAGGACATCCTAACCCCCAGTGAAGGGAAAATTTGATAGTGAGAGAGGGAGATAGAGGGGTCTTAAAGCTGTGGAAGGAGGACTAGCACAGTTCCTTTGTGAATTATTGACAAAAATAAATGCTAAATGGTGAAGTTGATGAGAAAATGTGACTGTATTAAAACTTCTAAAATTCACTAGGGTCCCTTACTGTAGGAGTGTGGATGTCCACTTCATAGCTCCAGTTTACAGAAATATGATCTGGTGGTGGCTGCCCAGGACCATGTGTAGGCAT
This sequence comes from Leucopleurus acutus, assembly GCF_964270905.1. Lineage (NCBI taxonomy): Eukaryota > Metazoa > Chordata > Mammalia > Artiodactyla > Delphinidae > Leucopleurus > Leucopleurus acutus. Next base: position 152,793,502 of record NC_139142.1, read on the forward strand.
GCACATTCATGTGTGCACATGCAGAAACCCACATGCGTGCATGTACACACACGAGAGAGGTTGCCGAGGTGCAGACACCAAGCAGGCTTGGTAGGTATCATGCTATAGAATGGCAAAAGCTAGAAGACGTGTTACCCTCTCTCATGCTCAGGGAGCACACTCAGGGATTCAGAGGTCTTTGAAATGGAACTCGAAGGCTTGCATCACTTCTGCACTCATGGGTGCTGCCAGCAAACTCCCACATGAGGAGTTAACTGTGGCCAGGGTACCCAGAAATGTTTGCTAAGTGACCAAAAGTGAGAACGAGGGCACAGTTCTGTGAGGGGGATGGCCCTCTGCTGTAAGAGTCGACCCAGAGCAGGGAACTGAGGGTGCAGGGGAGCAGCAGGGGACTCAGGGCAAGCTCCATTTCTAGTCTCCATTGTCTGCTCTCCCAAGAGCCTAGATCTGGACACAGGTCACTGGGGCAGGGGTCTTTTAGAGACCCCAGCACCCACCCTTTAGGCCCTGAGCTTGATTTATAAAGTCTCTGCTGACCTTTCCACCTGCCTCCCTGTCTTCTTGCTGGAATGGTATTCTTGGGGCTGTTTTCCCTTGGCCTGCACTGCTTTTGTTCACCTTAGGATCTCGTGCCTGGCATGATGCTGTAACATACAGGCAGTTAGGAAACACTGCATGAAGTATTCGTCAAAATAAAAGGGTTTCAAGGATCTCCGCACAGACCTCCCTCCTTTGATGTCCTGAGGTGAACCTGCTGGGGGCCCTTTCTGGTGGGCATCCGGTCCTGGTGCAGAAGCCACTGAGCCTCTGTGGGGCCCTCCAAGGAGTGGCACCTTGGTCATTTGAGGAATCCTGTCTGCTCCCTGGGGATCCCCTCCCCCCCAGACACAAGTGCCATCCTGCCTGGAAGGTAGGAAATCTGCACGACGTCTCCGTGCATTTGGCTCAAGCTGGCTGTGGTCTGTTGAATGTCAACAGTTATTTATTTCTCTTCCCTCCCCATCTCCCAGTATGTTTTGGTTTCCACAGAGTGCAGCAAACCATTGGGATAAACTTTTTTGCTTCCAATTTGTAAACCCCAGGGGGAATTGACTGCTCCGTTTATACTTCACTCACTCAATTCATCTTGTAGGAGCTGCAGCTTTAGCCCAGCTACCCTTGAGTCCTCTGTGGGGACTTTCTGTGTGCTTCCCTCATCAGGGGTGGCATCTCTTCCTAAAGCTCTAGATCCTGGAGATGCCTGGGACGCCCAGAGTGAGGGCATGTTTGTTCTAAGCGGGAGTGCAACACAGCACACGTGGTCTTTCCTGGCTCTGACCACAATCAAGAACCCCACACACACACCCCCATACACACAAAGCAGCAACTCATGTGGCATTTGAATTGGCTACATGAGGTAGCCTGTGGCACAGAGGCTGCTGGGATGGTTCCCAGTTAGCAGGGAATCATAATGCAGGGGGGATGGCTGGGCAGCTTCCTTGGGGATGTATCAGCACATTCATTGCTTGGCTTGGGACTCTGCACCTCCCCACCTCACTCCCAGCCCTGACCCGGCCATTTTCCTTTGGGGTGGGGCAGCAAGGGGAGCCTCTCTGCATTGGTGAACACACTGACGTGGGATTTTTTTCCCTCACTCATGCCTTTGGTGTTACATCTGAGAAGGCTTTGCCTTCCCCAAGGTCAGAGAGATTTAATTGTTTTCTTCTAGGAGTTTTATGGTTTAGCTCTTATGTTTAGGTCTATAATCCATTTGGAGTTCATTTTTGTATATGATCTAAAGAAGGGTATCTGACATCATTCTTTCGCATGTGGGTATGCATTTGTTTCAGCACCATTTGTTGAAAAGACTCTTCTTTCCCCCCACTGGATGGTCTTGGCACTCTTGTCAAAAGTCAATTGACTATAAATGTGAAGGTTTATTTCTGGACTCTTGGTTCTGTTCAGTTGATCTAAATGTCTATCTTTATGCATGTAGCACACTGCTTTGATTGCTCTAACTTGGTATTAAGTTTCAAAACTGAGCATGTGAGCCCTTCAATGATCAGACTTGGAAGCTATTACCGTCACGCTTTGTCTATTTACCACTTCATTTAACCTTGAGTAAGTTGCTGAGTTTTCAGTTTGTCAGTGTTCTTCTAGGTTAGATAGGTGATGGGCATGGACATTTTTGAATTGCAGTGGCAGCTTCTGCAGTGCCCGTGTTTAAGAAGGGAACCAATGCCTCTTTTTAAGCCATTGCCGCCTCCCCTGTCCATGGTGTAGAGACAAAGGTCTTGACTAACTCATCTTCCTTCCACTGTGACCAACCCCAAGGGACCCAGAAGAAGAGAAGCAGGGAGACAGGGATTCCTACTTATGGTGGAATTGCTAAGACAAGGCTGGGTCTGGGAGGGATTATCCAGCTATGCCCCTGGGGGATGGAGACACTGAGCTGGGGCAGAAAGCCATGGACAGGCTGGTCTGGAAAGCAGTGCTCCACAGTCCCAAGTGGTGGGACCACTCTCTCCTGCCCTTACCATTAACATTCTTTCCCAATTTGTTAGAAACTATACCTGTCCTTCAGCATATATGGGGCTCTGTCCACTCTGTGCAGAATCCTTTAGGGGATTAGTGACTTACAGTGACCCTGTGAACCACTGATCTCAGAGAACACAGAAGCAAAATTGCAGAGGAGAAGGGCCTGAGTCAGTTAAATAATTTAGATAGTATAGAGTCAGGAAATATAAGCAGGATATATAGGAAATGTAAGCTTAAATGAAAATTGAATTTCCTTATTGCAACTGATAAAGACTTCATTGTGCCTGAGAATAGGACACGATTTTTGAGAATACAGCTAATTTTACTCATTCATGGACTCTGCATGTGTGAATTCACCTACTCATTAAAGTTTATTTGGAACTCCAAAATCAATACTTACAGCACTTTTGTAGTCATTTGCAGACACATGCAGAGTGGTGAAATATTTGAGTCACCCAACAGGCACGTTCCCAGCAGATATCAAACAAGGCAGTATTTTGCCATCTTGTTTCAGCTCTCATGCTGTGAATAAACATCCTTTTTGAGGTCTGTCTGACACCTTGTTTTTCGTATTTTTATGCTTTTTGTGGTGATTTTGCTGTTTTGAATGGCCTCCAAAGATAGTGCTGAAGTGCTGTTTAGTGCTTTGAAGCTCAAGAAGGCTGCCATGCGCCTTGCAGAGAAAAATACTAGATGAGCTTCATTCAGGCGTGAGTTATAGGACTGTTGGCTCTAAGTTCAATGTTAATGAATCAACGATCTATATTGAGTAAGGTGTCTTTATACAGAAACACGCATAAAACAAGGTTATGTGTCACTTGAAAAAATGTGACCAGAGGCTCACAGGAACCAAATCCTGTATTTCCCCTAGGACCAATGGTTCTGTATTCCAGCATGGTTCGCCTGGTTCATGGTGAATTTTTAGAATCTAAGTACCGTGAGTAACAAGAATAGACTGTAGTTACTTTTCATTTGTCACATCCTGGGCTCTAAGACATTTGTTTCTAATGCCGTTCACAAATTCAAATCATACCTCCAACCAGTTAGTGAGTTTCCAAGAGCACAAGAACTTGTGGATGAGCCTGAACATGAAACTCAATCTCAACCACTGTGATTGCCATGAGAATAGATGTAAATTGCCTTCTCATAATAGGCAGCGTGGTGTACCAGTGATAACCATGATGGTGTTGGTTTGTTGAGCAGCTGGTGGAAGCAAGTTGACTGTCTTTCTCGGAGGCAGAGCCTGAGAAGGTCTGAGTAATGGGCAACAGGGCCAACAGCTGTAAACTGTTTACACAGACAATTTGCTGGATAAACCAGAGTTTATACAGTTGGGTGTTGTTTATACCTTAAATCTAGAAAGGATCATATGGTCAACTCTGAATTTAAGAATTATGTGCTTACACCACATACTTTTCTACTAAAAAAGAAAATAATTAAACCTCCTCGCCCAATTTGCTCCCCAAGCTTGTGCTCCTACCAAGAAAAAGAAGAGAATGGAGAAGAGAGAGTGTCCACACTGAGTTGATTTGCCTGGGAAGGTGGGTCAGGAGGCTCTGGTGGATGTGATCTGCTTTGGGATGAATTAAATATACTTCTTCAGGCATCAGAAAAACACTTTACAGCCGTCCATTTCTACCTCCAGTATTTCAGACTTTTGCTTACCTAATCTGTGCCAGGGTTATAGTAGAGGTGGAGAGAGTTGCCCTTAGGATACAAGCACACACTCAATTATGTGTTGACTATAAACTTCCTTCATTATCTGCTGCCTTAAGGGCTGTACACTCAGAATCAAAATCCGGAGGGTTTTTGTTGTTGTTACTTTTTTTTATTAGTCTCCCACCTTGGCCTCTGCTATATGTCACCTTGAATAAATGAAATATTACCAATAACTTTAACTTTCATAGCGAGTACATATTCACTGTACTAGGTTTAAGTCAAAAAAAGAAGAAAAAAATTAAAGATCTGTAATGACTTCACCATGTCCTAGAGGTAACTACTGTTAATGTGGCTGCACATATCCCTCGAGTCTTTTTATCTTTAGGATTAAAAATATTTGGACTTAAACACATGAAACCTTTACTGTGTCCCACCCACATCTCAGCATAAATACACATTACGATTTACAAAAATCTTCTAAATCCTCCAAGCTTATCGTCGTCGCTGGTTACCAAAGCTTTGGTGCAGGAGGCCCAGGGTTTAACTGGGGGACCATGGGTGTTGGAGAAAGATAACCCTGCATTTGTACCCAAGTCTGGGCCCTGATCAGCTACGTAACTGGATGCTGAACCTTCATTTCCCTGTCTGTAAAGTGGGGCCAGTAATACCTTCCAAATAAGGGAGGACCAAGCATGCAGAGCAGCGCTTGCCTGTGAAGAGAACCGTAATAAATGCCAATTGCCTTTCTGCTTCACTTTTGTTCCAAGGAGCTCTGTAAACATGTGGAATTGATGTTTTTTTAAAATTTCAAAAATAAGTTCTATTCTTATTTCTCTGGTGGAGAATTTTAAATCATGGAAGACTGAAACCATTGAAAGAACCACTCTAGGGTCTGAGAAATCCTTGCTATCTGTGTGGGGAATTCCAGTTACTTAAGAAGGTCCCTCTGCTTCCACAGCTTCAGCATGGACATTAGCAGAACCTGTGTTTACAGACTTCCTTTTTTTAATTAAAAGAAAAAAATCAATGCAGAGAAAACTGGTTTTTCCTCATTTCTTGACAAGTGCTGAGGTGGGATTGGGCGGGGTTTCCAGGTTGGTGCCTTTGCAGCCTGACGAGTTGGGGTTTCTCTGTGTCTCCATCACACTCTCCTCTCTAGACTGCTGTTTCTTTCCAGAAAACATGGAGTAGTGGTGGGCTTTCTTTTCCGCTGCAGCTCCTGGTTTAATTACCATCTATTCCCTGCCGCTCTTACTTTTACAACAATCTGGGATTCTGTCCAGACTTTGTTTTGTGAGTTCTAAGCATTTTCACACCGTCGCGCATAAACACACAAGCTCCCGTGCTCCATTTTCTGGGCCGTTTTTGTTGACGTGTTTTGCCTTGCTCGGTTTTATGACTGGGCTATCCACGATTGGAATAAACCTTTAAAAGCACTAGACCTTAATCCACCTTTGTGTGAAAGCATTTCTTATAAATAAACTAATGCTTTGTTTTCTAGTAAGAAAATAAAATCATATGCACCTGGAAAAATGAAAATGCAGTTATTGGAAGGCCTTCTACTTAGCTGTTTCCCTAGTGTTGTATGTTACCCAATTAGAGTGGAAACTCAGGATGCCTGTTCCCGGTGCCGAGTGTAGCCGAGGCCAGGGGATGTGTTTCTGTGGCATTTAAAGTCTGCTGGTTCAGCAGGCACTTTTGGGACAGCAAGCTCAGCACAGCTGGCCTTGGATGTCTCTCTTTCCCCCTCACCAGACAACTCCTCCGGGGCGAGCACATCTGATTGTTTCTGATTGATTCATTGACCCAGGAGGCTGGGTATGGCTGGGTGTGCGTTTGAGTGTGTGTGCGTGGCATGCGTATGCCATCAGTGCCGTGTGGAAGCATTCCGACTACTCACTGCTGGACTTTCTGCAGCAACCCACAAAGCATTTTTAAACAAAACTGTAATAATGACCTCAACGATATCAGAAAGGGCAGATCATGTCCTTTCTGGTTGTATTTTCCTCCTTCCCATAGTCTGTATTGCTGAATTATGATGCCCATATGCAAAAAACACATCTTGAGGCCAAATAACATTTCCTTTTTTTCTTTCTTTTTTTGTAAAAAAAAAAAAAAAAATTCTTCAACCTTGGCCAAGCGTGTTGCATGCTTCCAAATAAAAGCAGGTACGTGCTGTGGTGCCCAGCTCAGTTTGCTGAGTGTGAGTTGAGCCCTTGAGCCGGGGTGTGCAAGCTTGTCTGCCCCTTGCAGGGGTTGCGGGGGAGTGCCCTGTGTGTGGCTGAGGTCCGCCCCAGCTTGATTTTGATGTCAACAAATAGGATGTTGGTTTAGCTCTTTGGGAGCAGGGAGGGAGGTTCATTTTTAATTAATTAATCCCCCTGTTCATTCTCCTGTGCCAGCTCCTTCCCTCCTCAGCTCCTGTGCCTGCAGGGCCGCTGTCAGCTTCTGAGACACTTCCGGCACATTAGTGAAAGGGAGTAGCGTGCAGCCTGGCAGTGGGTAGTGTCTCTGGGTGGAGAACAGGTGCCCTCACTCGGGTGGCCACAGCCCTTCCAGGGCACTGGGCTGGCGGGCAGAGTCCCTATCCACCTGGTCACCAGACACCAATAGCCAGCAGAGCCACTGCCCGCCCCACACCCCTTGTGAGCTCACAGCGAGGGCAACACTGAGCCTGCTCAGGCGTACGGCCCCCTGTGCCACCAGCCACTCATTCATTTCACAGGACATAGTGAGGAGTCAGACGCCACCAGTACTCAAGTTCTATCCCAAGCCCTTCGGGGTTCCTGGACTCTGGCTTTGTTGAGATATATCCTGGGGATTCCTGGGTCGTAGTGATGTCCTTCCTGGGTGCAGAGCTAAGAGGGAGTGTGGAGAGCTGCCGTGGGCAGTATTAGCTCTGGAGTGTCAGCCTGGAGATGTGTGGCCTGTGCACAGCTGATGCCCAGCGTTCTTCAGCTGTGCCTGGTCCGTCCACGGCCCCCATCCTGTTCACACACGCCTCTCTGCCATAATAATCTCTCTCCTCTGGAGCACTGCCATCGTCCACCAGAGGCTGGCAGCCTCCTGTCCTCTGTACCCAGACCCCTTGCTCACACCATTTTCCTGAGGGTACCCCCCCGGTTGCCTTGATCCTCCCATCTCAGGGAAGGTCTTTGGGCCCCGTCATGTTTGTGCAGAGTTGAGCGAGTTGGGCCGTGGGACCCATCCTCCCGAATGGCTTCCAGGCCCTTACTCTTCCAGCATCTTTCATTGCTCCTGGGCCCCGGTCTCGTCCTCCTCAGGGCTCCTGAAACATTTTTCTGAACATTCTGTACCTTCCGTGGCCTCTGCTCTCTGTGAGTCCCGGTCCGGATCCCAGCTCACCCCCTGAGAGCATTAACCCTAATAGGGCCGGGACTGGGGTGAGAGAAGGAGGTGCCCAGGGTACGAAATTTGAGGAGGCCCTCCATCCCTCTCAAGGTCGGCCCCTGAGAGGGACACCCTCCTTGAACCTTGTGCACTGGGTGCCTCGACTTTTTGGCCTCACCTGGTCCCAACCCTGGATGCTGAAGTTGGACAGGTCTGGCTCAGCATCCCAGCACCAGGTGCCAGTCCAGGTGACCTTGGGAAAGTTACCTTTTCTCTCTGAACCCCAGTTTCTCTGTTGCCTCCATCCCGGGTAACGAGGACTTCATTAGATAATCTGTGTAAACCACTCAGCACGTTGCCTGACGTATGTTAAATGCTTGAGAGATGTTTGTGGTTATTATTACTATTATTATTATTATTAGGCGAAAACAAAAGCATCACACACCAGCCAGTCTCCATATGAGCTCTGGAATGACAGGTCCAGTCCCATGGTCATCCTCGCCCCCGTTTGCCCCTCTTGATGATGTGTGATGTTGACCATGTGGATTTGCCCTGCGAGGTCAGGGCCTCGCACATTCTGAAGAGGATGTGTTTTGTGTCTCTGCTGCAGGAATTGCTTACTTAGGAGGTGTGTGCAGTGCTAAGAGGAAATGTGTGCTTGCCGAAGACAATGGCCTCAATTTGGCCTTTACCATCGCTCATGAGCTGGGCCACAAGTAAGTATCAGACTCTGGATTGTTCTGCCTCTTTAAATGCTTTTCTGAATACATATTTTTTTCACTCAAATTCTGGAAGTTCTAAAACAGTGCGCTGAATGCCTTTGCTTCCTCTAGAGTAAGGACCTAGGCCAGCAAGCCTGGGTCCCAACCCTTCAGGGAACCCAAGAGATCACGGAACAGATTGTCTCTGAGTGTGGAAATGCTCATTTGATGTTTGCTTTAAGTCTGTTCTTAAAGCACATGCTGTAAGGGAAGAGATTTTCTCAGTGTTGTCGTGAGTTGTATCCCCTTTCCCGAGCCATCATGATCTTGATCCACTCTAAATATGCCGTTCAAATAATGGGATTTATCTTTGTGCTATTGAATTTCTGGGTTGTTGTTTTTTTTCAGCCAGTTTCAAAGTCCAACTTTCTGAAGGTAGAAGTCAGTGTCTTAGTTTAAAGAATCATCAGCTATTGCCTTTGCACATGGAAATTCTTCCCTTGAGGAGGAAAGAACCACAGAACCTTAGAGCCCAAAGATGATGTGGAGAGAATCCGAGGCAGCCTCCTGGTTTTTTTAGATGAGGAAAAAGAAGGTCCGAGGGGTTGAATGGCTGGCCCAAGGCTGAGATCACCTGCAGGAAGTCTCAGGGGGCAGAAAACCAGCTGACTCTCAAACTGTGGCCCGAGGGTTTACTCTTTCTCCTGGAGTAGGTGTCTGTTTTATGTTTCTCTGAAGGAAACATTGTGATATGACTGCTTAAGAACTTTAAATAAATAAATTGAAGAGGCCAAAGCATGCAAAACAATGGAAAAATTTATATTGGACCGAAGAGAACAAAATTAAATGGAAATCTAGTTCTTGGGGAAAAATATATATTGTAAAGTTTTCCCAGTGCCCGAGATAGTAAGATGCCTGGAACCCTAAAGGTGAACTCAAGCTTCTGGAAGAGTAGAGGCAATGAATAAGGAGTACAAAAGCGGTTGTTTTCCCCTAGTATTAGCCATATCTGTGGCTTGATGTTTTTACCTTGCTTTGTTTATCTGGTCCCATTTTAATTTTTTTCACTCCTGTAGATGGGTTTGTTGTTGACTTTTCTGTACCTGTTGGCTATCATGATGTGAGTACAGAGAATGAAAATAATCTTGTGTGTATTTCCTGGGACTAAGGGGAAAATAACATGTTATTGGCCAAGAGAAGCAAGATAAGTGGTTATCTCTACGTACACATTTATTTCATCTTGACAGTATTTCAGAAATACCCAAACTAGTTTGCCTACACTACTAGAAAATAATTTTTAAAAATTATTGGTAATCAAATTTGTATTCATATCTCAGATTTGTTAAAAAAAAAAAAACCAGCTAGAAAACCCCACCCAATAGTGGTTGCTGAAAGAAAAGTACAAATGAGTATGGCTTTGGCAAACATCTTCTCACTATCAAATGCCCCACCCAGCCCATCATAGTACAGCGGAATCAACCCCTAACAGTTGTGAGAATGCAGAGTTGTCAAAACATTTCCCAACACGCAGGTTGTGCGGACCTTTGAAGAGATATATTTACGTGAACTGCTGCATCCCATGGCAGCAGTCACCTCCGCATGTGAGCACACAGGGGCTGCCTTTTCTCCTTGGGCACTAAGAACAAAGAGTGCCGTTCCTCCCTGATCTGTGCGGTTGTGCTGTATCAAACACTGGCATCTTAACACGGGAGGTCTGCAGATGAATGATTAGATTCAGTCATATTCCAGTAGCCTTTAGCTACAGTCTGTTTAGAATTTCTTGGAGGACTCTTTATAGCTTGCTACTGAACTCTAATTACCTGCAAAAACAAACACCGTATTGTTAATCAAAGCCAAGAAATCCTGGTAGCATTTGGTCCTGCCCCTAGTTGGGCGATTATGGTTTTCCCAGAGAAGTCTCTTGTCTCTGATTATTTGAAAGTGTTGGGAAGCAGATCCCCCAAGGATGAAGCCACAGTCTCCCTATCCACGGACCCCTCTGGTCACCCGGCTCAGAGCAGCCAGAGAGGCTGTGCGGAGGCTTGGGAAGGTAGAGGCCAGACTGCACTCTCAGGAAAGCCACTGGCCAGGCTCCTTCACAGATGCGAACCTGGAAACTGTCTATATTTTGGAATAGGGAGGAGTAATTTAACTCCATGTTTCTTTAAGTGTGTGTGAACTGAGATAGGATGGATGGTTTTCTTTGTGGATCTGAGCCACTGGTCCATGCTCTCCAACAAAATTTCTTGGTGAAAGTTTTAGAAAACAATAAAGAACACCCCTCTGTGTAACCCTGGAAAATCCCCAGAGAGCTCACCCTCCAGTTCCTAACCATTTAATACTGAAAAGTAAAGATCTCTTTTGAAGGGGGTGTGTGTGTGTGTGTGTGTGTGCCTTTGCATGTGGGCATGCATGGGTGCAGCCCTTCTGCTCTGTACTCAATATACCTCCTGTAAGGAGCAGTGTGAGCACTTACCCTCAGATCCCAATGTTAGGAGAAAAAGTCACTTTCCGTAGGAGCTACACATGCCGTTTATCAGATGATGAGAGTTGCGTAAGTTAACATGATTTCATTTTTGCTCTGGCTTTCAGAAAACACAAAGCTAAGTGTAAGGCTCATTTTTAACATTTAACTCATTGTAGTATGGAATTTTTCTCCCTCTTTCTAGCATCTGTTTGTATGCATGGTTTTATTTCAAATATTGTAGTTCAAAAATAATTTATTTGGTGCTGTGAACTGGCTCCAATCCAATTTGCAGTAAAATAAGTTCTAAATTATAAATTAAATGAAAAACTCTTCCCATGGTAACATCAATAATGCTGCTTTGGATGTAGGTTAACTATAAAGTAATGATGTTTAAGTCAAATCAGATCTCATTTACTGAGCACCTGCTATGTACCAGGTACTATGTTAGATGCTGTGCATTCATTGTATTATTGAATCAGTCCTGTGAGGCAGGTATTATTAGCTTTTACTTTATAGATTAGGAAACTAGTATTACTTTAAAAAATTTTCTAGTCTCTACCTAAAATGATTTGGGATCACTTGTATGATAATATACCCATGCAACAGGGCCATTAAAATAAGGATCCAAATTACAAAATATAGGTAATAAAGAAGAGAGCTTGTTATTATCCAAAAACCAAGGTACTTTCAGTTTGTCAGCAGCTTAGGCAGAGAGGGCAAAAAATGGCATGATACAGCTGGCTGAAGAAAGCCAATGTGTCCTCAACAGGGGTTTCCCTAGGAAATGCAAGTACTGTGGATGAGACTGGCAGTTTTCTGAATATCTACCCTGGTAAAGAAGTAGGGTAGAAAAGACTCCAGCCGTGGCTTTAGACAGGAACTGAAGGATTTGCAATTCCCAATGGCAGTCGTGGAGGAGACCCTGGGAAGGGGCTGTTCTGTGTTCCTGCCTGGAGGATGAGCTGGGTCTGTGGGGCAGCCTTGCTGACAGCAGCTTTGGAGTTTTTAAATGAGCACCTATGACCTTAGTTACCTTCTTGCCCATGAAAGGCTGCCAGATAGGCGGCTGCCCCCCACCTTTTGGTTCACCTAGTGTGAGCTTTGGAAGGCACCTGTCTCCCTGTCTTGTTGTGGTAGCTTGGGAAACCCAGCGGAAAATGAAGCTGTTTTTGTGCCTTTCTTCATCCCACAGTGACCATGAGAAAGTGATGGTCCTGAGCATGAGAAGATGTCTTCGATGGACCTCTTTCACTTTAGGGGGCCGTAGTTGCCGCTGTTGTTGGTTATGATGGAATCAGTGACATGCGGGAAACGGCCCAGCTGGGCCAACTCTGCCCAGGTTTTTTCCCTCAAGAAACCAGGATGCCTTGTGGTGGACCTCAGTGTCCAAGATGTTTATCACTATTTGATTTTAGAGAGAAAGGGGGAGAGCTCGAAGCATTCATTTTTCTCAGGCAAACTCAACCCTGATTGCTCATGGGAAGAACTCTCCTCAGAAGCTCAGGTACATGCTGACTGCCCATGAGAAAAATAAAAAACAAAATCAGTGACACCCTAATGATCAAGGAGAGCTTAGGTAGTGACATGATCAAGGAGAGCTTAGGTAGTGACGTTAGTATAGCATTAAAGTGACTGTGCCTAATACGTCTGTTGGATTTTTAGAGGATATTGTTTTTAGAGGATATTGTTTGCTATGATTTGGAATTTTTATAGTGTAAGAAAGAAAGTAAATGGTTCTATGAAAATTGGTTAGAGTGCCTTTTGCTTTGGGGAAAGTAGGTCTAATACAGCATGATAAGGCCCAGGGGAGATATTTGATTGACAAGAGCTCTCCCTAGTGCAGTTGGAGGCCAGGAGGGCACAGAACCAAGTCTCAACTGGTTGTTTGGTGCCTGGGGAAACCCAGCGTGCTTCTCAATCAGGTAAGACAGTACCTGGGAGGTGTTTAAGCACAGGGCTTGCAGGTGGGGTGGGGAGAGAGGGGAGGGACTCCACTTAATGCATACTCGGCCACCCACTCAGAAAAACAAAGAGCTTTCCCTTGCAGAAAATAAATCTCTGCTTCTGTCGGATTTAGGAGGCTCTGTTAGATAAGCCTGAGCCAGATCAACACCTGCCTTGAGAGTCAGTCCAAACCATGTGACCTCTCCAGCTCCAGACAGGCCCCAGAGCCACACCCCATGTTCAGGCCCTCACTACCTGTACGGGGGCTGCGCCTCTCCCCACCTGCTCTTCCTGGGGTTTTTCCTGACTTCCATATGCCCTTTCTTGGGTCTTTCCATTCTGGAATTTACCTCTCCTCTGGTCAGCTGGATCTGCCTGTGGCCTCTGAAAAATGCTGTCTTCATGGAAGCTTGGGAACCCAGCAGATGTGACATCTGGGCCCCGCCTCAGGAGAGGAGCCTCTGAGGCACTTGGAAGCCTCAGCCTAATGAGTTAAACCACCCCCTCTGGGGGAGGGAGCATCTCGGAAGCTCTCCAGGAGATGCCAGGTGCAGCCAGGGTGGAGCTGCCACCAGCATGAGGTCTAGACCTTTTATTGTTGCTTTCGGCCTCATCCACCTTCCTGCTTCCATCTCTTGCTCCGAGACCCTGTCCCTCCAGGCCACCCTCAGGGCTGAGCTGTGGTGCTAGATACGATCCTGCTTTCCTGGCTCCAGCTCGCCCCTCTCTAGGTCACCCTGAATTCCGTGCTTCTTGCAGCTGTACCAGGCAGATATGCTCACGGCTGGTGAGTCAAGTGAGGAAAGGCCCAGCCTTCCTGAAAGTTGCCACCACAGGCAAGCGTAGTCCTGTCATCTCTCACCTGACACCTCCTGGGAGACCTGGAAATGGAAGGGGAGGAACAGAAGGAGGGGGACAGGCAGGGCCCACAGGGGGCTGAGGTACTGAGTACATAGACACTCCCAAGTGGAGAGAACCATGGGGCTGGGGTTTAACAATACAAATGCCCTGGCAACCAGGAACTGTGTTTGGTGCACCTGTGCACCTGCAGACATGCAGTTAGTTATAGGCAGACCCAGTTGCAACAGTGTGTGGTGCACAGCTGGGTTCTCAGACCTGCACAAACGCCCCTCGCGCCCCGGAACCAAGCCCACAATTGTGGAAGCACTGCCCTGGCTGATGTCACTTGGAGGAGGGACTCTGTCCTCCTGCTCAGTCCTGAGGACAGAGGGCAGGTGGGTGGCCACCTCGTGCCCTGAAGTAACAAGTGGGATCCCTGGTCCAGGCAGGTCACAGGTGAAGCTTGGTATCCCCCAATAAAGATACCCATCAAAAGCTAGATCCAGGCACTCCGGATGTTTCCGGCTAGAACGTGACGCTGTGCAAATGAGTTCAGGGCAGTGGACGTGGGAAAGATGTCCTCTTGAAGTGTGCCTGGGAACACGCTCGCCTGGGGTGCAGCATGGAACACGGACAGAGTCCGATTCCTGGGGATCGTGGCTTATGGGCAGAGGGTGGGCAGGTGTCTGGGGAGTAGAGGAAAAGGGAGGGGACAGCTGTTCTGGGGGAAATGTTCTCATAACTGTAGTCAACACAATTCAAACTGAAAGGAATTGTCTCAATCCCAGAACAGGAAGTAAGGAAAGCCATTATCTAGATTTGTGAAGAGGGGAAGTATTTGCCTGTGATCTATGTTAAGAATGAGCTGCCTGGTACGGTACAGGGGAACGCGGTGTGCACATGGGCAGGATGTGAGCAGGTAGGTAGCCCCCGAGGACGGCCAGGCAGCCTGCCGAGTCCTCTGCCTGGGCGTGTAACCCGGCGGGCACAGCACAGACATCAGATGGGCTGGCCTTATAAGGAAGGTGCAGCGGAGAGAGGATTTCTGCAAATGTCATAACCGGTTAGAAATCCCAGGAGGAGGGCAAGGGTGCTTTTGTTCTAGTTTGGAATTAGGGCAGTTGTGTTCATGTATGGGTCAACCTTTCTCGCAGAACAGAAAGGGTGGACCCTTCCAGCCCAGGAGGTTTACAGGAAGGGCTGCTTCTAGGGCAAGCAAGTCCCACACTGGGTTTTCAGATGGACTCCTCCCTGGCTCTCTGGGTCTTACCTTCCATCCCTACTCAGCTCCTACGGCCTCCTGCAGGCTCCCCTCCCAGACAGAAGCTTAATTGGTGGTGCCAGTGGTGTTTAGGGCTCTTGGGTTTCACGCGGAGGTGCTTGGAGTGATTTCTGAGTGCCATCTCCTAGGTGTATGAGCATCCCTGGCTCGGCTGCCTTATCCGGATTCCAGAGTTGTATCAAACACCCAGGCCTCATTTACTTTCCTTATTATTTTTAAAAATGTGCTGCTGAAAATTGTAAGGTCTTTGACATTAGTTTACAAGCCACCCACCTTCGCAAGTCTTGGATGAGCTAGAATGACTTGTGACTTCTGGAGGATTGCGGGGTGGCCACAGTGGAGCTGCACCTGGCACAGCATCTCTTAGCCCTGCTCCGTGTTGCCCTGAGTGAGTCCTTCCTAACAGCTATTCCTTTCCTTTTTCTCCTCCTTTCTCCACCCCCCGCCCCGACCCCAGACACATAAAAGCAGAATTTCCTTCCGGTCCCTCCCAGATGAATGATTTTCAATGGGAGGTGCAGTGTCCAGAACAGCAGGGAACTTTGTCACTGGTGGCCCTGTGTAAATGGCTTCTCTGCCTTAGGGAGCGATTTCTCATTGCCCAGCATTAAGAAGAGTTGCAGGGAAATTATCGTGATTTCCTTTGGAGTCTTACCCCTGACTTGGATTGAATGTGATGAGACAACACTTCCTCCATTTGACTGGAAAGCCCAGAGCCACTGTTCCTAAGAGTACCTTGACCACAGTCTTCCCAAATCTGCCCAGGCCAGGCCTGGGAGGGAAGACAAACAAAGGGAAAACCATTAAAAGCTCTTCAGCAAGCAGACAGATGTGTTCCCACCTGCATTCTGAGTGGCCAGTCCGAGCAGCTATTGGCTGGATGTTATCGCCGTGATGGGAAATACAGCTGGATCTGGGATGTCTGCTGCTCCCAGAGTTTTGTTACTGTGATAGGAAAGGTTACACAAGCTGTGTGGATGTTTGTCTCTACCCCAGGAATTCTTTGCCCTTAATTATTGGTGGATTTCCTTACCTGAAATGATGTCGTTCGAGATGGTGTTTGAGGAGATGGTGGGGCGGGAGCGGGGAGGGGGAATGAGGGGGTGTGTGAATTGAGTTTGGCTGAAGAACCAAATTTTGAAATCCCCTCAGAACTTCTTTACGTTACAGACTATTCCAGGAATTAGACGAGATGCAGTTTCCTCGTTAGATTACCAGAGCTTCTGGCAGCTCCTCTTAAGTGGCTTTTCTCCTGGTTCTCAGAGCTGGAAGGGATGTCCAAAGTCATCTCAGCCTCATTTTGCAGACGGCCTCCCTTTCCTGTGGCGTGGTGCCTTTTATACAACTGAACTGATCTCGTGCTGAGGCCAAGCCCTCCCCATGTGGCTCTTCTGGTAACTGGATTTACCCTTACTGGGAAAGACAGTTTTTGCTTACATGACTGGGGTTTTGTAAGTACTGTGGGAGGTGGCAGAGGTGTGATAGGATGCAAATTTCTCCACAGATGGAGTGCTCTGTTATAGATGGAATGTTTGTGTCCCCCAAAATTCATATGTTGAAATCTAATCCCCAGAGTGATGGTACGTGGAGGTGGGGCCTTTGAGCAGTAATTAGCTCAAGAGGGTGGAGCCCTCATGAATGGGATTATTGCCCTTGTAAGAAGAGGCTGGAGAGCTAACTAGCTGTCTTTTGGCCATGTGAGGAAACAACGAGAAAGCAGCCTTTGCAACCCAGGAAAGAGCCTTCACTAGAACCCCACTGTGCTGGCACCTTGATCTTGGACTTCCAGCCTCTACAACTGTGAGAAACAAATTTCTATTGTTGATAAACCACCCAGTTTATGGTATTTTGTTGTGGCTTACACATGCCCACATTCTCCCAAGGTATTTGGTTTCATGCCTGAAATCCTTATTCATCCACTGCCCACTGCTGATGGAAAATTCCAAAGACCTGAGGGCAGTTGCACATCTCTGAGTCCCTGGGAACTTTGCCACCACCCCAGTCAATGGCACATTCTGGGAAAGAGCCCTCCTCTCCTAATCCATTTTTAGGCACAGAGGGCGTGCTCCCACCTTGCCTGGAGGTGATAGTTTTGCCAGATGATGGTGGTGGCAGACAGGACCAGCAGAGGGGCTTGAGGGGTCTGGGGGAGCCATGAAATCATGTACTTTGTTCCTGACAACAAAACAGAGCACAGGGGCCTGTGTAGTTGTCAGGGGCCTGCATGAGGATCTGGGAATGGCCTGTCTTGGAGAAAACATAAATAAGTAGATAGATATAGAATGTGGGAGGTTGTTAAATTTCCCCAAGAGTCACTGGAAGCATGACAAAGGCGTCATCTTGTTAACCACAGCTCGCTTCTGTGGTGTTGAAGAAGGGTCAGGTATGAAGTGAGCCTGGTGATTCACTGACACTATTATCAGGAGCAAAGAGAGAATGAGAAGAAGATGGCTTGGTCAGTTCTGAACTGAGCTGGGACAAATCTTGGGGTTGCCAAAGTCCCCGGAGAGGCTGATGCTGGCATGGGGCTGGCAGCCACTGGAGAAGCTGGGCCCCGTGACGTGGGGGCTGAAGTGTTACTTGGGCAGGGGGTGAACCTGCGCCTACACCAGGGCCATGGTGTAGCTAGCTTATAACCGGGTAAGTTGTTAAAGAGAAGCGGGCAGAGAAACAGCAGTGGATCTCCAAGTCAAACTCACACCAAGGACCTGGTGGGTCCAGTAGGACCCCTGCCACGGGACAGCTTCAGACACAGTGAGGGCCAAGTGACAGGTGGCCTGCCGATAACCGCTCAGATTGGTTTCTGGTCAGAGGAGCCTTCCAGGCAGGAGCACGTGCTTACTGGGTAAATGACACCTAACAAACCCGTGGTTGGCCGCGTTGGTGGCTCTGTGGTAGGGGGAGCACCGGGATTAGCTAAGGCCCTGTACATCTCTGTGGCCTGTGCTCTGCCGTCACCAAGGAGGGGCAGAAGCTGCTCTGGCAGTAGGAGAGAGCCATGAAGGAAAAGGTGGTCGGCTTGCTGCTGGCTGCTTGCTCCATGTAGAGCTTGGCTTACTCAGCAGAGCAGGCTCCCAGAACCCCTCTCCTTTCCTGTTCCCCCCTCCAGCCACCCCAACCTGAACTGTTCTTACTGACTTGACGGTTATCACCTGGAGCTCCCTCATCCCATGCCCCATTCAGAATCTGGCAAAGAGTGAGGCAGCCCCATGTGTGGCGCTGCACCAGGGACAGACTGGAAAAACAAACTAACTACAACTGCACCAGCACCTTGCTCTTCAGAGGGGAGTCCCAGGACTAGCAGCATCTTGTCACCTGGGGGCCTGTTAGAAATGCAGGGTCCAAGCCCAGCTGGATGATGCCTGTGCACGTGATACTTTGAGAAGAACGGTTAAAGCATGTCGAAGCGGGAGCCTTTTCCGCCGGCCCCATCTTAGTGCAGTGCTCGCTTCTAGCTGTATATTGTACCTGTGTGTGTGTGCGTGTGTGTACACATATAAACGTAGATTTGTAAATATGGAGTTGAAGGGAGAAACCTTATTTTTTCTTCATTTTTAAGATTTTGGTCTATGGGGGAGGTTTTAGAATAGCTTTCTTCCCGTGACTTTGGAATCTTTTCTGTGGTCCCTTTTCACCCGTGCTTCATTTACCACCCATACAGTGCCAGCAGCCTCTGACTAGTCTTCAGCGGGCTTCCAGAGCCGATGCTGTGTTTCCATTGGAGACCAGCTTTCCTTGTAGTCATGGTTGGTACAAACTACTTGTTAAGAGAGACCCCACTCTAATCTACACATTTAACTTGATGTATCATAAAATCTGGTAAGTTTTTGGCTAAATTCCAGAAGGTCAAACTCATGGCTATCAACAGACCTGTTCGGGAACATGTTGGTCAAGCAGAATTTGGTTTGCGTGTGAGATGGGGGGTTTCATGAAAAAGATGGAAGGAAGTAACAGGACTGAAACACTGAACAAAAATGTCAAACACTCCTGAAAAGCCCCCAAAGTGGTCGTCTTTGACATCCCCAAAGGGCAGCTGAGGTCCTTGGCCCAAGGCCTGGAAATCCTGGCATTCCTGTCTTGCCCCCTCCAGTCTCCCTTTCAGTTTTTATTCTCAGTTTGGAGGCAGAAGCCATGAGTGTCTGTGCTTTTCCTAAGGGCGACTTCTTCCCAGCCTCGCTGCCTGCGAGGTGACCTGCATGTGCAGAGTCCATCCCAGGGTTGCCCCGTTGGTAGAATTACACAGCGGGCAAGTCAGCCTTTTGATTGTTTTTGTATCTAATATCAAAGACGTTGTTTTCTCTTTCCACATTTGCTGATATTACCCAAGGTCTGGAAGACAAGTGCAGCCCCCAAATGTTATGTGGAAATTTCTGGAATATGAGAGTTTAGAGCGAGCCCTGAAGTCCAGGACCCTGGTCACTTCTGGCTGCAACATGAAATTGAATCACTTGGGCCTTGGGGGCTTTAGCCTGGCAATTGCCCAGCATTGGTCTTCAGAACTTCTTCTTCTCTGGTCCTTGTTGTGTATATAACAGCTCCTGCATGGTGATTACAAAATTCATTTTCTTGTGAAAAATGGCTCAGGAAAGAAAACTATGAGGGCTGGTTACCAAACTGGAAAGAAAGTTAAAGAGCCCCCCAAAGTGATCCTACTTTCAAACTTGCAGATTTGCAGAGGGTTGTAAAGATACCCCTTTTGAAAGCCAAGGTCATGTTGTGTTTTGAAGAGCCAGACCTGAGGGATGCTGGCTTTGGTAACTTAGTTGCCTTTATCACTGGGCACACTCATCATGACTGGACTGCCCAGAGAGTCCCACCCAGTTTTCATGCACCCCTTTAGAGGTGGTACACTACACCTTGTACCAGTAGGAACTGAAGACCCAGATAATGGAGGAGGTGATGAGAGATCAACCAGGTGTTTCACATGATTTGGGCTCTCTAGGCCCAGATTGAGAGAGCTTGTTTGCAAATGAGAGCACCAACAGCTTTGATAACCTTGGAGGAGCAATGAGGGAAAGCGGGGGTGCTAAAGACTAAAATAGGCAAATGCTGTCATGCAAGAGGGAAATGAGACAAATGGCATACAGTTTAGACTTAGGATATTAATAATGTTTGTCGGAAGGATTCCAGATAGCTTATCAGACAATTTGTGAGTGCTCAGAATTAAAAGAGGCAGTCCTAGAAGTCAGTCGATAATCTACTGACAAGTCATCCCCAACAGGTCATACAGAGGCAGAGAATGTAAAATGCAAATTTCACCAAGGTTTCTGCAAAACACTTAACACTCCTCATGGGAAATATGGGGGACTGTGGGCTGGATACTGCTGCAGTTATTTGAACTTGTAACTTGAACCTTACTCAAAGCATGATTATTAGTAGTGAAGAAAGTTCATAAAATTTGAGCTCTCTGGAAACACGCAAGGTAGTGTTGATTTCCTCACTCTGGGGTATTTGCACAGAGCTAGTTCCTTGCAGCCTGGGGGTTGAAGGAAAGATTCTTGGAGGATGGGGAGGGTTGAGCTGATCTCTGAACTCACATGAAACCCTCTTGTTGATCCTGTGACCCCTGCACAACATAAAGGACAAAATAGACCGGGATCTGGGTAGTGCCCAGACCCCAAGACAAAGCTGGCAGCGCAGATACACCCCCATTGAACAGTAGTCCATTTCATAGATTTATTATACAAGCTTGTTTTCCACTTTTACAGCCATTAGTTCATTCAGTCCTCCCCACCATCCAGTGGGGTAAGTACTGTCATTCTCCCCGTTTTACAGGTAAGGAAACTGAGGCACAGAGAGGTTAAGCAACTCACCACAGCCCTGGAGCTTATAGGTGATGGAACCAGGATTATCATAATATAAAGTTATGGTGCATTTGGAAGTAGGATCATATGTAACAGGCTATTTGTTGTGGAGCGTGAAGTACAGGGCAGTCAACCCCATAAAAGGGCCATGTTGAGAGTCCTCAGAGAGGAGGCAGAAGTTGGGGAATGGGCACTGAGGGAGGGGTCTGCATTTGGAGGAGCTGCATCAGCATGAGACGGTGGAGGAGGGACGAGTGGGGTGGGGGGAGCCAGGGACACAGTGGGACAGGATGCAGGTCCTCTGCAGGAAGTGACTGTGACAGGGGGCTTAGGGAGGCCTGGTCTGCTTGTGGATGGAGAGAAGGTGGTGACAGTCCAGAGAGGGAGGAGCTCTGCCGGAGAGCATGTACTCTGGCATCTGTGCAGCCAGCGACTGTCAAGGGGCACATGGGAAAGGCAGGGCCCATGCTGTCCCCTAGGGCACAGGCCTCCAAGGTTCTGCCCAAATGTGCAGCCCAGGCCTGCAGCTTTAATGCAGGTCCTCAGGGAGTAAAGCCTGAAGGCAACTTTGCTGCAGGTTAAGCAAATCACTTAATCTCCCTGTGCCCCCAGCTTCCCCATCTGTATAATGGGCACACTGACTTTCCCTCCATCATAGCATGGTTAAGAGCATTCAAGGAGCCAGTGCTGGCTTTGGTACTGGAATGAGCTGGTATAGACTCAACTTTTCCCTGCTCCTCTCCTTTAAATGCAACCAAATACCTTAGGAATGATTCAACAGACAATAACAAAAGGACTATGAAAGCTGGAAAGAAGAAGCCAGGTTGGCTGGGGACCTTAGGACCTGAGGAATGACAGCATGGTGAGTTCCAGGGCTTTCTTTATACCTCCCATGTATCCTGGACTTGGTACCTAGAGGTCTGCGACCTGGAACCATCAACAGATATAAACATAAACCCCAAGAGCAGCCTGCTTCTTGGCTGGTGGACTGGGAAAGGCGAGCCCACCGAGACCTTGTGGGGAGCCCGCTACACCCGTTCCATACACAGGATGTGTTGGGCTGGCAGACCTGCGGGCCACTGCAGCAGTGAACCCCATCTCCTGTCCCACAGCCAGGACACAGCGGGCAACCGAATCTGCTGGCTGCAGCAGCAGCAGCGAAGGCCTGTGCCTCCCTGCCCTTGTCCCAGTGGCAAAAGGAGACCCAGGTTCAGCAGCTTCTCCCTCCCATACGCCTCCCGGCACAAGGTGGCCTGGCGACACCAGGCAACCCATGGGAGTGCCTTCCGCCCCACAGATATCACCAGTAGGGAATGAACAGGAGGCCCGATGGCATTCCTTTCAGGTGCTGATGGAACACTCACCAAGATAGCCAGCAATCACGCCAAACATGGGCCGGGATGCAGAGGAACCAGGTTGCTCATGCACTGCTGATGGGGAAGTAAAATGGCATAGCCACTCTGGAAAACAGTTTGGCAGTTCCTTTTAAAACTAAGACCCACTGGTTGTACTCCTGGGCATTTATCCCAGAGAAATAAAAACTTATTTTTACCCAGAGACTTGTACATGAATGTTTATAGCAGCTTTTGGTCATAACAGCCAAAAGCTTGAAACTACCCAAATATCTTTCAGTGGGTGAGTAGTTAAACAAACTGATACATCCATACCATGGAATACTACTCTGCAATAAAAAATGAAGAGATTATGGACACACACAGCCACCTGAATGAACTTCAAGGGAATGATACTGAGTGAAAAAAGCCAGTCTCAAAAGGATGCATACTGCCCGATTCCATTTATATAACATTCATCATGTAACATAGAAATGGGGGACAGATTAGTGGTTGTTAGGGTTTGAAGGATGGGGCGGAGGTGGGTGTGGCCACAAAGGGGTAGTCTTGTGGTAATGCCACGACTTCTTGATTGTGGCTGTGATTATGGTTACAGGCAGCAGCAGGTGTGATAAAATTGCCTAGAACTACACACACACACACATACACACACAGTGCATATGTAACTGGTGAGATCTGAATAAGCACTATGGGTTGTACCAATGTTCACTCCCTGGTTTTGATATTGCAATGTAGTTATGCAAGGTGTTACCGTTGGGAGAGGTTGGGCAGGTGGTGCACAGAACCCCCCTGTATTTTTCCTTTCAGCTTCCTGTGCATCTATAATAATTTCAAAATTAAAAGTCTAAAATAAGAGAGAGAATACCTTCTTCTTATAGGTGTTCTAGAAATGCAGGTGTCCAGGCCACACTTCACACCAATTAAGTCAGGATTTCTGCAGGTGGGATTCAAGCATCCAGATTTTTCTAAACTTCCTTAGGTGATCTGAACACACAGCCAAGTTTGAGGGCCTGTCCTCACTCATGTGAGCATTTGTCATCCTCCTGGTCATCGTTGTTACAGCTGCAGGAGCAGAGCCCTCCATCTTTCTGTGTGCTGTTTGAAGCACTTTGCATCCATCACCTCATTTCACCATCGATACTGACCGCTATTCTTCATTTACTGCCATTATTAGGTCTCCTTCCCTGCTGTGGACCAGCTACTGTCTGATGACTCTGGAAACATAGAAAATGCAGAGCTTCCTCATCCTTAGGCAGCACACTCACCTCATTTTGAAAAGGAGCCTGAGCGGGTTCTGGTTTGGTGCCATCTCCCTGACTCTTCCCTGTAATGAAAGAGAAAAGGCACTTGGAGATTGGAGGGAAACGGTGGTGTTATTTGGGTGTGTTTCATGCTTCTCAAGAGCTCACTCCTGTTGCAGAAGCGGGTTGGGATGAGTGGGCCTTGGGAAGCCTTCACTCGCTGTAGTCTTTGAGTTTTCACATTTGTCTTCCTCCCACTTGGAGAGGGTCCTTTATGGTTTGGACACATCTGTGCTGATGGGTTATGGTGCCATATGGAACCATGGCCAATGGAGCAGGGGAGATGTGGAGCGAGAGGGCGTGAGCACTCAGCCCCGGGGACCTGACCAGCCATAGATACGGCTTGTTGGAAACGCTAGTGCCTGTGACATTCACGGACACTTAGGGTGGCGCAGAAAGAAATCACAATGTGGAAGCAGAGAAAGTCCATACCTGTGTGGGTCTGTTTGCCTTTTTTGACCTCATAGCCCAGGCAGCAGGGCCTGGAAGGTGAATCACAGGGCAGGCTGTTGTCTGGGGTTGGTCCTGTCATCCTGTTGGAGGACAGTACAGCCTTGTTCCAGGGAACACTTATCATAGCAGGTCAGCCTGTCACTGTTTCCACTGCCTTCAGCGCTTGTTCTCTTACCCCTGCCCTTGCTGTCTTCCTTCTAGTGCTCTAAAAAGAAAATCCTTGGCTGACAAAAATATTTATATTCCTGTGACGTTGACAAGAATGAATCTGTTGGGGCTGGAGGGCGAGGAGGAAGCAAGTATGTGAAATCTTGCCTCGGAGCATTGCCCTCCTCTGGGGGCGCCAATCTCATATACAGTGATTGTTGCCCCTGGAGCTGGAATCAGTGCTGATGTGAGTGCTGAGAGGGAGCTGGTGGCCTCACGAGGCTGAGAATCAAGGGGCAAAAGTGACCCAAGGGTGAGGTGACCCCCGAAGTCTCAAGTCTCCATCCTGCTTGGTACATGTTCCCGCCCCATCCCCTGCAGGTCCGCTGGCGTCCGGGCCTCAGTCTCCTTTTATGCATTAAGGATTAGAGTGTTAGTTCCTTTTCCTAAAGAATTAGTGTTCTCTTGAAGATCTCCAAATGGAGGAGGGATAAACCTGTGATATTTGTCATACATGAGCCTTCTGCCGCCTTCAGTGAAATCACCCTGACGTCTCACCTGGAGGAAAAGCCTTTGGTCATGGGAATGGCCAAGACGAGGACAGGCAGCTGCACCTTTGACAGCTCACAGCTCAAACCAGCTAGACTCTGTTCTGTCAGGGTTGCCAAATTTGACACTAATCTCTTCTGTAAACACAAGTCGAAAGCAGACATTTAAATAAAGGCCAATATCAAGATTATATTTTAAAAGGAACAGGATGACAGGGCACTTGGTACCCTTGCTATTTTGGCTCCTTTTTCACTCCAAAAGTGCAATAGAGTTCCACCGGGGCTTGGTGGCCTGTGGCTGGAGGGGGGGAATGGGGGAGGGGCCATTAGCTCCCCTGGTTGTGGCAGAGGAGTCCTGCAACAAGAGAGCTTCTCCTCTGCTGCTTTCTGCCTGGGGCCACACATTCTGGAAGATATGGGGCTCTGGAACCACCCTTTATTGACACTGAGAGGCTTTTTGTCTGGGACACCTTTTCCCTTTACATCTCAGATGGGATTCTGTGGGGAGGGCCTCTTTTCCTGTTTTAATAACCCATTATCAACTACAAAGTTGCCGCTAGTAAAAATATCAATTATCGCTTATGCAATACTTCTGGCATTGCTTGAAACCACATTCCATCCTCTTAACAGGATGGTTGCTCTGAGCCAAAATTCAGAGTGGGTTTGAGGACAAGTTGTGTACGCAGTCATTTGGACAGCCAAAAGAATATATTTTTATCCTGTAAATTGAATGCCAGTTAAGCAGTAGTGATTACTGCAAGAAGGCATAATTTACACTAGGGGAAGCGAAGACTTTTTTTTTAAGATAAAAAGTATTGCTTAAGAAGAGCCTCAAAAAAATAAAGGGGAAAACAAATAGCAGTTACAAACCCCCAAAGTCTCAATTTTGTGGAAATTTGAAAAACAAACCCTTGAGTTAGAGAAACCGTGAGTCCATATATTCAATAACCAGGGTACTTCACAGAGAGTCACACAAACTAGCATTTAATAATTTAGCAACAAGGTGGTTACTGTTCCCAAAATTTGTTCCTTAGTATATTCACCATCAGGGTAGAATTTGTAGATGAAACACTTGGGCCATATACTTTGTGTGTGTCCAGAACCTACCAACAGTAATGCCCTTCCTGGCTTCACCCCCAAATTCGGAATCTGGGCAGAAATAAAGAGCAGCGTCAGGATTTTGACCTTGCTAACCAGGAAGTGATTGTCCTTTTGCTTGGCTGAAAGCGGGATGAGAAGTCCTGCCATTTGTTATGAACTTGGACTTCTCCCTGAAAGTTGTGGGTAGAAGGAGAGAAGAGCAAAGGGGAACAAGAATGTGAGCTCAAATACTTGAACTCTGTCATATTTATGAAGGGAGGGGGCTTGATCAATGCTCAGAAGGCGGGCCTGGGTCGTGCATGCATGAAGGCCCATCTCAGCTCGCAATAAGAAAGAGCTGGGCGCTGGCCCTTCCTGAGGATGGCCTGTTTCTAGAGGCAATGTTCTTAGCCCAGGGGGGACATTAGACACCCCTGGAAACCCCTGTAAAATACAGGTGCCCGTCCCCTCCCCTGGAAATCCTGATTTACTTGGTGTGTGGTGAGCCCCAGGTATTGGTGTTTCAAAGTTTGTCAGGTGACTCTCACCTGCAGCCAAGGTGGGGCGGTTACTAGTAAAACCATCAGCAATGGCTCTCAGGTGTGCTCCTTGGACCGGCAGCTTCAACATCTCTAGGGAACTTAATGGAAATGCGAATTCTCATCCTGCCCTTGACCCCCACTCCTTAGACCTACTGAATTAGAAACTCTGGGGCAGAACCCAGCCCTCTGAGTTTTCACAGGCCCACTGGGGGTTCTAGCAGGCACTGAAGTCTGAGAACCACTGGTCAACACTGTAGCAGCAGTTCTCAGACTTTAATGGACTTTAGAATCATCTGGGAGCTTTCAAAAATCCAGATACTCAGGGTCATGCCTCGTACCAATGAAATCAGAACCTCTGGTGGTGAGAGCGGGCATCGGGGTTTCCTCTCCAGGAGATCTCACAGTGCGGCCGTGTTTGAGAACCAGTGCTTTATAGGAATTGAGCGACGTCCCTCTTAGTCTTAAGATTCTAGAATTTGCCTTTGAAATTCTGTCCTGTCTCTCTAGTGTTAAGTTTCATTAGGCAGGATATAACCTGCCTTAGATCTGGGAAGGGATAACAGAGCCCCTTTTGTTCCGATGGAAGAGGTGGTTGCTTGCTTGTGATATTGTTGCTCAGAGAAGGGCTCACGGGGCTCTGCCATGAGGTGAAGCTACCAGCTCTCCCTGCCGCCTGCATGATAGGAACAGAGACCATAGAGCCATGGGGTGAAGTCTTTTAAGAGGAATTCCCAGATACCACCCAACTGATTTGGTTTTGTTCAGTCTGTTCTGTCAATTTACGAACACTCAGCAGCAGCTTTGTGTGGCTGGTGCTAGACCAGGCTGCGGGGAGGTTCTGGATGTTGAGGTGCAAAAAATGGCAAGTCCTGTCCTCAGGGAGGCCCTGAGAGAATGGCCATGTGCTTGGGAGGGATCCCTCTTAGCTGGGAAGGGCCGAGGCTGCTCAGAAAGAAAGTGACCTGCAATCTGGGCCTTACAGGAAGGAGAGGATTTTGGCTGGCAGGGAGAGTGGGGAGGGGTGTCCACACAGAGGTAGAGGGCAGGCAAAGGCACTGGGGTAGTGGGGTCCTGTCGGCATCATGCAAGCACCTGCTGTGGGTCTGGAGCCAGGGTCACTTGGGGCGGCACCCCCTCAACCTGCTGACCCATGGCGTGTGTTTCATGGCTGGGAGGTGGGATGGAGTACACACCCTACCCCATCGCCCCACCACACCACACCCCACTTCCTGGTCAAAGAGGAAAAGGCAGAGTCCAAGTAATGTGGCCATAAAGCCCCTCCTGATATGTGTGGTTTCAGGGAAGGAAGGGAGTGATGGTCATTAGGAGGGAGCAGGAAACAGCCTGTCCTTGGGGTTTCTGCTGTCTGGACATCCTGGGTCCTTTGGGGTCCCTGAGGGGTCTTTGAAATTTAAGAAGCTGCAGGTTCTCTCTGAGCAGCAGGTCTCCCCTGCAGTCAACTAATCCTCTCCTCTGCAACGCCTTTGAAGGGGTAGGAAGTGCTGGGGGCTGGTTTCCAACACCCATTAAAACACCGGCCCCTGGAAGAATTGGGGACAGAGATTGCCTTCAGGTGGGGGTGGTGGGAGGACGTAGGGGGGCCTAGGAAACTACTATGGGGGAGGGGGGACTCAGTTTTCAACTTATACCCCTTTGTCTCTGAATTTCTACCATACAGTTATTTTAGCTACTCCACACCAGGCCTTCTCCTATTGGCTGAGAAAAACCCTCCCTGAGAAATCAGGCAGTTGTTATTGTTTATGAGTGGAAAGCTTATTAAATCTACACTTCTAAGCAAAGTTGCTAAGTCTACGTGGAATTGAAAATAATCTTGTCTGGTTAAGAGATGTCAGTGGTTAAAAAGGAAATGAATATTCACTGTCCTTTTGTTTCTTTGGGGGGAAAAAGGTCAATATAAAACTAATGAATTTAGAGCATTTCTTTTAAGTAAATGCTTCTAAAAGATCGTCATTTTGAGGGCTGACTGTGAGGTTTTTCAAAACCAAACCAAATTTCATCCTGCAGTCTGTAGATGACCTTTGAATGATTTCCAATTTGCTGTCTTCTCAATCCTCTAGACCCAGGTCGAATCCCCATTCACAGGGTGGCTGGGTTGGACGAAGGCAGAACCTGTGAGGTGGACCAGAAATCCGATTTCAGACCAGAACGCGGGAGACCCTTGGTTCCAGGAAGAACTTGCTGCAATTGGCTGTGTGGTGTTGGGTGGTCACCTCTCTCTGGGCTCCAGATTCCACTTAGATGCAGACAGAAGGGTTTCAAGAGCCCTTAACGTCTCAACTCCTGTGGTTCTTTAGAGCCTGAGTCTCAACTAGAAAAGGAATTAATATCCTGAGCATCAATTTCCTGGCAGTATGTTTTTAATGTGCAAAATTTTCAAGTACCAAAAAGGAGAGGCAGGGTGAATATTGCAGAGCACTTCGAGGTTCCCAACCCTGACCCCACACTCTGGGCGTTATTCCCAGAACACACTGCGCCCACCCAGCATCTCATGGACCCAGGTACATCTGTTTCCTCTCCCACCCTCACACTCTGAGCCTCAGGTGTAAATGGGAGGTGGGAGGGTAGGACTGTTGCTAGTAATGTCTCAGAGTTGTGCTTTAGATAAAGATCCGGGGGGGCATCTAAGAAGATGGGGACCAAGTCTGAATCCCCTTCTTGAATGTCACAGGAGCTCCAAGTTGGTGCCCGGAGAACAGAGGTGTGATTCCTCCAAGCTGGGTCCAGGAAAAAGCTCTTGGCCGCTCCCCAGCACCTCTGCTCCCCGAAGCCATGTCCATACTTGGCAGCCCCTCTCCTCTCCACACTGTCTTGCTGGAAGTCTCAGTGCCCTGAGAGCAGACCTTGAGCCCCTCCAGGTCTGCAGGCTCTCCGCTGCTAACCCTAAGAGGAATTTTCCGTGCCATCCACGGTCTCCTGAGGGCTCCTGCTGGCCTCCAACCTCTAAGACAGCCACTCCGGCAGGGGTTAGCTGGTTCCCATCCTTTGCCCTCCTTTGGATCTGGGGGCAGATTTCATCCTCAAAGAGCCAGGCCATGCATGGAGATTTGGAGTATAGACTGTCCAGGCTCAAGTTATGCTTGGCCATTATCAGCTGTTTGACCTTGGGAGAGCTTCTCAACCTCTTTGCCTCAGTTCCCTCATCTGTGAAGTGGGGATGATAATAGTTGATGTATGCAACATGCACTGCCTGGTATGCTGAAAACGCTATTTCTCTGCTCTCCGGGCACGCCCCACGCCACCCCCGCAACTCTTGGGTATGAGGTCTCTGTTGTGTATCACACTTCCTTCCCCTGCTCTCTCAATATTTTTCCTGCTCTTAGTGTGCCTTTCAGCATCTGTGTTGAGAGGGACCCACCTTGGTCTGCACCTTAGATATGTGTCCTGTGGGCACACGAGTGCTCAGCGCTGTGCCTGGCACGTGACACATAGCAGAGTCTGGATGAAGCAGAGTCTGGATGAATGAGGGCATGATTAGAAGGGATTAGGGTATCTGCTCCAGCCCTCCAAATCCTCTGAGGCTTCCCCAGCTCAGACCTCAGTGAGCAGCAGCCTTCAGCAGATGAATGAGTGTATGAATTCCCGCCCCTAAGATGCACATAGCCCGTGGTGGTGATACCAACGTCATTTCTGCCCCTCTTTGCTCCATCTGCCACCACAATGCCCGACACACCTGCCATGATAGTCACTCCTCTGGATGGATATGCTGAGGCTGATGGTGTTAAAATGCAAAGTACTTTGGGGACTAGGAAAGGAATGTTCCTCTGAACCAGGGACTTCATGAGGAGGGCAGGAGCAGACAGGTAACCCCGCGCCCGGGACATGGTGGGGGAAGGGAAAGAGTCGCCACCCTCTGCCCTTCTCCACCTCACTGCAGAGCTCTGCTGTGTGGGCCCCAGAGGGACCAGGAGCTTTGACCTTGGCCTTCTGAAGCACTCCGCAGGGGACAGCTACTCCGATTCGTGGCAGCTATAGATTTCCCTGAAACTGAGAGATCACTCCCCATTTACACATCAGTTTTCTTTCCGTTGTGCACAGAAAGTTCCTTCTTGACATCTGGAGGGTAGTCTGTGTTAGCCCGAGATTCACTTCTTTGGAAGGTTTTAGCCATCTTTCCATTTCCTGCCCTATTCAGTCTGGTGCCTGCAGGACCGTTAGATGAATTACACTTTAGGCTAAGAAGCAGAAAGCATATTCTTCTGACTCTCACCCAATTTCCCAGTTTCCTTCAACAACCTAAGTGCCGTGATTCTGTGAGCCCTCTCTTTGGGCAGACTTTCCTCGGCAGAACCTTGGAAGCACATTGCACGAAAGGAAACACTTCGTACTCTTCAGCTCCCTTGCTGTGTTCTTGCTTGATAAGCCAGGCATGTGGTCTTCTCAGAGAGCCAACCTGGAACCAAAATTCAGGGTTGGTCTCCCCAGCACTGCAGGACACTGTTGGCAGACTGGCAAGGGGTGAGTGGAGCCACAAGCTCAGACCCACTTATGCTGCATCAGCCTGTGTCCTCAGAACCCTCTCCATGCCTCACATGGGCCTCCGTCTAGTGCATCTGGGCCTAAAGGAAGGCCCACTGCAGACTTGAAGGAGACCAGGGGTCCCAGTGAATCATCGTGCAATTTGGGAGGGGGGCTGAGCCTTGTTGGTGCTGCTATAGCGTCTACACGGCTTCATGGCATTCCGGACTTCAGCAGGTCATGTCAGGCCCTTTCCCGGGAGCCCTTCTGCACTCCAGGCCCAGAGCAGGCCACAGAAGGGATGACGGCTGTGGGGCCGGGATGACATTCACTGTGTCAGTGGTTAATTTTAGAAGAGCTTAGTGCTTTCGTGAAGTTTTCTTTTGAAATAAAAATGTTTCCTCAATAGATTATCTTCCTTTAAGGAGCTAAGGAGAGCCTCAGAGAACTTTTTAGCAATAGGAATATCTCCTTTGTTTTGCCTTATTACAACCCACCGTTCACTTTTTCAGTTAGTGAAGGCACATGATCTTATGCCATTCTTTGACGAAATTCATTTGAAGTTGAGAATGTCCCAGATTTAAAGGCACATAAGAGGCCTCCGTGGGAAGGCATTTAGAGAATCCCTCTCTTCAGATATCATGGTCTGAAGCAATTTAGGCTGACGTTCTTTCATTTTCTTGGATGTTCTATAAAGCCTTTGTAGATCTCTAGTTTCTTCCCTTCTAATCCATCACACCACAGCCCTGTGCTTTGGAGGTCTGAGCACAGATGGCACTGTTAGTACAACCATTCTGGAGGAAAAATAGGCATGAGGTCATACAAAGAGTCAGTATGAGACAACATGTCTCCCCCCTCTGAATGCCCATGGCTTTCAGCTTCTGATGTCTACACCTGGCACTGAGTCTTCTCCAGTTGTGTCATCAGGTTGTCTTATTTCTCTAAGTATCTGTAAGCCTGTAAGTAATTTGTGGGCCTGGATATACTCCTGTACCAACGTGATGACATCCACAGCTCCTAGCACAATGGTGGTACTCAGGTTAGTTGAATCAGATTCTTGTCTCTGCCTGTATAGTTCAGTGTGGTAGCAATTAGCCACATGTGGGCCTTTAAATTTATCTCAATTAAAATTTAATAAAATCAGAGTTTCAGTTCTTCAGTCATACTAGCACATTCCAAATGCTCCATGGCCACATGTGGCCAGTGGCTGCTGTATTGGATAGTCACACAGGGACTGTTGTATCATCGCAGAAGGTTATACTGGACAGTGCTGGTCAGCACTTGCTGACTTGTCTGTGATCACTGCCAGACTGTGTGCTTCCTACAGGCAGGGCTGCTTGTGCCCCTCACTGTTGTGTACTTGGTGCCCTGAAAGTGCTGGTGCAAGATAGGGCCCACCCAGCTCTTGTTGGAAGAATGAATAGCAACTCTGCCTTACCATTGTGCTCAGTCTTCTAGATCAGAATCACAAAATGATTCCATTTTGAACTGGAAAACCCCTTGAACCCCTGGTTCAAGTCCCTCACTTCCCAGCTAGGAGGACAGGCCTGGGGAGTTAGGAGCTTTGCCTCAGCTCCCCAGAAAAATCTGGGCAGGTCTTTAACATCAACCATGGCCTCTGTCTTTTTGGACCATCGCTCTGTCCACTTTGTCAGACTTTCTTTAGTGTTTCCTTTGAAATGCTAACAAGGAAGCCCACTTAAAATGATTATTTAGAAGAAAGTGTCCTTAAGCTGACCCAGTTAACCTAGCTGTAAGCAATCTAGAACAGCTGTATCCAGTGTGCAAATATTGGTAGCATTTCCATTAGTTTTGGGAACAGGATAAAGGTTCCCATGTTCTAACTAATATTTTGCATTGTTTTTGAAGTCCCTCAAACTTCATAAGGCAAGGAATGAGATGTAAATCTTGAAAGGGAAGAGGCAAAGTGGTCTTTATCTGCATTTTGTAAGAGAATCATCTGGCAAACTGTTGGAGCCAGTGAGTGTTCATCAGGGTGCAAATCACAAGACATACAGTGATCCATGGTTTTCTTATACACAATTAGTAATCAGTTACAGAAGAATAAAAAGCAGACCTCGTTCACAACTTCAGCCAAAGGTGGGAAATACCCAGGAATGATCCTGATAAAAAAAAAAAAAAGGAAGACCTTGATGATGCAAACTACAAAACTTTGCCAAAGGGCATTCAAGAAAGCCTGAAAAAGTGAAAAGGTGCCCTAATGTCCCAGGATGGCAAGACTCAAAACTTCAGTGATGCCAGTTCTCCCCAAATTAATCAATTTTAATCAGTACAATCCTAAACTAAAAGGACTTGACAAACCGAAATCATATGGAAGAGTAAAGTCCTCCAAAAAGAAGACTAAGGAAAGGAGGGAAGGAGAATTGGCTTATTCCTTCCACTCACTCTCCTTGCCTTGGCAGAGGCAGAGTTTTTTCTTAACACCCTACAGCCTTTTCACCTGAATCAGTATTGTCCCCTCCGAAATAGTCACTCACCTTGGGAGGGTATATCCTTATTTCATCAATGTAGCCATCATTCTAAACTGCTTTGGAATTTCTACCTGGAAACAGCTTCAGACACCCCCCTCCCCCCTTCTATAGACTACTTTCCCAGGCAAAAATCAACATGGCTTTATGGATTTTTTTTTTTTTTAGTAAAATTTGCAAATGTCATTTGACTTCCAAGTCTATGGAAGTAACAACACACATGTTTGCGTGCATTGGCTCTGGATGGGCTGATGGAATGCTCTGAGCAGTGGGGGCATCATAGGAAGAGGCTGAGAGCCTCCCGAGGAGGTGGCCATCCCCTCATGCCAATGATGAATGCCAATGAGGCAGTGGGGGGAAGGGCGCCAAAGGTAGCCTCTGTTCTGTGTGCTAGTGGGCTGTTATGTAGACCTAGATGCTCGTGTGCTGCTTTCACTTCACAGCCATTAACTGAGCCCTACCGTGTGCCCAGCCTGCCCTGAGAGCTGGTGGAGCAGAGGAGGGCAAGACCATCTCACTGTATCAGGACCACCTTCGTCATGTGGGAGCAGGACCACAGCTGCAGGGGCTGGTGAGCCCATAGGAGCTATTTGGGCCAGGAGACAGCTTTTCACTGAGATGACCCAGCTGTAACCCCAGGGCCTGCATCCCTCAGGCCTTCACCAACCCCAGGCTGTGGGATGCACAGGAAGCTGAGCAGGAGTGGACCTGCTGCTGGGAGACAAAGAGAAACAGGGAGCTATGCCACAGGCTACAACCATCACCCTTTTCCTGTGAAGGCAACACATGGTGTAGATTGGTGGTTGTCTGTGATTATCCTCACAGCTGTCCTGGATGGGGTGACCGCCTGCCAAGAGCAGTTGGGCTGCTAAGGCTTCCATGAAGCCTCTGTTCAGGGTTCCCATCCTCTCAGTCCCTGGGCCATATCTGCCAGAACAGGCCTGGTCTGTTCAGTTAGCTCGTTGCAGAAGAGAAATGGAATTTAAAGGCATATGATAGGGTAAAAACTGTTCAACTTGCCATGAGCCTCCCTTCCCTTTTGTGTGACCTGTCCCCGCTTCCCTCATTAACTCCCAGCTCTCTGAGGGCACCTGAGTTTTCAGCTTGGGCACAGCCAGCATTCCTTCACTCAGACATGTGCTTAGAAGCAGCAAGACTCTCATCTCTTCCAGATCCCACTACTTGCCAGGCGCTTTGGTGTCTGTTTGACCATGAGGAATGCTCATCCCCATTCCTTCAGAATGTAAACTTTCTGGAAGCAGGGGCCTTGCCTGTGCAGGCATCTGGGACAGCATCTTGTCATAGAGAGCATTTGACACATATTTGTTGAATGAATGAATGACATTAAATACCATGAGCCCTATTTAGTCATAGATAAGGAAGCAGAGGCTCAGAGGTGTAACGCTGTTCCCTCAAGAGGCAGAGCTGGAATTTTCATTCGGGTTAGTCTGACTCCAAGCCAGGCCTTTTCAAATACAGTGCTCTACTTCTACATGAAAAGGGGGATTTCATACCATCCTCCTGAGGGTACACGGCCACAGGCATGCATGCACGCATGCACGCACCCGTGCTCATTGACCAGAGTAGGGGATAGAATTGCCCATGCTTTGTTTTCTTTTTCTCTCTTTTTCTATCTCTCATCCCAGTGAGTTGAATTTTTGTTAAATTAAAAGTTTAAGGCCCATTTGAAGTGGATCTCGTGTGTGTGTGTGTGTGTGTGTGTGTGTGTGTGTGTGTGTGTGTGTGTGTGTGTGTGTGTGTGTGTGTATGCATATACTTATACACAAACACATGCAATCCCAGGCAAGACTACTTTGAGGGAAGGCCAGACCTGACTCATATACTTGACATCAAAATCCCATCTATATAAACCTGAAAACGTGAGTGTTTTTGTGATTTCAGTACGTTGGTTAGCTAAGAGAGATATATACTATATACTGTAATGTGCCTTATCCATTTTCACCTACTATGATGTTATCCATTATAGCAAAATGCAACTGAACACCAACACTATATTGGTTGTTATTTACCCAGTAGTGATTCAGAATTCCATGGTTTTTTAAGATTATTTGTATTATGATGGTCCTGTATGTGGTGGAGGTGGAGGCCCTAGATCTACTCTGGTAGTTGCAGTGTTCCTGAGTCCCTACAAGCTGGTGAGCTCAGTTTCCTGTATAAAAATAAAAGGAAAAAATTCTCCAAGGTGAGAGAATGTTGATGCTATGTTCCCTATAAATGGGGTTATTGATGATCCTGACAATTAACCCTGTTATTCAGCCTGTATAAATGAGTGTAGCCTGGTACCCCTGGTGACTTTTGACCCTTGTAGATAAAGTTTCTGTGTAGCTACAGTTTGAGGGCACAGTCTGGTTCTTGGCAAAGAGGTAGTGGCAGTAGAGAATTTCCCTTCTAGTGTAATGCTGAGGTGTTAATTATTATTTAATTAATTAACAATAATGAATACAAACCTGCCTGTCCTCTCCTAGAAACTGCCATGGGCCATTCCTGTTATTACAGAGTCAGTAAACATTTATTGAAAAGGGACTAGCAGGCAGTATGCCCCCAGGGCAACTGAAGCAGGACTCCGGCCAGCCCTGACCCCTCCACTGGAGAGGGTCCCCTCATGGGAGCCATTTCCTGGGTTTCTCATTCCACCCCAAGCACTCGTTTTACAAACACAGCCAAGAGTACTTTGAGGGGAGGCAGACCTGGCTCGCAAACCTGACATCAAAACACCAAAGTGTCCAAAAGACAGACAGACAGGCTCTGAGCCAGGTAAAACTGAAGCGTCCAAAATGGCACAGGTACCAGGCCCAGAACACCTAGTATCCCCCATGCCTTCCAGGGTTTGGAGTGAACCTAGTACAGGGGGAGCATTGCCTTTCAGAATCCCCACATGGTATATATTGGATTTCCTGAAGCAATTTCAGAGCAATGTGTTCTTTTGTTTTAAGATAAAATCTACTCAAGGCCATTAAGTTATTATTGTGTCTGATAAATCTGGACCACATGTGACATGAGGCCCGTCTGTGTCCTTAATCTCAGTCACTTACTGTGTGTGCTTAATGCTACATGTTTTTGTTAAATATAATGTTACCACAGACATAAACCTAAAATAACATGAATTTTTTCAGTCAAGTGATCTTTAACTTAAACTAAAAATAGCCTAAACTGTAGTTTATGTAGACCTCAAATATCAAGACTCCCACCCCAATGCGAGTTCAGCAAACTGTAAATTTATGAGGCACTTGGTTAGCATTTGAACATTTTAAACCAGATCAAGCACAATCTGTATTAGAGACAAGCTCCAGAAAGCCCAAGAGTTGCACTCCTGGCTGATCCTGCTGACTGGAACATTCCTTAGGGAAGTCCTTCTCTGGGGGCTGGCAGAATGAACCGTTAACACAACACCCTGCAGGCATAGGGGTGTCGAGGGCGCAGTCAGCGTTTCTCAGCACTTTTGTAAACATAGTTTTGTCTCCGGAGAGACCAGGTTCTCTGGCCAGCAGAGTCTGGAATGTGGGCGAAAGAACCTCTTTGATTTTACAAGCAGCTTGATCACCGGAGAAAAGTTGGAAGCATGTCACAAGTGAAACATTCCTCCATGTGTGGCGAGGCCATTCTGCCAGGGCTTGGATCTCCTCTGATGTGGTTTCCCAAACAACAGGGAGCATCTGGTGGCTGCTCAGGACGGTGGGAGAGGGTTTAGGATAGTGTGTTGATTCTCCCTGGGATTGGATTCTCCAGGGTCTGCAATGATGCAGTTTGACCTGCTCCACATGCTGTGCTTACACTATGTCCTTAGAGATGGAGGTTGGAGCCATTTTTCTCATGAGACATTGTATTTCTGTAACCTCTACACGTACAGCAGAGTTCCCTGAAAGCCATCAACATTTTCAGATCTACCCATTTGAAAACACTATCACCACTTTTATTTATAGATACCAAGTCAAACCCTAAATCAAATTTAAGCTGACTTTTAATATCCTTTGCTACATGCAATTGAAAAACCAGTCAGTTCCTATGTTTCCTGAAACAGAGATAGAGGTATAGATATAGATATAGATATAGGTATAGATGTAGCTATAGATACAGATACAGGTACAGATAAAGATATAGATATCAAGCAGGAAAAAAAATAAAAACCTGAGTAATGACATTGAAAAATTATTCTTATTGGTCAGATGTATCTGATAATTTCTTGGTTCTCTACTTAACCCTAATTGGATGGATCCTTGACATCTAAGCAGGAGAGCAAGACTGCATCTACCCAGAGATGGTTTTCATTTTTCTGTTGAGCAAGCTGCTGCCACCCTAGATACCATGCATGAGGATCCTCCGATTTTTTGGTGTTTACTGCTGCATTAAATAGTTAATCCATTTGATAAATATTTACAGAGTGCTTGCTCTGTGCCAGTCACTCGTGGATAGGCTGGGATGGAAAGCTGCCTTGAGGGCACCTGGTGGGGTGGAAGAGCCTGTGGGAAATCCCAGGAGCGGGCATTTTTCAGGGAGAGGTTTGGCAGGAGAGGCCTGGACTGAGGGGAAGGTGGAGCCAACATGTAGGCGGCACTGCAGAAGCTTTCCTTTCTGACAAGATAGCAGCATAGTTGTTGGTCAGCTGACCCATTAACCAAAAAATTGGTTCAAATGGGGAAATGTAAAGAAATTATACTTATGTTCTTAAACATTTTGTCATTTTGTTTTAACTTAAGCCATGAAAACGTTCATTTTTTTCACCGGTTTTGTGGTGGGAGTGAAAGCCTTTTCTTTGAAGGAAGCCGATTGGGCTTCCATAACCTTCACAGAAACCACAACTATAATGTGATGACTTTAAATCCAGTTTCTTTCTTTTTCTTTTCTTCTTTTTTAGATTCAGCAGAATTTGAAAGACCCATGTGAAGCAGTCTAGGGGCAGATTTTTGTGATTTTTTTCCTCATCTTTTACAGTTGTCTGCCCACACCCAACTTGGCAGCCTATTGTAGCTAGTAGCTAAATTAGTCTTCATGAAAACAACTTAACTTTTATTCTCATATTTCCTTGGTTAACACAACATGTAGCCACATGTATTGATTGAAGTAACAGAACTACTGACATAAATAGGTTTGAGTATAAATACTGTTGACCCTTGGTAAGCGTACCCTCAACTATGGGAACAGACACGTGTGGGTGACCAGAGGGGGCCCTGCCTGCCTGGAGCAGGAGCTCGGATGCCAGGCCGTGTTGTTCCAGGGACGGGGGTGGCATCAGCTAATCCAGCTCCACATGGGGGTGGCCAAGGGAGCCTCTCTGTGTAGGAGCATGGAGTGGCCTGGGGGTGTGCAGAGCAAGAACACAGAGGAATTGATGAAAGATGGTCAGAGACGTATGAGGAAAACTGGGAAAATATGACTGCAGAGAAGCATTTAGAACCTCTTTTCATAATTACCTCTGTTTGTGTCTGTCTCCTCTCCCATGCTGACTTGAGGTCAGGGATGGCTTATTGTACACCATTGTTTCTTCTCCTTCTAGTCCATTCCCAGCACTCGAGAAACCTCTCATAAATATGTTTGAATGAATGGAAGTGTGTGTGTTTTCCACGGGGCTGTTGACAAAGAGTGAGCAATCCTTATGCACAGTGAGTCTCTCCCCTGGAAGTCATGGGTCAGCAGACTGTGGGCCACCTGATCACGTGTGTTCTGTGTCTCGGCTTTACCCCACTGACAGCGTGTATGTGAACTGAGATCATTGTTCAGCTCACATTGCATGTCAGCCTCCCTCGTCTAAGCCAGCATCCTGGTGTCTTCCAGGTACAACTGGGTGGGAAGGTGACAGGTATGATCTTGGTGGACCCAGCTATAGTGATATGAAAGAAAAGCCATAATTGTTCATGAGTTTTCATAAGTCAAAGTCTTGGTTGGTTCCCACTACACGTTAGCATAGTGACTTCTCTGCAGGCAGTGAAACACTAGATCATTAATGCTAGGATATGTTAATGTGGAAAAGCAAGTCCAATCATCAGAACTATAATATTGCAGTTAATGTAATTGGTTCATTCATTTATTATTCGTTTTGCGAATGCTGTCTGTTACATGGTCAATCAGTCTCCATTCACTGGGTAAGCAAGTCATCACCCTCTCTATTTCTCTTTAAGCTTGTGACTCCTGGTCTGCTCTGTGAGAGTGGCAGAGAAGCAGGTATCACCTGTGCCACCTTTTGTGTTTAAGACATGATTTAGGTTAGCATAGTGTGCTAGAACCTGGATGAGGAGATGAGAAGCCTGTAATGAGTGTCCTCTCCCCTCCTTTCCCTCGGGCAGCTTGGGAATGAACCACGATGATGACCACTCCTCCTGCGCTGGCAGGTCCCACATCATGTCGGGAGAGTGGGTGAAAGGCCGGAACCCCAGCGACCTCTCCTGGTCCTCCTGCAGTCGAGATGACCTTGAAAACTTCCTCAAGTAAGTCCTTGAATTGTTCTGTACAATCAATGCAATAGAAAGTACTACAATACTTCCTAAAGACACGATAGTTGGAGTCTCAGTCAGTGTGAGCAGAAGTGAATCTCTTAGAATTCTCAGCTGGTCAAGCTTCCTCCCAAGTGTGCATCTGGTATGACACTGGGCACCCAGCTGGTGATCATAAAACTTATCGATGGAAATGTCAATGCAGTGACTGTATCTTGACAAGATTTCATTTCACTTCTCTGCATTATTTTGACTGTGGGTGGGCACCACCCTAGTGACACACTTTGGCTACTGTAGAACAGGGCATTTCCACAACACTCAGGCTGCTTCCCTGGACAGGAGTCCATCTGCTGGGAGGAGGGCTTGCTCACCTTCCTCACTTGTGGGACTGGGATGAGTTTATCTCATAGCCACTTTCTTTCCAGAATGTGTCTGCATCACTCCATTCTCAGACTTCCGTGGAAGAATTGGCCATCTGATGTCAGAACTTTGTCAAACAGTCTGTGCTCATATACAATGTGGATCCCTTAGTGTCAGGGCCTCAGGGCTGAACTTACAGGTTTGACAGGCAGACCCTGATTGTTTCACCACTTAATTGCATCATCTCTACACCCCATGGTGACTGAAGGGGTCAGTGAGTCTCTC
The DNA here is from genome assembly GCF_964270905.1 of Leucopleurus acutus. Classification (NCBI taxonomy): domain Eukaryota; kingdom Metazoa; phylum Chordata; class Mammalia; order Artiodactyla; family Delphinidae; genus Leucopleurus; species Leucopleurus acutus. Next base: position 152,833,546 of record NC_139142.1, read on the forward strand.
CTACACACAGAGCTGTCCAGCAACACAGTGGAGTGCCCAGTGAACTCAGGGAGGAGGACCAAAGGCATCACTCTGGCTTCATCCTGGGTCTTCTTTCATGAGGTTTCCTGTGGTTGGGAAACTAAGTGGTACACAGGGCTTAAAAATGGGCTCATTAGGGACTTCCCTGGTGGCCCAGTGGGTAAGACTGCACGTTCCCAATGCAGGGGGCCCAGGTTCAATCCAGGGTTGGGGAATTAGATGCCACATGCATGCTGCAACTAAAGATCCTGCATGCTGCAACTAAACATGCCACAGCGAAGATCCCACGTGCTGCAACTAAGACCTGGTGTGCCAATAAATAAATAAAAATAATAATTTTTAAAAATTGCCTCGTTAGTTTTAATGTAGTCTATTTCCTACTGAGTACTTGTGTCACCAAATCATAATGCAATGTTGGAAGCCACTTGACATTATTTCATTTTACCCAGAAGGGTCAGTGAAACAAAGGTATTTTCATCTGCTCACATATACAGTACTGGTCCCACTGACTTTGTTGAAGTGTCCCATGAGTTTGAGCCCAGGAGAGGTGAACCAGTATCAGCCTGTGTGTATTGCGTGCGTGCAACTCTTTTCTTCAAGAATCTTGGCAAGAGGCTGGGTTTTCTTTTTACTACCATCTGCCTTGTTTTAGGAATTAAAAAATAAAAGCATTCAAGTATTTAACTCCTAATGGAGCCGCAGCCACACAACCCCCAGTTTAATTTTTCAGAGCTGTTCTCAACATCTCTGAACATTTCCATCCTGGTTGAAATCCCCAAGTCCTTTGCACAGTGTGCCACCAGCCAACTTTCATGGCCAGGTGGGGCATCTGGACCAGCCAGCAGCCATGGCCCCCCAAGAAAATCTACAGAATTGGAAATAAGCTTGCCTATTTATTTATTTATTTAAAAGAAAACAACCCTACTCCAATTGTTTCTTTATTCATAGTGACTTTTGCTAAAGCCACATTCTAAGAAAATATCATAGGACTCTATTTCAAAAGCATTTTCATCCAAGAAAGCACTCAGACTCCCTGACAAAAATACATTAGCCATGTGGGTGATAAGCCCAGGCCCTTTCCTAGTTGCCCAGTTCTCATGGCCTCCAGAGTAAAGATCTGCATTCAGCTATGTGGAAAAAGAGCAAAAAGTGCAGCCCATGTGTCTGGTGCCTGGTCATCTCCCCATAAATAATTTGGAGGTTCCTGCTTCTCAGTGACTGAAAAAGCAGGACAAAAACCTGGGTGGTACATTTGCAAACCAACTTGCCTCTCGGCTGTTTCAGGTCAAAAGTTAGCACTTGTTTGCTGGTCACAGACCCCAGGAGCCAGCACGCAGTGCGCCTGCCCCACAAGCTGCCAGGCATGCACTACAGCGCCAACGAGCAGTGCCAGATCCTCTTCGGCACCAACGCCACCTTCTGCAGAAACATGGAGGTAAGCAGCGTCAGGAGGGGAAGGCTGGCTCAGGAAGGAGCACCTGGCTTCTGTGGGAGGATACAGGCATTTACACTCCACACACACACACATAAACATATGTGCATACGTGCATGCACATACATGCACACGAATATACCTCATGAACAGCTTCACGGGGCACCCAGAGTGAGCCACACACATACATGTGCATGAACACATACACACACATGCACACATAGGCAGGGGGATGGTTCAGAGTTACTGCTGACACCAGTAGCCTAATGTTTTATTTTGTTTTGTTTTTTAATCCAAAGGTATTTCTTTCTTAGTAGCCTGTCTTAACATGGAAACAGTAAGACACTAGGAAAAAGTAAATTAGCCTATTCTTGGAGGTGATATCAAACCCGGCACAGATATAGAAGAGAGCTAAAAACTACTGGACGTTGGAGAGTGTCATATTGAGAACATTTAACAAATAATAAATTGATCATATGATAATAGTATTAATAACCTCATTAAAATGTTACCATTTACTGAACAATGCCCACATGCTTTGCCCTAAAGCTTCCAATGTGCCTGATATCAATTAACCCTTACCACAGACTCCCGAGGTTACTGCCAGGGTGCAGGGTACTTACTACTCCCAGGGTACAGATGATAACATCAAGCCTCAGGGGTGAACTGATCATTCAGAATGGCTTGGCCAGTAGATAAGTAGAGGATTTGACTCAAGTCTGTTCACCCCCAGAGCGTGCACTTTCTCACCGTACTGCAGACAGCTGGGCCACTTCTGTGGGTGGGGGGGATGTGCTCAGGCCCTGGGGCAGGCTGTCTCCATGCTGGAGCCCCAGGGGAGGGCCAGAGCAGCCTGTGGCTCAGCCAGCAGTTGGCAGCTGGCTCAGGGATGGATGCGGAGCCGGCACCATCATGGGACAGGAGGACAGGAGCAGGAGAACCAGCCTGGGATGTGTGGGACTCAGGAGCCACCCAGTGGCAGTCGGCCTGGAGCTCAGGGCAGCATCTAGTCCCAGGGAGGCAGCCTGCAGGGCTGGATGGGTGCCCAGGGCAAGAACTCAGGACGGGAGCAACTCCAAGACAGATGGATAGACCCGGACTGTGCCTTCAAAATGAGACCCCGGGATCCCGGCCAGCACAGCAGGTCAGCCTGGACTCCAGGAGGCGGGATGCTGCCTCTTGAGCGTTTCCTGGCTATGCGTGAATTGGTTCAGGAAATCTGGGTGGAATCTGCAGGTGGGGCACTGCCTGCCATTGTGTGGAGTATGGAAAAGGGCCGTGCCTCACAACCAACCTAGCACCTCCTGCTAGCTGTTTCCTCAAAGGGCATTTATTCACAGGGTTGTCCTGAGTCTTCCTCTTCTGTTCCCCTGTGGAGGTGCCAGCAAGGGTCTCTTCCAGGCCCTGGAACAGGAAGCTGTCTCCCACTTCACACCCAGCCACGGCTGGGTTGAAGGACACCTCCCTGGGGAGATGGGACCAGCCCCCGGATCCGATCATCCCCAGTGGTCTGCTACGATGTCTGGTGCTCACCATCAGCCTTGACCGTTGAGGCTTGACCATTGTGGCACTCATTCATGTACCGTAGGCTGGCCAAGAGGCATCCTGTTTGTCTGTCCCAGCCTTCAGTCACTTAAAGTGCATGATGGCACAGAACTACAGAGAGGGCAGGTTTCAGAGGGTCGTTTGATGGTGTGGTGACACCAGGAGATCCATGTGCGTGGTACCCCAGTAGAGGATGCCGAGCATTCGAGAAGGGTAGACGTGCCCCGGGCACCCAGAACGGAGAAGAGGGAAGCGCCCAGCTGAGTCAGCGGACACACAGTGGCCACTCTGCCCACTGTGGAGTCTTCCCTGGCCAACAGGATTAACTGGGGTGGGAGCTGGACAGAGGCCACCTCCTCCCAAAGAGCCACAGCCATTGCCTTCTAGGAGCCAGGCTGTTGCACATCAGTTGGGTGAGGAGAGTTAGGAGGAGGGAGGTACCACTACTGGTGGCTCATGATCTTCTAGGCTAGACTCTTTCCATGCACTGTCACATGAAACCCTGACTGCAACCCTTGAGGGCAGGGACTTTGAACTCCACTTAGCAGATGAGAAAACAGAGGCTGAGAGAGGCTTGGTAATGGACCAAGGTCACTCAGCCAGAAAGGGATGGGCTGAAGACCAAGCCCAGGTGTGACTATTCCTGCAGGAGAAAAGGCAGGCTCCATTCATTCAAAGACAGATTCCAAAGGAGAGAAAGGTAACCTGGTATTTTATTTTCCTTCATTAGCAACTTTTTGTTTGAAGAGGACAGTGAGAGGTCAGCAAAGCATGTTTAGCTCAGCTGTGTTGCTCCTTTCTCCCTAGAAGCTCAAAATACAACTATATAAAGTGAGATCGTTTGTAAGTTAAAATGCAGCTGAACATTTATTCCTACAGCTCACCAAGAACCACAAAATATGCCTTCCTGCTTGCCTTTTCCTTGAGAATTCCACCAGTACCAAAACAAAGTTGACATTTTCCTCCCCAAATCCTAGCAGTGTTACCGACCAGGGTTCTTGGCCTCCTTAATCAATAGAAACTGATCAGAGGCCAGACAAGAAATTCAGGCGAGGCTTTATGGGGGCCCCTGCTACAGCATGGGGGTAGTGAGAACAAGTAACAGGTTCCTTTGCTTGCTCGCTCCCTGAGGTTTCATTATATGGGGTGAGGGTAGGGATGGATCCAGGGGTCGGGCTGGAGGGGTGGCCTAGGTGATTTGACCACCCCTTTGGTGGTGTTGTGTGCAGGGGGCATGTGCAGTATCCTGCTTCTGCTCCCGACACCCTGTTTTTTGCTCCTGGCTCTTCAGAAGTGGCAGTTGATTTGCTTTGGTCTTTTTGTATCTTGCTGTACAGAATTTGCCCCAACTGCGCATGCACATGGTTGGTTTGTTTTTAATTAATTAATTAATTTGGCTGCGCCAGGTCTTAGTTGCTGCATGCGGGATCTTTTAGTTGCGGCATGTGAACTCTTAGTTGCGGCATGTGGGATCTAGTTCCCTGACCAGGGATTGAACCTGGGCCCCCCCACCCCCCGCATTGGGAGCGTGGAGTCTTAGCCACTGGACCACCCGGGAAGTCTGCACGCAGTTATTTTTAGTCCCTTATAGTTTCTTTGTATTTTGTTGCTTGAGGAGACATTTGTCCAGGTGCAAGCACTGCAGCAGAGGGTCCCAGGTCCCAGGTCCCAGCCTGTCTCAGCAGGAGTGACTCCTTAGAGGTGTGGAGGTGCTCAGCTGACTCAGCATCAGCCTTAGCTGGTGGTGATCATCCTGCTTGCAAGGCTGGTGGTGCTTCCTTCAGCACAAATATACCAGTTAGAAAGCGGTAACTTCTCATGCTGGGGAAAATGTCATACTAATATCAACGAGACACTGGTGGATGAGAGAGGCAGTTGCCTGCTGGGACCCAGGACTTGGGGATGCTGCCCTAGCCCTGGGACACCTCGTTGGAATCTCACCCAGGCACCACCCTGTGGGATTCTAAAGCTCGCTTGATTGGTGTTTTGCTCATTTGTGCGCTTATAGGTCTGTGTTTCAGTTGATGTTCAGCATAACAGGAGGCACACATATGTTGTACTGTTCCTTTCTTCCTCCTGTCCTCATCCCCTTATTCACTCCCTTTCATCTATTCTGTTCCAGTTCTACTTGCCTTCCTCCTCTTCCTCGAACCCACAGGGCACGCTCCTGGTGGGGATGCACTCTGCTTCCTGCTGGCTGTTTCCTCTACTTGGACGGTCTTCTCTCAATTGTCCACATGACTGAGCCCCTCATCTTTTTTGAGTCTTTTGTTTGTCTGTTTGTTTGTTCATATGTAACCTCCTCAAGGAAGCCTACCACCCTATTTAAAATTTCCATCAGATAACTCTCCCCTGCCACCTTTGTGGCACCCAGATCTCCTGATCCCCTAAGGGAAAACCCTGCTTTCATAAATTTATCATCTTTTAACCTGCTATATAATTTGCTTGTTTATATGACTATTGTGTTGATAATCTCTCTCTTCTAGATTTTAAATCCTTCAAGGGTAATAATCTTACTTTTCCTCAACAGTATTTTCCAACTGCCTCAGCCAGTGCCTGGCACATAGTAGATATTCAAGTATGTGTTGCTCTGAAATCCAGTCATGACCCTAACAGTAAATTTAAGTTCTTATGTGACTTCACCCAACCACTGATAATACTGGACACGTTCACAGGCGAGGGAGGAACCCTTACAGGCCTCCCCGTAAAATGAGTTGGCTCTCTAAGCCTGAGTCCACATTTCTCCATCTGGTTCACCAATATACATGTAAGACTCTGTCAGATATCTTGCAAGCGTTCATACAAACCTTTCCTGTGGCTTCCTCCCAAGACAGTACGAGTCTGATAGTGAGAGACTGCAGCCTGCTTCCTAATGGCCGTGTCTCTCTCTGTGCATTAATTAATACCCTCATTGTTAAAATCTGAGACTCCTGGTGAATTAATACACGTAAGGTGCTGAGAACTGAGTCTATCACAAAGTAAGCACCCAATCATATGAGCTGATGAATGTGTTGCTGTTACCTTTCTGGATAACACTGGCTCCCCACTATGGGGGCACAGAACTAATCTATCTTTATACATCTCCAGGATCAGCATTTTTCTATATTGAACTGCTCAGGGCCATGAAAAATTAAACATTATACAAAACTCCAGAGACCTTCAGCGCCAACCGAAATGTCGTGTAATCCAACTGATCTCTATAACCATCATTATTCTTTAATGCCTTTGAGGATTGAAATGGATATCATGTAATGAAATGATCATGGTCCCAATATTGCCTTTAAATTTCTTATCCTGACATCTGCCTTCAGCCAAGATGGAGTATCAGGGACCAGATTTATCTTCCCACCTGAAGCAACTAAGAAATCAGATGAAATATATGGAACAGCAATTTTCAAGACAGTGGCCATCAAGCAAGGAAGGACTGTGATCCTTGGGAGATGTGAAACAAATGAGGTGAACCCTCTGATTGTCCTGGCTTACTGCCTGGGCCGTCTCCAGGCTGTGGCATAGAGAGGGAGGGCTGTGAAGAAGCAGCAGACTTCTTGAGTTGAAGAAACAGAGCCAGGAGTACTGGGGGGCTGAGGCAGCTAGTATTCACAGAGTAGAGTACCACAGACAAAAGAGCTTTACAAAGAGAGAACCTGAGAAATCTGCACAGGATCTGCACGAATCTTCAGTTTAGTACTGAGAAACACGTGTGTGAGAAAACTACCCAAGGCCAGGAAAAGAACCATCTGAAAATCTTAGAGGGAACAATCTCTGAGGCTCACATGGGCATCAGGTAGTGTACACAGAAGGGTGTTGTATCAGTAGAGTGGCAAAACTAGCCCCACACTAAATGCTGATCTGGTCCCACCCAATAAATCTTAAAAGCAAAATCTGAAAGGATCTAACTGTTTCCAAGTAATTTAGACAAGTCCTAGAACAAAGCTCAGAAACATTTATAGAAATACAAAAACAGCACTCAGCAAAATAAAATTCACAATGTCTAGCATCAAATAAAAAATTACCAGGCCTTCAAAGGAACAGGAAAATACATCCATAATGAGGAGAAAAATCAATCAAAACTGACCTAGAAATGACACAGGTGATAGAATTAGTAGACCACGGCATTAAAACAATAATTATAACCATATTCCAGGTTCAGGAAGGTAGCAAAAAGAAAGATTGAACATGTTAAGTAGAGATATGGAAGATATGGAAAAGATCCTACTGGTATTTCTAGAAATGAAAACTACAATATTTAAGATGAAAGATACCCTGCTTGAGATTTCTGGCAAATGAGAGATTGCAGAAGAGATGACTGCTGAAGATAAAGCAATTGAAGCTAACCAAAGTGAAATACAACGAGAAAAAAGACTGAAAACGAAGAGAACTGTGGGACTTCAGGTGGCCTAAGACATGTGATTGATGCCCTGAAGGAGGTGAGAGAGGACTAAAATAATATTTAAAGAAGTAATAATGGCTGACAGTTTTTTCAAATTTGATGAAAATCACAAGCCCACAGATCCAAGATGCTCAATGAACCCCAAGAAACATGAAGAAATCCAGACCAAAGCTCATCATAATCAAATTGCTTAAAAGTGGTGATGAAGAGAAAATCTTAAAAGAGCCAGAGGAAAAAAGACAAGTTATGTAGAGATAAGCCAAGGTAGGAACGACAACATATTTCTCATTAGAAACAACGCAAGTGAAGAAAGACCATGGAGCAGCATCTTTAAAGCACTGAAAGAATAAAAGCCTGCCACCTTAGAATTCTATACCTTTTTAATAGGAAAAAAAAATTACTACCAACTAGATGCCATGAAAAAGAAGGACAACACTCATAGCCAGGAGTTTTAGGGGAATGAATATCGTGAAGACATTACAACTCCAAAAATCTGGAGGAATTTCTTAAAAACCACACACATGCATGCCAGTTGGGAACGCTGCTGTCTGTGTTCCCAAGCCCTGGCTCCCCCAAGGCTGTGTCCATGAGGAGGACTTCCCTGGCAACCCCCTCAGCTTGCATTCCTGCACCGGGCCTTCGGGGGTAGCTTGGAAAAGCACCGAAACATTAATGAGGCAAGTGGGTTGTGTGTGCGTGCATGTGTGTGAATCTTCTGTCTTAAAACATTTCTAGAACTATAAGCCTATTACAGAAAAGAAAATAATAATGGGGTGTAACACAGTGTGGACACTGCCAAGGGAATGAAACCACAAAACACATTGTTGCTTCAGGAGTTGAACATTTTCTTTTTCTTTTTCTGGAATACAGACCATAAAAATAAGAAGAAAAGAAACTGGATAGATTGTATTTTGAGAAAAATACTAACCACCATGACTACTGGTGGGCAGTTTTCATTTTGCTGCTGCCTCTTATGAGGAACAAAATCTTATCCTTGGCGGAAGGTAGAGGATACGGTCTCAGGGGATCACGTTTCTCATGGACGCATCTTTGTTATTGTGTAAAAGCAGGGGTTCTGAGCTAGGGTCTGCAGATAGATTTCAGAGGATTTGTGAATAGGGATAGGGAAAAGATCACATCCTTATTTTTCTCCAACCTGTAACCAAAATGAGTATTTCCTTCCATTATGAGTGTGGGCAACAAGCCACAGCAGTCTCAGCAGTACCTGTGACTGTCATGTGATTAGGAATCACAGATCCTTTTCATACTGCATGAAAGTTGTAGCAGCTATTTGGAATTATCATTTACACTCATGACTAGTTCAAAATTACAGTCGTTATTAGACCTAGGGCCAGATCTTATATAATGTGTTGACAAGGAAACACATGTGTTACTATATTAAAAATTTGTATTTTGCATTATATTTGAACTTAATTGTTTTTTTGCTAAACTTATGTATTTTATAATTATTCACTGACCAATATTATTCTGAGAAGGGTTCACAGGCTCCACCATATACTTCAAAGTACAAGGCCAGGTGCTGGTTGCTAGGCAGTGGCCAGTCAGCATTTGCTCCCCAAGGGAAGGGCTGCCATTCTGTGACTATTCCTCTTCTTTAGGTGGAATTTCCAATACTGAACTTCCTTCTGATTGGGCTTCTGTGTGTGTTCTTCTTTTGGCATTCATAATTCGTAACCATTTTAAGACCAGACAAAATTAAGAGCCACTTCCTTATTCAAGGGTATAGGGTAAATAACTTTGGAAAAACATTACAGTTGCTTTGGGAGCAGCCTAGCTTCAAATATTTCTGCTCTCTCAAACATTTGCGTACCAGAGAATGAAGAAAAATTAAGATACAGTCCATTTTCATTTCTAGGGCTCTGGAGATCCCCACACCATCATCATCGCATCTTTCATGTCTGTCTGCAGAATGCGGGTATTGTAAGGCACAGAGCTGTGTGTGGAAATATGAACTACCAAAGGAAAAAAAAATTGGCATCAATAGCTGGCATTTGTTGCAGAAGTTATTGGCAAATATAGCTGTCTCCTCTTTTAGCCAATGGTAATGTGATGGTTTTAATTCAATAAAGCATTTCAAGAAAGTCCAAACATTAAAAGTTATAAACATTGGATGGTAAATATTTATTAGAAAGGGGAAATGAACTTTATGCAATTAGCCCAATCCATCTTTTTTTATGATTACAAGTTCCTCCTGTCTACGTCAGCAAAGTCACTTGCAAAGCAAAGTCATTATTTAGCAAGACTTAAAGCTATTTAAGCTCAGATATTCTGCCAGGTGAAACAGAGGGTGAGAAGGCCGGAAGTAGTTATTATCAGCTGAGAGGAAGAGTGTGCCATTGCTACTGGAGACAGAAGCAAGAAGTGGGGAGTTAGGGCCACGTTCTGCCAAGGATCATGGCATCACAAAGCCCTCAACCCTTTTCAATATGAAAGAGAAATTTATCTGTCCCCCCTCCTCACCTGGTTCCTGGAGATTCTTAGTTGAAAGGTGCTATGTAATGACCACTCGTCCCTCCATCCTTCCTGCATCTCAGCAAAACATGCCACCATCACTGCTCCAAAGCCCATGCCTGACTGCCCCACAGGGAAAGGAAGGTGCTGAGAAGTGATGCATAACAGCCTCATTGGTTGACTTGAGCAGGGGTGTGCCAATGTGTCATGGCGTGCACAGTGGACTGAGATGTGCATATTATGCTGTTTTTTAAAAAAAATATTGAGCACAGAAGCTATAAGCCAGTTGTTGCAGGAAGGCAACAGTGTCTAGAATGGTAATCAGCATTAGAGGGTCTTATGCGTTCTTTTCTACCTAATGTTCGCTCCTTTGCTCTTTTCCATTTATTTCTCCTGGCCTTCAGCACACCATGGAGGTGCTGTCCATATCACACAGTGGTTAAAAAGATGGGTTCTCCAGTCATGCTGCCCAGGGTCATGTCCTGCCTCCATCTCTTGAGCATGTTACGTAGTCTCTCTATGCCTCCGTTTTCTAATCTGCAAAATGGGAAAAATAATTCTACTTACAGAGCATAGAGTTGTTATGAGAGTTAAGTAACAAATGAACTAGAGCACTTAGCACACAGTAGGTGCTCAGTAAACGTTAGCTATATCATTTTTTCCATCAACTCATTTCCTGGAGTCAGTGGTAGAGGAGATGCTGTTTAGCTGACAGTCTCGTTGCCTGGTCCTTTTCTGCATCTGTCCCTGTCTGTCCTCACCACTCCTCCTGCCACTCTGGGAGCCTGTAACCTCCAGGAATTGCTCTCCAGGGTCCAGTATCTCTCTCTTGGTGTGCTTCCAGTCCCAAGGCTGGGAAGCCTCTTTCTGTCCTTTCCCAAGTCCCAGGGAGACTCTCATGGTCATCTTGATGGATGGAGATCCCTGTGGTGTCCAGGAAGCTCAGGGTGTTGGAATTCCACCTTGGAACCAACAGTATTCTTTTCTCTAATGTTAGTCATTTCTAAACCTGGTGGGTCATTAGAATCTCCTCTGGAGAATGGCAGCAGTGTGTGTGCCTCACTCCGGACCTTCTGTGTTAGAATCTCTGGAGGACGGGCTTCAGCTATTTCTTTTTATTCAGCTTCCCCGGAGATTCTCAGGCTCAGCCTGGTTTGGGAACTTCTGATCTAAATGAAACCTGCCCCTTTAATGCCAGTGTACCTGGCCGGGGGCGGTGGGGTGGGGTGGCTGGTGGAACAGGAGCCTTGCCCTGCTCCTCTCAGAGAGACAGGGCCTGGCTGGACACCAGGTCGAAAGCCGCCTTGCCTGCCTCAGTCTCGGCTTCCTGCCCAGCATCTGCCACCTCTCTCAGAACTGTTGAACTTCAGCAGTAGATGGCCCCAATTTTCCGGAAGTGTTTGAACCTTTGCAGTGGACTGCCTCCTCACAGAGCTCTCCAGACTTTGCAAGTTGTGTGTTATCCTTCACTTCTTGCCCACCCTCCTTGCCAGCTGAGTGACCAGTGCCCCAGCCCTACCCTCACCCAGCAGCACCCACCCCAAGTGTCCCCAGCCAGGTGACAGACTCTGCAACCTTCAGGAACATGGAAGGAGTGACCGGCCTTCCAGAAGTGGGGCTGGCATGCTGGCCTGGGTTAAGGCTTCAAACCACAGTAGTTATGTGTGGAAATTTTGGATGAATAATTTTTCATCCAGCTCTTAGCATTTTATCTCCCTTTTGGCTTATGTTATCAGCAACAGATTTCTGAGGACTTTTACATAACCGTTCCCTTCAGTATTGTCTTGAATGAGAGCTGCTCTCCAAACAGTGCATGAAGAGTGTCAAGATAACCTTGAGAGTACTTAGGAGGGAGACCACCAGGTGAAGAAAACGACAAAGCCTTGAAGGCATGAGCAGTCATGTCTTTGTCCTGGGAAATTCAGACCTTCCCCGCATTTCCATGGTACTCCAAGGAAGGAAGCTCAGCCCAGCCTTATTTGTCATGCAGCACCTTGAGGACTTCTGCGGCAAAATGTTCTCCGCACGACTTTCAACAAACCTTAAATGTGGTTAGTGAGGTAACAGATGCTAGAACCAGGGAGCCATTTTCTTTTCCTTGCTCTTTGGACTGGACCCACGGCTTTCCATTTCATTTAAGCCAAAGATTAAGCTACCCAACAATGCTTGCTGATAAAACACCTTAGGCAGAGGGCACAGAGCAGTCCATTCCACCGCAAATAAGAGACAAGGATGAGCTCTGAGGGCCGGCTGACAGGATGCAAGATAGAAGGTGTGGGGGGGGAGTGGGGAGAGGAAACTGGGGACCCATAGGCAGTATAACCAATGGGTAAGAGTGTGTTCTGGGGTCAGGACAGGTTCCAGCCCTGTGGCTTGGGCAGGTCACTTAATTCTATTTCCTCGTCTGCAAAACGTGAGTAGTGATAGTTTCTGTCTCATGAAGTTGTGTGAGTAGTAGTAAGGAATTCTGGTAAAGCTTTTAGCCTGATGCCTGGGCTGGGTAAATGCTTAGAATGTGTCAGCTTTTCTCTGTCTCTGCTGAAGCCTTGCACTGCTTGACATATGAATTTATTTGTTCATTCATTCATTGGTTGATTCACTCAGCATGTCTTCTTTGGGTCTGTACCATGTGCTGCCAGATGTGTGCTAATGAGATGAGGAGGCGATAAGACACAGCTGCTGCCCCCTGGGAGTTCAGGATCAAGGGGTGAGGGTGTGGGAGGTGAGACACATGGGACTGTCAGCCACAGGACCAGTTAGGTTGGAGCACTCTTAGAACCCATCAGGGTTCTTCCTGGTGGGAATGGAGAAAAGGAGGAAAGACTTCACAAGGGTGGGGAAGAATATGGCAGGTGATTTCCTGGCTCTCTGTTAAGATAATTTAGCCCTGGTCCCTTCCCTGGCCTGAGTTCTCTTGAGGGCAGGCAGCAGGTCATGCTCACTCTCCATGCTCTGTCTCCAGTAGGAGTGAACAGCCTGCAGGGAGGTGGGCCTGGAGCAGGGCCAGCGAGGTCACCGAGTGTCTGTGGGCTATGGGTAGTCAGGTGCAGACAGGGAAAAGTGAAGGGCAGGAGCTAAACAAAGGTGGAGCTGTGTCGTAGGGGTTTTAGTCCTGAAGGGAGTGATGTATGGTTTAAGTCAAGATCTGTGTTTTCAGAAGATTTTGCAAGTGTGTTGAGCATCAAAAAGATTATAGTCAAGAAGACCTTTGAGGAACTATTGCAGCTGTCCAGCTGAGAGAGGAAGAGGATAAAACAAGGCAGTGGCATTGAGGGTGAAAAGAAAGAATTCACTCTGGAAAATCCACATTTGCCATTTTTAATTTGTCTAATCAATTCTTTGTAAATATGCACTGTGAGCACTAAATAATTACAACAAAGACCATCTCTACCACAGATGGTTGGTTGGTTATCTGTGTGACTTTTCAGAATTATTTTCTGAATAATCAATATATGCCCAAGGTATAAAATCCAAAATTAACCATTTATATGTTTCCTTTTTCATGCTAATATTAGCATGCTACCATACTGATGTGCATCTTGCTTTTTTTTCTTAACAGTACATTTTAGAGTTGTTTAATACAAATGAAAATTGAGTTGCCCCATGTTTTTTTTTTATTTTTTTACCACAGATCGTGTTATTTTTAAAGCTTTTTATTGTGAGGTAATTTTAGACTTAAAGAAGAGTTACAAAAATAGTACAGAAAGTATACACTTTTTACCCAGCTTCCTTCTCTGTTCACATCTTACATTATCAAAGTCAGGAAATTACTGTGGTATGATATTAACTAACATACATTTCAGATTTCACCAGTTTCCTCACTATTCTCCTTTTTCTGTACCAGGGTCCCATTTTGCATTTAGTTGTCAGGTCTCCTTTGTCTCCTCCAATCTGTGGCAGTTCCCCAGTCTTTCTGGGTCTCTCATGACCTTGACACTTGAAGAGTACCAGTTTGGGTTTGTCTGATGTTTTCTTGGTCTTAGATTGGAGTTATGCATTATCAAGGAGACCACAGAGATGCCATGGTCTTATTACTGGTGCTGTTACTCTCAGTCACCTGGTTAAGGTGGTGTCTTGCAGTCTTCTCCACTGTAACTTACTGGTTTTCCTTGTGTTATTACTTTTGAGTTCATCTGCATCCGAGTATCCTGATCCCAGTGCTATTGACATCTGGGGCTGGATCATTCTTTGTTGTGGGGTTATTTTGTGCCCAGTAGGATGTTTAGTCTCTACCGGCTATAAGTCAGGAGCATCCCCCTATTTGGGACAACCGAAAAAAGTCTTCAGATGTTGCCAAATTCCTCTGGGGTGGGGTGGAGGGTGTGTGTGCAAAATTGCCCCCAATTGAAAGCCATTAATGTATAAGGTAAATACCTAGAAGTGGGTTAAAGGTCATTTTTGCACATACATATATTTTTGTAATTTTATTCACCTGTAACACAATGTGAAATACACAGAAAAGTGCTCAAATCATAAATGTACAGTCACATTCATTGCCCACAAACTGAACACACCAGCATAACCAGCATGAAGAAGTACAGCGTTTCAACAATTCCAGCAGCCCCCCAAAGCCCCCTTCTGTTCACTAACCCCCAGCGATAATTACTATCTTAATTTCTGATCCCACAGATTAGTCTGCCTGTCTTTTAACTTTATGTGAAATCAGGTTCATGCCTCCATTGTTGATAGATGTTGCCAGATTGACCTCCCGCAAAAGCTTATCTGTTTACCATCCCACAAACACCACTTGGAGGTGCCCGATTCCCACACCTTCTCCCAGTCTATCTGAGCTGTGCCAATCTGAACAGTCAAGAAATGAGCCTGTTGCAAGTTGAATGGCATTTCTCTTGTAATAAGTTTGAGCATTTCTTCATATATTAAAAATATATAAAAAATTAAAGTTGTGTTATCTTTTCTGTGAACTGTCTTCTTAAATCTTTTTTATATTGTATTGATTTTTTTTAGTAATTTTTTAGAAGTTTTAATTACTAAAGAAATTGGCTCTTTAGCTGAAATATGAGTTGCAAATGTTCTTTTTTTCCAGTTTATTTGTTTTTTATTTTGTTTATCATATTTTATGTCAGGCAGAAGTGTGCGTGTGTGTGTGCGTGTAAAGTGAAATATATGTCTCTTCTTAAGGCTTCTGGTTTTGTGCCATGTTTAGAAAGGTCTTTCCCGCTCCTAAACTGTAAATAAATTGAATTCTTATGGTTTCTTCTAGTACTTTTATGGTTTAATTTTTATGTTTAAATCCTTAATCCAGCAGTCATTTATTTTAGGGTAGGGTGTGAGGTAGGGGTCCAACCTCACTTTCCTTCCAGATGGCTACTCAGGTGGCTCCATACCATTTGTTGAATAATTTAATTCTCCCCATAAATTTGAAATGCCATCTTTATAATATACATTTCTGTATGTCTCATTTTTAAATATATTTTTATATTTTTTAATATTTCTGGATTTTCCAGTCTGTTCTACTAGTGTAATCATGTACCTCTTAATATTTACATACTGTGGCTTTATAAAATATTTTAATACACTAAACATATGCTTTTTCACAATTGTACTGGCTATTATTTCTTGTTTATTTTTCCATATGGTCTTTAGAATCTGGTTGTTTAATTCTAAATTGCATTGGTATTTTAAATTCCGTTACATTAGTTTATAGATTAACTTAGGGAAAAATATATAATTTTGTACTTTAAGTCTTTCTACATAGTGTTCCTTTACATCCATTCAAGATGACTTCCCTCCCTGACTCAGGGGAATTTTAAAGTTTTTTGTTTTTTTTTTTAATGTAGATCTTACAAGTTTCTTAATATATTTATTCCTATGGAATGTTTTTTTCCTATTTAATGGGTCTTTTATTCCATCTTTGAAATTGGTTGTATTTTGTATTCATAAAGAGCTTTGATTACAGTATCTTAGTTTTATACTTAGCCATCTTACTGAATTCTTTTAGAGATTATAACAGTTGAGTCATTTGGGTTTTCTAGTTATATAACTCCATATTAGCCCCTAATGCTTTCTCTCACCTAAAATAACACTAACAGTTGTGATAATGGACACCTTTTTCTTCTTCCTGACTTTAATAAGAATGCTTCTCATGTTTCCCCATGAGATAGATATTTTATCAAGTTAAGGAAATATCCATTTATTTATATTTTATTTTGTTAAGAGTTTTAATAAGAGATTGTGATTGAATTTTATTAAATGTCTTTTTAGCATCCATGGAGCGATCTGGATGATTATTATGGTTTATCCAGTCACTTTTTCCCCCCAAAGAGCCAACTCTTATATTTTTCTATGGTTTTTCTGTTTCCTAAGTAATAAATTTCTCCTTTTATCTTTATTAATTTATTGTTTTCTATAAGAAAATATTGTCCCCTTTCAAACTTCTTGAAATGGACACTTAATTTATTTTCTTCTTGTTTATTGATATGAGTATTTGAGACTCTGAATATTCCTTAAAGCACTCCATTTGTCACGATATCTATGTTTTCACCTTTATTATTTTCTTTATCTGCAACTTTGGTTACGACTTTCCCTTTGACCCAGGAGTTGCTTAAACTGAGATTCTATTGCTTTTACTGCATGCTGTGGATTAAAAGCAAGCCATTTGTTTCATGCCAAGGGGAAAGTGTTACACAGGGCATGAATATCAGGAGACAGGGATATTGAGACTGTCTCCTATCACTAAGTCAGGGAACTCTTTATTCTACATGGTATATCTTCTACATCAGCTAGTTTCTTCTCAAATGTTGCCTCTGTCCCATTCTTTCTATTCTCTTTTTCCAGGACTATGATTAGACACATCCATCAGTATTTCTCACTCTGTCTATCATATCTCTTAACCCACTTTTTTTATTTCCCTCCTCCTTTTCTCTCCATGCTGCATTCTGTATAATTTCTTCATATCTATTTCCTAGTCACTAAATCTCTCTTTCAGTGGTGCCAAAAACCATTGATTTTCTTCAACAATTATATATTTGATTTTTTAAAGTTCTTTCTAGTTTTTTTTCCAAATTTGCCTGATCATATTCAATAGTATCTTGCTGCTAGCTTGTTTATGTGATCTCATCTTCTATTTTTTAAGACATTTTATAGAGTTATTGTATATTCAGTATCTGATAACTCTATTATCAAAACACTATGAGAATTTAAATCTTTTTCTTGTTGTTTCTGCCATCTGTCACTCATGTTTCCATGCTTGATTGTGAGTTTACATTTTATTGATGATAACCATGAAATTCTGAGAGCCTGAGTGGTGATTGCTTTTCTTCAGGGAGAATTTGTATTTATCTCAATGAAAGCCAGGAGATGCCACCAATCCTTCTAGGACTGGTAAACAGTCTTCCAGATTCCCTGGTCTAATCTGGGTGTCTCAGGTAGAGCTTGTGACCTTGCCACCAGCCCAAAACTTATTCTGCCAACTCTAGTTTCAAGATCAGTGCTGGCCCTCAGGGAAATGCACCCCTTGTATGTGCTTAGCACAGATTGGAATATGTTTGTAAGTAGGTATAAATACAGCCATGTGTGTATTTTGTATTTGCTTCCTTGAATAGTTCTTTTTACTTCTGATGAGCTCAGCAATAAGAATTGTGTTTTATTACAACACCTCACTATTTGTATAGTGGAGGAGCAGCCCAGCCTCCCTCAGGGTATCTATTCTGACATTTGCCAGAAGCAAAAGTGCCTCAGGCACACTTCTCTTTAGAGTTTCTACTGTTTCCTAACTCCGTGAACATGATGAAATGAATGCATTTCCACCTCCAAGCCTTCCTTTCCATTCCCTCCACCACTCAATTTTATTCTTTTTCTTAATGGTTAACATTTTACCTTTAAAATTTCTTATATCTCAGTTATGTTTATCTGTTATGTTTTCTCCTCCCCCAGCTAGAAAAGATGACAAAATTGGGATATATGGACAATCTCCTATTGCCCCCACCCCACTGCACCTTCTTTTCCAGGCTGTTCTTATCAATATTATTTCTGCCTCACCTGGGGTGTATCATCTGCATTCTGTTCTCCAGCTTCAACCCTCCGTTGTTTTTGTTCGATGCTTTGATCAGTGCTCACTTCCAATCCTTTTATCATGAGTTTTCCATCCATTTCTTTGTTGACAGAAGTTCATCCTTTAGTATTTTCTCCAAAAGAGGATTTAACTCTTTATATGTTCAAAATGTTTTTCTGTTACCTAAATACTTGAGCAACAGTTCAGTTGCTAGTAACTTCCTGGGTCACATTTTGTTTCCTTGTATCTTTCTAAACATGACTGCCTTCTGGCAGTGAATGCTGCTGTTGAGAAATGTGCTTGTAGCTTAATATCTTTTCCCATCATCCGTGACCTGGTCTCTTTTTTGGGGGGAGGGGGCGGTGGGCTGGCTGCCTTAAATATCTTTTTGCTTTATCTGAGATCCAGTAACTTTATTGGGACATGCCTCTGTGTCCATCATTCTTTGTCTTTTTCCCTGGAACAGGGCTTTGCTTTTCAATCTGAGTCTGAGATCTTCTTTCATTTCAGGATAGGTCTTGAATTTATATTCAAATACCTCTCCTGTTACATTACTTTAGTTCTCTTCTTTAGGAGTCCCATGCTTCTTACCCGGCTTGGGGTCCTTGACCTCCACAATCATCTGCCTCCTCACTGGAAAAGTGGAAAAATAGAGAAAGTCCATCCTGCCTGCTTCCTACTTATGCTTATGTCAGCTCTCCTTTATGTGTCTTCCATATCTGTCATTTCCTCTTAATTGTTTTGAATTATTTGTTCATTTCTATTTTTATTGTATTCACTTTTTCTCAATCATCAACTCCATGTACCTCCCTGTGTGTTCAGTAGTGTGTCTTTTCTTTATGCTGCTTTCACTTTAGTTATCATTGGTCATCTGCTTTTATTTTCTGTTACATTTCTTGATCAAGTTCTAATAGCTCATATTTTATCTCCTTTGACATGACTGTCTTTTCCCTTAGTTCTTGTGTATTAGCTTTTTGCAAATGCAAAAGAAAAGACACAATTACTGTATTTTTAAAACATTAATAGTACTATGCTTGCACATTATTTTTAGCCATTCCATGATCATATTGTCTGATGAGTATTCTTCATCTGCTTTCTCCCTCCTGTTTTTTCTCCCTTTTTTATTTACAGTATCTTAGTATAGATCCTGTACTGCTTCTTTTCTACTATTCACCTCTGAGTTATTCCTGGACCAGCTATTTATAGGATGTTCACGTCAGGGAGAAGGAGGGCTGCTTCCAGGCTATCACAAACTCTCCTTATGAGAGGGTGTGTGTGTGTGTGTGTGTGTGTGTGTGTGTGTGTGTGTGTGTGTGTGTGTCCCAACTTACAGAGACTGCTCACCATGCAGAGTCTCTCTCCTGTTTGAGGTATGACTTCCTGCACGTATGTTTTATCCTTATATTTCCTTGTGAAGCTCTGATTTCCCTGCTTTTACCTTGTGATAAGTTGAGTCCAGATAACCTTATATCACTGTCTAAGCATTTATTTACTTATTTAATAGTTTTATTGAATTATAACATGCATACAGAAAAGTACATAAATCCCTAAGTTTAGAGCTTGATCAGTTTTTATAAAGTGAATGCACCTGTGTAGGCACCACATGGGTCAAGAACCAGAATATGAACCTTGATAAGTAAACTCCCAGTCCTGTGTTTCTGACCCCGCTCAGGGCCCTTGGTGTCCACAAACATCTGCCTCCTTGTTGGAAAAATGGGAAATATACAAACAGCTCATGCAGCTCAATATCAAAAAAAACAAACAACCCAATCGAAAGGGCAGAAGATCTAAATAGACATTTCTCCAAAGAAGACACACAGATGGCCAAAAAGTACATGAAAAGATGCTCAACATCACTATTATTATTTGAGAAATGCAAATCAAAACTACAATGAGTTATCACCTCACACCGGTCAGAATGGCCATCATTAAAAAATCTACAAGCAATAAATGCTGAAGAGAGTGTGGGGAAAAGGGAACCCTCCTACACTGTTGGTGGGAATGTAAATTAGTATAACCATTATGGAGAACAGTCTGGAGATTCCTTAAACAACTAAATATAGAACTACCATATGATCCAGCAATCCCACTCCAGGTCATATATCTGGAGAAAACCATAATTCGAAAAAATACATGCACCCCAATGTTCACTGCAGCACTGTTTACAATAGCCAAGTCATGGAAGCAACCTAAATGTCCATTGTCAGAGGAATGGATAAAGAAGATATATATACACACACACACACACAATGGAATATTACTCAGCCATAAAAAGAACAAAATAGGGACTTCTCTGGTGGCGCAGTAGTTAAGAATCTGCCTGTCAAGGCAGGGGACACGGGTTCGATCCCTGCTCCGGGAAGATCCCACATGCCGTGGAGCAAGTAAGCCTGTGTGCCACAACTACTGAAGCCCACGCGCCTACAGCCCATGCTCCGAAACAAAGAGAAGCCACCACAATGAGAAGCCCGCGCACTGCAACAAAGAGTAGCCCCCACTCGACGCAACTAGAGAAAGCCCACATGCAGCAACGAAGACCCAACACAACAACAACAAAAATGAACAAAATAATGCCATTTGCAGCAACATGGATGGGCCTAGAGATTATCATACTGAATGAAGTCAGACAGAGAAAGACAAATATGATATAGCTTATGTGTAGAATCTAAAAAAAAAATGGTACAAGTGAACTTATTTACAAAACAGAAATACAGTCACAGGTGTAGAAAATAAACTTATGGTTACTGGGGGGGAAAGGGGGGTGGATAAATTGGGAGATTGGGGTTGATATATACACACTACTATATATAAAATATGTAACTAATAAGGACCTACTGTATAGCACAGGGAATGCTACTCAGTACTCTGTAATGACCTATATGGGAAAAGAATCTGAAAAAGAGTAGCTATATGTATATGTATAACTGATTCACTTTACCATACACCTGACACTAACACAACATTGTAAATCAACTATACTCCAATAAAAAAATTTTTTAAAAGAAAGAAAATACTGCACATTTTGGTTCTAATTTAACAGTACACACTCAACTGGGGAAACCCAAAGAATTTCACCTATGGTCACTAATAAAGGCATGAGTCCAAGTATTGCCACTCACTCTGCCTGCATCTTGCCTTGGCCTCCCTGGGTGAGCCTTTAAGACTTGCTCTAATTATTGCAGGACCTATGAGTAATAAACTCATCTACTTCAAAAAAAGAAAAAGAAAACAAAAAGTGGGAAGAAATAGAGAAAGCCCTGCCTCCCAGGGCTTTCATGAGCCTCAGGATGACAGACGTCAGAGCACTTTGTCATTTGTAAAGCGTGATGTGAATGCCAGCTCTCCATCTAGAAGTCATCACAGTGACAAGCATTGGTGTGGTCCACCCCATTTGTTCAGCTGTGAAAATGAATCACAGAAAGGCAGTTGCTTGGCTTGGGCGCACAGAGCAATGCTGGTGGCCAAGCTGAGGTCAGAGGCTACAGCTTTACAGTCACCTTTTCTGCTCATCCTCATTGTCTGTTTCTAAACTGACTTCCAACACTGTAGTTTTCTCTTACTCATTTTTGAACTTCATATACATGGAGTCGTATAGTATCCCATTGTTCTAATAGACCATAATTTACCTGTTCTGCTGTTGGTAGGTGCTTGGGTTGTTTCCATCTTGGGAACTAATACAAATACTGTGGCTGTGAACATTCTTGACAATGTTTTTGGTGAACGTACACACACATTTCTGTTTGATACAAACCTAGGAGTGGAATTGCTGGTATTGCATTTCTTCAGCTTTAGTAAGTACTGTCAAAGGGTTTTCCAAAGTTGTGGAACTAAGAATCTCATCATCAATTTATGAGACACTTGGTATTCTTACATCCTTGCTGACACTTGGTATTCTCCATCTCTTTCGTTCTAGCCATTTTGGTCAGTGTGAAGAGGTGGCTGGTTGGTTTTGTTTGTTTGTTTCTATTTTTTAGCTGGTTGGTTTTAATTTGCTTTTCTCTGATGACTAATGAAACTGAGCATCTTTTCATGTTTTCTGGCCATCCTGTATGTTTATGTATCCTTTTATGTGAAATGTTTGTTCAAATCTTTTGCCCATTCTTCTATTGGGTCTTTTTCTTGATTGATCAATAGGAGTTTTAGGGGTTTGTTTTATATATATTCTGGATACAAATCTTTGTTGGTTCTGTGCCTTACAAATCTCTCTCCCATTGCAAACATCTCTCACTTTCTTACAGTTGTCTTTGATAAACAGAAGTCCTTCATTTTGGGACTTCCTAGTGGTCCAGTGGTTAAGAATCCGCCTGCCAATGCAGGGGACACGGGTTAAATCCCTGGTCCGGGAAGATCCCCCATACCGCAGGGCAACTAAGCCCGTGCATCACAACTACTGAGCCAGTGCTCTAGAGCACACGAGCTGCAACTACTGAGCCCGTGCGCCACAACTAATGAAGCCCACTCACTCTGGGGCCTGTGTGCCGAAACTACAGAGCCCATGTGCTGCAACTACTGAAGCCTGCGCACCTAGACCCCGTGCTCTACTATGAGAGAAGCCACCGTGATGAGAAGCCTGCGCACTGCAACAAAGAGTAGCCCCTGCTCGCCGCAGCCAGAGAAAAGCCTGCACGCAGCAATGAAGACCCAGCGCAGCCAAAAAAAAAAATTCTTCATTTTAACATTTCCCTACTCCAGCTCATTTTAATATTAAATAGTATGATTAATAGTATAATTAGTATAATAGTATAATAAATAGTATAATTCACAATTTTTTTTCCTTTATGGCTAGTACTTTTTTTGTTCTGTTTAAGAAATCTTTGCCTGACCTCATTCTCCTTTTCTTTGATGATTAGAAAAGTTACGAGAAAACACTGTCTATAAAGCTCACACACCACTGTCTTCCTCTCTCTCCTAAGGGGCAATTAGGTCTCCTAATCCTAAACACTCCTACCCCATAAATTCACCTCCTGGGCCCGCCTTGTCTCATAAATACGTGTCCACACACTGACACCATGCTCTGGAAGAGATCTTAGGTCAAAGTGCATGAAATCGCACACTTAACAAGGTGCCGTTGGTCTTTATGGGGACCAGCTGGTGCTGTGCTCCAGCCACTCATCCTGTTACCACTCCATTGAGAGGCGGACAATAATGGGAATGTGGAGGCTTTTCTGAACCCAAATGTGCAAAATTCCACTCGACTCATCAACTTCTTTAGGGGCACAGAGCAGCTCTGACATACTTGAAAAATGAAAAAGGGCTGTGGGCTGTTCTGAGCTCATTGTCAAGCCTGCGGTTCTGCTTTCCCTCCCTTTGCGCCTTTGTTTCTGTCCCTTCAACATCTAAACATTTTCCAACTTTGGACAGCACAGTTGCGCGTCTCCTCTGCGCAGATGTTCACGATTACTTGGAACAGCCGGCCTCTATACTGAGTCCTCACACCCTCACGAGCCCCGCAGGGACTGCCCTGAGCTGTACGTGGGGACCCTGCCTGAGGTGTACCCTCCGGTCTACGGCCGCGCCCTGGAGGATGGAGCCTTCAGGCATTGTCGCCATGATTGGGTCTGGCATCCTGGAAGCACTGCATCTTTCAAAGAGCCTTAAGTACATCTGTTCTCAATTTTTAGACCACAAGGCGAGGATTTGGGTGCAAGGAGTTTATCTGGGAAGTGATCCCAGGAAGCACTGTGAGGGGGCAGGGAAATGAGGGGCGATCAAGCAAGGTGCACTGGTGGGCGGACAACAGACCACCCCTGGGACCTTGCCTCAGAGCCATTCCACCCAGGGACGGGTGTCCAGCTCCCATCCCTTGTGGTTAAGGGTTGCTCCGTGGCCAGAGAACAGCTTCTAACAGGCAGATCAGGGAAGCAGCAGGACATGTGGGGGGACGGTGTCTGCCCTGAGTCCTGCAGGGGAGACCGAGGCAGATGGGGAGGACACCAGCCATGTCTGCTTCAGTTATTTTGATAAAGTGTCTCATTCTGAGTACTTTACCCATGTCCAAGTTTCCCATTAATACAAATGGGAGAATGGGAGTCTGTGTTTTTAAATGCTTTTTCCTGTTTTAGTAGAATTATTTTAATTGTATATTCGTGGATGGTAAGAAACTCTCTAGGTGAAATACTATAAGAAATCACAGGTGGCTCAGCGGAGCTAGCAAGCAGGTGACCTCAGGGAGGATTGAAGTTTGCCTCTTTAACCCCAGGGCAGCCCTGAGCCTACATCACCTGTTGGGTTCTCACTCCTGAGGCCGCATAGCAGCTGCACCAGCCTCAGCTCCAGAGCGAGCCCGCCCTGAGGAGGCTTGGTTGCTGAGGTTCTTTTCCCATGCGCTCTGTAGGACCGGTGGGAATCTGCTTTGTACCTTCCTACATTGAATGTATCTGCTTGTTAAGGGCTCCCAGGCCCCAGCCTGCATCGGATGCCTCCTAGGCCCTCAATAGCTAGTGCAGGAACTGCTGAGCTCAACCTCCAGGAGGTGAGCCCTCCTAGGAGTAAATGCATGGAATTTTGTTGAGCTAAATGAACTAGTTGAAATGATGCATCTATTTTTTTTGATATCCAGATACATGACCCTCCTTCTTCCCCTCATGTTTCAAATCCCAAATCCAAACCGGTCAGGGAGTCCCACCTTCCGGCCCCATTGTGACCTGTGTGCGGAGTTCTCGGCAGTCATGTTCCTTCCCTTGTCAGCAGCATCTGATGTGCGCTGGACTGTGGTGCCTGGTGGAAGGAGATACATCCTGCAAAACCAAACTGGACCCTCCCCTGGATGGCACAGAGTGTGGGGCAGACAAGGTAACCCAGCTTCTCACTGCCCCCAGCGGGCAACCCCATATCCCCTGCACATTGGCACCTCTTCTGAAAGGTGGTCCGCACTGCACTCAGGAGCCCCTGAAGCACCCCCGGGCCACCCCAGAAATTCCATGGAGCCCACTTAAGGCACAGAGGGATATGTTCAGCTCTCTCCTGTTTTTCTTATACAGGAATCATTTACTCAATATTTTTATTAAATTAACTCCTTTTGTCACATGAGTGAATTTACTTAAAACTTTTATATCAGTAGACCGTAAATGGAAAAACAGGATCACTTGCCGTGCAGAAAAGGCTGTCGTAAGATGATTTTAATGAGAACAATACTAGCGGTTAAGAGCGCCAGTCTTCAGCCTGATCTTCATTAACAGGAGAGACTGGCAAGTGTTAGGAGAGGTGTTCAGGACCAGCAGCCACAGCCTAAGGCTTTCTCTCTAGTCTTATTGTACGAACTGAAAGAGTTGCTGTGATCAGGACCATTAAGTCACATCTCCTGCCCCAGGGTTTGTGCCACACACGTTGGGAAATTATTTTCGAGGATTGGCTTTCTCTTATCCTCAGAAAGAGCCGAGGTTCTCCCACGTGGCACCAGCTGTATCATCTCCAAGCACCAATCCCAACCCTGAAGTTCAAAACTACAGAGCCAGGAAATACTGCCTTTCAGAAAGAGACTCACATTAAACAGTTTGCAGAAGATAGGTTTCTCCATGAGCCATGTGAATTCATCCTTTTTCTGGGAATTTAGAGAACCTCCACTGAACACATTCACGTGGAAGTTTAGGGCAAAATCCAAACCCCAGAGCCATAGCAGTGTCAGGTTGGATATGGAAGGAATGTCACCAATGTCACCAGAGTTAGCAAACTTAACACACCCCGAAATAGTCTACTTTTGTGTAAATTAACAAAAATTGGGTTTCGGAGGCGTGGTGTTTTCTCACATGGAGGGGATCTCAGTTTTTAGTGAGTAAGCAGGTTTGCTGCCCTGCTGTGTTTCAGTGGTGCCGCGCGGGGGAGTGTGTGAACAAGACGCCCATCCCGGAGCACGTGGATGGAGACTGGAGCCTGTGGGGCAGCTGGAGCATGTGCAGCCGCACGTGTGGCACGGGAGCCCGCTTCCGGCAGAGGAAATGCGACAACCCTCCGTAAGTCCCCCTGACCAGCCTTCTCCAGGGTGCGTGGATCGGGGTTTCCAAACTGCAGCTAGCATTGCCTTGCAGAGCAGGGTCTGTCTCCCGCTGTTGATTTGAGCTGAAGGAAAGTGAACTTGAACCGAAGGTCCAGGTTGCCGGGCATTGTGTGCATCAGATGGCATCTCAGCTCAAACAGAACTCTCTCTGTAACAGAGATGCAGTAAGTCCTGTGGGGAGCTGGCTACCCTTCCTTGCGTGGGCCCTGGTAGAACTGTTTCTCATCCAGCTGGAAGAGAATCCCTCCTGGCCTGCTTCCTGGCTGCCTTAGACAAGGGTTATCCCAGGGAAGCTGGCAGACCTTCGGAAAAGTGAGGCTGACCTTCAAATTGGTTATGAGCTAATCTGGGAGCAGCCTGGCTGTTGATAAGTTGCAAAGCATTTGTGGGTTCCACTCTTTTGTATCCAAATATCTTTCACCTGTCCTGTTAGAACTGTTTGACAGAAAATAGTTTTTTAGTTTTGTTTCCTCATAGGCTTCCTTTCATTGACTATGATGATGCCATAATCCTTGTTCACCTCTACACATTTGTTCCAAAAAACTCAGGGCTAGATCTTATGCTTAACTGTAATAATTCCTTTATCACAGGTTTATTTTTTCTCCTTTTCTCTTGAAATTTCCCATTTTTAATATTTCTTTAAATTATCTGTTTTACATCTTGTGTGCCATCACATTAATTTTTGAAAATGAGCAAGTTATAAATTATGACTAAAAGGAAATGGTTTATATCTACAATTAAATCGTATTGATGAATAATTAGCAAACCTTTCCTGTATTTAAAAATTCTAATGTCCAATGTGTATCCCAAACCAATTAAATCACAAACTGCAGGTGGGGCCCAGGAATCAGATGTGCCAAATCTCTCTGGGCGACTCCAACGACCAGCCAAGGCTGAGAACCTCCAGATTAAAGGAAAACTTACGCTCACAGTTTAGCCAATGTCAGGAACACTGTATTTTCTGGTAGTGCTGTAAGCATTGGCATTATGTATTGTCTTATTAAAACTTTTCCCTCCAGCACCCAGCAGAGTGCCTGACAGATAGTAGGTAGGTATTTAATCTTTTAGAAGTGAATTCTTAATTAAAAGCATAGGTGGTATATTAGGATTTTCCAGAGAGGCAGAACCAATAGCCATATACGTATGATTTATTATTGGCTCACATGGTTATGGAGGCTGAGAAATTCTGTGATCTGCCACATGCAAGCTGAAGGCCCAGGTATAATTCAGTCTGAGTCTGAAGGCCTGAGGACCAGGGGAGCCCATGATGTAAATCCCAGTCCAAGGGCAGGAGAAGATGAGAGGAGACATCGCAGCCCAAACAGTGAGGCCTCCTTCTGCCTTTTGTTCTAATCAGGCCCTCAGTGGATTTGATGATGCCCACCCACACTGGGGAGGGCAACTGCTCTAGGAGTCCACCAATCCGAATGCTAATCTCATCTGGAAACACCCTCACAAACACCCCCAGGAAGAATTTTTAGTCTCGGCATCCCATGGCCAGTCAAGTTGGTACATAAAATTTGCCATCATAGATGGGTAGATGATTAGAAAACCTATTTAGCTAAGTGGTGAGAGGTTAATAGTGGCTTCAGTTTTTCCATTTCTCTGTGATGATGTTAAAATAGTTCCACCTCTCGCCCAAAGAAGAGAGCTCTGTGTTTGGAATCGTGGTTTGGAGATTTGGGCCTGGTTTGGTTGGTTATTGGTCGTATGACTTCAAGGAAGACCCTTCTCTCTCTGGGCCTCAGCTTCCTCCTTTACAGGGAGCTGGCATGGTATAGTAGGAAGAGCCAGGCTTCAAAGCCAGAACAGACAAAGCTTCAAATCCCAGGGCCACTTTTTTTTTTTTTTTTTTTGCAGTACACGGGCTTCTCACTGCTGTGGCCTCTCCCATTGCGGAGCACAGGCTCCAGACGCGCAGGCTCAGTGGCCATGGCTCACGGGCCTAGCCGCTCCATGGCATGTGGGATCTTCCCGGACCGGGGCACGAACCCGTGTCCCCTGCATCGGCAGGCGGACTCCCAACCACTGCGCCACCAGGGAAGCCCTCAGGGCCACTTTTTATAGCAACAGGCAGCTGTTACCTTCCTATCCATCTAAAAATTGGAAAAATCCATGGGAATGCATGTAAAGTACATGATCTGTATTTACTACACGGCCCCTCTTGATATTAGCACCAGGAGAAGAACAGGGGCAAGACCACATGCCCTACCTCCTACCTCGCAGCACTGTTTTGAGGCTCAGAGGAGAAAGGATTTGTTAAGTGCAGAGCACAGTTTGCAAAGGCTGTGGCTGTCACGGGTGCTTCATGTTTGTGATTGGAGCTCAGGTGCTCTGGCCAAGGACTGCTCTCCTTTGGCACATTACATACATCATCCCAGGTCAGGTGACACCCAGTAAATGTCATAGTAGGGGAATATCTGACCCTTTAAATACCTCTGGAAGGACTCTGTGTCCCAAGATGGTCAACAATAGGATTGTGTTTAGGTGAAGGCATCCTTGCAAGAATCAGATGTTATCAATGCTGAGCAAATGTGTTAGGCACAATTTTCATGGGACCTGATTTTGTGTTTTGTGAAGATGACGTCGGCTAAGGCGCACCCACCCCCCCAACCATGCTTCG
The DNA here is from genome assembly GCF_964270905.1 of Leucopleurus acutus. Taxonomy (NCBI): domain Eukaryota; kingdom Metazoa; phylum Chordata; class Mammalia; order Artiodactyla; family Delphinidae; genus Leucopleurus; species Leucopleurus acutus. Next base: position 152,862,033 of record NC_139142.1, read on the forward strand.
GCTCTGCCCATTGTCCCCACCCCAGCTGCTTTCTCTGTTCTGGGCACAGGGGCATTTTGTGATAGGAGGCTCCTAAAGACCCCTGAGTTCAGAGGGCTGAGTGAACATACCCCCCACCCTGGCCTGTACTGCCATGGGATTTCCCATGCTGCATCCTCACCCCACCCCTCCAGGCCCATTGGCCCCATAAAGAGGCTGTTCTGGAAATCCCAAAGTTGTTTTAAAAACCTTCTTCCATTCCTCTGCTTTATCAGGTGGCCCCCAACTGGCGGTCATGAACTTCATCTCTCCTTGTCCCCTTCCTACATCTTATCATTGAGGAATGGGGAATCTGTAGGACTACTGCATGTAGACAGCTGAGGGGTTTTATGGGTCTCAGCACATCAGGTGGTTGTGGACTCTGACACATCTCCAGGAGGGAAGTCTTCCAGCAACACCCCGTGGGGCAGGGCAACTGGAGAAGGACCCGAGAGAGAACACCCTCCTCGGAGATGCCTCTCCAACATGTGGCCTTCAGTAAACCTGCACAGGGCCCTAACTCAGGGCCAGGGACCCTGCTTGGTGTACACTTAAGATAAGCAAAACTGGATAAAGTCCCCGCCCCCCTATAGGGGCACGGTCCCACCAACTGCCCTTGGTTTTCTCCTGGACACCTCAAACCTGATGGTTCCTAAGCTGCGATCTCTCCTCCCCCAAACTCCCCTCCCAGCCCACGTCCCCCTCAGTAAATAGCACCACCAGCTGTTGCACAGGTCGAGTTCAAAGCCCCTGAGTGCATGCATGGCCCCTTGTCCCCTCTCTTCCTCCTCCATCTCTGATAATGATAAGAACAGGGCACGCAGGGCCCTGTCTAGGTGCCAGGTTCCCTTCTAGACATTTGCACATAGTAAATCACCTAAATTTGTCATAAGGGAGAGGCGTCTTTTTTGTCCCCTTTGCACATGTTAAAAATTGAATCATATGGAGGTTAGGTAACTTGCTGCAGGTCACACAGCTGGGCAACGGCCGGTCGGGTTTGGACCCAGTGGCGAGGCTCCAGTGTCCTTTTGGACGATCAGCATCAGCGTCCCTGCTTCCCACATGATCCCCCCGGCCCCCAAATTCATTCTCCACAGAAAACCAGAGACATCCACTTACCAGTAAAGCCAATTATACCTCTTCCTGCTTCAGCCCTTTTGTTCACTCCCCGCTGCACTTAGAATGAAATCCATGCTCTTCACCGTGGCCCCTGTATTAGTTTCCTGTGACTGCCATAATAAATTACCAGGACTTGGTGTCTTTTTTTTTTTTATTTATTTTATTTTTTATTTATTTATTTTTGGCTGTGTTGTGTCTTCGTTGCTTTGCGTGGGCTTTCTCTAGTTGCGGTGAGTGGGGGCTACCCTTCATTGCGGTGCGCTGGCTTCTCATTGCGGTGGCTTCTCTTGTTGCAGAGCACAGGCTCTAAGCTCATGGGCTTCAGTAGTTGTGGCTCGCGGGCTGTAGAGAACAGGCTCAGTAGTGTGGCGCACAGGCTTAGTTGCTCTGCGGCATGTGGGATCTTCCCAGACCAGGGATCAAACCTGTATCCCCTGCGCTGGCAGGCGGATTCTTAACCACTGCACCACCAGGGAAGTCCCTTGGTGTCTTAAAACAATATAAATTTATCCTCTCACAGTTCTGGAAACCAGGAGTTTGAAGTCAAGGTGTCAGCAGGATTGATTCCTTCCTGAAACTCTGAAGGAGAATCCATTGCTCTCCTGTCCCCTTGCCCTTGGTGGCTGCCGGCCTTCTCTGCCCTATAGACTTACCACTCTAGCCTCTGCCCCTGCCTTCATGTGGACGTCTTCTCTGTGCTTCTCCTCACTACCTCTTCTCTTCTCAGGACACTGGCCATTGGGTTTAGGGGCCACCCTAATCCAGGATGATCTCATCTCATAATTATGAGATCCTGATGATATCTAGCAAGACCCTTTTCCCAGTTAAGGTCACATTTGCAGGTTCTGGGTGGGTTTGTCTTTGCAGGGGAAGGCACCACCCTATTCAACCTACTGCACCTCCTTTCTGTTGTCAGACACAACGCCCCAACCTCCGGACCTGGGTCGGTGCTCCTTTCCCTCTTCCAGGATTCCTTTGCCCTCTTTGTGTCTTCTCTTCAGACAGGTCTCCTCCCCTGACCACCCTGCCTGAGGTGGGTGCCTGCTCTACACACTCTCTCTGCACCCTTTCCTAATGTTACAGGTATTATAATGATTTATAATTACTCATATGCATTTGCTCACTTGTTTTCACTGTGTCCTCCCGCAGTGACCTTTGAGCTGTTGGGCCCCATCCTCCTTCCATGCCCACAACAGACTAGGCCTCTGTAATGTGTACTTGACCACCTGACTGTCTAGACACATGCTTGCTGAGAAAAAGCGAACTTTCTGATCTTCCAGTGCTGCAAAACACACATCTAATATTGTCTTTCCTTAAAAAACACAAAAGTTATTGTGAATTATTATGCCAAGGAGGTGGGTCACCAGGTAGGCCCCTTCCCTTGCACCATCTAGCCTCACTGAGGCCCACAAGCTGTGAACAGCCAGGAATGGGGTCCAGGTGCCCCTGGGTATGAGGGCCATCTTCACCTGTGCCTTCCCTGCCCCAGTGAGGCTGTGCGCACAGCTAGAGGTGCTCAGAGCCATCTCAAGAGCAAGCTCCAAACATAATTTGGCTTTGTTTATGCCAAGTGAGAGAAACAATATGTTTTTGCTCCTATCATAGTTACGCCTTGGTAGTCGGTCCGGTCTTTTGCAATAAGAGTGTAGCTCCATTTCCTGTTCTGAAGCAACAGGCTCTTTTTCCCCTGTAGTTTTCTACAAGGTTTCTCACCTTCATGGACCACCCAGGTGAACGGGAAGAGAAGGGGCTGGCCTTGGGGGGCAGCTTTGCAGCAGTCCTGGTTCCTTCCCAGGGAGATGCAGGAGCAGAGAGGGTTTGCTGAAGTCCAGGCAGTAGCTGTCAGCCTGCTTTTGCAGAATGGCCTGAGGTGGTGATTGTTACAAAGCACAGCTGATGGAGGCCCCAAGCCAAGCTCTGACCAAAACAATGTCCTCTCCCGGCTCACTCCTTAAATCACCAGGCTCACTGCCTTGAGATTTCCCAAGAATGTCCAAATCTCACTGCTATGTACATCTCCTACTTGGAACTCTCCCACCACCCTCTCCCCACCCCCTTCACTTTATATTCCTGGCACCTTTCCCATCTTCTGCAGCTGGTTTATTCACTGTCCAAAATACTGGCAAAAGAGTCCCCCCATTTTTTTCTCTAGTCTTGGTCTTTACAGCTATTGGAATTTTTATTTCTTGCCAACTAACATCAAGGCTTTGGGGACCATCCGTGTTTTTAATCCAGCTTCCTAAGCTTGTCCTTTCCTGACATAATTTGTGTCGCTGTCAGTGGGAGATTTTGCCAAAAGACTGCAATGCAGTGAGTTCATCTCTAATGTGAGTTCTGGTACCCCATCAGGAGACTTGTGTTTGGGGGATGGCTGGGGAGTAGGGTGGGGAGAAAAGGCTCCATTGATCTTGTGTGAAAAGCCAGCTCTGCACAGGAAGGATGGGGAGGTGAGTGGATCTTAGAAGCAGGAGTGCGTTAGGGTCACCACACAGCGTCCACACCCTGAGCATCAGGAAGGAAAGCAGCCCACCTCCTCCCAAGACCTTGGGGAGTGAAGTTATGTTCCTGTAATGGCTTTTTGCTTCCACAGTGAAACCCCCATACGTGTGCTTTTAACGTATCAGGTACTCACAGGGATAGTTTTTAAAAATCACAGTTTTCTGCACTTGAGCCTAAGTTCCATGTGTTACTTAGTGCTTTTCAGAGGAGGCCTTAACACTGGGACGGCGGCTGCCCTGCGGGGGCATTAGTAGCCCTGCAGCACTTTGATCCCGCGGCTGTGCCCTGCTTGCTCCTCGGCGCTCTTGGTGCAAGAACAGGAGGCAGAACCGCTGAAGTCACCCTGTCTCTGGGTGGTGAGCAGGCCTTAACCACTGTGGTGGCTTTATCTTCTGATCTACCTTCATTCAATAGAGCAGAGCAAAAAACCCAAAAGCGCTGCCGCTCAGCTGCCTCTTGCTCTTCCTTCCACCTGAATGCTGCCTGTCATCCAGGGAAAGGGCAGACCTGCTGTCTGTGATGCTGATCATCTGAGCAGACCTTCGTGCTTCCCTGCACTGTGCTGGGTCTGCCTGGGGCCCTTGGAACCCACCTGGCAGGAGCCGGTCCTACCCAACAGGAGCTCAGAGGGACTCGGCTTTCTCTCTGAATTTTCTCTCCGCTTTCCGGGTTCTCCCCCCAGCCTCTCTACCTTATGCTTTTCCTTGTTTTAAACATCTATCTGATGGTGTAATGTGCAGAAAGGGCACCTACCCTTGAGTATGTGGCTCCCAGCACAGCACTGCTCATCACGGTGGAGCGCATGTGCTGGGCATGCATGCAGGTGCGTGTTGGCTCCTGGTGCGTGTGTGACAGGCTGAGGGCCTGGTTTGCAGAGTGGCCATGCCATCCCCTTGCCCTGAGCAGCAGTAAGCTTCCACCTGCCCCCAGCCTCCCCAGTGCTCGGTGCTGTATGTCTTTTCCACTCTGACCGTTCTGGTGGGTGTGTAGTGGTATCTTGTTGAGGTTGTCCTGTGCGTTTCGTTCATAAGCAGTGAGGCTGAGCATCTGATTGTGTCTGTAGTTGCCACTTGGATATCCTTTCCTGTGACCTGCCTGTTCCAGTCATTTGGGTTTATGTCTAAACTCCTACTGTTGCAAGAAGGGGAACCCCTTCCAGGGCCCAAGAGTGGGCTCTTGTCTAACACTCGGAAATGAATTGTCCGAGGAATCACACATGTTGACAAAGCAAGAGACTTTATTGGGAAGGGGTGCCCAGGCGGAGAGCAGCAGGGTAAGAGAACCCAGGAGGACTGCTCTGCCATGTGGCTCGCAGTCTTGGGTTTTAGGGTGATGGAATTAGTTTCCGGGTTGTCTCTGGCCAATTATTCTGACTCAGGGTCCTTCCTGGTGGCACGTGCATTGCTCAGCCAAGATGGATTCCAGCGAGAAGGATTCTGGGAGGTTGGCAGGACATATGGAATGGCATCTCCTCTCTCCTTCTGACCTTTCCCGAATTCTTCTGGATGGTGGTAGCTTGTTAGTTCTACATCCCTTACCAGGACCTCGTGTTGTAAGATAACTCATGCAGGTGGTTATTGTGGTGCCTGACCGGCGCAGGCACTGGTTTCTGGTTTCTGACAGTGGTTCTGACACTGTTCTGACACTGGTTTCTGACAGTGGTTCCCCTAACTGTAATTTGCTCATATTAAGAAAGTCCTGATAGAGTACAAATAGAAATTGGGGATTGATATTGGAGAAGCATCTTGAAAATCCATCACACCCCCCCCCACGCCTGTCTCAGTGGGTGAGGCTGGCATTCCTCACCTCACAGGAGCCAGTGGATAGCCCCCATCCCTAACCTGCTCCTGCTGCAACCAGGAGCACTTGTGAGTCACGCTTTCTTATCTCCACCACTCACTTCCCCGCTGTGCGTCATTTAACATATTGGAGCTTTGGTTTCCTCATCTGAAGGATGCAGTGAGGATCCCCCTTCTGATTCTTTGTGCCGACTTAATGAGGTAACGGTTATGGAGAGCAGGCAGAGTGTAAGCCCTCTGGGCATATTAGTGTATGATCACTGTTAATGTGAAAGTGCCTCTGTTCTTACCTATGTCCTCAAGGATGAGATTTCAATGTGCTGCCACCTCCCCTTGCATTTCCAAGGGTCCTCATGGAGGCTTGGAGCCCTTCCAGCCATTGTGGGAAAGGCTGAGTGTCGGTCATGGACCTACATCTAGCTCTCAGAAACAGACGACTCTATTCTACCACCAATCCTATTATGGTAACCATCCTTCATTTTAGCCATGTCAAGCTTGGTTTCTGTTATTTTGGCCTTCCTAGGTGCTTTGTATTTTATCCACACTGTATAACTCAGGGTAAGTGAGAACCCCAGCCCTCTGCTCCTCAGACTTTGGGAGGGTGATCTCTCCTGCCTGTGTTTGCAGCCCCAACACAGCATCTCCTGAAGGCCCTGTGTCCATACAACTCAGGCTTGGTCCACTCACCTAGCGTGGGTTCCTTGGTAAAGCTGGCCCCTCCTCCAAGTCTTCCCCCAGAACTTCTGTTCATAAGCTACTTGTGGACCTTCCTGTCAGACATGCCTTCCTCCTGCAAAGATTCTCTTCCGTCTTCTTTATGGCATGTATAGGGGGCCTCTTTCTGTGGTCTCAGCACCAGTGTATACCCAGGAGGCCCTCACTGGTGTCACGGTAACACTCAGATGGCCTATGTTATTGACACCATCTTAAGGAGTGAGTGGGCTGAGTACAGGGTCCTGCCACAGATCAACATATTGAAACTGGGATGATTTGGGTAGAAAATCATGCTGCTTGTGGATTGCTTCTCCCTTTTCCCATGTTGTTCAAAATAGTGACCCAAAGGAAAACTAGAAAAATCAACTCTTTTGGTCTTTTTTTTGAACAGGGAAAGTTTAATGTAAAAAAGCATTAGCTGTAACAGGTGATTGTAGTATTGGGGAATTAGCTGCTAAGATGTAAAGAACTCTAGAGACACAGGAAGAGCAGATACAGGAAGCAGCCCCTATCTTCAGGTCTGAGGCAGGGCACCCAAGGAAGGAACAAATATGGATGAGGGTGCCCCCCTCACACACACACCCAGGGCTGAAATTCCTTGGACTTGTGGGAGAGGGTACAACCAGGGCCCACTGGATGAGGGAGACGTTTGCAGAGGTGCTGCACTGGTGGAAATCTCTGGGAAGTCACACTTAGTGGTGTCAGGGAAAACCGTCCAAAGGAGAAACTGCATGTGAGACCAGGCTGAGAATTTTCCCAAAGTGTTGGTGTGCTCAGAAGCTGCCCTCGGAAGCTGCCTAGAGGGAGGTGGCATGCATCACAGGCCACAGGAGCCTACAGGGAGAAGTCACATATCAGAACCAGAGACAAAGCCTGTCCCTCCTCTAGGGTCTCTCTAGTAGCTGGTTCTGATAAAGCTTCGCATCATGCTGCTTGACTGGAGAGCTTTAATTCTTCATATGGCTTCAAGTTACCATCTAGTGTCCTTTCATTTGAACTTGAAGCATTTCTTTTAGGGCAGGTCTGATGGTAAAAAACTTCCTCAACTTTTGCTTAGCTGGGAATATCTTAATTTCTCCCTCACTTTTGAATGACAGTTTTGGCTGGGTATAGAACTCTTAGTTGATAGATTTTTTTTTTCTTTGAGAACTTTGAATGTATCAACCCACTGACTTCTGGCCTCCAGGGTTTCTGATTAGAAATAGGCTTGTAATTTACTGAGGATCTCTTGTCTGTGATGTGTTGCTTCTCTCTTGCTGCTTTCAAGATTCTCTCTTTGTCCTTTGACAGTTTAATTATAGTGCATCTCAGTGAATTTTTGCTATTTGAATTGTAGATTCATGTCTTTCTTCAAATTCAGGAAGTTTTAAGCCATCATTTCTTCAAATAATCTCTCTGCTCCTTTTTTCTCCTTCTGAGACTCCCATAATGTGTATCTTAGTCCCCTTACTGGTTTCCCACAGATCCCCTCTGCTTACTTTTCTTTATTCTTTTTTCTTTTCATTCCCCAGACTCAATATTTCAATTCATAGGACAAATTCATAGAACAAATGTATATTCCTGATTTTTGTTTCTGCCTTCTCAAATCTGCTTTTGAACTCAACTGGTAAATTTTTCATTTCAGTTATTGTACTTCTCAACTTCAGAGGTTTTTTTCCTGTTTATAATTTCTATCTCTTTATTGATAGTCTCACTCTTTCATGTATCATTTTCCTGTCTTTGTCTATGTCTTCCTTTAGCACTTTGAGCATCTTAAAGACTGTTGTTTTATAGTTTTTGTCTAGTAAGCCCAACCTCTGGGCTTCCTTCAGTTTCTACCAGTGTATTTTGTTCCTTTGAATGGGCCATACTTTCCTGTTTCTTTATATGCCTTGTGATTGTTTTGTTAAAAACTGGACATTTGAATCTTACAATGTACCTCTGGAAATCAGCTTCTCCTCCTTCTTCCCGGATTTACCATTTCTTTGCTACTGGAAAATTTCTCTGTGTTGGGGATCAAACTGAAGAAGTGTAAGGTCTTCTCTGGCCTTTTCTGAACCTTCATCTCTTCTTGGGAAAACCTAGTGGCTTTCTAAATTTTCCCATATATGCAGTTGCTTCTGAATAACCTAATCCTTAAATATCTGGCTCCTAAAAGGAGAAAAAGAATTTTTTTTAATGTATTGCTCACTGAAATTCCCTGGTAGGGGCTGCAGCTGGTAGGGATTGCAGCAGTGGTGGCCAGCCCTTATGCCCGTACCTCAGAAATCAAAAGCAGCACTGAGCAATCAGAACACAGAACTCTGATATTTGGAGGACAAGGTCCTTATTGTCCACCCTGGCTCCAGCAAGCCACACCAGGAATGTAGGCACAGCTACCTGCCATGGGGCTGGGACATGGTGTACAGATAGCCACTACCACACTCAAGGTTGAAATTGACCAAAATTAGCCGCAGCTTACCAGCCAAGCTTTCTTCTGGAGGCTACAAGCTTTCGGATAGACTCCAGAGTTTCAAAATAGTTACTTCAGGCAGTTTTTGCCAGTACAGTTCTGGTACAGGTGGAGAGATTCTTGGTGCTTCCTACTCCACCATTTTCCCTGACATCACTTTGTCTTTTGATCCTTTTAAGATAAATTCTGATAATATAGTTCAATTCAGTCTAACTACTGTTTATTAAAGACCAGCCTGTGTAGGATTCTCTGCTTGAGGATGCAGAGGAATAAGAGGAAAACAGGAACTCAGCTGACTATTTCACAAGGTTGATGATAAGCAGCATAGCAGAGACCCAAGCAGGGTCAGGAGAGGTTCCAGGTAGGAAAGAAAAATAGGCTGCAGGATGGAGGTATCCTTAAGGATGGGCAGAGAGTTAGGGATCAGGGAGTGGGGAAGATGGGGCAGTGAGCCAGATGGGGGCTGAAAGGAGACTTGCCTGTGGGAGAAGATTGGACGTGGAGAAGAAAGAGGATAAGTTCAGGAGGGAAGCATCCTGAGGCACGTGTGGTATCTCATGGGCTGCCCCCTCTCAGGCGCACTCTCTGCTGGATCCAGGAGTTCTCTTATGTCACATCTAATCTACTCTCCACCTACCTGCTGTGAGGCATAAAGGTAGTTGGTATATGAGGGTCAGTCAGACGTAAATCTGGGAAACTCAATTGATGGAGGAAATTAAAAAGGAAACTAAAACAAAGCTTGATGACAATTCAGGAAGTTAATTACATGACATGTGCAAATCTCAGTCCATACCCTAAGGTGTGTAGGAAATGTAGCTTCCTTTATTTTTTTAGCAACAACCTAATTTGTAGTTTTGCACTCCATTCTAGTCCATGTTGGATTCCTGATCACTTCAGGAGTTTTTGCCCCATTTTCCCTGAGTCCGCATCTAAGTTCGGTTGAGGATGCATCTGGTTATTGTGATGTCTGTTGTATTCATCTCCTAGGGCTGCTGTAACAACCCTCTAACTGGTGGCATAAACAACAGATTTATTCTCCCAGTTCTGGAGGCTAGAAGTCCAAAATCAAGGTTTGGAAGGGTTGGCTTCTTCTGAGGGCTGTAAGGGAGAATCTGGTGGTTTACTGGCAATCTTTGGCATTCCTTAGAGTGTAGAATCATCACCCTGATCTCTGTCTTCATCTTCACATGGCGTTCTCCCTGTGGGTGTCTGTCTCCAGATTTCCCCCTTTTATAATAACACCATTCACACTGAATTAGGAGCTCACCCTACTGTAGTATGGCCTCATCTTAACTAATTACATCTGCAGTGGTCCTATTTCCAAGTAAGGTCACAGTCTGATGCTCTGGAGGTTAGGACTTCAGCGTATGAATTTTAGAAAGGACATAATTCAACCCACAACTTCTTACCATAGAGCATCTCTGCCTCACCCATTTCTTCTCTGGTCCCAGCCATGGGATGTGCAACTCGCCTCTTGCAGAAAAGATGTCCCTCCTGCTGGTCCACATGGTTCATCAGGGCCAGCCCCTCTCTGTTCCTTCTGCACCATGGTTTGTGGCACAGAAATACATTCATCTACCCACACTTGGCACTTGGGCCTGGGGCTCTTGGGGAGGTGGTCTGAGGCTCCACCCATCCGAGCATGCAATGCAGTCGTTTTCCTGAGCTCTAGCTGCCTCCCTGGTACTATGGGCAGGCAAACGAACAAAGGATCCCTCTCTTCTCAGATGTCTTAGAGAGGTTTTGCTGTTCCCTAACTTTGAGATCAAAACTCAGAACCCTCTGTGGAGCCCCTAGCGTATGTAATCTCTCAAGGCTGCCTCCACTCCCAGGTGGGAGAGGTGTTTGTTGTCTGGGGTGTATGAGGTGGGCATGGAGGTATGAGCGGCGCCTTTCCTCCTACTCCAGATGTTTCCTTGAACACATTTATGTGGACCAGGGGCTGGCAAGCTATGGCCCATGGGTCAAATCTGGCCCACCACTGGTTTTGTAAATAAAGTTTGATTGGCACATAGCCACACCCTTTTGTTTACACATTGTCTTTTGTTGCTTTTGGCCAGCAGTGGCAGAATTGAGTAATTTCAACAGAGACTGCGTGGCCCACAAAGCCAAAAAAATGGACTGTCTGGCCCTTTGCAGAGAAAGTTTGTGGATTCCTGGTGTAGATTATTGTGACACAAAAGCCTAAAGACTTTTGCCCCCTTCTGCTGTCATATCTCTTCCATAAGGCAATCATCATAGGGTGGTCTTACTGTCTGAACACAAGAAATGGCAGAGAGAAGAAAGGAAATATTCAAAATGAAATAGTGTATCAAAAAAATGTCACCTTGCTAACAGGTGTGTACAGTTTGTGAAAAGTCATTGAGTGGAGCAGGTGTGATTTGTGCTGAATTTCAATAAAAATGTGCCGGGGGGAATGGTGCGAGGGGGTGGGGACAGTCTTACTCCATCGTGATGCTCTTGGCATCGTGGAGGTGAAGGGTACCATTGAGGTTGCCCAGGTCAGAGTCCTAAGAGGACATCCAGGGCCTCGTGGAAGAGCTGGGCAGAGACAGCGTCAGCCAGCTAGGCCAGGGTCCTGCTGCTCCTCCTTAGTGCCCCTCCCATGTGCAGACATGGCCAGAGAACACAACTGGGTCTCCAGCACTGGTTAAAGCCCCAGACTAAGCACAGAGCATCTAGGACCCAAGACCACAGCATGGAGCACGTGTGGTCTCACGCTTGCCAGGTAAAGGGTGCAAAACTGGGATCCGGCTGGTCTCTACCCAAAGCCCATGAACAAGTGAATTAGTCATTCTTATTCTTTTCATTACAGAGTAAATGAGAGCTGTTTATTTACCCATCCTGAAACTTAGTGACCTCTGGAGTATAGCTAGGAGCCACTTAAAGGTCTTCATTTTGTAGGAGACAAAAAAATCAAAAAACCCACACACACCAAAAATTCCCCTTGGGATTTTCAGTGTTACAGATGGTCAAGTTGTAAGTTCAGATGAAAGACACAATTTGTGCATCTTGGTGAACTGATTGATCCTCACTGTATTCTAATTCCAGATGACCTTGATTTACAGTTCTTGGATGCATTTTTCTGATGGCTCACTTAACATGTCATCATCGTGGGCCTGGGATTGCTGAGAGTTGGTGTGTAAGAGGAGAGGGGGATTACTTTGGAAACTTCGCCTGCCCCTTCCCCCTCCGGAAAGAGAGGCCGAACCCCGAGCACCCCTGCTATTTCCGCAGCCTGTCTGGTTAACGCAGACCACTCTCTTCCTTCTAGCCCGGGGCCTGGAGGCACGCACTGCCTGGGCGCAAGTGTGGAGCACGCAGTCTGTGAGAACTTGCCCTGCCCCAAGGGCCTGCCCAGCTTCCGTGACCAGCAGTGCCAGATGCATGACCGGCTGAGCAGCAAGAAGAAGGGCCTGCTGACAGCAGTGGTGGTTGACGGTAAAGGCATATGGCGCATCCTTTCAGAGCGGCCTCCCTCCCCCGCTCCCCAAGACCATAAACACCTCCTAGGAAAACCCACAGGGCATCCCCACCCCCACAATCCACCCAAGAGGACACTCCAATCCTGCCCAGCTCAGCCGTGGACCCACAGGGAGTTGAACTTGGATGACCCAGCTCTGAGATTTCCCAAAAGCAGCTGTGAGGCAGGCAGTGGACCAGCTACCTCCTGCCCGCCCCCTACCCCCGTTCTGTTCATAGCAAGGCGGGTGCGCTGGCAGCCTGCCATCTAATACCCTGTGCTGCTGGGCCCAGGCCAGCGTTGAGGAGAGCGAGGCTCTGCAGGAGCAGGACAGCGGGTTTGTGTGTCTGCTGTTTCTCTTTCCAGTGGTGACGCTTTCTTGCATTTCTTTTCTTGGTTCATCTTGGGTTGGCTCTTACTCCTTGACTGGAGTGTTTGGGTAAAGTTGTTTTTTTTTTTTAACTTAGGTAACATTGGTTTATAACATTATGTAAATTTCATGTGTACAACACTATATTTTTCACTTGTGTATACACTACAGTGTGCTCCCCACCAGCAGTTAAGTTTCCATCCATCACCATACAGTTGACTCTCTTTACCCTCCCCCTACCTCCCTTCCCCTCTAGTAACCACTACTCTGTTTATTGTATCTATGTGTTTGTATTTGTTTTGTTCCAGGACAGTTTACAACTTGGGGAAGATGATAATAAGCACAGGTCACATTTTCTTTCCCAGAGTTTTCTCCCAAATCAAGAGACTCTGCCCACTGGACATTACAAGCATTTCCAGTGGCTGATAAAATTCGAGGTGGGGTATCAGGTCTATAGGATATGTGATGTTTGTTTATTGTCCATAAGGATCTCCCAGGGCCTAGTTCAGGGTTTTTTATGCTTAAAATTCTGTTCATCTTCAGGAAACAAGAGTGTGTTATAATGATGACAACATGGTCCCATTTATGGAGCATACCATGTGCCAGGCTCAAGTTAGCTCTGCTTATATCAACTCATTAAATATGCAAAACCACCCGTGCAGAAGGTGAGAGGTTACAGGTTACGTGACATGTCTAAGCTGCTGCATGAGTAGCAGGGAGGGAACTGAGCTCAGTTCCGGAGGAGCTGACTCAGAAGATAACCAGCTGGCTTCCAGTAAGACAGAAAGATTTCACGAGTGCTGAGTGAGGATGCTTCAATAAGAACTCGAGCAACTGGGCCTGATTTTTACACAGCCTCTGAAGTATTTTGCAGGAGGCAGAATACTTTGCAGGAGAATGAGGTTCCTGTGCCAGGACTTAGGTTTCTTCCCTGTGATCTGAAGAACCTCTGAAATATACACTCTGTTACAAGCTCAAGCGTGCATAACTATGACGGGGGTAGACCCAGGCAGCACAGGGAATAATGGCCTCAGATCCGCAGCTTTTAACCCAACAACCTGACCCATCACCTTCAAACTGACGTGGGATGTTCTAAACCAGAGCAGAGAATCCCAGCCCACCCAGCCGCGGGCTCATTTTAAAGCATCGGGGAGCTCCCCCAGACGTTTTCCTTTTTTTACAAAGACCACTACCTCTGGGAGCTGTGTGATTATAGCCACCCTGTTGCCTAACCAGCAGATTTCCAGGGAGATGGAGCCTTCACACCCTCGGCTTTCCCTGCAGACTAGGGAGAGGGAGACCCGTGCTCCCAAACAGGGACAGGCAGCTGGAAGCTGGGGCTCACAAAAGAGCCTTGTGGCTCTGCCTGGGTATTCGTCTGATGCAGGAAGACATTTGAGGCTTCTAGACGTCCCAGGCGCACTCGGACCCCTAATCGGAAGGAAGATATTGCTGGCAGGGGCTGCCGTGTTTGCAGCGCAGTGGCAGGTTTTGATGAGAAGCAGCTTCATTTCCAAACCTTCAACCATCCCCAGACTACCAGATAAGGATGGTTTAGGTCCCCTGTCTGTCCTCTCCCACGTCTTGGGAGCAAGAAGAGGTCAGGTCTAAGACGGACTCACCCACTCTCATTTCCTCTCTGCCATGTGCAAGGCCTTGTTATTCTTTCCTTGGTCTCTTGCTCCAGTTTTCAGTTTTCCTGCCTCATTTATGCAATGCAGAAATCCCACTGAAATGTCTGTTTTTCCACAGATTTCTCCAAGTCCAGATTAAACTTCTATTTTACTTCTAACCACTTTTGGATCACTGAGCTCCTTGGTTCCTTATCATTACAGAGGCTGAGGCTGATGTCTGCCCAGATCCCCCTTACAGGAAGCCTCCAAGTACAGCTATTTGGGGAAGCTCATTGTGTTCAGAATGTGTTTTTACCCACTCGCTTTTTGTTTCTGCCAAAGCAATAAATAATTACAGCCAGAGTGCCACCACCTTTGATCTGAAAAGTGGAACCCTACTTGATAAGGACAGTAAGCACTCTGCCTTTGAAGGAGAGACCCCAAGTACAGGGCTTTGCAAGGGTAGCTTGACACATCCCCCTCTGGGGTGGAATTGTCATGACTTCTTGCATATTTGGTTTCATTTCCTTCTCAAATATAAACAGAAGCCAGCGGTTTTTTTGTTTTGTTTTAAGGAGCGTTTCATGAGGATAAAAACAAAATAATAAATGCCCAATTCAGAAGGTAGGGGGAGAATAGAGATTATAAGTGTTCCTCTCACAACTCGGTTTATAAAAGGCACAATTCTAGCTCAGCCATGAGAGGAACGATTCCTGTGGTTGGGCTCTGGGCTCTTCTGAAGCCCATTATGACTGCCCTATTCATAGCGTTGCTATCGCTGTGGAATTCTTTGGCGAGTGACGCACAGTTCAAGAAAGGGGAAGCTATATTTTTTTCTTTTTCCTCTTATTGAAAAAAAAAAAAAGGGAATTCTTGCAGAGGTAGATTTTCCAAGGGAGGGCTCAGGACCACAAATTCGTACCACCTCCAAAAGAAGACAAAGACTTTCCTTAGAAAATATTTCTAAGTGGAAAAGCCTTTAGACAGAAACCCATTGAGATGGCCTGTTGCCAAACCCACCCCCTTTCTGCTTTCCCTGTGGAATCTCATTTAAGTGGAAGCCTTCAAGAGTTTAGTCCTCCCCGCCCAGGCCAGCAGGCCACGTGCCCATTGAAGTGTCAGAGGCCTTGGCAAAGGCTGTGTCTGGACGTGGAGGTGCTTTCCCAGCTCCCTCTCCCAGCTGCCTCTCCCCGACATGGTGGAACCCCCTCTGGGTCTGAGCCTCCCAAGGGATGGAAGGTCTGATGGTCAGGGCTCTCTGACTCCAGCTTGACCACTCCGGCTAGATCTGCTTAATGAAAAAGAGAGTGGTTGCAAAGATGCAGGGTATCTCACAGGTCCCCAGGGCCGGGATGAAGGTCTGGGGCCAGGGCCTCTGAAGATGTCACAACCTTCTCTCCGTGTTCACCACAGCCTACGTTTGTGACCCATTTCTTCCTGCTCCTGCTATAGACTGGCTTTCTCACAACTTGTCCGCGTACAGGCTGATGGGCAGCCCACTGCACCTTTTATGAAGTCTTCATCCTGTATTCAAATCCTTTGGGGCCAGATGTGGTTGGGAGTCCAGAGCATTTTAGGTGTTAGAAAAATAACAACATGCATCAAATATATATTATTTAATATCCCAGTGGGGTCCTGGGAAGCACCCCACAGTCAGACACACAGACATCTCTACCAGGCAACCCATGAACAGTCTCTGTGTGGGATACTGAGTACTACCAACAGTCTCATGTCAGTCAAGGCTAATTTTGCTGTCTAATGTATCTGCCAAATATGTTAAAAAAAAATGCTTTCAGTTTTAAGAGCTTTTGAATTTCTGAATTGTGGATGAGGGAGTGTAGACTTCTTAGAGACCCATCATCAACCATGAGCAGACAGAACCTCTCTATCTAATTTCAGTGCTGATTTCCCAGGAGAGAGAGACTGATTGGGCCAGCTGTGGTCAGGTGGCCATTCTTGGTCCAATCAACTGAGGCCCCATGAGGCCTGCCTATGAGGTTGTGGTGGGGAGAAAGACTCTGATTGGCCCAGCCACAGTCATGTGGCCACTGCTGGTCCAATCAGGTGAGGCCTGGCTATGGGGTCATGGTGAGCAGCTTTGGGGGTAGGGAGCTGAGCAGCCTCCTCAGCGTGTATACCCCACAGAGGGCCAGGAAGGGCTGGGGTGAGCACCTGTGATGACCTCAACCTTAGTGTCTCCACCTTAGTAAGAGTTTGTAACCACTGGCAGAGAAAGAACAAGAGCACTAAGAGCCACAAGTATTGTCTGCACCATCCTCATCCTGGATCACAGCGGGGGAGCCCTCCAAGCCCCCACCAAGCAGATGTGGTGGTGTGGCTCTTAAGACCCCAAGTCCATCTCACATTCCCTGTCTGTGGCTTCCCCATCCAAGTGTAAGTCCTGATGACAAGTGAACCAGTGAGAAGCTGGGACCCACCCCAAACAGTCAGCCTCAATCCGAATTTAATCTCAGCACACATCAGCCAGGCAAGAGGGATGTTCCAAGCTTCTTTCCTTAGAGTGTATGGTTGTATAACTTTTAAGAAGATTTGACCTCCTTCTGTACAACTGTGGATGTAGGAGTGTTGACACTGCCCAAAGCTGAAATCCAACACCTCATGTCATTTATCAGGAGATTAATTGCCCACCCAGGGCAGCTTGGAGGGGAATATTCAGAGAATTTCGAGAGGTTCTGAGCTGCCTCGAGTTTTATAAAGTTTATCCTGAGTTGCTTTGGGACATAGTGCTACACCTTCCTAGAGGTGTGAGGTGCCCTGAATTCTGAGCAGAATCCTAAGGAAAGGAGATGGACAAATGGAGGGAATTCCAGCTGAGCAGAGGAAGGAAGTATTACCTCTGGACTCTGTTGTGGGGCCTGGGGCTCCCAGACTACTGTAGCCACAGGGGATGGTGTCTGCAGGTGGGAGAGTGGAATACAGGTGGAGTTGAGTGTATCTTGTTGCCTGGGGTCATGGTCAGAATCCCCTCCATCTGAGGTTGGGACCACCTGCTTTGCAGAGTCTCTACTTCCCTGATGTCCACACCAAAGAGCCCAGAAAGGGATCTTCATCCCTTTCAAGTCTGGTCTTTCTAACTTACCTCAAAAGAGCCTCTACTTTTCTACCCAAATCCCATTTTCATCTCTGCCTAAATCAGAGTATACATTCATAAACATTCATAAAACTGGCGGTTTGTTTTCAACAGCACCATTTTGCCCCCTTGGTATCTTTGACCCCCAGAGTTCTCCATTCAGAAAGAAAACAGTGATGGTGGAAAGAAACCAGGATGGGACGAAGAGGCCAGGGTCTGGCTCTGCCAACTGAGGGACTCTGGGCAGCCATGCACGTTCTCTGAGCCTGTGCGCTCGTCTGTAAGATAGAATGATGACAGCACCCACCTGAAATGTGTAGACACTACTTAGCATGCTGCATGGCACCATCATCATTACTACTGCTACTGAATGAATCTCCTCAAAGCTCAGTGACTCCAGATATTGAGGCAGCACTTCAGTTTAAATGTAATCCATAGTTTTGAAACTGCTTTGTCCAAGGGATCCATCCTTACAGTGAAACACTAGAGGAAGCCCAGTATGTGGAGAAGGTATACCCATCCATTCAAGATGGGGGCTGTGTGCTGCCTCTGTCTCAGTGGCTCTCTGAGATGCTCAAAGGAAACCTCAGGGTCCTAAAGAGCACCTCCAAAATCTTGTCAAGTTAGCCTCCCAGAACCTGATCTCAGTTTACATTTCAGTCTCCCATAGTTCTCCTTTCACTGGCTACCATCTTGGGTTATTCCATCTAAATGGAGGGACAACTGCCCCCAGCTTGCCAGCTGGAGAAATGGATCATTCCTTCTAGTATGCCCTGTCGTCTGACAGCTCAGATCAGACCCATGAGGCTTTTCACAGTCTGCCTCATTGGGGATTTGCTGTGTACTTGTCTATAAGACCACCAGGGCCTTGAAAGGCATGCATGACTCATCTTTCTTTCCCAAGCAGTGCCAAAAGAGTGCCTTGTGTGAGAGAGGGGCTCCATCCATGTTTGTTAAATGAATAAACAAATCATTGTTACTTTGCTTACCTGGGAATCTACCCTTCACAGCAGATTTTTCCCTCCACCGCTAACTGGAACAGCCAAGTTGAACATCTCCACTGTGCCCCTGTAGCTTCTTTCTAGTGTTTTAAGACAAGACTTATTTTGTTGATCATGTTGATCAGCAGCGCTCCATGGGAGAGGAGCTCTATGGAAAGCTGTTGACCACAGTGACAGTTTAGTGAATGTCCCCCTATCACAAAAGCTCCAGAACCTGGATAAGACAACACGTCTGCTCTGACAAGAACTCTCCAGCTAGGATGCCGTGGTCTACTGAGGCCAAGTCAGCTCTAGAAGCCTTTTTTTTTTCACCCCTGCCCTTGCTCACCTGAGACCACCAGAAGGACCCACTGGGGAAGTTTCATGGTGGAGACAAAGGGTCTTGCAGAGACAGCACAAAGATGTTGGTGTTTCTCTCTCTGGAAGTTCCTTTGCAAAATAATTGTATAAACCACATTAGAATTAGGTGACTGAGAGAAAGAGAGAAAAGGTGCATTTATCTTTCTCAATTGTGTACGAAAGAACAAAATCCATTCATTTATTAAAAAATAAATAATCCTGAAGCTTTCCTACAAAGATCAATTGCAAGGCAAGGAGGTCCCCTTTCACCACTACTTTTTCAACATCATACTGGAAGTCCTAGTTAATGCAATAAGACAAGAAAAGGAAATAAGAGGTACAGTAAGTCTCCCACATACAAACAAGTTCAGTTCTGAGAGTGCGTTCATAAGTCCAATTTGTTTGTAAGTCCAACAGAGTTAGCCTAGGTTACCCAGCTAACACAATCGGCTATTTAGTACTGTACTGAAATAGGTTTATAATACATTCGCATCTTTGAAAGTTCACAACTTAAAGGTTCATATGTAGGGGACTTACTGTATACAGATTGGGAAGAAAGAAAACTATCTTTATTTGCAGATGACATAATCATCTATGTAGAAAATCCAAAAGAATCAACAGAAAATACCTCCTGGAACTAGTAAGGGATTATAGCAAGGTTGCAGGATATAAGGTACATGTACGAAAGTCAGTCGCTTCCCTATATAACAACAATGAGCAAGTGGAGTTTGAAATTAAAAAAACAACGCCAGGGACTTCCCTGGCAGTCCAGAGGTTAAGACTCTGCGCTTCCACTACAGAGGCCTGGTCGGGGAACTAAGATCCGGCATGCCGTGCCGTGCAGCCAAAAAATAAAAATAAAAAATAAAAGGAACACTGCTGAAATTCTTAAAACAAAAGCACAATGCCATTTACATTAGCACCCCCAAAATGAAATAATTAGGTGTAAGTCTAACAAAATATGTATAAGATCTATATGAGGAAAACTACAAAACTCTGATGAATGAACTAAAACAATTATAAAAATGGGGAGATATTCCATATCAATGGAAAGATATCAAGATGCCAATTCTTTCCAATTTGATATAGAGATTCAGGGCAATCCTGATGAAAATTCCAGCAAGTTATTTTAGGTATATCAACAAACTGACTCTAAAGTTTATATAGAAAGATGAAAATATTTACCAAGACCTTCTGTGAGCCAGGTCCTGGGACTGACCTGAGGACAAAAGATGAAAGTTCAGTTCCTTGTCCTCCAAGGGCTCCCATTTCCATCAGTTCTTCAATCTAAAGGTAATTACAATCCATCCTCTTCAAACTCCTGTAGCAACAGGGTCTGCCTTATAAGAAATCCCCTTGTATGTGGGAGTTGCTCAAACAATTATAGGACGGTAGGATTTGAGGGCTTTAATGGAGGAGTGTGAAAAGTGCAGATAGAGAGTCCAAGTCAGAGGTGGCATGAGAAGAGAGAACTCTGGAGTGGAAGTTTCTGGGGTGCCAGGAATCTTCCAGAAAGCTAAGTGCAGGGAGGGA
The DNA here is from genome assembly GCF_964270905.1 of Leucopleurus acutus. Lineage (NCBI taxonomy): Eukaryota > Metazoa > Chordata > Mammalia > Artiodactyla > Delphinidae > Leucopleurus > Leucopleurus acutus. The sequence continues at coordinate 152,882,023 of NC_139142.1, forward strand.
TTTCCAGGCAGAGGGAACAATCTAGGCAAAGGCGTGAGATCTTGGCATGTTCTGGGAGCTCACTTCGTTCCAGCAGCAGCAGAAACCAGGGTTTCCATCCTGCCTGGGGACATGGCTCTTACAAGTTGTCCTAGAGGATTCTGTGTCCCCTTTCTGTTCCTTATTCCTGCTCCGTTTCTTCCAGGGCCTTCTTACCACATACCACAGCCCTGCGGCTTTTATCCAGAGGCTGGGGAGCACTAAAGCTTTAGCAAAAGCCACTGCCATGGAGACACCCCTGGGCCTGCTCCCCTCACTGGGAGGCCTTCTTGTTCGCCTCCTCCCCCTTTCCCACCCCAGGCTCACCCTTCATACATAGTCAACTTGCTTAGAGGTTAGCACACCACAAAATGTTTGTTCTGCCTGGTATTTTTAATACCTTAAGGAAAAAGAAATACTGTGTCTTTGCAAAGGATAAAGAGAACAAGGTACAGAAAAGCCCACAGTGACCTCACCTCTATGTCATTCACCTGATTTCTCCATTTTCTGTTTCACGCGTTCCAAGGGCTGGGTGCAACATGTGCCATGTACCTGTGACCTTGATCCCATGCCGACTTCTCGTCTCTTGGGCTGGCCTGTCGCTCATGTGCATCTGCACCCTGCATGGCCCCCAAACCCCATCCCACGTCAACGTCCACCCCTTTCCCTCCTTAGATAAGCCGTGTGAACTCTACTGCTCGCCCCTCGGGAAGGAGTCCCCGCTGCTGGTGGCCGACAGGGTCCTGGACGGCACGCCTTGCGGGCCCTACGAGACCGACCTCTGTGTGCACGGCAGGTGCCAGGTGACGTGTTTTCCTTGTGTCCTTGGCAGGGCTTTGGAGGGGAGGCTCCCTCCAGAGGGGCTCAGGGTGGCGGGGGCCTGGGTGAGGAATTGCATCGGTGGTGCTGCCACCTGCAGCCTGGCACCCCTTCCTCCCTCAGCAGTGACTGAGCATGAGGCCCAAGTGCAGGCCAACCAAGAGTTGAGGTGCTGAAAGAGTAGTGGCAACATGGGTCATCTCAAAAAATTTGGAGTAACTTTAGACATCATGACAAAGGGAAGAGCAGATAGACTACTAGGTGGGACTGGAAGATGTATACGAACATATGTTTTTGGACAAGCTGTGCTTGTTTAGCTATAAAAGATATAGTAAAACTGAGCAGATGCCTTCACAGGTGGTACCTGGGGATGTGACTGTGCTTGGCTTTTGGGGACTGCTCCACCCATTGGAATATAATCCCCAAACCCATCCTGATGTTGGATGTCTGTGATTCATTAGCGTGATGAAAGATGTCATTTAAGAAGACAAAAAGAGAAAGGAGGGAGGGAGGGTGTCCGACCATTTCAACCCTAGTGGATTTTTTTCCCTGCAAAGTCCAAACTAGTCTAAGACTAGGATTTTTCAGGGAAAAATTTGACAGTATCCAGACTCCTTTGGCACTGCCTGGCTTTGTTATCAAATACGAATATGTAGGGGTGATAGACACTTGGTGCCCCAGAGTCTTGGCCAGGCATCCTCCCAGGGAAGGAGGGGCGACAGGCCCTCAGGGCTGCTGCACTGTAGCAAAGAATGGGCAGAGCCTCTGGCGGAGATGTGAACAATGATCTTAGCATTATCATTGAAAGAAAAATGGCTGATGGTTCTGGTTCTTTGGTAAACCTGCTAGCAAGCCAAGTGCAAGATCTGTTTCTGTCCTAAATTATACACTTGCATGGGCCGTGGTGCAGCCCAATGACGTATGTTCCTTTAGCAAACATTTCCCAAGTTAAAAGCACTTGTATTCTTTAGAGCAGCACCAGCTGAGCCACCTCCAGCCTCTCACCAGCATCTTCTGCAGTGTTCTTATCAATGTGGAAACATTTCTAAGAATCCTGAAATTTTCTGGCCAGTGCGGTCCACGTTAAGTGGCCAGACATGATTTCAGCTCTAAGCGATCAGTGCCAGTGTGCCCCTTCCGTGACTTTGGTTCTAACTGCAGCCTTTTCAATTAGGGAATCTCCCCCATACCATGACAGTGAAACTCTCAGTCCTTTAGTGAGTACAGCAGGGTTTTTGAGATGCCACTCAAGATATTTCAATAGCCTTAAGTGTGCAGTCATCAGGGCACCATCAAACCAGAGCCTGCCCTGCACTTGGGTGTGACACAAATGACATGTGTACACTCGCCTTCCCATTCCCACCCCCATCCCATTCCACCCCCTAGTCCATCTCAACTGCCTCTACCACCATCTTCATCATTTGCATTTACTCATCCTGCGCTGAGACTTAGTGCTAACCAAACACGACCCCTCAAGGCAGGGGGCTCTAGAGCACGGCGGTGCAGACGGTGGCCCCTTTCACAGTGCTGTACAGCAGGTGGGGCTCACGCTCCTTAGAGCCTCACCCTGACAATGGGGAGACCGCTGCCTGCCAGTTCTTGGAAGTACCATCTCCTGTACCTGGAAGCATCCCAGTGACCCACTGCCTCCAGGCCGCCCACCAGTCCTAGCGAAAGGACCACTGTCCTGGGACATGGCAGCACACCTGCCAGCAAGCACCTCATGAGAGAAACAACTTGCTTTCTGAAGGAAGTTAAAAATCCCATCTGTAATTTTTCTAAGAGTGCTCATTCTTCAGAGAGAATCTGTGAAGGTTAACTTTAGCCCAAGGTTAACTCAATTCTCACAAAAATCCAAATTAGTAAAGTCAGAGTTAATGAAGTTTTATGATAACATTGAGCATATTTAAATAAGACTAAGAAATTAAGTACAAATACAGTATTTATGCCTAGTTACAGTGATTGCCAAAGTGGAAAGTTCTGGATTTCTGTGGTCCTTGTGGATGAGTAAGGCAAGGAATATTGGTTAAAGAGAAGAAGAGTAATAGTAATAAAAAGATATCTCAGGGGTTTTGTGAGCAGAGGGTCTGTACCTATTCATCAATGTCGTTATCTATCCATTATCATAGTGGATAAAAGGTAGAAATCATCCAAATTTTATGTAAGACAGCACTTCCAGAAATGTTGCCATGGTTTACTTGCTAGCTTTTCCCACTGTTCCCTTTAGCTATAAATTTTGCTATTTTGGGGTAGCAGAAGGAGTTCTGGGAAATTCTGAGAAACATGGTGACTAGTTGGTGGGGAATGGCAGGGACGAGAGGCTCCAAAATGGCATTTTGAGAAGATTCCACTAAGCTCCAAATAGCAGGCTGATTCAAACCATAACATGAAACACGAAAATACCATTTTACTCTGTTTTATGAGGACTGAGTTAAGTTTCATTTCAGTGAGTCACAAATTACTTAACATGCTGAAATGAAACTTAACAGCGCTCATAAAAGTGGGAGTGAGTTGGGGGAAGAAACACAAACATTGTCTATTTTTCAGCAAGTCCCTATAAATCAGGAGTCCCATCATTAATGATTCCTACTGTTGGCCTCCAGAAGCAAGGAAATCAAGTTAATACGCCTCTAATGTGCAACTTGCCTCAAAGCTGCTGACCGGCAGTGGGTGAGTCAAATGGATGGACATGTCTGCATGGACCTGGGACCAGATATGCTTGGCTTTTCTTTAAGGCCTCATCAGCTAACGTACACTTGCAGCCAATGTACTCCGATTACAGTCACATTTCCTTGGGACCCTAACTTGTGTACATATCCCTGGCTTGATGAACACCAAAACAAAACACCTTCAGGGCCTATAAGCTTATTCAGTGGAGGGATTGTGTCTGATTGTCTGTGTTCTCCAAGGGGCTGGCTTAAAGAACTGACAGCCTCTGATTGCATTTTGCAATCAGAAAAAAAGAGTGGGTGGGTCCCCTGCTCTTAGGACTTCAGCGATCCTGGAATCTGGAGCTTATTTCAATGGACCATTTTCATTGCCCAGAATTTATTGGCCTCTTATTTTGTGGTCTATTAGGCAAATGGAATTACTGCTAGAATCTAGGAGAATTATAAGAGGTTCTGGCCTCAAGAGTCCCCCTGTGTGAAAAGGGGTAACAAGCATGCAGGAATCTGTACCGGGTGTTTATGCATGCATGGGCCTTTCAACAGTGCTGAAACTTTATCCACAGCAGTGCTTAAAACTCTGAAGTCATTCCCTGTATCCCTTTTATCTGATTAACCTCCCATAGCAACTTCTGGATTAAGCCAGCAGACTGAGCCACATGTTCACCCCTCTTCCATCCCAGTACTCCACTAATCCAGTGGTTAAGGCAGCATAGCACAAACCATGGTGGTGAAGAGAAGCAGAGGCCACCCTTTGACAAGAGGGCAGAAGTGGATGGAAGTTTCACTGAAGAAACAGAGGCCAAAACTGGAACAGATGGAGGGTCACAACCAGAAAGAAAGCAAGATGCTTGAGGAAGTCTAGTACTTGGGAATGGAGTGGGAGGGAGGAGTTGGCTGAAAATAATGAGTTACCATTGCTGACCATGCCCAGCCTGGCACTGGGAGCTTGACGGGCTGTTAGGAAGTTATCTTCAGGCTCTTTTCCGAAGTTGTGTGATAAGCTGTTCAGGGACAGCTGAAGCAGGGGAGGGACCCTAGTATTCTAGCATAGCGCCCACCCTCTGGGACTCGGGGCAGAACCCAGCTTCCCTCCCGCCAGTCCCGAATGGAAGACTGCCACCCTCGCATCTGGAGTTCCATCAGTTGGCCCTTCTGTGCCTCATTCTCAAATACGAGTGGTCAACCAGAGATCATCAGCTCTCTGAAGAAAACCAGCAGCAGGAATGAGAAAGACCAAGAAAAACAAACAGGAAAACTGACCCTGGCAGAAAATTGAGATAATTACTGAATTCTGTATGCAGCCAAATGATCAACCAAGCATGCAGGCAAAATAAAGTAATTTTGAGACATGGAAGAACTCAGAAATTTTATTTCCCATGCATCCATTCTGAAGAAATGACATGTAGTTTAGCAAGACAAGGGTGAAGTCCGGAATGAGGAAGACGAGCCCAGCAGGACTTGGTGGAGCTGATCCAGGAGCCCAGACAATGCTGGGATGGGGGCTGCATCGCTGGCTGAAAGTAGCAATTAAATTTAAAACAAGGAGTCAGTGGTGTCCCTCTAACAGCAGAGAGAGAGGGAGTAGTTGGAAGATAGCTATTAAGTTGAAGAAAGGAAGTGCTTCTCCTCTCAGCCAGAAAAATAAACACAAACAAGACCATCGAAACCTGTGTGAGGAAGTCCCAGTTCAAAAATGAGAAAGTTAAACTGCGCTGTTGTGGGAGGGGTGACTCTGCTGTCAGGCTGGGGGTGCAGAGAGCCTGGTTTGGAAACCAAAGTCTCCTATTCCCAGTTTGGCCCAGGGCCCAGCTTGATGAGAGGTCAGCATTTTTATGTGTTTATTGAACACGTATTCTGTGCTCAGCACCGTGCTGGCCACTGTGTTTGGGTTGAGGACAAGAGTACAGAGGATTATAAGACACTGTCCTCCACATGCTTATGGTGCGTCTGTCGGAAAGATGAGACTGACTCGTGAAACCCTAACAACGACAGGTGAAGGTGTGATTGAGAGCCAGTGAGAGACTGGGTTTAGACAGAGCAGAAAGAACATTGCATGTGCTGGACGCTGAAAGGTGCTCTGGGCATGCAGTGCTCAGCAGGACCAAGAGGGTTCCTGTCCCCATGCACCGTACAGACAAGAAACATGTAAACTCACAGACCTGGTCATTCCTGGGACTGGCCCGTGTGAGGACGAAACAGTGTCGTAGACAGTGGGCTGCGAGTGGTGCAGCAGGGCCCTCCGAGGAGACAGAGCCAGCCCAGCGGAGACATGGGGGGGGGGGGGGGACACTCCCAGCAGAAGGCAGCAGGGGCGAGGCTGGCACATTCCAGAAACAGTGGAGGGCAGGGGGCAGAGGCTCCAGGCAAGGCCTGGGCCGGGCAGGGCTGGGCAGGCTGTGGCTGGAATCTGGGTTTATTCTGACTGTGGGTGTGATGGAGCTCACGGGAGCTGGAGGTGGTTGGACTCAGTGTGCACTTGGAGAAAGAGGGAGGAAAGCTGGGGGACTGAGCGGTTGGGATGAGATCGGGGAGGGTCCCAGGTTCCTAAGTGCAGGCACACTTGATAGGCAGTGGGGTCCACAGCCATGACCAGGTGAAGATCAATCTGGCAGCAGCGGGGAAGAAAACCAGTGTGATAAGTCATTTGCTGAGTAATGAGAGGGTCTAAACTGGGCAGTGGCCATGAGCACAGAGAAGAAATAGACACTAGAGAGGTTTCAGGGGACAAAGCCACGGGGCCGGCACCTAAGTGAGTATATCAAGAAGGGGTCGGAAATGGCCTGGAGGCCTCAGGCTTAGGGCCGGGAAGGCAGCCATGTCTGTCAGCTCCAGGAGGGCAGCAAGAGGCATCCAACAGTAGAACTGAGAAGTCAGGAGCCAGCAGCTTTAGAGGAGGAGCCGGTGTTTCAGTGTGGCCCCATTGAGGTCAGTGTCCTGGCCAGAGAGTCTAGGGGTGTTGTCAGCAGACCGGCCCTCTGTGAGCCTGGGTGGGAGGGCGAGTGTGAGGTTTAAGAGCCGTCTGCATGTGAGTGATTGTTGCAGCTTAAGGAGAAGGTGACATTACCAAGAAAAATCAGAAGCAGAAGGGGCACGAGAGCTGCCCGCTTTCGGAGAGAGGCGAGGGAGGCAGAACTGTCCAAGGGATCAGTAGAGAATCACACAAGAGACGGTTCGGATGCCCGCTCCCTTCTCGGCCTCTGTCTTAGCGTCTTTATTCCAGGTTAGGCATGTAACAGGAGTCCAGTAACCGTGCTTTGGGTGAATGAATGTATGCACAGCCGCAGATGGTAGCGGCTGTGCATACATTCACATAAAACTACATCTGATGATGTAGCATCATCAGATGCTACAGAGTGACAGGTCAAAGATGAGGATGGAGAAATGGTCACTGGATGTGGTGACCAGGAGGTTGTCTGTCACTGGTGATGGCCCATCGAGCAGCGGCAGGATTCTGGGGGCAGAATCCAGGTTTCAAATCACTAAAGATGGATATTCTTCACTTCTGTCCTGTTCATGGTCCATCCCTCCCCCTCCTCCAGAACATAGTTCTGAGCACTAATGCTTTTCTAGTCTTTTTGCATGTTTCACAGGAACTGTCTCTACCAAAAGAACTTGTGCTTTTCCTGCCAGGTCCCTACCATCCTGAGCCTTTGATTAATTATTCTCCAGACAGTGTCCTCCCCTTGGTGTCACACACACTCTGACTTCAGCAGAGCAGGGCTCTGACCAACAGATGCTGAGTAGGAACTGCTTTGGAAGCTCAGAAATGGGTAGCAGGAATTCCTAGTGTATGTAGAAAAGTGACCGCCGGGAATCACTAAGATAACATGGGAAGATTCAAGAGTTTATTGTTTGGAGTTTCCTTTAATTTTGTCTTCTTGTCCTCTGGAACACCAAGCCTCATAAATACAGACATTAAATCTCCTCTAACATTCAGTATTTTGGGGGAAAGAAAGAATCCCAGCCCCTTCCAAGAATATCGTATGTTGCTGGCACTACTGCGTAGCAAAGGGAGAAAATGCCACTGCTGGCAGATTAGTTTGGCTCTTGCCCCTTGGTTCTCAGATTTGCTGCTGTTCAGACACAGACCTCCCTGTGTGCTCTCCCTTTAAATTCATCTTGGCATCTAATACCAGGCAGAGAGCAGAGCACACAAAACTGTCCCAGCCCCTGGGTGTCCCAGAGAATTAATATACAGGGTGACCCTGCAAGCATCCCTGTTTGCACCTGACCTAAGAAGCCCACTGGGACAGACCATGACCCGCTGCAGGTGGGGCTGCTTAACATCACGGGAAAGCCCACCTGCACATGGGCCTTTGCACACAGCTCTCATGCATCACCCCCAAGAGGGACGGAGGTAAGATGCAGTCCTACCTATCAATACCTTCTCCTTCCCCTTTGCCTTTTTTGGAGGGGCAGGGATTCTGTGGCAGAAGAGGGATAGAGGACAATTATATGTTGAGCCCTGCTCTGCTCAAATAGAGAGAGGGGAGGGGGTGTGTCCCCCAGCCCCTTAGAAGGAAGATGGCCTGTGAACAGTCTCCATCCATCCTGAAAGGGCCAACCTCTCACCAGGGCCTGAGTGGTGAGCCTGGGTTTCTTGAACCAGAGAAGAGGTAATTTTTACAACAACTCTCTGAGATTGAGGTTAATATTCTCATTTTTAGAATGAGGAAACTGAGGCTCATGTCCAAATCTGTAACGATCCTCAGGACACACATGGTGAACCTCAACTTTGAGCACAACATTGACGGAAGAGAAGCTGACTGCCCACCTGCCGGGTAACTTAGCCCTAGTCCAGAAGCCAGTTAGCTACAATCTTAAGTCATGTCTGAGGATACTTTTGTTCTGAGAGGTGAAATTTTAACAAAAGAAACTAGTTTTTAAAATAAAAAAAAATGCTGGGTAAGGAAAGAGGAGAAAATAGCAGAGGAGTTTCCCCCTGTATCCAGCCTTTGACAGTTTAACGCATAAGACGATGTGAATCCTGCAAATAAGGCTTTTGAAGTCTGGATCTCTGTTTCCTGGGTGGAGGAGACCTGTGAGTAGGAAGTTCTGAACAGCCCTTAAACCAGCGTTCAGGTAATCTGTTAGGCCCTCATTTGAAGGCATTTGGGGTTTTATAACTAGACGTTCTGTCATGATGGAGCTTCCCATAGATTGTTTACTTGACCTGAGCACCATTGTAAGAGGGCCCCAGTTCCTGGGAGCAGAGAGGCGTCAGCACTGTCCTCCACATCCCTCCAGGATACCTCAGCCCAGAACTGCTTTGACTCAGGGGTGACAGAGCTCCCAGTGGGAGCTCCATGCATGGGGCCTTTCCAGAGGGAGAAAGGACACTTCTTCGGGACACAGGGCTGGAGTCTCACAGCCGTGGCCATCTCCAGGAAGGTCTCTCTCTGAGTTCTAAACCTAGCCCAGTGGTCTCCCAGTAAGCCCTAGGCCTGCAGCATCACCTGGGAATTCAGCGGAAACACAAAGCCTTGGGCCCCACCCAGCAATGTGTGACCTACCTAGGCCTTCAGGTGATTGCAGTGTGCTGGAGTTTAATAAGTGCCATCCTGCATGATCTGTGTTCCTGGGCCCAGGAGATTATCTGTCTGCCCTAGAAATTGACCACAGATGATCAAACCAGGAGGTATTATTCCCTTTAGCAAGTGCAGAGCAAGAATTGTGTGAAAAGGCGTAACATTTTAATAGACGAATTTTAGCGCTCAAGACCTATCACCCCAATGGAAAAATAAGCAGGTGGCTCATGTTTCGGAAAGGATCATGCAGCACCTCCTGAGAGAAATAGATGACAGTGGGCCCCTGGACTTACCTGTGAATAACCTGGACTCTAGGAACAGAGGCCAGGGCTAGCTTTTGCAGGCCAAGTGTGCCCAAGTGTCACAAGGCAGCAGCGCACTCCGGCAGTCCTGCAGATATCAAGGCCTTGCTGGGCTCCTAACTGATGGTGACCTCATCCCCGAAAAAAAGGAAATCAATTCCAAACATTGCATGTACTTAAACTTTAGATCCCGTGAGGTCTATCTCAGTGCCAGTTGGGGCCTTGCTACTGAGCAAGCGTGTACATGTTCTTTATATTATGTTTTAGGAGCGATGGTGAGAATCACAGTGAGGGGAGACAGTTGCCCCCCTGACCTGCCTCTGCTTGTCTGGAGCAACATCCCGAGGACACCTAATGCTGGTCTGGCTGTGCAGGGGCTTTATAAGCACTCACTTAAGCTACTGCCCTTCCTCACTATCACTTTTCTCTTTCCCACCAAGATCCTTCTTTCAGGGGACTCTTTGGAGGGAAAGCGGTTTGCTCATCTAGGAAAATGTGTGCTCTCCTGCTAAAGGCCCTTCCTCCCAGTGAGTCCCTTGTCGTGCTGCTCCCTGAAGCACCTCCCACACCTGTCCTTCCTGCATTCAGGTGAATTCTTGGTCTGGCAGATTTCAAATGCAAACTGTGCCTCCTAGCCATGATCTCTTAGCCAGACAACAGGTAGCCTTTTGAAATTCTAGCGTGGATTCTCCCCTCACATTTCCTTTCCCCAAAGGTAGTGTTTCTGGTGTTCTTTTAGCTTCTCTATTCTGAACGTTTCCAAATTCTCACAAAGCCAGCATACTTTGGGGAGAGGCCTTACTTTGTCCAGAAGGCCTCGCCAGGCTGAGGACAGTCAGGGGAGATATCCAGCCAGCCTGGAGCTGGGAGGCAGGAGGTGGGGGACTGTTCCTGGCCCTGCCAGTCACTTGCTATGTGGCCCCAGATTTGTCAGGTGTCATCGTTGGGCTTGGGGGAAGCTGTCTAGAACAAGTGGGTTGTTAACTTAGAGCATCTAGAAAACTTTTATCAAGAAACCCTGACTAAGGTATCGGATGCTACCTGCTCAAGTCAGAGACCCACTATTGCTGGGCAGGAGTGTGATTAAAAAATAATAAAAAGCCAGTGAGAGAGAAGTCTAGAGCTGAGAGTGCCTGGGAGATGGGGAAGCCACGTGGGGACAGGTCAGGGTGACACGAAAGCGGCCAAGGTACAGGGGCTGGCTCTATGGGTGTTAGCCCTGTGGCAGCACTAGAAACAGGCTGGAGACTGGGACGTTGGGCTCTGGGACACGAGGAGACACGAAGATGGGCAGCACACATGTGGCCACACAGACGTGGCCCCAGGGCATTTGCTGAGCATGCTGGCTGAGCAAAATTTCAGATCTTGGCTGCCTTGTATTCTTAGCGCCTGTAATTTTACATTAAGCATCTTCATAGCAATCAGCCAGCAGTCCAGATCGTGAACTTAGCCAGCTCCTGCCACATGATCCAAGTTCCAGGTACCCTGTGGCAGCCTCCAGGTCGCATTGGTGGTCTGCCCTGGCAAGGTGTGACAGTCAATGCCAGTTACCATCGGGTTTCCATGTGTCACTAAATCACCCGTACGTCCACTCTCTCCTTTTGCTCATTGCCTGGCCTCTAGCTGCTAAAGCCCCCGATCTTGCCCTTTACCTGTTTTTATACTAACTTTGAACACGTTTGAGCTTCTTTTTTTTTTTAAATGCTGCCCTTTTTCAGTTTTCATAATGGTCATTTTGGGACCACATTTGCTCTGCACTTAGCATATCTTCAAGTCTTCACTGAAATATATTCAGTGATGCTATCAATTTTGTACACACGATAGTAATTTCTCATTAATTCTTTCCCAAAGAAACAAAAGGATCCAAGGGTGAGACTTCAGGACCGTTGACTATGAAGAACACTCACTTGCTCTTCGTGTAGCATTCCGCGGTGCCAGGGTTCTCCAAGTGTGGTCCCGGCCAGCAACAGCAGCATCACCTGGGAACTTCATAGAAATACAGATTCTCAGGCCCACCCAGCCCTGCTGGATCAGAAACTCTAGGGATGGATCCCGCATCAGTGTTTTCACAGCCCTCCTGGTGAGGCGGATGCACGTTTATGTTGAAGAAGCACTGCCTTTATGAAGCAGAGGGTTCAGTTGGTGAGCCATGGGGCCAAGCCTTTGCCTCCAGGAGGTCTGCTGTTCAGCCGGCTCTGCCCCGTGCCCTGCCCCGGTTGGAGTGGGGTGTAAGGAGGGAGGAAAGAGCACAATCACCTTGGCCTGGGTTATCTGGCTGTAGAACCCTCCACAGCTTGAGGCACCAGTACCTAGTGCAGGGTACAGGGCAGTGGGGAAGACCCAGTTCTTGTTCTGGAATTCTTCACTTTAGGGGAGAAATGTGGAGAGGCATTTTAGCAATTTAGCTTGCAAATAATTAAACACACCAGTGTTTACCATAACATAAACTTAGGTATGTTATTTTGCAGACCACAAAAGTCTCGTGCATTTTTTTTTTTTTTTTAAGGAAAAACAGGAGTTCACAACCTTTTCCCACTTTTTATGAACTGATGTGGGCTGTGCTGCCCGGAGCCACCCAGGGTCAGGGCGACCCTCCTCTGCCCTCAGACATGCCTTGTTGAAAAAATCTGAGCAGCAGGGTATCTTCTTGGGCTAAATCCCCCTAACTGAGAACTAGGGTGCTCATTCCCAGCCATGCCTGAGTGAGCTCTGGGCTTCCCGACCTCAGCAGAAAAGTCACTGTGGTCTCTGCTGTGTCTTCTGAGACTGTTGGCTGTTCCAACTGAGATAGAACCAAGGACCCACGCAGCTCCAAGGGGATCATGGATTGTGTGAAATTATGGCCACAACAGAAGGTGTGGGAGCCGGCTTCCCTCCCTCCCCTCAGCCCCGCCTCAGGCAGCTCTGGAAGGGACCGGCTCAGGCCTCAGTGTGAGTTCTGGGCACTTGGGCCTTCGCAGGCCTCTCCTCCATAACAAATACTAAAACCTGTATTTGATGACTCTGTGGGTATAAAGACAAATATAATACTAGTTGGATCGTATTCTTTTTTCTCTTCTGATTTTAAAATAAATTAAAACATTTGCTTGGGCCTCTGGAGGTATCATGGGCCCCCATGCGCCAGCCTGCTGGGCCTCATGGAGAAGTCAGCCCTGCAGGGTGTGTCTCTGAGTCCTATACCCAGAATAACCCAGCGCTCTGCTTATTTAGAAAATCGGCTGTGACGGAATCATTGGGTCTGCGGCCAAAGAAGACCGGTGTGGGGTCTGCAGCGGGGACGGCAAGACCTGCCGCGTGGTGAAGGGTGACTTCAGCCACTCTCGGGGCACAGGTGAGCTCAGGGCCCGAGGAAAGGTGGCCTGGGCCACGCCTGGTGGACGGGTGAGTGTGGGCCCCAAGGTGTTGCTGCAGCTACTGGGCCTCCTACAAGTGTGGTATATTTTATTGCCCCAAAGCCAATCTTATTGTATATTATGTTACCCAAAAGCCAACGATCACATGCCTTCCCTGCATCTCACGTTTAAGGAGTAATTAATAGTAGATAGGGCACCCAGCACCACCGTCTTAGGATTTCTGAAAGGCAGAGAAGACATTTTAGCCAGAATGACATCTTTAGGTTCCTAGACATGAACAGTCTGGCTGTGGCCCTCTGGGTTCGGCCCCGAGGTCCATTCTCACACAGTAGCGGCCCTGTCCCACCAGCCCCGCCCCTCAGCATGTGCCAGCCCCTCGTCTGTCCGGCACACAGAGGCGGTGATGAAGACACTTTGCCACATCATTTTTACCTATGGATGGAAGAGGTTTTCTCTGTTTCTGAGTTTTCTGTCAGTAAGAGTAGAATAGCGTTTACACAGATCCCTAAAACGTGCGTGAAGCCTCATGTTCCGGGACGTCTGCGATGCATCCACCAGCTGAGGCTGCAGAGTCGCTGCATCTCCCGTGTCCCAGATGCAGACCTTCTCCAACTCTGGGCGTGGAGAGGTCGGCGGGGTTCAGCTGATGGACCTCACAGTCTTTCCGCTGGAACCATCCTCACAGCTGTGGGCTGCTTCGCCCAGAGGTGGGAGAGCATTTCTGATTTCCCGTCCTGATGGCCACCAGCTTATGATGTACAGGGAAGTACCTGCTTGATACTCAATGAGGGGAGCGTGAGGCGGGCAAGTCACCCGGAGGGCGAGTGTCCCCTCATCCGACGTCACCAAGAGTGACATCACCAAGATAACTTCTTGAGTGGAGCTGGGCTGAAAAGCTTCTGTTCTAATTCCCACAACTGCTTTGAAGAGAAGTGTTTCAGTCCAGTTCCACCCAACAAGGGGATAGAATCACAGTTGTTCCTCCCTGTCCCACAGAGTGGGCCTCTAGGAAAGGCAGAGAGGAGAAGCCTGTGCACATCCCCCTTTTCTCTATTTGGACAGAAGACCTGGTCTGGAGGAAACATTCCTTCTAGATACTTTGGAAAGGGCGGCCTGTTGCACAGATGCTTTGCAGGATCCTGTGAAAGCAAAACCAGGGGCAAATGCAAATACAAAATGACATTAAAAATTACACTTCGGGCCCCGTAAGGGCTGGTTTCAGGACTTAAAGATAGGTGCCCAGGCTGTGGAACAGGAAGCTTGAGTGAGAACCTGTGCCTGCTGCCCGGCTCCCGAGGAAAGCTAAAGGAGCTGATGTTGGAACAAGTCGGTGTGGGGGAGGTGCCCTCCAAAGCTGCACCATGCAGGACAGTAGCCACAGGCCACTGGCATTGATTCAAATTTTAAATATAATTAGTTAAAGTTAAACAAACTTAAAACTTCAGCCACCAGTCCCGCTAGCCACATTTCAAGTGCCCCATTGCCACATGTGACTGGGGGGGGGTCCCATGTTGGATGATGCAGAGAGAGAACTCTTCCTTACAGAAAGTTCTCGTGGACAGCACTGCTCTGAACCTTTGGTAACGTCTGCTCTTTGTTTTGTCTGATGCTACTTTCTCTATATGGACCCTAACTCCAGTTTGCCATGAGACTGACCTTGCCTGCTGCAACTGTGCAGCAAGGACAGTTATTAGGACCGAGACCTCAGCAGCTGGCAAGTGTTTACTATTGATTTTTTTAAAAAAGCAGCATTAGAACCTTTTATGTAAACTGAATGCTGTGCTGAGCTCTAATAAACTGGACTGACTACAATTGCTCTATTCTGTGGAAGGCAGGTCAAGCACAGCCGTGCCCACTTCTGCCCCCTGGGCAATTCTGTAGAGCATTAAGGAAGGTTCCACCATACACCTGTGTAAACTTCCACTGTATGCCACATAGCAGACAACTTCAAGAGAACCCAGATCAGGGCAAAAGCATTCCCCCAGTGTCTAATCCATTTGTTGGCCTTTGATCTTGGCATGAACACATCCATTCCTCCGATCACAGCGATGTCCTTTTCCTCTGCTCTCTCCCTTCTCCATCCCACCCTATTCCTGGCCCCAACCATACACAGAAGGGAGATGGGCGTGAATGTGCAGGCTTCCTCCTGGGGAGATCAGGCCTCTGGGGCTGTGGCAGCCAGTCCCCCATAGAATGGCAGATGCTGGAATCCTCCAGGGGGAGGTCCCCACCCTGACATGCAGCTTAGTGTTCCTTCACAAAAGCCTTAGGAAACCTTCAGAGAAAGATAAGCTCAGTTAGCTTCACGCACCTATAAAAGTTCTGTCCTTCTGAAGAGTTGCCAAATGTCGCACCTTCATTCTGAAGTCTAAAGCTGTTTTCTCCAAATCCTTGTGGTTGGGGTCTGTGAGCATAAGCTCATGTCATTGTGGATGCTGTTTATTGAAGATGTCCGTGGAATGCTCGCTCACACGTGAATGAATCACTAGCTAACAAATTTCATCAAACACTAGCCTGTAACCCAGGTCTGGCATTCTGGAAGGCATGTACGAGAGATACTGCTCGTGCTCACCCAGGTGGCCATTCACCCAGTAAACATTCATTCAGCACTGCTGTATTTTCAGAGCAAGGTGTTGCAGAAATAAAAGTTAACTGTCACTGAGTTGGTCACAGTCAAGGGAGGTGCTCAGCGGGTGTGCTGTGGGGCCCCAAGTTCTGGTGGGGCTCCTCGCCCAGCCCTATGGGCAGATGACAATGGCCCCCAAGCCCTAAAGGACAAGTAGGAATTAACTGGCAGTGGGGGTGGGAGAAGGACATTTCAGGCTGAAGGAAAAACCCAGCTTAGAAACGGTATAAAGCGCCCGGGTCATGTAATATCTAGGTGACTCCAAGTGCAGCCGGATGGATTCAGAATCCTGTCAGTTTAGATAGGAAGGTAACTTTCATCTCTGCCCAGCTCGAAAGACTGGGAAGAGGAGGAATGCCTTATCACCCTGAGGGTGAATATCAAAGAAAATACCATACCAGAAAGATAAAGAGGAATCAAATGCAGGATTTGTGCCCAATTATATATGTGCCCTGACCCTTGCCTGAACTCTTCTGGGTCCTTAACCCAAGTACTTGAGCTGAGGACCCAGAGCAGACCCACACAGGGACAGTGTCCACGCCCCCAGGGTGTCCTTGAGAGGTCCCAGTGTAGCATCCTGAGTGAGGTTGTTTATTGCCCTCTGGCCTGTTGCCTCCCAGCTTTGAACAGATGAGGTCCTGGGCCACTCATCTCTAGGAGGAATCAACTTGAATTGGCTATCATATTACTTTTCTGATGGATGGGCTTCAAAATGCCCAAGCCTTTGGCTGAGTTGAAATAGCTGAACTTCTTTAAATTTAGTAACTTGAAAGTTCTTGATAGGATGCTTTTGTTTCATTAAGGTGTCATTTTCATATTATTTCATGCTGCTCTTTGACACTAGAAAGGTGACTGGTGTCCATGGACACTCAGTCCAGAACATACCTGGACTGAAGACCCCACCGAGAACCGTTGGCCATGATGCCCCATGGGCTCTGAATCCCTTTGCACTTTTTTCGCAAAGAGAACCTTCTCAAACAATCAATTCTTAAAAGGGAGAGTGACGTGATCTATCCCAATTGAATAGGGACAGATCCACATGTCACACGTTTGTTCAATAATTAGCTTTAGAACCTCTGCCTTGTGCCAAGTTCTGTGCTCCAGTCTTCAGGTATGGGGTGTGGAGGTTCCATGGGGAAATTTACCACTGTCTGATGGTGACACAGGACTCTTCTCTGCACTGACTACAGACTACAGTATCAGTTCCTGCAATGTGCATGTAAACCAATTACAATGTATTTCTTTTTCTTAGTCAAGAATAACCTTTGTACCAAGGTGTCCACGTGTGTGATGGCAAAGGCTGTTCCCAGGTGTTTCTCATGTAAGATGTTTGGCTGTTCTGTGCAGAACTAGTGGTGACATGCCTGGTGTGGGGCTTTTACCTCACTTACGTGCCTGAATGTTTGCGGAGTAGAGTCAGTGGGAGTGAGTCATGCATGAAGCCACGGATAAACACTGAGGCCATTTATTGCTCATGTGTAATTGATGTTTAAGACTGATTACCAAAAAGAAAAAATATAGAATAAAACCAATTTTAAGGCTGCGAAAGATAAAGAGTCATGAGATTAGGGGCCATACAGAAACACATGTTAGTGTGCCAGGGATGCATCTTCATTCTCCTCAGCCCCACCTGGCACTTCGGCAGAAAATGCTAAGATATGCCAGAGAATTTAGCCACAGATGATGCTTTCTTCCATAAGGAAGTTTCCATATTACAGGGTTGGGCTTCCCAAAGGGCAGAGAGCACTTGGTAAGACCCTCCTGGTCTTCGTGCTAGAGATAAAAACCATGGCCTTGCTTTGGCCCACCTGTGCTGACCTCACATTCTGAGAACTGAACCAGAATATTAGTCTAGACTCCTGGGCTTCCCAAATCCTTTTCCACTGAAATCAGAACAACCTTTAGGGATAAACATAAAGACAGTAATACTCTCATAAACAACTTTTGTAAAAAGAGAAAACTAGAAACTTATACAAATCCTCCAACAAGCATTTTTAAAGATTATTACCAGAAAAAAAAGAACTTTGATTTTTTTTTTTGTATGTGTTTGATACAACCTTTTGAAAGTAGCCCAGTCCTCATAGCCAGGATGTTACCTATGTTCCATCATGGTACCTTACCAGCTCAATGGTTTTCTTCCAAGGAAAGTTATTGCTGCTGAACCTGAAACAAGGGAAAAATATGATCTAAATCATCTACTTGTGAAATTCAGACAAAAAGTATTTTGCAGGGAAATATAGCCTGATGATATTAATTTTTCAGAACATTTGAGGCAGGTTTAAGGTCAACATTACTTTGAAGTTCCTTCTGACTACTTGTCCTTATGGCAAAAATTACGTGTTCTCCTAGAATAATGGCAACAGTATTGAATTTTATCCTTGGCTTCCTCATGACCCCAAATCGTGTCCCTCTAACTGGATTTCTCCTGCTTGATGGCAGAGACTAGAATGAAAAATCATTCCAAAGATAGTCTAGCTATCTTACCTAAAGTATGACTCTATCTTGTGAATTCTTAGAGTAAAGCCCCCCCTTTAATTATATTTCATGCCCAGTCAACATGGTGATGTCTGGCATCTGCATAGGGGGACATCTGGTATGAGGGATGACAAGGTGCTTTGGGACTTGGTGATAGGGCTCTTTCCCTTGCTGGTCACTCTTCACAACAACCTCAGGGTGGGCTCTGAGCTCTGGGTAGGGTAGGGGCCATTAGAAAGAGGACAGTGAGTGACAGATGGTTTCTTTGGCTTGAGGACAGAGGCCCCGCATTTCATTTCAGGGATATTCTCTTTCATTACTTCCCTCCATATCTTGAGCAGAGAGGCTCATCTTAGAAAGAAAGGTTAGCAGAGCCCAGGCACAACAATGACCTGACCCATTGTTCAGGGTTCACCTGAGGATGTGCTGCACCTGAGTTGTGTGTCTACGCTGAGCTCTTTACTGTTCATCTGCCTCTGCCCCAGAGGGTATATGAGAAAGGAGAGGAAACAGGTACATTTTCAGTGTTGCTACTTGTGCCAAATTTAAGCTTAAAAATAGGCATGGTGAGCGTGCACTAGTTGCAGATGCCCCTTGCTGTGGAATGTGGAAAATTAACTAATTTGGACCCTGGCGAATATGTCTGTTGCCTTAGATTCTGCAGCCTGGTGACGCTAACACCAAGGTTTGTTAGTCACAAAATAGGAAAAGTCCTTGTAACAGCAGTAGCTCTCAGAGAATAATTCAGCTCCCCAAGCAGATTCTGTTCCCAGGTCAGTTTTGTGCTTTAAGTGGAGATTCCTCCAAAAAAGGTTTTAATCACCACTGAACTCAGACAATTTTGTCTTTGTTTTTGGTAATTCACAATCCTGTATGCCTGGAATCCAATAATTCTTCAAACTCTCCCAGAAGAAGTGGATTTCTCTAAGAGAAATTTATGGTACAAAATCCAGTACTGTGATTCTCAAAGATGTTTTTTGTGGCCACCCTTTTTAAGTAGAGAAATATTCCTGGAGCAAAAACTATTTTTAATCAAAAAACCTTGCCTCACACTATAAGGACAGTGGAGGGACTGTGTGGGCATGTTAGTGCTGCTGCTTTCTCTAAGTCAGAGGTGGTTGGAAGGGATCCCCTGGAGGACCACACTCCCATCTGGTTCAAGAAGTCATCCTGCTTGGGAATCAGGATGGATCAGGGCATAAGAAGTAAACAACTCAAACCGGACTATGTTGCCACCTGTGAAGTCTTCAAGTAGAACATTTATTTGTAAGTGTCCGAGGCTGGATCTGTAGTAACAACACCAAAACATTTGCTATCAAGACTAAAGGACCCCGCTAAACTTTCCATGCAGAATGGCTGGTTGAACACAGGTGTTTATCTCCTTGGCTTCTCAAGATCACTTTAAAATGAATGAACAGGAACTTTTTTTTTTCCATTATCAAAGACCATTTAATTTTTAATTGAGATATGGTTGACATACAACATTATATTGGCTTCATATGTACAACATAATGATTTTATATTTGTATGTATTGTGAAATAATCACCCCAGTAAGTCTAGTTAACATCTTTCACCATACATAGTTACAGAATTCTTTGCTTGGCATGAGAACTTTTAAGATTTACTCTCTTAGCAACTTTCAAATATGCAACACTATTATTAACCACAGTTACCATGATGTACATTACATCCCATGAGTTATTTATTTTATAACTGTAAGTTTATACCTTTTGACTCCTTTCACCCATTTTGCCCACCCCCACCCCCTGAAACAGGAACTTTTTAAAAGATCTAGGGAGAACAAGGACACCTCAAGTGGATGTTCATATGTGTTTGAATCAGAATAAATAGACTTGGTTTTGCTGTGGTAAACAAGCAAAAAAACAAAACACAATGTAAATACCCCCCAAATCAGTGGCTTAACACAAAAGTTCATTTCTTGCTCACGCTGCATGTCCAGCATGGGTTGGCAGGAAGCTCTGCATACCGTAACCACTCGTGGACCTGGGCTGACAGAGATTTTATTGTCCACACACTGCCACAGTCACCTTGGCAGGAAAAAGGGAACACGGCAAATCAGGTGCTGGTGCTCTTAAAGCTTCTATGTACACATCACTTTCACCCACATTTTCAGGGTCAAAGTAAGTTACATGGTCACACAATTTTAAGAGGGCAAGGAAATGCATTCCTACCATGATTCCAGAGAGAGACCTGGAAATATTTAGTGGCCAGCATCATGACACATCACCTATAGCAAACTTTTCTTCATTCTGGTATTTCGGTTGCCAACACATAAAACACTCCCTGCCCCCTAACTGAAAGCCACTCCTGACCATCAGCAAACACCGCCCATATACAATAGTCCCTCCTTATCCCTGGGGGATAACTTCCAATATCCCCAGTGGATGACTGAAAGCATAGATAGTACGGAGCCCTATATATACTATGCTTTTTTCCTACAAATACATACCTGTGATAAAGTTTAATTTATAAATTAAGCACAGTAAGAGATTAACAATAACTAATAATAAAATAGAACAATTATAACAATATACTGTAATAAAATGTATGTAAATGTGGTCTTTCTCTCTCTCAAAATATCTTATGGTACAAATTTAATGCCTTTTCCATCTTAACTAGGCACTTATCACGCACCATGGCCATAACTTGTGCGGTTTGAGGTGCAACAGCAAAACTAGCACAAGCTTCTTTTTCCTTCTTCACAATTTTATAAATGGGAGATTCGTTCTTACCATAGATCTTAGCAACCTCAGCATATAACTTTTTTTTCCTTTCTTTATTAAGTCTAGAACTTTCACCTTTTCACTTAAAGAAGCACTTTACAGCTTCTCTTTGGCACATCCGAGTTGCCAGCATCATTCCTCTGGCGCTTTGGGGCTGTTATTAAGTAAAATAGGGTCACTTGAACACAAGCCCTGTGATACCACAACAGTCAATCTGATAGCTGAGATGGCTACTAATTGACTGACAGGCAGGATATGGTTGACAAAGGGATGATTCATGTTCTGGGCAGGATGGAGTGGGACTGTGTGAGATTTCATCACATTAGTAAAATGGCATGCAATTTTAAACTTATGAATTGTTTATTTCTGGAATTTTCCATTTAATATTTTTGGACTGTAGTTAACTACAGGTAACTAAATCCACAGAAAGCTAAACTGCAGATAAGGGGGCTACTGTATATAGAGACAACCCATCTGTGGCATCCTTCTTGAAAGAGTCTGCAACACAAATGGGAAAGACCAAGATAACTGAAAAGATGACCCATGGGAAAAGCAGGATAACTCAAATAATAGAAGTTCAAAATCTGTATTAACTATTCTCAGATTTGAGAAGTGAGTTTATGCATAAAACCAATACAGAATGTCATGAGAAGAAGCAATCAGAAAACAAAAAGATCTCAAATATTAAAACTATGACTATCATATTAAAACCTTGTAATAAAAGGCACCATAAACAAATGACAAATGACAGAAAAAAATGTGTGCAACAAGTCTAGTGAGTAAAGAGTTTGAGTCTAAAATGTATTAAATACATATTAATAGATATTAACATATATTTCCAAGACTCCTGCTTATCAATTAAATCAAAACAAAAAGCCAGTAGAAAAATGGGCAACACTTATGAGCAAGACAGTTAACTGAAGAGTGAATGCGAACGACCAATAAATATGTGCTAAGATGCACGGCCATATTGATAATGAGGGAAAAACAAATTATATTTATGATGTAACAATTTTTCACGTCTTGAACTAGCAAATATCCAGAGGATTGATAATATCAAGTATTAAGAAGCCTGTGAATAAACATGTATTCTCCTGTAGTATTGGCTGACTTCTATATTAGTTAAGCCATAATGGAGGGCGATTTAGATGTACATTTAACATTTAAACTACATGTGTGTTTGACCCAGCAATTCTCACAGCTGGCCTGGTATGACATTTTTTTATATGCACAAGAAGACATGTGCAGAGCTGTTCATTGCAGTATTATTTTTAGTACCTTTGTAGAGATATGATTCACACATCATAAAATTCATCCATTTAAAGTGTGCAATTCAAGGAGATTTAGTACATGCACAGAGTTTTGCAGCCATGACCACAATCATCCCAGAAAGAAACCCCACACCCATTAGCAGTCATTCCCCATCTCCCTCCTACCCCAGCCCTAGGCAACTGCTTTCTCTGTCCATCTACTTATCTATTCTGGACACTTCATATAAGTCGCATCGTATAATACGTGGTCCTTTGTGACTGGCTTTTGTAACTTAGCATAGTATTTTCAAGGTTCTTCCTTGAAACGTCTATCAATGTTTCATTCCTTTTTTATTTTTTTGCTGAACAATATTCCATTGTATGGTTATATCATATTTTAAAAATACGTTCAATAGTTGATGGACATTTGAGTTGTTTCTACTTTTTTGGTTAGAATGAATAATGCTGACATAAACATTTGTGTATAAGTTTTTGCATGGACATATTTTTCATTCTTCTTGGGTGTATACATAGAAGTGGAATTGGTAGGTCATATGGTAATTCTATTTTTGAGGAACTATCAAACTCTTCTCCAATATGCCTGCACCATTTTACATTCCTACTAGCAATAAGTGAGGGTTCCAAATTCTTCACATCCTCTCCAGCACTTCTTATTGTTTATCATTTTGTTATAGGCATCCTAATGGGTGTGAAGTGGTATCACATTATGGTTTTGATTTGTATTTCCCTAATGGCTAATGATGTTGAGCATCTTTTCATGTGCTTCTGGCCATTCATATATCTTCTTTGGAGAAATGTCTATTAAAATCCATTACCCATTTTTAAATTGGATTGTCACTTTATTATTGAGTTGTAAGTTTTCTTTATATACTCTGGACGCAGTTCTTTCATCAAAATGATTTGCAAGTATTTTCTCCCAATGTATGAGTTTGCCTTTTCACTTTCTTGATGGTGTCCTTTGAAGCACAAAGTTTAAAATTTTGATATGATCCACTTTATTTTTTTTCCTTCTGTTGCTTGTGCTTTTGCTATCTAAGAAACCATTGCCCAATCCAAGGTTACAAAGATTTACTTCTATGTTTTCTTCTAAGAGTTTTATAGTTTCGCTCTTAGATTTAGGTCCATGATCTATTTTAGATTAGGTTTTTTTGTATGGTTTGAGGTAAGAGTCTGCCTTCATTCCTTTGTATGTGGATATACAGTTATCCCAACACTGTTGAAAATATTCTTTCTCCATTGAATATTCTTGACATCTTTGTTTTAAAAAATCAATAAGGGACTTATTTCTAGACTCTCAATTATATTTCATCGATAGAAATATCTGTCCTTATGCTAGTACCACATTGTCTTGATGATTGGAGCTGGCTAGAAAACTTTGAAAGCAAGAATTGTCACTTCTACAACTTTGTTCTTTTTAAATATTGTTTTGGCTATTCTGGGTCCCTTGCATTTCAATATGAATTTGAGGATCATCTTGTCATTTTGGGCAAAACAAGCTGGAATTTTAGTAAGGATTGTTTTGAATCTGTAAGTCAGTTTTGAAGTATTCCCATCTTAACAATACTAAGTCTTTTGATCCATGAACCTGGAATGTTGTTCCATTTGTTTAGATTTTCTTTAATATCTTTCAACAGTGTTTTTGCAGTCTTTGGTGTAGAAATCTTGCACATCTTTTGTTAAATTTATTCCTAAGTGTTTTATTCTTTTTGATGTTATTTAATTCTAATTGTTTTCTTAATTTTATTTGGAAATGTTTACCCCTAATGTATAGAAATGCAGTTGATTTTTGTATATTGATCTTATATCCTGCAACCTTTCTGAACCTGTTCTAACAGATTTTAGTGGCTTTTCTAGTATTTTTCTATATATAAGATCTTGACATCTGCAGATCGAGATAATTTTACTTCTTCCTTTCCAATTTGGATGCGTTTTAAAAAATTTTTTCTTGCCTAATTGACATAGAGAGAACTTTCCAGTACAATGTTGAGTAGAAATAGCAAGAGTGAACATCCTTTGCTTCTTCCTGATCTTAGGGGGAAAGCATTATTTTACCATTAAGTTTGATATTAGCTGTGGGGTTTTTGTAAATGCTCTTTATCAGGCTGAGGAAGTTTCCTTTTATTCATAGTTTGTTGAGTATTTTTATCATGGAAGAGTATTAAATTTTGCCAAATGCTTTCTCTGCATCCACTGAAATGACCATGTGGGTTTTGCCCTTTTTTGAATAAATTACACTGATTGGTTTTTATATGTTAAACCAACCTTGAATTCCTGGGATAAATTATATTTAATCATGGTATATAATCTTTTTTTATGTTGTTGGAATAGGTTGCTGGTATTTAATTGAGGGGTTTTGTGTGCCTATTCATACATGATACAGCATTGTTTCCAAAAGTGACAATTTTGAAACAACCTAAATGTTCTAAATGACAATTTTGAAATAACCTAAATCAGTAGGGGCGTAGTTACATAAACTACATAGCAATTTAAATGAAAAATAAGGAGAGCTATACATACTCACATGGAGAGCTTTCCAAGACACATCGTGCTTTTTTAAAAAATTGTAGTATAATACAGTAGTCATAAATGTTATTCCTAACAGTTATATAAAATATAGACAAATAAAAAATATACCATGTGATATTTTCATATTTATATTTGTGTAGATATTTGGATAAATAGTAAAATATCTGAATGAATATATACCAAACTAATAGTGGCAGTTCCCACAGGGAAGGGGAGTGGGATTAAGAGGACTTGAGATTTACCTGTATTATTAAAATTTTGATAATGGGAAAATACACATGTATATTTCTGTAAATTTAAAATACATAAATGTTTACAAACATAAAAATTAACTCACTGATACACACAAACCCATGTCCTAACAAATTTTACTGTAAACTAAGGGAAAGTTCTGTTAGCCCACAACATTGTCCTGTTCTTCCCACACAAACATAGAGGAAGCTGGTACAATTAGAACCTGTGTCACTTAAAAATTAGTAATAAATTTAGAAAGAAAATTAGTACAGGATCAACACACGTATACTGCAATAGGAAAAGGATAAAAGGGACAAGGAGAACAAATGACTGATTTAAAAAAACTCACCAGCAAAATGTTACCAAGGAGAAGATGAAAATTTTGACCAAACGTTATTGCCATAAATTCCAAAAACTGATTAAATAATACCCTCAATAAAAGAAGAACTCATTGATAAGATATGAGATCTCAAGGAATAAGCAGTGAAGCAACAAAGGGAGATGAAATGTGACTCAGCTGAGGAAAAGTGTAGAAGAAGAAAATGAGTCCATCACAGAAACCAAGTCTGCATGGAAGCAAAGGAAATCTCACTGCTGAGAACACAATGAGAAGCATGGAGGACAGGACTGAGAAAAATGAGCAAAGCAAAATGGAAACAAAGAATCAGAAGGATAAGAGATTAAATGAGCACTATGGAAAAAAAGGGGGGGTCAAACACAAATAATTTGGTATCCCTGAAAAAAGAACACCAAACAAATTGATAAATAAATAAATAAATAAATAAATAAATATATATATATATATATATATATATATATATATATTTAAGTCTAATAATAATAATATAGCTTTGTGTCCCAGGAAGAAGTTACACAAAACTATGAATAGCCTAACAGTTATTAGATTTTAGAGTTAAGAATCTTTTGAGTATCTGATCCAAATTTTAGGTAAGCTAATAAAGGGAAAACATCAGATTGGACTCAGACTTTTCCACACTAGCATTCAATGGAACAATTCAAATAATAGCCTCAGAGAAAGAAAGTGTGACTCAAGGATCTTATACCAGCCAAACTGGTATTCAAGTATCAGGATAATGAACAGTATTTTTTTTCACTATATTACAATTCAGAAACTGTAATTTTCTTTGAGCCCATCTCAGAACAAACTTGAGGAAAGCAGGAATTTATTGGAAAAGCTGGAAAAAAGACACATAGTAAACATTAAATTAATTTGTAGAACTAAAACTAAAACAACTGCAGGAATTATCTTAGAGACCAAAAGATAAATGTCATAAACTAATACAATGTAGGAATGATTCAGTAAAAGTTGAAGAGGGGTGTAAGAGAGTGGAGGGCGGTATACTTATGCTGATTTCCTCATCTTTTAATATCCAGAGATTAAAATATTTTACTTACAGCTAAGTCACATAATAGAAATATAAATATAATTAAAGGTTTACAGGAAAACATCAGAATAAAGAAGAAATAACAATGAACTAAAATGTATTGGTGAAGGAAAAACAAGACTGAGATACCGACCCACACACCATGTTAGCCATGACAAGTGTGATTACAGTTAAACTGCTCTGAAGTCTTTGTATTGTTTGGGAGAAAAACAATATGATGATCTCAGTAGATGCAAAAAAGCACTTGATAAACTTCAATACCTCTTCATAACAAAAGCTCTTAACATACTAGGGTAAAAGAAAACTTCCCTAACCTGATAAATGATACCTATCACATTCTCACTGCTGACATCATTTTCAGTGGGAAAACTCTGGAGGCGTTTCTCCAACATCATGAATAAGACAAGGATGCCACTATCTCATGTGGCATACGACGTGGTTTTGTAAGTTCCAACCAGAATGGTGAAAGGAGAAGAAATCCAAAGCATAAAGATCAGAAAGGAAGAAACAAAACTGTCATATGGGCACATTTCAGTTAATTACATAGAAACCTAGCCAAAAAATAACAAATTATTGTAAACAATAAGAGTGTTAGAAAGACAGCCAGCTACAGGATGTATCTTATCAGATCAATCTACTTTCTACTATATCCTTTTATAACTTTTGAATTTTACACCTTGGGCACACATTGCCTAGCAAAACTGTTTAATTATTTTAAAGTTATCCGTGATCTTTTAAAACCATATATAGTACCCTATTGGCATAAAATGATGTGTGTATGTTTATATGCATTAAGAGATGCTGAAAAGGCTGGTCATCAAAAATATGGGTAATTTTCTTGGTGCTATGTTGTATAGGTTGGTTTTAGTTTTTCCCCTTTTGTGGTTTGAATTATCATGTACTATATTTATAATGAAAATAAAGCCATTTTTACTATGAGAAAATGAGGAAATAAACTCCTCAAAATAGATATTTCCATAATCTCTACATACCTGGGCCCAGAAATCTCTCATTTTTAAAACTCCCCTGCTGATTTTGATGATCACATTTGGGAACCACAGGGGTAGGATTTATCATCTAATTTGGTATCATCATCTAAATCACTGAAGCAAATGCACATTACCTTTGTCTAAAACCCAAATGTAAGCCAAAACAAAATGATTACCAGCCTGCATTTCAGAATCTCACCATTATGTTGGACTCATTAATTGACACAGTTGCCCAGTTAACCAGGCATCAGCCAGCCCCTGACCTCCTCCCTGACAGCCTCAATCATTTCCTCCTGAATCTTTGCTAACCACCTGCCATTCTGGGCACATGTGGGGTCAGAGCATGGGCAGAAGGCCCTGGCCTCTGAGGGACCCCATTATACTTGGAAGTACTCAAGGAAATGGACAAAAGTACATACTGCAACGGTTGCAGAAACACCCAAACGGCACTGAAAGCAGGAAATGGTACCCAGTATTGAGGCAGTGGTTTTGTCATAGGGCAAGTAGCCTAGCTTCTGCTGGCATCCCATGGAATCAGGAAAAAGTTCAAAGTACAGCAAAGAGTGAAGGAATCCAATAGATGACACAGCCAGGGGCACTCTACACCCGTGCTCTAGGGAGGTGCTCTTCACAAAGAACTCCAGGCTCTTAGTTTGCTAGGGCTGCTGTAACCAAGTACCACAAACTGGGTGGCATAAACAGGAGACACCTATTGTCTCACAGTTTTGGGGGCTAGTAGTCTGAGATCAAGTTGTCGGCAGGGTTGGCGCCTTGTGAAGGTGAGGAAGAATCTGTCCCGTGCCTCTCTTCTAGCTTCTGGTGGTTTTCTGGCAGTCTCTGGCTTGTAAGATGCATCATCTCGATCTCTGCTTCATGTTTACATGGTGTTCTCCGTGTGTACATGTCTGTGTCCAGATTTCCTCTTTTTATAAGTACACCAGTCATATTGGATTAGGGGCCCACCCTACGCCAGTATTACCTCATCTTAACTAATTACATCTGTAGCAGCCCAATTTCCAAGTAAGGTCACATTCTGAGGTCCTGGGGGTTAGAACTTCATCATATGGATTTGGGGGTGGGAGGACACAGTTCAACTCATAATACATGCAAGTGGTGCTCTCTGGAATTTGGGCAGCCAGGAGATTCTGGCCCTAGCACACTTCTTGACTGTCTTGATTTCTCAGAGCTCTGCAAGCCTGCGGGCTCTGAAATTACCATGGGGGTGCAGCAGTGTGGGTTTTGGTGGGGGGGGTGCTGCGGGGCCTCTGATGGAGGGTAGAGGTCTGGTCGGCTCACCTGTGTGTTATCTTGTCACTACAGGTTATATTGAAGCTGCTATCATTCCAGCTGGAGCTCGAAGGATTCGCGTGGTGGAAGATAAACCTGCCCACAGTTTTCTGGGTAAAACAAAAAATTGTTTGACTCATAGTTTATGTTCTGAGCATTGATTTGGACAATCAGGCTACTAATTTGGTTCAGCAAAATGCTGAAGGGGTGCTCTCAAGCCATTGGTTTTATACCCATATTTTAGGTGTAATGCTATCACTAATCAGCATGGACCAAACAGTGCTGTCGTATTTGGCTCAAGTGCAGCCATCCCCAAGGTAGATGAGGGGCGAGGGGAAGGGGTGAGTAAGAACCACCAGCTTCGGACAGGAAAGCGGGTGACAGAAGAGTGAGTGAAAGAAGTTGTGAGGAATTGGGATAGCCTAAGTCCCCAAAGTAACCCCAGGAGAGCTCAGGTAGCCCTGCCCCCTCCTCCCAATTCTCTTACCTGCCTCCCATCCACCTGTGTCCTGGAGGCCATAATGGCCGCTGCTGTTCCTGCTGCCAGCCTAGGACCTTGCTGTCCTTCGGGTTGACATCCATGTCAGTTTTCATCAGCCCCGTCTGTGGTTTTTTCCACCTCCCCGGCATGGACACTGGCCCAGTCCCGCCTGGCACTGTTCTCTGAAACTGTCCCAGCTGTTGTTCTACAACTAGAGCAATGCTCGTAAATGCTTTCCGAAATTGGGCCTTGTGCTGCTCTCGGCACCTTCTTCAAAGTGATGGCCTTTTTACTAAAGTCTCAAAGAGTCCCCCTCCTTTCTGCCCACCTCAGGAAATTTGGTCAAGTTTACCAGCATTTGCTTCAGAGCCCCATCACCCAGTGTCACCCCCAAAGTTAGCCTTTCCAACTGGTACACTGGCCCTCCCAGACCTGGAGATGACATTC
Source organism: Leucopleurus acutus (assembly GCF_964270905.1). Classification (NCBI taxonomy): domain Eukaryota; kingdom Metazoa; phylum Chordata; class Mammalia; order Artiodactyla; family Delphinidae; genus Leucopleurus; species Leucopleurus acutus. The sequence goes on from NC_139142.1 coordinate 152,911,199, forward strand.
CTGCTCCCCAGAAGCACTGGGCCTCTGTGGGAGTCTGCCATCACCTTTGACCCTTATCATATTCAAAATCATGATCCCAGTATCTCAGGTGCTGGGGCAATTCCGAGGTCGGCTTACTGGCCCTTCCATAAAGCACCAGTAGGTGCCCTGCAAATAAGTTCCTCAGCTTCCAGTCCTGCCCTCCGAGACTTCCCAGCACTGTTCCTCCAGCCCAAGGTATCTGGTGAAAATGGGAACATTATTTTAACTGCTATGTTTCTGCGTGATGTAAGAATGACAGAAGGATGTCAGAATCTCTTAGATCACTCAACACCTAATTCCTGTAGTAAAAATGACTTTTCACTGGAACCCATCTTAGGGCCAACAAATAACAACTAGTGGATGGTGCCCCGGGGAGCCAGCTCTCACGGTGGTCCCTCTCCGCTCCTGAAGTCTGAGGGCCACACATTCCAATAATAACAGTGACATCGACGTTGTGACTCCCAGTCATTGAGCCCTGCTCTGCTTTGCAGATCTGACCCCTAACCCCACAATGTACTGCAGAGAATTGATGTGCCTATTTCACAGAGGAGGAAAATGAGGCTCTAGGAGTTCACCAGCTTGTCCAAGCTCCTCACTGCAGCTGGGTCTGCTGCAACTCATGGAGCCTCCTAGAATTGCTCTGAGGTGTCAGTCATGGCCAGAGATGCAGTGGGGACGATTTTTCACTGGAGAACATATGTTAAACCTGCCCATTGCTACTGCTTTGGTGTGTGGATTTCAGAGAAGCAGATGTCCATCCCGAAGAGATTGGTTGAATGTCTCAGGATGAATTCTCAGCTCCCCAGAAGCACTGGACCTCCCTGGGAGGTTGGAGCCAGCCTCTGTCCTCTTATCTGGAAATCGCAGGGTCTGGTGTGTGCACAAGGGAAATCCGAAGGTGGTCCATGCTTGTTATGTTTCTAAAGTTAGCTCAACAAGCCTTGTTTCCACTCGGGGCTGGGTGCTTTGGAAGTCAACCCTGTGTAACTTTGAATTACTCTCACATTGCGGGAGCAGTTCCTAAAGAATTCACCCCACCTACCTTCAACCCATGCTGCCTGGCTTTCTGCTCAAAACCACCTGGAACAGGAAATGCCTCTGCAGTTTGCATCCATAGCTGAGAGCAGAGCTGGCAGAACTCCGAGTGGAAATAAAAGGAGCTGACTCAACGCCAGGATTAGAAGCAGGTTGAACGTGGGTCAAGTCTTCCAGTGGAATCCAGGAGGGAGAGAGACAGAAAGGAGCCTGGCTTCTTCACAGCGCCATGCAGGGAGTGGGCATGCAGACAGGATCCGAGCTCTTGTGCCTGCCCCCAAGCAGCTCCAGAGAGGAGCCGAGCCATCCCAGCAGGAATGCCCCCTCCCTGCTCCCTGGAAAGGCTCAGGATCTCTCACAGTGCCGGGAACTACAGGGACATTGTATAAATGTCCACAGAGAGATAGAAGGGCCCTGAGGGAAACAGACGGTCACCATATGACCTCACATTCCAGGCCATTGAGGAGGTTTGGTTCTGCTGTGGTAACGAGGGAGAGCGTGTGCCATCTTCATCCCTGCAGAAGTCTCTCCAGCTGTTGAGAGGCTTCTGAAGGCTCCTAAGCAACACACACAAAAGCAAGTGCTGCTATATTTGTGACAGGGTTTAAAACATCCACCCTCTGACTGAGGCAGGATCAGCAAGTGAAAATATCCTCCCCAGCAAATCAGAACTACAGACATTACAGATAGGATCAAGTCGCTCAGGAATTCCCTTTGTTCTTAACTTTATATTTCCCTATCAAAGCAGAGCATTTGTCATCATCTTAATGGCCCCTGTTGAGTTTCTAGGCCTAAAAATTCTAATTTCAAATATAAACTAATCTCAAAATACTTACAGACGAAGGGGGCTTGCATATACCATTGATGCCAAAGGATGGAGAGGAACGGGAATTTCTGGGGCCCAAAACTTATTTAATTTGGGAGGCCTTCTTTTTTTTTTTTTTTTTTTTTTTGCGGTACGCGGGTCTCTCACTGTTGTGGCCTCTCCCGTTGCGGAGCACAGGCTCCGGACGCTCAGGCCCAGCGGCCATGGCTTACAGGCCCAGCTGCTCCGCAGCATGTGGGATCTTCCTGGACTGGGGCACGAACCCGTGTCCCCTGCATCGGCAGGCGGACTCTCAACCACTGCGCCACCGGGGAAGCCCGGAAGGCCTTCTTTACGGGAAAGAATACACTACGTATAGGGCCTTGGAAAGGACTGGTGCACGAGAGGGGCCCCGGAGCTTCAGCCTCCCCGGCTCTCACAGACCCTGCTCTGTGAAGCTTGCTCCGGGGTGGAGGCCGCTACAGATGGGCCAGGAGTGACCTGTACACTCTCTCTTTGGGGCTGACATGGCCCCACAAGGTGGCTTTCTCATCAGACTCCGCATTGAACCTATCAATTCACTGTCAGTGATGTTCAGATCTTGATGTTCCAACAGACCTTCTGAGGCTGCAGTCTTACCCTTTTGAAGGGATGTCAGGTGCTAAACTCCAATTTTAGCAGGAAGTTCTGATTTCTCAGCATGGACCACGGCAACCTGCAAATTTTGAATCCTGCTGACTAAATGACTCACCCCAGAGTCAACAGGCTTGCAGAGATCCCCATGATTCTTGGAACTGCTGGCCTGCTACTTATAATTCTGCCTCTGAGTTTTCATCCCACTGCAAAATGCATGAAGGGGTGTCATCACGATCACACTGTCCAGAGGAAGGGGCTCCGGCTTTCAGACGAGGGGTCAAGTGGCAGTTGTAAAGCTGAGACTGGGGTGCCTGGAAGTTTGCAGCCGTCGTGCAGATGGCAGCCGCAGAGCTTGGACGAGCAAAGTAGATGCTTTCTGGAACCGTGAGAGCCCCGACCCCGACCACACACATACCCTGAGGCTGTGACAGTATGAGATTTTGCCAATTCAGCAGCCCCAGGCCAAGACCTGGGGGTCAGGTGACTGCAAAGACAGGTGACTTCAGAAGTCCTGGGAGTGCCCAGCAGCGGTATGTGGATTGGAGAGGTCACGGTTCGCATCTCTTCCCATCTCTGCCTTCACAGAGCTCACGTGGATAACTTGAAACCTGTCATGTGGGCACATTTACACCTTCCATAGTGACAAGCACTATAAATCTAGGCTGCTTTCCCCAGAGAACCTGCCACCAGCACTGCACTGTCTGGCGTGTTCCTCCCCATCCTGCTGCTGGCCTTTTCTGGAAGAGCCGGTGAGCCACTGCCTGCCTCTCTCATTTGCCCTCCCCCCTTCTCTGACCATACTCACTCTTCCACGGCCTCCCCCACCCACCCTGCGGGCCACCTCCTGAAATGTCGCCTCCCCCAACCCCTGCTGCCAAGCAGGACACTCCCCTGGTGGTGAGAGGGTGGCATGCCACCAGGCCCAGCGGGGTCTTCGTCTGTCCCCTGTGTCACTCACAGCGAGTGCCTCTGCCGGCAGAAGTGGGGCTTCCCCAGGCGGCCCCCACACCTCTGCGCGGGCATTTCTGTGGATGGGTTTATGATCGGCCCCAGGTGTGCCCTCTTGCACTTTTCCCAGTCCTTCCCACTCTTGACCTCACAGGTGTTTGACTTTTGGCACGGAGGCGGGGTGGTTTTCTGTTTATAATCCAATAAAGTCCTTTTAGAGCACCTTAGAAACAAGGCCAAGTGAGAAAGAGCCGCGCATCCTGAACAAAGCACCGGACAGGAGCAGGGCCCAGGAGAGCCTGGATAGAGTATACCAGGCCTTCTGAATCTCAGGGGGTACTAAGCTGACATTAGTGAGGATCCTAGCGTGATTTCTAGGAATCCATACTAGTAATTTTCTTTCTCAGCCTGCCCTAGCCCCATCATGGTTAGTATTTTTTAAAAACCAACCTCCAAATGTGACATGTGAAAGCTAAACCCAGTTCTCAGTTTCTGTGTTATTGGCTTCAGACACTGCTGGATCCAGGGGCTTAAAATGATATCATGGGAAATAGTCTCTGTCCTGGCACTGCTGTCCTTTCTCAGTTGACTTTAATCTAGGGACCTCTTGCCATGTACTGGCAAGACTTACATCAAGTCTCTGGGCAACCTGTGGAAAGAAAGCTCCTTCTTCCCAAGGTGAATGAAAGTCTTAGAATTGACTCTTACCTTCCAGGGTTGGGTGATGGACGCACTCTTGGAGCTGGGGTGGAGTTTGGGGTCAGCCCCACGTGACTGGGGGAAGAACACATCCCCAAAAGCTCTCTGGACGTTGTTACTTGCAGAAGGAGAGAGAGATGGCAGGCAGCAACACACTAGATGCTCACAGAAGCCCTAAGACAGAACAAGGCCAGGGCCCAGCCTAGGGCACTGAATGCAGGAGTCGACTGGGGCACACGTGTGGGCTGAGACAGGAGGAGAGGGCCACCCCAAGGTGCCCCTGGTCTCTGTGTGGGAAATGAGTTCTGTGGGGTGACCCCAGTATGACGGGGGTCAGCAGACAGCTTTACAGAAACTCATTCTGCTCATCTCTCTGATTCTCAGTTTCAAGGGTTCTCAACATGCTTGTGTCCCCACCCCAATGACAATGACAGTGAGCCTTCTCTTTCCTTCTCCACCTCCATAGCCCCTCTCTGTCACCTCCTCTTCCCAATCAGACTTCCAGTATTCCTTCACCTTCCACTTGCTTCTCCACACGGGGCAGGGCACCTTTCTCCCTCCACCACCCTGCACAGAAACTAAGCTTAACAAGGAGGCAAGGAGCAACAGCCCAAGCTGCCCACACGCTCCAGGCCACCTCTTCTCCCTGCTTTTCTTTCAGTCTCAGCTCAGGGCTCCTCCTTCAGAAGGCCTTCCCCAGCTGCCCCAGTCTCTGCCCACACGACTGTGCACGGGCCCCAGACTGGCCTCTGTCACTGAGCTTCTGGAAGTGTATCGTGTTTATCTGTCTTCTCACCAGTCTCCCTTTCAAACATTGAGCTCCCAAGGGCAGGAGCTGTGCCTCCATCACCAGCTACAAGGCCCTCAGATAAAGGTGAGGGATTGGTGTAAGGATGTGTCTGCTCCCTGTGCTTCCCTGACTTGTTTTTACTGAGGCTTTTCTTTTTTTAATTTAATTTATTTATTTTTGGCTGTGTTGGGTCTTCGTTGCTGCACGCAGGCTTTCTCTAGTTGCAGTGAGCAGGGGCTACTCTTCGTTGTGGTGTGCGGGCTTCTGGTTGTCATGGTTTCTCTTGTTGCAGAGCACGGGCTCTAGGTGCACGGGCTTCAGTAGTTGTGGCTCGCAGGCTCTAAAGCGCAGGCTCAGTAGTTGCGGCGCACGGGCTTAGTTGCTCCATGGCATGTGGGATCTTCCTGGACCAGGGCTTGAACCCGTGTCCCCTGCATTGGCAGGCGGATTCTTAACGACTGCGCCACCAGGGAAGCCCCTACTGAGGCTTTTCTTAAAGGCGTCTGTTCCCGCATTTGTCTGTCTGCTACTTCCCACCAGCCCATACTGATTCTGAAAACCAGATTTACATATGCATGTGCAAGAAACAATTTTCCAAACCTTCAGAGAAATTGAAAGAACAATGAACACCCATACAGCTTTAGCCTAGATACCCGAGTAGCTAACATGACCAAACGTATTTTTAGGTTATTAGTTCACTGGAAGCTGTGGAAAACCATAAGTTTAGTTATTTTTATGAAGGTATGTAGAACGTGAGACACCCCCCACAGCAATTTGAGCTTGGAATTTGTTCTCTTTGAGAATATGACATTTGCACATTTCAGTGTCTGTCATAAAACTCTAGACTGATGCTATAACCTAAAGAATGTGGGAGCTTGGTGTGTTTAGGTTCAGGTCTCCACATGACGATGTAATAGCGGTGTGACTTTAGGCAGGTTACTTAACCTCTCTGTGCCCCCATTTCCACATCTGTGAAAACAGGAAAATAATCCTTTACCTTAGAGAGTTGTTGGGAAGGTTAAATGGGTAAAAGCATATGGAGGAGCTAAACCAGAGAATGTGCCCCTTAAATGGGGACTTGCAGGCAGTGGCTGAGGAAGAGAAAAAGGCTCAGAAATTGTGAGCATCCCAACAGTCTCACTTCCTTCCAGTAGCCAGGAAATCTCGATAGTAGGTAGAATTTCTTGAAGGGAAGCATTCGATTCTAAGTGGTAGAGCTTTCTCTTTTCGAAGCCTTCCTTGGAGTCCTGTAATCCCCAGCCACTCACTGGGCAGCCACCCTGAGTATGAACCCCCTCTTGGAAGCCATCCTGCTGGAAAGCAGCCCTTCCCAGGTCCCTCGGTTTCTCTTGGCGGTTCCTGTAAGCACAGAGTCCTGAGCATGCACCTCCCCCTTACTGGCCAGGAGAGCCTGCTGGGACCATTGTGTCCTGCAGACGAGGAAGCGGAGGCCAGCATCCCCCAGCTGCTTGTGGCCTGACCAGGACTGGACCCACCAGGTCCTAACCCAGCCAGGGGTTCGTGGACTCAGGGTTAACCGAAACCACTTTTGGGTTTCAAGTCTCATTATCCAAAATTGGTATTAAATGTGGGCATTTTATTAATATTTCTGGCCTCATAAGCAGAGAGTAGGGAATGGGATAGAACCTGATTTCGCTGATTGTGGGTTGAGCAGGGTCCCAAGGTGATTGAGAGCATCTGGTTCTCAGGGGACTCTAGCTGCACTGGCAGAGAGCATGGCATTGGACTTGGGGTGCACAGAAAGTTTTATTTTTTGAGTGACATAAAGACTTACTGTCACCCATTTTCATTTGCCACCTCCTCCAAAATGCCAGAGTAGGTTCTAGTTATTTCTTTCTTTCCTAAATAACAAAACAGCACAAAAAAACAGAATTTCACTGCAGAATGCTCCCTCATGAGAACCACATGACTCTAAAACCTAAGTGAGGAAACAACAAAGAAAGTCACTGGTGAGCACTCAGATAATAATAGCTTGTGTGGAAAACCAAATCTTTGCTATGGCCAATCAGCAAGATGTCAATTCCTTGTCAGTTCCAACACACTTTGTACGGAGTGTGAGAGAGCAAAATGTGAACCCAGCAAAGGCCACAAAGCTGAGGGTGGGAGGGCCCCCACCACCCACAAGACATCAGCTCACTGTTACTGCCACGCCTGTAGGCAGCTCAGGCTTCCAGACGCTCATGTTTGGTAGAATGACACTTGTTTCTTGAAGGAGCATCTGCTTTACTAATCCAGGGCTATCAAATCCTTGAGGGGCATTGGAGTTAGGCTGCCCTCTAAAAAGCCCCAGGTGGGTAAGAGTAAAATGAAGGATGAATTTTGCTAAAGTTACAAATCCTGTTTTGTAGCCTTGGACACGTTAAAATAGAATCTGTTCATCTGGTAGAAAACCCCCTACTCTGTAAATCTCGTGAAATGTGATTGGGCTGTGGCTGTCTCCATTCTCTGGCACTCCTCCCGGCACCCCCCACGGAGTGAGCTGATTCTGAGACAGCGGCCCATGCTCAAGAGGTGCAGGAGTCACGACAGCTCTCTCTCGGAGGGTCCTGGGGTCAGGAGCTGTTCTCTCCCTGTGAGCCAGGCTTCTGTTCTCAAAGAAAGCTCCCTTTCTCTCACTGCAGGCCTCCCTCTTCTCCCCTGTGGAGGTAGAGAGTGAGACCTCCAACCCACCGCTCAGGACACCCTGACTTCCTTCAAAGACAGACTGACTCCCCTGATTCCATGGTGTTCCATTTTCTTTCTAGCTCTCAAAGACTCCAGCAAGAGATCCATCAACAGTGACTGGAAGATAGAGCTCCCCGGAGAGTTCCAGATTGCAGGCACGACCGTCCGCTATGTTAGAAGGGGCCTGTGGGAGAAAATTTCCGCCAAGGGACCAACCAAAATGCCTCTGCATTTGATGGTAATTTGCCGTGCTTTTGCATTTGTCTTGAGACCACCGGCTCCAAGAGGTCTACCAGTTGACTTGTTCCCTGAGACCCTGTGGGCAGGAGGTACACCTGGTTCCTGGTGGTTTGCCTGGCCACCTGCTGCTCAAGTCTCTCTCTTGGTCTTTTCTTATCTAATCCCTTTGCCACATGCTTCAAAATTCTGCCCTCTCAAAATTTTGCCCTAGCTCTTTACTGGCAGAACTCCCATCTTTTCCAAAAGGAACCACCTCCAGGAAGGAAATGCTTAGCCATGTGGCCGCCAGGGAGACTTGACATTATTAAGCAGACAGCCCCACTCACAGTCTATGTTTTTTTTTTTTTTTTTTGCGGTACGCGGGCCTCTCACCACTGCGGCCTCTCCCGTTGCGTAGCACAGGCTCCAGACGCACAGGCCCAGCGGCCATGGCCCACGGGCCCAGCTACTCCGCGGCATGTGGGATCCTCCTGGACCGGGGCACGAACCCATGCCCCCTGCATCGGCAGGCGGCCCCCAACCACTGCACCACCAGGGAAGCCCCACAGTCTATGTTTTAATATCAGATGGCTTAGATTTGCCCCACAGTTTGTATATCCACATCGGAAACTACCTTTTGGAAATGAACTGTTGACACTGTTTCCAAACCAATACCACTCAGGTTTTCCAGACTCTGCTTGCAACAAGGATTCAGGAATCAAGGGAGAACCAGATTCTACAGGCCTATTCAGTCCCCAGGTGGTCTCGAGAAATTGTACAATAAGGCCAGATCAGGGCACTCTGGTCTTGTGTGTTGTCTCAGGGAGGACCCCATGCAAACCACTGAAACATCCGGTTATGCTGCCTTTTAAGAATATGAAAGATCTCCAGGGACAGGAATGCCACCGTTGCCTTCTCAGGGTTTAGGACTTCTCGTGACTAACTTTTGATAGCTTGTAATTAGTGAATCCATGTCTCCTTCCAAAGAATGGGAGTTGTGACAGCTTGTGTGTCTGCAATCAAAGCACATTTTGTCCTCCATGCCTGCCAAAGTCTCTACTTGGAAGTTCTTATCTCCCCATTAATTTGTGGTCACTGGCAACCTGCAGCTGTTCAAGATTAGGTGACACCCAAGAGATTCCCAGACCACTTCCCAGGGACTCTCCTGAGGAGACCAGCTCTACATGTGAGCAGAGATGTCACCCACAATGGCCCTAACCCTGTTACAATTCCTGATAAGAGTAAGGGGAGCCAGTTTCCACAGATGACATAAACTGTCCAGAAATCTATCAGTGCAACACTCCACACACTAAATCTACTGCAGGTATATACTTGCAAGTTGATTTCTGGGACCTAAGGACCGGTACCTAAATCATTTCTCTGTGATTAGATTGTTTCCTAATCTAAGTCATTGGAACAAATCCTCCTGTCCTGAGTTAAAAGCAGTCATTCAGAGGGACTAAAAGAGGAAGTAAAAGACAAGATAAAACCCAAGATAGCAGCATCACCTTTAGCATGTGAATTTGCTTTTCTAGCAAACACCAAGATGGGCCTATTTCCTTTCTTTCCCAAAAGCTTTCATAAACTGTGAGTGAATCGTCAGCCCATTAAAGCAAATGCACAGCCTGGATTCATTCAGACCATAATAAACAAAACTCTGGGAAAGCAATAACTACCAAGCTGAAGTTCCTGCCCTCTTGAACATTAATCACTTTTCTCTCTTGAAATATAATTGTTACTACCAGTTTTTAAACCTAGAAACGAGAGGAGCCCATCTGCCTCTGAAGGAAAATCCATTGTCCCCTAACTGAGGTGTGCACATTGCTTGTAGGGTCAGGAGCGCCCGTAGAGCCACGGGGACCTGCATTTGAAAGCAATTATGCACACGCATACAAATTATACGTGGCTACAAAATTGCATGAAATTGGTTTCATATGGATTCTCAATTCACCAGTCTTATTCCCATACTGAGATAATAAAGATCTCTTTTAAAGCCTTTTTTTTTTTTAAACTGGAGGCATTTTTCCAAATGCATTACTGCAAGTCTCTTTCTTGGAGAAGTGGATGTTTATTCAGTTTGGGCTGCTCTTAGCACCCCACCCCACCCCGCCTGCAACTGCAGCCCTTGGAGGGCTGGGAGATGCTTGGGAGGGAGGACGGCTCCTGTTGTCCAGCACACCGTCCACCTGGCCTCCCCAGGTCAGGTGGAGCACCCTCTGCCTCCAGCTCCTGCGGGCCGGCTCTCCCAGACCCCGGGCTGGAAGTGAAGTTGCTAGCTGCTTAGACCCAGGACTGCCCCCTGGTTCCAAGCGTAGCCTAAGGACATACCACCCACAGCCAGGCCACTTGAAGCTCCCACAAGAGTGCTTCTTTTGCACCATTACATACACGTAGTGAAATAAAGCCAGTAGAGCACGTCTCTCTCTACAGGGCTAGAAACATGCATTACCAAACAAAGAGCAGGCCCTTCCAGTTCCCACTTACCAGGATTGCAGAACCAGGGGTCCCCAAGCTGCACGATGATGGCTCCCCTCCCCTCACTCCCAGCTTTAAGCCCTGCGCCAGGCTGTGCCACCCCATGGGCATCGTCATCATCCTAGCTCCCATGGCAGCAGGAAGGCTCCTACATCCTTGACGGGCATCCCCAAGATTCCCCTGCAGGGGGCTGTGTCTACTCTTGAGCCTGCCTTACACATAGCAGTGACTGGTGCTCGGGGTGTGAAGAGTGGTGTTCATTTTCAAAGTAGAGTAACCCTACTGGTTCAGATGCCTGTTTAAGAAAAGCAGTATATTTGTGTCTTTCTCCCTGTAAGGGCAGCTTCGTGGGTGACTGTGGGAACGGGTACTTTGCTCTGCCTGGAGCAGCTCTCCATGTAAAGTGCAGTTAGAGCCCACAGATTTGCTAATCCCCAATCCCTCTTCTAAACCAGTCCTCTCTCCAGTGGAAAAGAGTAGAACTCCCTGCTGATGGTTTACATAGGCTCCTGCCCTGAATTTGAGTATCTAGGGAACCCAAGACTGAAATAAAGGTGTGCCCCTGGAATGAACCTGTTTTGAAACCCTGAAAAGAACAGGTTACCCCTGGTAGGGAGACAGCCACAGCACAGCTTGGCTTGCAAGTTCAGCAATCCTGGGAGCTTTCGCTTTATTTCAAAATGGTCTTTTATTTTGCTGCTGATCCAGGTGTTGTTATTTCATGACCAAAACTATGGAATTCATTACGAATACACCATTCCTGTAAACTACACTGCTGAAAATCAAAGTGAACCAGAAAAACCGCAGGACTCCTTGTTCATCTGGACCCACAGCAGCTGGGAAGGTTGCAGTGTGCAGTGCGGAGGAGGTGAGCAGTAGGGTCATGGGCTCATGGGGTGTGGGTTTTTGTCAAACAGAAGTGAATTCAGGGCACTCCGTGGCGGGTGCACAGAGCCTTGGAAAGGCTGGCCACATAACCTGTATTTCCATGGAATGTAACCACATCCCACTGCAAATCTCTCTGCAAAACACTTGGGCAGAGTCTTCCAAACTCCTCCATGCTGGAGTTGTGCCCAGCTTTGCCTATGGCATGGGGCCCTTGGATGCTGATCCGAGTGGAGGTTTGGCCGATGAATGGTTGTGTCACAAGTGTGACAGGTGACCCTGGGAATGAACAGAACAGACTTCCATCTGTTGCTGTTTGGTAGAGGGGCACTGGAAGATGTTTCTGACCCTCAAATACCCTTTCCTTTTTGCCCCAGTGGCCAATGGAAATACAGGGAAACCAATGGGACCGACAGTAATACAATGGAAAGAAAAAGTCCTCCAACTCCAGTGAAACGTTCAGAGCCTGAGTCCTGGCTTCATGATTTGCCTCCATATATTAGCAGATGATTTACTCTCTCTATACTGATCAGCCCTCATGCCCACTGCAGGGAGGAGACTCAAATACTGCAAAAATCAATATGAACAAAAGGCATCGTAGTCATTACTGTGTTGTTTAGGAGGAGCGGTTGGAAGCATTCTGAACTCTTAGCCAGCAGCCCCCTTAGTACAGCGTACTCTATCACCCTGACGGGACACACAGGGGGGTGATGGGGGATGGATGCAGGATGGGTGGATTTTGATGGACACAGAGTTAGAACAGAAGGTTGACCTGGATTCTGGAATGCCAACCCAGAGGGTGGGCTGGCAGGTGGGACCTGGGCATGGCCTCACCGACACTCAGTCCTGCGGAGCTGATGGCACCGACCTTTTCCACTGGGGCAGCTTGCTACAAAGTAAGCGTGGCCCAAATGGAAGAGTTAGCAGGCTCCGTTGGCTGGGGGGGAAGGGGGTACTGTTCTGCTGCTGTCGCTACTGGCATCCTTTTATGGCTCCCTGACTGCCAGCTCCCTGACCTGCAGTCCAAACAGAAATCTGGCTTGAGGCATCTCCGTGCTTTCTATGCTTACACAAGTTGAGGGCTCCATAATTTTGAGTCCTTTCTTCATGACAAATTCCCCAGGAGACAGATTGATTTAGGAGTGTGGGATCCATATAGTCGTGCTTGACTTCCTGTTAATCTTTTATTATGACACTTCCCAAATAATAACAATAGGAATATAGCTAACAGGAAGTGTTAACCCCTGCCAGGTTCTGTTCTAAGCATTTTATATGTATCAATTCATTTTAACCATCCCTAAAGCACCCTAAGGCATAGGGAAGTTAAGCGAGTCAGTCCAGTGGAGGAAACAAAGGCACAGAAACGTGAGGGCTAAGTAGCAATCCTGTGCTCACTGTGCTAGTGAGTAAGCCAAGTCTGAACCCAGACAGCCTGGCTCCAAAGGCCGCCCTTCTAGCTCCCAATCATTCGCCCCCACTCCTAACAAAGTCATGGTCAACTAGTGTGCAGGGTGCTTTGGGAACACCCAAAAGAATGACTACATCCAGCTCGGGTGGCCGGTTAGTGAAGCTTCCCAAGAGCACGTGAGGCTTAGGCACGAGCGGCAGTTGATGGAGAGACAAATTCTCAGGTTGGGTCTGTGTCCTTCAGACTAGCCTTCCTGTTTCTCACTTCTCTCCAGCAAGTAGGAGTTCTGTAATAAGTAGCCATCATCTCTGGTGAGGGCTGATATACAGTTGTTTAATCAAGACCAGATCTCCATAGACTTTAAACATCAAATGAACAGATACAGAGATTGGCAATCTTTGTTGGAAATTAAAGACCCAAATCACAACTTTGACCTCAGTGAACCCCAAGCTTTCCAAGGACATGGCTGATCTAAAGTGTTGCTTCTTTCTGATCCTGTTCTAGAATCTTTCTCCTGCCCCATGCTGCCCCTGCCATGTCTTACACACCCTCATCCCAAAGATTATGGTTCTCCCTCTCTGACAAACAACAAGGCATTACAACAGTCACTTTAAATGACAAACTGATCAAAAGATGCACCTGAACACTCCTCCATAAGGTGAATAAATGGCCTTACCAGGTGTGTGTACCACGACCTCTCAGTTCTGTGTGGTTTGGTTTCCAGGGGAACGCAGAACCATCGTGTCCTGCACACGGATTGTTAACAAGACCACGACTCTGGTGAACGACAGTGACTGCCCTCAAGCCAGCCGTCCGGAGCCCCAGATCCGAAGGTGCAACTTGCACCCATGCCAGTCACGGTAAGGAGCTGTGTTCTCAAGCTTGGATCCTCCAGGGTAAAACAGCAACGCCCATGAATGGGGGATGGTGATGCACAGTTAATACCACAGTCTTGGTCTGTGTTCCATTGTTGTTGCTGAGTGATTTCTGCTTGCTCAAAATACTGAATTTCTGGCTAAACCAGAACTTTGATAGAAATGTACAGTGCTCACTGGAAGGCGTCTCATAGGGGGCCATTAAGACCATCTCGTGAAAAAAGAAATAGCCATCCCGCACACTTTCAACTGGTACGTGTCAACTCCTCCTGCAAATTACCGTGTCTTGGAGAAAAAGGAAATCAGTGTCATAGTATGAGCACCCGTGAGTAGGTGTACATAAGTTAGTGTTTGTGATTGGTCTATTTCAGTGGCTGAAATTAATGTCAGTAAGTTATTTGTTGTTTGGGATCCATCAGAACTTCTGTTTCCAACCCTAGCTTTCATGGCCGTGTACTTGTGTGCTCTGAAGCGAATTCTCTTGAGTTGTCAGCTGAGAAGAATTGTGTGAAATGTGTTCATCAGTTAAGCCTCCTTATTTCCACTTTAGTGGGTCTTTGCATCTGACTCTGTTATATTATGTAATATCACTGGCCTCCCGTTCTGCCTTGGGTTGAGGTGCATGGATTTTGTTTTGTGGTTCTGTGCATCAGGTTAGGCATGTTTAGCTTTTGTAAGGAGGCTGGACTTTTAACCTGGCAGTTTTTTGGGTTTCTTAAGCTTGATCCGTACCACTTGCCTGGTGAAAAGGTTTCACAAAGCATTTAGTTTTCGTGCTGACCTTCTTTTCTTTGTCAAACTGGTAAAATGTGTATGAATGAAAGCGGGAAGACAGGAAGGAAAGTGAGGTGAGACTTGTTTCATTGATTTTATGTGGTCCTTTTAAATTAAGAATGAAATCCTACCCTAATGCTGATGGCCATGAGGAACAGCTCACTTCTGCAAGTCCTGAGCATGCTGGGTGTGAACAGCCATCCAGCAAACCTATCAGTTGATTGATCAATCTATCCATCAGTCAATCAATCACACACATGTGGGGCCAAAGAAGGAAGGACTTGCAAGCATGAAGACTTAAATAGCAGACAAACCACAGTCGCTTTTCCTGAAAGCAGAAACAGCTGGTTCTTGTGATATGATTAGAAAGGAGAATAAGTGACTCTAGAAGAGGAGAGGTCAGCATGGGTTCAAGGGCATGATTTGAGCAAGAAAGATCCTAGGGACCCATTCAAGAATCATATTTTACAGTCATTTATGTTTTTATATTGTTTTAGTATCAAAATATTTTTAAGTTAGGCACAGAAATGAAATATATGAAACATGAAATCAGAGTTGCTCTGATTGAATTGAGATGTATATATAATGGAGAAGAGTAGCCCAGTGTACTCGGCCTTCCCCTCATCTCACAGGAGGCCCACAGGACCTCTGTGAAACACCAAGGAATAAAGTTTAAAAACTGGCAGTCAATGATTCTGCTTCCCATAATGATGGAGTAGCTCGTATTGGACCAAACCTCAGTATTCTCCTAGAATGATGCTCTAGAACTGTGCTGATCAATATGGTAGCCACTAGCTAGTCCAAATCAAGATGTGTTTTAAATGTAAAATACATACCAGACTTCAAAGATTTAATATAGAAAGATATTGTAAAATATCTTAATAATTTTTAATATTGATTACATGTTGAAATAATTACATTTTGAATACATTGGGTCAAATACAATATATTATTAAAATTTATTAATATGTTAAAGTCACCTGTTTCTTTTACTTTTTAAATATGGATAGTAGAAAATTAAAATTACATATGTGGCTCATGTTTTATTTCTATTGAACAGCACTGCTATAGATTAACATAACATGTACAATGTTCAGGATACAATTCAAAATTACTAGACATACAAGGAAACAGAAAAATGTGACCCATAGTCATGAGAGAAGGCAATTAATGGAAACTGACTCCAAAATGACATGTATGTTGGTATTAGCAGACAAGAATTTCAAAGCAGCTATTGTAATTATGCTCAAAGACATAAGGAAAAATATGATCATAATCAATGAACACATATGAAATCTTAGCAGCAAAAAGGAGACACTAAACAGGAACCAAATTTTAGGACTAGAAAATACAGTATCTGAAATTTTTAAAAAATCACTTGATGGGTCTAACAATAGAAATTATCCAATCTGGAAAATGGAAAGAAAAGATTGTTGATAATTTACCTGTGGGAAAATATCAACCATTTTAAATAAGTATAATTGGAATCACAGAAGGAGAGGAGAGGAAGAATGGACCAGAAAATCATCAATGAATTAAAAACAACCAAAAATTACCTAGAGTTAATAAAAGACGGAAGAGAGGTCACATCCTGAGTACTTCAGCTAGAGCCAGATGAATTCAAAGCTCCATAACAAAGCTCTCTAATCATTACACTAAGTGGGTTGATGAAACACCTTTATGATTTTGCCACCCATAGATTTTCTAGGAGAAGACTTTGTTGCACTGCAAAACTAACCAGAAAATTATGTAGAAAAACACCTACAGAAGAGTCACATGAACAAGCAAGAGTTAACAAAGGTGCAGACTCTACATATTGGTGCCATGGAGCTGCTCTAAGCTTGGACAAAGAACGTCGAGCTTGTGTGTGTGACTCCAGAGTGCTCACAGAGCCCAGGCCTGCAGTCTCACCATGTTTGAACACAAGTTCAAGCCAAACACACTTTAGATTAAAACTTAACTTCAGAAGCACATTCTTAGTGTCTCCTTAGAACAAGGGTCAGCAAACTTTTCCTGTAAAGGGCTAGATAGTAAATATTTTTGCTTTGTAGGCCATATTTGATCTCTGCTGTCTATTTTTCATTTTGTTTTATAATCCTTTTAAACATATAAAAACCATTCTTAGCTCCTGGGCTGTACAATCTGCAGACCAGACTTGGCGTATGAGTGATAGTTTGCTGGCACTGCCTTAAGTTATTATCTACCATGGTTTTGCCCACTGAGATGTTGGGATCACAGCCTCAGCATGAGCCCAAGCTCTGAAGGTACCACCTCAGGGAATGCATTCTCTTATTACACAAAGGAGGGCACATTGTTATACTGAGTTACTTTTTATTGAGCAATCATTCAGTACTGTTTTTAAAACCATCCAGCATGGCCCTCAGCACACAGTACAGAGTCAGTAATTTCATTTATTCAAAACGTGTTTATTGAGCATCTTCTCATTCACTAGATCTTGTTCTCGGTACCAAGGTATTTAGAGGTGAGAAAGACAGGCAAGGTCCTTACTCTCAGGTAACTTGATAAATACTAGGTTTCTCCCTCCCACCACTCTCCTTTCTGTTCCACCCCCTTTCATCCCCTTCCCAACTCTGTAAAGTCATGTGGATCAGACTTAAAGAATGAATGGAATTTCCAAAAGCAGAGGAGAAAATAAAATTGATAAAAGAGAAGACAGCACCTGGAATTTGCCTCAGAGCCTAGAAAAGAAATGCCTGGATGCCTACTCTAGTCTGGTTTTATTTGTTGGTTTGTTTATTTGTTTATTTTGAACCATCTGACTTTGTAACTGTTTCTTAAAGTGGACACATGGAAGTGAAGTGTCATGACTCATCAGAGTATTTATTGTTTGGCTAAAGAAACATGCAGTCTGATAGATTTTAAAGCTCTTGCAAATGCGAGTTTTATTTATTTATATACACACACATATATACACAATATACATATATGTGTATATATATTATGTACAGATATTATATATATATATACACACACAAACATATTTGGACAGTAAAACTTGAGTTACTGAATAGCATGATCTAGTTGTCATGAATCTTTCTTAAAACTATAGAGTAATATGGATTTAGGCTAGTAAGTGAAAAAGAGTAAAGAGATTGATCTTAGAAAATGAGTGCTAGACAATCAGACAGAGATGTAATCCATAAGTGGAAACTGAACTTGGGTCGGGGGTGGGGTTTGGAGAAGTGTGGGGTCTGGAGAAAAAATGGGTGCTTCAGGGGGTTGGGGGTGGACATGATTGGAAGACAGAGCCTGTCAGCTGGAAGAAGAGCCCAGAACCCAATGGTGTAAACTTTATTTAAAAAGCCAAAATGCAGCACGCTGTTGAACCTGGCAAGATGAACCTGGCAAGGTTTCTATATTATTTTTAGTCTTTGACCTTTAAGCAAACAGAGATGGTTGTCTTTTTCCCTTGTTTTTCTTTATTTCCCCTGATTCCCCCTTTAATTTTCTTCAACCCTCTTTTTCCACTGAGTTCCCAACAGTTTCCTTTACCTTCCCAATTCACACCATTAACACCTCTTTATTCTAATCCTGCTCCTCACTCTGTGGATACTTCTCTCAAACCCTGCCATAACCATGTGGAGTCTGGAATCTGACACACAGGGCAGATGGCCTCTCTCCAGTATCTTGTACAGCAGCACAAACATATCGACAAACCTGGACCTGACATTGGCAGGAGAGGATGAAATCACAGATCAGCTCAGCTGTCATGACTACGGCCAGCAGCCTTCACCTTGCTGACTACTGTCTGCAGGGAAGTGGCCCTGCCATCATCTGGCATCCGGAGAGTAGCCCTGTGTGCTAGCTCCTTAAGACCCAGTTCCAGGTTGTCCTGGAGCAAGGAGGGGGACTATGACAGGGAGATGGGCTCATTCTGGAACATATAGCTCATGCTTCACCAGATTTAATATTTTGCAGTCTTTTAGAGCTTATTGGCTACTTGAAAAGGCCATTCTGAGCCATTAGATATTTCCCTATCATATTTATGATTTGAACTTCTTCCTAGGCAGTATATACGGTACTGTACATTGAATTAGGGTGATTCAAAAAAGAATATTCAATATCTTACTGGCAATTGAATTGAATAGTTGTCTGCAAGGAAGTGTATTTGGATTTTAAATTTGTCCTCTTTGCTCAATTTTGCTCAGTTTGCCTTATTTTAGGTTAAAACCAAATGGAATCCCTCATGTTTTTATGAAAGCATGGTCTGTGTGTGTATGTGCTCCTGACTTAAGAATGAAGCCTGTAACACGTGGCTCTTAAGGGACTGCCAAAATCTGAAAAGATACCATTGTTTAATCCATTTCTAGCTGGTATGAAACTTAAAGCTTTTCTTTCCTGCTTTCCTCTAAAATAAAATAGGTAAATCTAATTGTCACTCCTCTGTTCACCATGCCTTGAATGTGGGAGTCTGGAGGAGGCCGCTGGTGGCACTGCCTGCCCCATGTTTCAGAACAGGAGCCTGCAACTCAGGACTGCTCACCAGTAGGGAGGGCAAGGCCTAGGGTTGTATGTCCCCACAGGTCAGCAGTAAGAGCCTAGGAATCTCTAGAGTGGGGCTCCCATCTCTCAGGCTCGGCCCACTCTCCAGATACTCGGACATGTGGCCAGAGGTTTGGGATAAGGGGTGCCCCACAGTCCATGTGAAATAAAGAAAAAGTGCCTGAGGGGAAAAATGAATAGCATTAGTGATCTATTATATGGCTAATAGGTAGTATGTGAATGGTGAGGAAAAATTTAGTTGAAAGAATTCCAGAACTTCTTTCTGATACTACCCAAATTCTAGAACCTCACTTGTATTTAAATTAAATAGTAAAGTTTTGAAGCCTTTACTTATTTGTCTAAAGTAGGAAACATTCCAAATGGAGAAAGAAAGCATTTCAGAGTCTTGTCTTGAATTTAAAACTTCTGTTTTCTTCTTTTCCTCCATACCTAAACCTTTTGATCATTTGAACATCCCTCCCTTTGATCATTACAGAGGACAAGAGAATTCCCAGATACCAGTTTCACAGGTAACCAAATTCTCCCGTTCAGTAATGCTTTGCTTGTGGACCCTGGGGCCCATTAAGAGGTCCTTCTCTTGGGCTTCCCTGGTGGCACAATGGTTGAGAGTCCGCCTGCCGATGCAGGGGACACGGGTTCGTGCCCCGGTCCGGGGTGGGGGTGGGGGGGCCGTGAGCCATGGCCACTGAGCCTGCGCATCCGGAGCCTGTGCTCCGCAACGGGAGAGGACACGACAGTGAGAGGCCCGCATACCACAAAAAAAAAAAAAAAAAAAAAAAACAGAGGTCCTTCTCTTTTCCGAGTTATTAAGCACTCAATATTTGCATTTGATTTTTATGTCACAATTACAGGAAAGGAAAAAATACAATTAGAATTCAAGAACAGAAAGAAATTTTGGAAAGTCACAAATTCATGAAAATTAAACAAAACACTTCCTAAATGACCAGTGGGTGAAAGAGAAACCATAGAAAATTCAGAAAGTGCTTTCAGATCAATGAAAATGAAGTCACAAAGTTTAGAGAATGCAGCTAAAGCAATCTTTAGGGAGAAAGGTACAGCTGTAAACATCTGTATTAAAAAAGATGAGGAATCCCTGGTGGTCCACTGCTTAGGACTCCACGCTTCCGCTGCAGGGGGCACGGGTTTGATCCCTGGTCCGGGAACTAAGATCCTGCATGCTACATGGTGTGGCTGATAAGATAAAATAAAATTAAATAAAAATTTCAAGTCAATAATTAACCTTCCACATTAAGACACTGGAAAAGAACAGCAATTAAACCTAAAAGAAGCAGAAGGAAAGAAATAATAAAGATTAAAGCAAAAATTAATGACATAGAGAATAGAAAAATATTAGAGAAAGATCAGTGAAATCAAAAGTTGATTACATGAAGGGAACAAAAAATTGACAAACATTTAGCTTAATTGACAAGAAAAAAATGAGAGAACACTTAAATTGCTAAAATCAGAAATGAAAGAGGAGACATTGCTACAGAGCTTGCAGAAATAAAATAGATTGTAAAGGAATACTATGAACAATTATATGCCAATGAACTGTGCATCAATAAATTAGATAATGAACATGAAATGGACAAACTCCTAGAAAGATGCAAACTACCAAAACTAAATAAAGAATGGAAAGAATAGACCTATAACAAGCAAAGAGATTAAATTACTAATCAAAAATTTTCCACAAGGAAGAGCCCAGGACTAGAACTCTTCACTTATGAATTCTACCAAATATTTATTTTTTTTATTATTTTTTTTAATATTTATGTATTTATTTTCTTATTAGTCATCAGTTTTATACACATCAGTGTATACATGTCAATCCCAATCTCCCAATTCATCACAACACAACCCCCACCCCCCGCCACTTTCCCCCCTTGGTGTCCATATATTTGTTCTCTACATCTGTGTCTCAATTTCTGCTCTGCAAACTGGTTCATCTGTACCATTTTCTAGGTTCCACATATATGCGTTAATATACGATATTTGTTTTTCTCTTTCTGACTTACTTCAATCTGTATGATAGTCTCTAGATGCATCCATGTCTCTACAAATGACCCAATTTCGTTCTTTGTACTGCTGAGTAATATTCCATTGTATATATGTACCACATCTTCTTTATCCATTCGTCTGCCGATGGGCATGTAGGTTGCTTCCATGACCTGGCTATTGTAAATAGTGCTGCAATGAACATTGGGGTGCATGTGTCTTTTTGAATTATGGTTTTCTCTGGGTATATGCCCAGTAGTGGTATTGCTGGTTCATATGGTAATTCTATTTTTAGTTCTTTAAGGAACCTCCATACTGTTCTCCATAGTGGCTGCATCAATTTACAGTCCCACCAACAGTGCAAGAGGGTTCCCTTGTCTCCACACCCTCTCCAGCATTTGTTGTTTGTAGTTTCTAATGATGCCCATTCTAACCGGTGTGAGGTGATACCTCATTGTAGTTTTGATTTGCATTTCTCTAATAATTAGTGATGTTGAGCAGCTTCTCATGTGCCTCTTGGCCATCTGTATGTCTTCTTTGGAGATATGTCTATGTAGATCTTTACCCCATTTTTGGATTGGGTTGTTTGCTTTTTTAATATTGAGCTGCATGAGCTGTTTATATATTTTGGAGATTAATCCTTTGTCTGATGATTCATTTGCAAATATTTTCTCCCATTCTGAGGGTCGTCTTTTCGTCTTGTTTATGGTTTCTTTTGCTGTGCAAATGCTTTTATGTTTCATTGGGTCCCATTTGTTTATTTTTGTTTTTATTTCCATTACTCTAGGAGATGGATCAAAAAATATCTTGCTGTGATTTATGTCAAAGAGTGTTCTTCCTATGTTTTCCTCTAAGAGTTTTATAGTGTCCGGTCTTAGATTTAGGTCTCTAATCCAGTTTGAGTTTATTTTTGTGTGTGCCATTAGGAAGTGTTCTAATTTCATTCTTTTACATGTAGCTGTCCAGTTTTCCCAGCACCACTTACTGAAAAGACTGTCTTTTCTCCATTTTATATCCTTGCCTCCTTTGTCATATATTAGTTGACCATAGGTGTGTGGGTTTATCTCTGGGCTTTCTATCCTGTTCCATTGATCTATATTTTTGTTTTTGTGCCAGTACCATATTGTCTTGATTACTGTAGCTTTGTAGTATAGTCTGAAGTCAGGGAGTCTGATTCCTCCAGCTCCATTTTTTTCCCTCAAGACTGCTTTGGCTATTCAGGGTCTTTTGTGTCTCCATACAAATTTTAAGATTTTTTGTTCTAGTTCTGTAAAAAATGCCATTGGTAATTTCATAGGGATTGCATTGAATCTGTAGATTGCTTTGGGTAGTATAGTCATTTTCCTAATATTGATTCTTCCAATCCAAGAACATGGTATATCTCTCCATCTGTTGGTATCATCTTTAATTTCTTTCGTCAGTGTCTTATAGTTTTCTGCACACAGGTCTTTTGTCTCCCTAGGATGCGTTGTATTTCTGCGGTGTCTGTTGTAATTTCTCCTTTTTCATTTATAATATTATTGGTTTGAGTCCTCTCCCTCTTTATCTTGATGAGTCTGGCTAATGGTTTATCAATCTTGTTTATCTTCTCAAAGAACCAGCTTTTAGTTTTATTGATCTTTGCTATTGTTTTCTTTGTTTCTATTTCATTTATTTCTGCTCTGATCTTGATGATTTCTTTCCTTATGCTAACTTTCGGTTTTGTTTGTTCTTCTTTCTCTAGTTCCTTTAGGTGTAAGGTTAGATTGTTTATTTGCAATTTTTCTTGTTTCTTGAGGTAGGCTTGTATAACTTTAAAATTCCCTCTTAGAACTCTTTTGCTGTATCCCATAGGTTTTGGATCATCGTGTTTTCATTGTCATTTGTCTCTAGGTCTTTTTTGATTTCCTCTTTGATTTCTTCAGTGATCTCTTGGTTTTTTAGTAACATATTGTTGAGCCTCCATGTGTTTGTCTTTTTTACGTTTTCTTCCCTGTAATTGATATCTAATCTCATAGCGTTGTGGTCAGAAAAGATGCTTGATATGATTTCAGTTTTCTTAAATTTGCTGAGGCTTAATTTGTGACCCAAGTTGTGATCTATCCTGGAGAATGTTCCATGAGCACTTGAGAAGAAAGTGTAATCTGCTGTTTTTGGATGGAATGTCTTATAAATATCGATTAAATCTGTCTGGTCTATTGTGTCATTTAAACCTTTTGTTCCTTATTAATTTTCTGTGTGGATTATTTGTTCATTGGTGCAAGTGAGGTGTTAAAGTCCCCCACTATTATTGTGTTATTGTCGATTTCCTCTTTTATAGCTCTTAGCAGTTGCCTTATGTATTGAGGTGCTCCTATGTTGGGTGCATATATATTTATAATTGTTATATCTTCTTCTTGGATTGATCCCTTGATCATTACATAGTATCCTTCCTTGTCTCTTGTAACATTCTTTATTTTAAAGTCTATTTTATCTGATATGAGTGTTGCTACTCCAGCTTTCTTTTGATTTCCATTTGCATGGAATATCTTTTTCCATCCCCTCACTTTCAGTCTGTATGTGTCCCAAGGTCTGAAATGGGTCTCTTGTAGACAGCATATACATGGTCTTGTGTTTTGTATCCATTCAGCAAGCCTCTGTCTTTTGATTGGAGCATTTAATCCATACACGTTTAAGGTAATTATCGATGTGTCTGTTCCTGTTACCATTTTCTTAATTGTTTTGGGTTTGTTTTTGTAGGTCCTTTCTTCTCTTGTGTTTCCCATTTAGAGAAGTTCCTTTAGCATTTGTTGTAGAGCTGGTTTGGTGGTGCTGAATTCTCTTAGCTTTTGCTTGTCTGTAAAGCTTTTGATTTCTCCATTGAATCTGAATAAGATCCTTGCTGAGTAGAGTAATCTTGGTTGTAGGTTCTTCCCTTTCATCACTTTAAGTATATCATGCCACTCTCTTCTGGCTTGTAGAGTTTCTCCTGAGAAATCAGCTGTTAGCCTTTTGGGAGTTCCCTTGTGTGTTATTCGTCGTTTTTCCCTTGCTGCTTTCAATAATTTTTCTTTGTCTTTAATTTTTCCCAGTTTGATTACTATGTGTCTCGGCATGTTTCTCCTTGGTTTATCCTGTATGGGACTGTCTGCGCTTCCTGGAATTGGGTGGATAATTCCTTTCCCATCTTAGGGAAGTTTTCAACTATAATCTCTTAAAATATTTTCTGGGGTCCTTTCTCTCTCTCTTCTCCTTCTGGGACCCCTTATAATGTGAATGTTGTTGTATTTAATGTTGTCCCAGAGATCTCTTAGGCTGTCTTCATTTCTTTTCATTCTTTTCTCTTTATTCTGTTCCACAGCAGTGAATTCCACCATTCTGTCTTCCAGGTCACTGATCCTATCTTCTGCCTCAGTTATTCTGCTATTGATTCCTTCCAGTGTATTTTTCATTTCAGTTATTGTATCATTGATCTCTGTTTGTTTGTTCTGTAATTCTTCTAGATCTTTGTTAAACATTTCTTGCATCTTCTCGATCTTTGCCTCCATTCTTTTTCTGAGGTCCTGGATCATCTTCACTATCATTATTGTGAATTCTTTTTCTTGAAGATTGTCTATCTCCATTTCATTTAGTTGTTTTTCTGAGGTTTTATCTTGTTTCTTCATCTGTTACATAGCCCTCTGCCTTTTCATCTTGTCTGTCTTTCTGTGAATGTGGTTTTTGTTCCACAGGCTGCGGGATTGTAGTTCTTCTTCCTTCTGCTTTCTGCCCTCTCTACCAAATATTTAAAGCAGAGTTAACACCAATCCTTCACAAACTCTTCCCAAAAGGTGGAATAGGAAGGAACACTTTCCAACACATTCTGTGAAGCCAGTACTACTCTGATACTGAAACCACACACAGACATCACAAAAAAGAATATTACAAACCAATATCTCTTATGAATATCAATGCAAAAGTCTTCAACAAAATTCAAGCAAACTGAATCCAACATCGTATTGAAAGGATTATACACCATGACCAATTAAGATTATCCCAGGAATGCAAGGTTGGTGTATCATCTGAACAATCAATTAAGTAATACACTTTATCAATAAAATATTTTTTTAAACAAAATGATCATTTCAGTAGATGCAGAAAGAGACTTTGACAAAATACATGACCCTTTCATGATAAAAACACTCAACAAGCCAGGATTGGAAGAGAACTTCTTAAACCTGGTAAGGGGTATCTACAAAAGACCCATAGCTAGCATCATACTTAATGGTGAAAGGCTGAATGCTTTACCCTAAGGTCAAGAATAAGGTGCAATATCTGTTCTTGCCACAGTAGGGCCCACAGCAAGCTTAGAGGGAGGGAGTTCTCCATGGTCATGTCAGAAAGGGAAGTGCTGGTTCCGTGTGGGGCTTATGACTGCATGGTCCCTCACCAATTCACTTCTGATGTGCCACCATGTCCTGTGAATCACTATGAGAATTGTGCTTTTTCCCCAGTAGAATTTTGGTCTTAGAAACCACCCTTCCTAGAGCTTCTAGAGACAGGTGCTCCCAGCAGGAGGCTCAACGTGCCCCTACCCTGCAAGGTGAACTGCCCAGGGTGCCCCTACACCTGCACCAGAAAAGTACATTCCACCAACCTCTTCCTCCCATTGAAGATGATCAAGTGTAGTGGGAGGCAGGAGACCACCTGATTCATTAAGGACATGGCTGCAAACAGAACTCCTGCTCCACCAGCCTCCCACCTGCTCTGAAGCCTTGGCTGTAGCATGGAAATGTGAAAGAGGTGCCCTGGGACCACCAACTTCTAAAGCTCACTGGGCTTTTTCTTTGGTAAAGCAAATGCTAGACTCAAGAACATCTGAGGTTCTTTGATCCCAGGCAACAGGAACTGAATCTAAAAATGTACCAAAAAGATAAAAGAGTATATAGAAAAGATATGGAGTAGCTCCCAAAATTGAAGAGATGCTGAAAAGCATATTGGGGAGGGGATCTCGGAGGCACCTCCAGTGGACAAGACACTGCCTCCCCTCCAGGAGCTTCTCCACTGAGAGTCCACATGGAGAAGGTCTGATGGGCCTGGCTTGGCACCTATGCTCTCCAGCAGCATGGTGTAGACACCCAAAGGAAAACCGACGTGTTGTTACCAGAAAAAAGACGACACTGGGCAGTAAAAACCAGCAGACGTGTCCTCCACCCTGAACACATAGAGACATGCTGACGTCATGATCAAAGAAAGACTAGGAAAGACCATCCAGCGGACGCTGTCCAGCTAGGACGAGTGCCGGCAAGTCTATTAGCAGGAGGGCTACTGTACTGGAAAATTCCTGTGTCCTGGTGAGAGAGGCAGCCTGACGGGAATGTTACTCTTGGATGTGAACTTTCAACATCAGCAGCCATATGATTCTCAAAGCATGAGAGTTTTTTTCCAAACTCTCAGTTCCTGGGTGTGGTACAACCTGTTACCAAACCCAGGCTTCTCCTGGTTATTTTACCCCCAAAATTGTACCAACAAAAGTGCCAGTTCCTGGAGTGTAACCTGATCAGGTGTGATGGCTGAAAAGAAATGCCACCAGGTTGTGATCTCATCAACTGCTGGTTAAGCTCTATTCACTGTCCTTCTGCTTCCCTACTGCAAATTCAGTTTGTTCCTATAAATCCCAGAGAAACGTTTTTTCCTCTCAAAAGAATATTTGAAAATGAATTTATTGTAGAAACAGAGAATCTTAAAACTGAGGACCTGTGTGCTTCATGCTAAGATGTAAATTATGGAGGTGGCAGAAATCCAGGGCAGGGTGGGAGTGAGCCAGTCCGTTCCTGCCTGTCAGCAGTAAGGAGAGAAGGGAGAGGAGCTGGAAGTTGGAGTCATCACCCTATCTTACAGATGAAGAAGTCGAGACAGTTGGTTGTTAAGTAACTTACTCAAGGTCATACCCATAGCAAGTAGAACTCAAACCAAGGTTTTCCTACTTTAAGTCTTACGTACTTTCTGCTACACCATTCTCATTTTAAAAGTAGTACAACCTGCTTCTACCATGGCATAAAAAAGAACCCTTTTTGACCAGGGCACCTGTAAATAGATATTTTAAAATGGGACTGGAGAAGTCAGCAGATGGCATTGTAGTGGCCTTCGGCTCAGAGGGGGGTTGAGGGGAAGCCGTGGTGGCTGCCTTATCTGGAAGTGAAACACATGGTTTTAAAATTAAACATTAGAGCAATTTTGCTAAATGCTGTAGCTGCTCAGTTTTCTGGCTTATTCTCAGTGTTATCTGGACCCATGCTGGAAAAGAAATTAAAATTCAGGAATTCTGCTGTCTAAGATGAGGGGTTTCAATGTGAAGGTGGCTTCCCAGGAGGCCTGTGTGTGTGTGTGGAGTGTTGGGGTGCAGGGAGCTGTGCTTGCAGGCGTGCCATCCTGTGAATACCATGATGGCTCCCTCTTGACCCCCAGCCAGGTGATGTTGGGCTCAGAGAGGCTGGGAGGGACCCTCAGACCCGAGGGAGCAGTGGCACAAGTTAAAGGGACGGGACAGGTGAGAGGTCGTCTATGGCACAAGTCCAAGATTTTCTGGGTAAGAAACTAAACCTGCCTATTCAGGGTTCAAACCCATAGCCTCTGACACCTCCGACGTGCCCACTGGGGCTGAACAATGAATTCCCCTGGGCTGGGCGCCATGTACAGGCAGGACACCTGTGTCACCCCTTTGTTTATTGTTTGCCTTCTTTTTCTTCCTCACAAGGGCAAGGACCTTGTCAGTGTCCCATTCACTCAGCAAACATTTGTAGAGCACCTGCCGTGTGCCAGGTGGGCACTGGAAACTTGGGTGTGCTGCTGTCTCTCCAGTGCCCAGTAGCATCCAGGGTTTAGGGGGGCTGGTGAGTCATTTGAACAGATGGACGGATTGTTTAGCACCGGTGGAGGGAAAGGGCCTCAGCCACCCCAGAATTGCTCACATCCATGGTCAGTGGCATTGTGTTGAAAATGAGGTTTCATTCCAGGGCCGTGAGCGTTTACACACTGCGGGGGCAGATGCTCCATTGACAGAGGGTGGAAGTCAGAGGCTGGCTTGGGACCCCCTGGTAAAATCATTCACCTTGCCTCAGCACAGTCATGGTGGATTTATCCATGCTGTGTCCTGCCCCCGCCCACGTTGACTTGATCTTGATCTGACTCTGACTTTGACTCGACCCTGAACCCTCCCAGTAGCCCTTCCCATTCCATTCTCTTAGCATCAGTTCCTGCAGAAATCTCTTAAATCTTTCCTTCACCCATCATGCTTTACTATGGCCTTTATTTAAATAGATTTGTTTCAAAGTTGGGAACAAAAGAGCATTATATCCTTATTATGTGGAGGAACCAAGGCACACAATTTGTTAGGCTCAGTAGCTAATCAGAAAAAGAGTGAAATGCTCTCTCCATATTACCCAGAGGTGGCCTCACATGGGGGGGTTACTGAGGTCATGGACTCTGTCGAGGCAAGCATGGGTTCAGGTTCCAGAGCCACCACTAGCTACAGGCAAACTCATGGACAGGTTACCTGATCTTACCACCTATAAATTGGGAAATTAGAACCTCTCTCATAGAAATCTTGAGACGATTAGGTGAAGTAATGCCTATAAATTCCTCCGTCCTGAGTAAGTACTCGATGAATGCTAGCCAAAACCATCATCCCTGCTAAGCTACAAAACTCTATTAATGATAAACATCAGCCATCTGTTGGACCCCAGCATTTATGTGTTATCCATCATTTCTTAAGGCACCACATACACACACACACACACACACACACACACACACAGACTTTTAATACAGTGTATAACTACACAATTTAAATAACCCATGGTGGTATTTTCCAGGTAATGAAGGTTTGGGGGAAGGTCCTAGTTTATGCTAACATTCCCTTGTCAGAACAAGTTGATATAATTTACATGTATTTTAGGGTAAGTAAAACAGCAGAACCGTCTTGAGTGGTTCATTTCTAACCTTATGAATATTTCTGAGCTCTGTATTTGTGGACTTCAGATAATATTGTCAGCAGGATGAGGGTAGGACTTGGGGAGGAAAAGGGATTATGAAAGGTTTCAGCATCCTTCAAACCCCAAAGTTGGGTTATGGCTTAGTGAGTGACTGGAAGCTTCACAGATGTGTCCCCCTCAGTGGCTCAGTACAAAGCGGGCTGGAGAGGCAGTGGGAGTGAGAGTGATGAGGTCCTACTTGATGTGGTTGGATGTGAAATGCTGGCCTCTGCCAGCACCTCTGCCTGCTAACCTATATTTGAATTTAAATACCACTGAAGGAAGGAGCCTGGTGAAATATAAGTACATAATTTCCAAGAGGAACTCCTTATGGCGTTCAGAGCAGAAATTAACACCACAGAGGTAATGAATGTGCTCTGACCCACACCAAGCACATGGCTCAGGCGTGTTTCCTTTCTGTGACTCCTAATCTGCTTCCTTGGAAGGGAGCATTCCCTGGCCACTTGGAGAGAGCTTGACACTAAATCTTGAGAGCAGGGAGGGAAAAACTTTCAGCTGCACCTGCTCACTGAGTTGTCAAGGAGGACAAATGTTGACCTAAGGGACAACCATGCTCCAAGAGCTAGTCAGAAACAAGTGTGGGCTTCAGGTGATGATCCTATAGCACACGCAGTGGTTCTCCTGCACCAAAACCCCCTGGGGTCTTGTTGACCCACAGAGTGCCTGGCCCACCCCCAGAGTGTCTGATTCAGCAGATCTAGGGAGGGATCTGAGACTCTGCATTTCTAACAAGCCTTCCGATGATGCTGGTTCAGGTACCATACCAAGAGCCACTGGCATATGGTAACAAAGGCTACTTGAAATTTTAACTCAAGAAGTATGATGAAACAATCAAGATTGGTGAATTGGATCCTGTGACTGGAACTTGACAGCAGATGCAAAAATCCTCCAGTAGAACAAGTGTGTGGCTAATCTGGGAAGGAAAGGTAATCAGTTATCTTATCTTCTGGGGGCTGGAGGACTAGAAGGTCCGGAGCCCAGACCATTGAGGGGAGAGGGCAGCTGGAACCAGAGACCCTACCAAAGTGAAATACAGGCGAGATTATCAAGGAGGCTCCAGGACTTACACAGCAGAGGCTCCCATGACTGGAGATGGAGATGGGGGGTCAGGCAGCTGGTCGCCCAAGTTTATAGACAAAGCACTCCCCATTTGCTCTTCTCTCAGAATATAAAGGATGCTGTGAAAATGTTCATCACTCTGACTTTAATTCTTACAAACCAGGAAGGAGGAGTCATTGGTAGGACAGTGACCAAAACCTGGGAAGCTATGACTGATTGTATCATTCTGCAGTTTGCCACAGCAAGGAAAGGGAACTCTGAGCAAGATTCAGCACAGACCCCTCTGCTTTTAGAAAAGAGAATAAATAAAGGTCAAAGTAGAGCTAGTTCTGATTCCGTAGCTAAAGAAAGTCAACACAGCTCAGCAGGTAGGGGAAATTCTGGAAGATTCAATTCAGATGCCATAATCATGGACAGACCCAATAACACATAAAGGGGGAGACAGACGCAGAGCCAGGGGCTACCTGACAGCCCTGGATTAGTCAGATGTAAAGGCCCAAGAACACCAGAGAAAGGGGCAGAGGGCAAGGGCAGGTAGAAAACAGTTTGGAACCTCAGCAGATAGCTCAGCTCAGGCCAGACAGGCAGAGGCCTGCAAGCTGAGCCCTACTTACAAAGTGTCTACAAAGATAGCTTTTTGTTTTTTATTAAATTAACCTTCACAGTAAGAAATGCTTGAAGATAAGCCAAGGAAGGCCAAAATCCTGCTCCAACCCACTGCTGCTTTTCAACATAAGAGAATGGAATTAAAACCAGGACAGGTAAAAGAAAGTGCCAGAGCATGGCGGCCAGGAGCAGTACAGAGAAGGTGGAGCCTGAGCCCCAGGAAACAGTTTGTATCCAAGTTCAAGAATGAGGGCTCAGCTGCTGGGTTCCCATCCCAGCTTCACAGTTGCCACTGGGGGACCTCAATCAGCCTTTGTAAAACAGGGGACATAGATAGCACCCACCTCATAAGGCTGTCATGAGAATTATATGAGTTAATAGAAATAAATTGCTTAGGAGAGCTCTTGGCACACAGTAAGTGCTAAATATGTCTTTTTTATGATCACTGTCATCATCACGATTCTTCAGAAGTGTCCAAAACCCCATTCCAGGAAGAAATTCAATCCAAGATGCTACAGAACTCTACAGATGTTACCTCCAAGGCTCTGCCGATTGGTTCTGTGAAATTGTGGCTGATGAAAGAAGAGCCAGAAATCTGAGGGTGGGTTTCAATTTCCCAACTGGATAAATGGGCAAGTCCGAGGAATGCAGCGTCAGCCTGCTGTCAATCCCTGGCACAACTGGAGGACAAATCAACAATTTAGACGGATGGTTTGTGTGCACTTTAGAAAAGAAGGCGTTAATGAGAACACTCAGTGCCTGTCAGACAGTGTTATTGGGGCATGGGTCAGGTTGGCAGAACACTTAGCAGATCTCCATGATATGGCTGTGGATGAAGCAGGAAAACAGGCGGGCTGATGGCCTATCACCATGGGGCTGCCACTAGACCCAGATCTCCTCCATCTGTGTCTAGGGTGGCCCCGGTGGGTCTGTCTGCAGCGCTGCCTGTGGAGTTGTCAGCCTCCTGTCATGTGACTCTTCTGGTCAGGGCTCCATGGTGGGGGCTGCCATGCGATCAGGAAGCTCCACAGAAACCTGTGGCTGTTCAGTCGTAGGGCTCCTCCCAGAACCCGGCACCCACTCTGCTCTCCCTCCCTTCCATCCCCCACCCACTCCTTGTGGTTCCAGTGGGGGGCACACAGACTCCCAGTTCTCAGTGATCATAAGGGTGTGTTGATACAGGACAGAAGACAGGGAAGAAGAATGTGCACTGAAGTTTTTATAGCTAGCAAAACTGTCCTTCAAGTATCAAGGCTTTAGAAAAACAGTTTTAAATATGCAGAAACTTAGGATACTGAGCCCATGAGCCCTTCTTGAGGAAGCTGCCAGACCAGGACTCAGCAACTTTTTCTTTAAAGTGAAGATATTAAATATTTTAGCTCTGTAAGCCATGTGATGTCTGTCATAACTACTCAACTCTATCATGGTAGCACAAAAGCAGCCATAGACAATAGATAAACAAATGGGCAGGGCTGTGTTCCAATAAAACTTTATTTACAAAAACAAGTGTCAGAAGGGATTGAGCCCTCAGGCCATAGTTTGCCAACTCCTGTATGATAGGATGCTCTTCATCTAACAGAGATGGCTGGGGACACTTTGATAAAAGGGCTGATGGTGGACATTTTAAAATGTTTAATTCTAGAGGTAAAACTAAAGCAAAGATGGAGATAGGAATATTTAACAATGAAGATATAACAGTAATGAATATTTATGCCCCAAATAACACAGCAACTACTTTGTAAAGCCTAAACCACAGGACGTGCAAAGAAATATAGATAGAAATTTATTGGGTATATGTGATTCTTAGTATAAGACAGATCAAGTGGCAAGTAAATAAAAAATAAGGAAGGATATAAAAGGCCTAAACAACATAATCAGTAAGATAAATCAGATATATCAAATACTACACCCTGATAATATAGAACACACCTTTTTCTCAAATGCACAAAGAAAACATCAGTAGGTTCCTAGTAGTAGAAATAGTAAAAACAATAGCCTCTGATCACAAAGCAATAGAGTTGGAAATTAATAAAAAAGATTTTTAAAGTGCAGAAGTCCCCTCTACCTGGAAATAAAAATTTACAGGATACAACACCCACATTTGGCAGTAACTCAAAAGTGGGGAGACCTGGAGATGTCCACTGACATTAAGCTCAGCCTGAGCATTTAAAGCTGTTCCTTCATTCACTCATTTAACAGATTTAACTGAGCAACAGTTGAGACTAACTGAAGATGAAGAGGCTCCTCTCTGCCTTTCAGAGCTTGCTTTGGGTAGGAAAGACTGATAGGAAAATAAGGCAGCTCCAGCCCTGTGGGAGAGCTCGTGACTAGGGCATGAGACAGATGCCCAGCTGGGATTCGTGTGGATGTGTTGAGGTACCAGGAAGCAGTAGCTGTGCCATATCACAATAGGACTGGGTGGAATGTGGGGGAGAGCCCCCCTCACTTCTCACTGGCTGTGTGACCCTGAGCAGGTTACTTCACAGGAGCCCCCCCCTTTCCTCATCTCACTGGGAATCAACATCTGGCATGGAGAAGGGTCCAATTACTGTGTTCTTACTGCTTATTGACTTGAAGCTGGTCAGGTTATAACTGGAGAGTGTATTTGTTAGGGCCACATTCTAATGAAACATTGGCTGGCTATGTCCACAGCAGGAGATGGGGGTCAAGGGTGAATGGCCTGGATACTGCTGCCTCATGAAGAACAACAAAGGGTATGTACATTGATTAAAAAAAAAAAAAAGAAGAAGACTAAAGGGACCTCGAAGGATTTCAGAGACCTTCTTGCCCTGGTGCCTTTACATACTTTGTGTCATCATCTTGAGAACAAGCATACCTACTCTGGTGCTTCAACAGGCTAGTGGGACAGACATCCCAGTCATAGTGTAATGAGCTCCCTGTCATACACAGATCTGAGCAGCCCCTGCTGGTCTTCTGAATGCATCACTCATCACCTTGGATCCAGGACTTCAACTTCTGCCCTTTGGAAATCATCCAAAATATAATGGACAAAATTGGCAACCACGCAAATGTCCAACAAGTATGCACTAGTTAAGTAATATGGCTCTATCTACACAATGGAGTGTTATGCAAGCATTAAAAATCATTCTTGAGAAAATATTTTTGATCACATAGGAATTGCTTCTGCTATCAAGAGTGAAATAGGCAAAATAGTAAATGATTTGTTTATAGTATGACATCATTAAAGAAAATATGTTTAGAAGATTAGGATCCTGTATGTTCTTTGGTTCTCTTGCTTTATATTTTTATGTACCTTCCAGATTTTCTACAATGTTGCATGAATTATACTTATCATTTCTACTAAGTAAACAAAAAATATAGCTCTAGAAGAGATTCCTAAAATGAGTGCAAGTGTAGACAGAGATACCCTGGGGACCAGCACAAAGATAATTTTAGGAAGCTCTGGATCACTTCTCAGTTTTCTTCATTGACAACCATGGAATTCAATTAAAATCAGAAAACATTTGTTGCATCCTTAACAAGCACAAGGCTCTGTGCTAGAAACTTTCATTCAGAAGAGCCAGAGACAAGGATCATTCACAGCAAAACGTGACCAGGCCTTTGAGGGCGAAGGGAAGGGAGTCTGAACTCTGAGTGACTCCAAATATTTTGCCAGGGACTGGGACATTCCCTACAATTTTCTAAATAAAATTTTCTTTCGTTTTCCTAAAAGTAAAAATTGACAACATGCAACGCTTGGAGGAGGGGGGAAAAGATGTCACAGAACTCAGTCCAACAAAACTTGCTGTAGAAGTCTTTTCTCTCTGGTTCTCCATGGTGGAGTGGGGGGCGGCCAGTCTCGTATGCCCGTGTTGGTGGGAAATCCTTAAAGCCCAATTAGACAGAGACACCTTTGCAGAACAGACACTTAGGAACCTGTTTTTACAAATCAAGGAGAAGCAACAATGATCTAGTGAAAATAGATCATTCTGACAGGATACTTGCTGAATAAAAATCTCAAAAGCATGCAGGGGGATTTCATGCCATAGACTTAATAATGCCAGAAATAAAATGAATCTCTTTACTTTCTGCTTGGAAGCCTCAGGAACATGGTTTCTGTAGCTCATTAGCTATTAAAATTATTAACAAATTATTATTTTCAATTGAAAGTGGTTATGGTATTCATTATTTCCTCTCATGCCAAGACTCTCTTTAGTCTACTCAGAACATGAATTGTCCAAAGCAATCCAAAGTTTCTAAATAGTTTTGGACCAGGTTCACTGACTTTGGCCCAGCAAGCCACTCAGGGTTGAGTGGCTAAAGGAATCCGTTACGTAATTTATTGAGAACTTAATTGAGACTAATTATTATCTCTCATTGCCTTGCCTGAAGAACATCTGCCCAGCATCTGCTGTGACTCCATTTGGTTGGGATGTTTGAATTTTTCTGTGAAGTGAAATAAGGGGCATGAATATTTTATTGTGGATTTATCCCACTGTAACTTTTTATAGGAAACTGCTGGTTGTTTTATTAGCCAGCAGCGTTAATAGACAGTGTCTCTCCTGCTGGAGCCAAGGTTTAGGGTGTACTCAGAACACACTGCCTTAGCGAGATCTGCCCCTGAGGAGGAGGTGGGTGGGTCTGTGAAATATGTGGCTAAGTCAGTGTTTGGGAGCGGGGGGTGCAGATCCTGGACTGTTCTGTGATGTGCCTGCTAAGACCCAGGTCCATCTGGAAGGGGGCACAAGTTGATAACAGGTTGACCATATATGACCAATCACTGGCATATCCATGTGAGAAATGAATAGGAGCCATTTCACAGAGGGAAAAACAAAGTTTCAGAAGTTCAGCAGCCAAGGTCATCAAAGACTTAGTGAGCCCAGACTAGAACCGAGCCTCTTGCCTCCTAGGAGGCTCCTGGCCATGACGAGGTGAGGATATTCTTAGGGGAAACAATATCCTTCACACTGTTTTGGGAACCAGGGGCAGAAGAGGGCATATCCAGGACCACCAGAAGAGCTCCTGGAGGGGCAAGTACTTGAGATTGGACAACTGAGAGAAGTGAGGAGGCTGTGCAGGCAGAGAGAATAGTGTCTGAGTCTCCAGGTCTGGGAATATCAAGCAGTCTGGAGAGGGAGGAGCACATGGGGCCAACCAAAGCCAGGGTGGTAAGGCTGGTCCTCCTACCTTGATCTGTCCTAAGTCTTCTTTTCCTTAGTGCAGAGTCTTATTTTGTTTGCTTTCATATATTCATGAAAACATCTGCAATCCCTACTGGGATGCTGGAGGAGCATGGGATGAAGGAATGACTAAATTATCGGACTGGGCCTTGAGTGCAACTGGCCCCTTGAGTGGGTCTTCAGGATGTGAAAGACAGTAAGCACTAGGGAGCCATCGAAGGTTTTAGAGTGAAGAAGTCACATGACTGAAGCCATGGCAGAGGTGCACAGACTACTTGGAAGGAAAAAGAGATCCCATGGTGGGGAGGCCAGTTAGGAGACTGTTACAATACCCCAGGCAAGGGTTGCCACAGAAATGGGGAAGAGAGGTAGATTTGAGATCCCTTATGGGAGTTGGCTTGGTGGACTTAGCAGCTGCTTGGACATGGCTCAGGGAGCAGTCCAAGCTGCCCTATAACCCTGCATGGCTGGTCTCTGGAAAAGGAGGGGCCGCCAGTTTTGGCAGTGGGGCAAAGAGGAATGGTTTATGACCTTGCCCACCCAGAACCAGAGGTGTGGTGGGACCCCTGCTGTCCTCTAGGTTGTCAATCACACAGGCCTGGAGTTCCCAAGGTGGAGAGTCAGGAGGCCTGTGCATCAAAATACTGATGGAAATCATAAGTAAGCTCTGCGAAAAGGAAAGAGGAAGGGAAGGGAAGGAAAGGAGGGCCATGGGAACAAAGGAGCCCAAGACTGAACAAGGGGAGGGCTGAGATTCCTTGGAGAACAGGGGAGGAGGAGGCTTCAGAGAAGCAGAAGGCAGGGGGCAAGAGCTCCCAGCACCTGAGAAGTCAAGGAGGAACGAGCAAAAATCAGGCAGAGCTGTTGCCAGGGTCAGAAGTGTCAAAGCTGTCATCTACACTAAGGATTGTTATGACAAGTTATGCTCACCAAAGACCCTTAGTCATTTTAGTTAATGCGGGAAGGAAGACGCCACAGGATGCCAGCCACCAAGCAGGATTGGGGCCCCGCATCACTGGCCATCTCCACATGGCTCTGGCCTGGATGTCTGTCACCCCTGGGGAATTTCTTCCCAGGCTCACTGTGGACATGACCTTTACAAGCCACACCAGCAGGGCCACCACTTCTAATACAGCAGCATGTTATGAGGCACCAGGGATTCGAAACAGACCAACAAAGTGTAACCGTGGAGGCTGTTGTCCAGGGGCCTGGCTGGCTCCTGTCTGCTCTGGGGGTGTCCAGAAGCGCCTTTGGCAGGAGGGGCACAGGGAGCAAATGTGAGGCTTGCAATTAAAGATAGTCGTGTGTGGGGAAGCGAGCAGAGCTGTAAATTCCCTTGCTCATAAAGCTGCACGCCAGAACCCTTGCAGGGCGAGCTCAGAGACAGAGTCAGCCAGCTTTTCAGGCTGGTCGTGTTGGAGCCCTGCCCCTGCCCCTCTGAACACAACGGCCTTTCCCCTCTGTACCCTTTCCAGAAGACACAGAGCTGGCTCACTCTAACTCTGGAGAACTCCCCCTAGGAACATTTTCAGAGAATCTTGTGAAATTCTGAGCATTTTCATAGCCAAAGCGAGGCAGTGGCAGGGATGGAATGTCAGGGAGGTCTGCTTGCATGTTTTCATGTTGAATAATTTTGTGGGGCTGGGCAGCTGGGCCAGCTGGGCAGGGGCTCCTGCTGGCATTACTCAGACCTCTGCGTATTTCTACAGCCCACTCTTCAGGATTTTGGTGTTGGTTTCGAATTGGTACCACTCAGACTGCTGTCTTGGGAAAACCATGTCACATCATGAATCTGGGGAGTCTTTTTTTCCTAATCTTTTTAGGACAAAATTCTTGGGACTCACCTATTAAGCCAACCAAAAGACAAATTACAGGAAGGTGGGGTCAAAGCATTGACGGAGGACCCGTGTGGCGAGCCAGTGGTATAGAGTGGCCTCTTCAGGTCAGAGCCAGAGGAAGACACACATCCAGCCTCTCTGGTTTAGGTTCAGAACCACCATAGCTCCCTCCTTGGAAAATTAAAGTGAGAAGTCCTAGACCAGAGGCTGCGGAACCAAATTCCACAGCAGACATGGCTTGGCCTGCACAGGCGTCTTAAGGTTTTAGAGTTCATTTCCAACATTTTAAAACCAGATTTCATAAGACTCTGAATTTTCAACATTACTTTTAAAAAGGAAAGATGTGGCAATACTTGACCCACATGGCAACTGTGGGCTGGAGCCCGGTGGCTCCCGGGACAGGCACCGTCTTCATTCTCAGTTGACCACAGTCGCTGCCACTCTCAGAAGTCAAGGTCAGTTAGTACATACCGACCTGGCTCTGGGTTGTGTAATCATTTTTCTTACAAAAATGTTTATATGTACAGAAAAGTCTGAGTTTAACTAATAAACAACTATGCCTGCACCTCCCAATTTTAACAAATTTTCATGATTGCCATATTTTAAGTAATCTAAAGTAATAGCATGTTATTAAAATAATATAATACAGATACATTAAAAGTCCCCCTTGACCCCTCCCAGCGCTATTCTTCTCCCCTCCTCCATTAGTGGGTATGCTTCCCCCGCTAATTTTCAAACTTTTACCATATATGCATATATCCACAAACAAGAGAGTATTGTTTGGTGCATTTAAACAGGCTCTGAGCATATGTATGTTCATCTTGCCTTTGGGATCTAGCCACGTTGCCACTGTGGCTCTGGTACACCCATTTTCTTTGCTCTATGTGATTTCATCTTAGGTATTTAGTCGTTTGCCATTGATGGACATTTGAGTTGTTTGCCAATTGGGGCTTATGTAAACAATTATGCAGTGAACATCCTTTTCCAATTTCCTTAGACACATGTGCAAGTTGTATCCCAGAAGTAATTACACAGTCATAGGTCTGCACACCTTGAGCTTTCCTCCAAAGGCTTAACCTAGCGTTACCATGCCACCAGCACGGTAAGGGCTCCCATTGCTCCAGTCATGAACAAATTTGGTTTAGTCAGACTTTATAGTGTTGCCATCTGATGGGGAGGAAATGGTGCCTCATTGTTTGATTTTTTAAATTCCCCTGTGCTGTAGTGAGGTTGAGCGTTTTCATATGTTAAGAGGATATTTATATTTTTTCTGTGTTTTATCCTCCTGTTGTTTGCGCATTATCCTGTTGGGCTACTTATCTCTTACTAATTGATTTACGAGCATTCTTTATACATCTTGGATTATAAATATTTTCCCTTATTTGAGGCCTCTTTTTTCACCTATGGTATCTTTGAGTAGAAGCTTTTATCTTTAATTTAGTTAAATTGGTTAACTTTAAATTTAGGAATTGTGCTTCTTTTGTCTTGTTCGACAATTTCTTCCTGACTTTTCAACTACAAATATGTTTTCCTGTGTGTTCTTCCAGAACTTTTAAGGTTTGGCTTTTCTTGCATATAAGAAGACTTTAACACATCCAGAATGTCTTTTTCTGTATAGTATGAGTTGAGACAATGAGTTAATTTCTTCCATATGATAACCTGTGCCTCTCCTCTGTAATATGTAATGGCTAGTTCACCCCGTTCCCACTGATTGATAAGGCTGTGTTTATGGTAACCAAGATAACAAAACACACCATGCTTTCTGACCACAAGAAAATTACATTGGAAATAAGCAGTAAAAAGAATAGTGACCCACTTTTCTCTATATTTTTAGAAATTAAAAATATATATAACTCATGGGTTAGGAGGAAATGATATTGGAAATTACAAAATTTTCAGAACTAACAATTAACATTTCTTTTTTTCTCCCTATTTTTGGGAAGCTGTGGATTATATTTCTATTCTTTTGATGGTTATCCTTAAATGTGACCCAGGTACCTTAACTATAATGGTTTCAGTAGAGTCCAGAGTATTCAGAATCGCTAGCCTCTTCCCAAACAACACAGTGCCCTTAGTGCATGTGACCCTCAAACAGCCTCTACTTGTTCCTCTTATTATCTGGAGATTTGGTGTTACTATATTGAAAAACCAAAAATATTCTGGTATAACAAAAAGTTATATTAATTAGATGAAACAGACAAAATTCTTAGAAATACAAACTACTGTAACTGACTCAAGAATAAACAGATAACCTGAACAGACCCATAACAAGTAAAGAGATTGAATTAGTAATAAAAAAATTCCCACAGAAAAAAAGCCCAGGATCAGATGGCTTTACTGGTGAATTTTACAAAACATCTAAGGAAGAATTAATATCAATTTTTCACAACCTCCTCCGAAAAGTAGAAAAGGAAGCACTTTACAACTCATTCTATGAGGCCAGTATTACCCTGATAACGAAACGAGACAAAGACATCACAAGAAAACTACATGCCAATATTGCTTATGAATATAGACACAAAAATCCTCAACAAAATATTAGTAAATTGAATCAAGCAATATAAAAAGGATTATATACCATGATCAAGTGGAAACTTATGCTGGGAATGCAAGGTCCATTTATCATCTGAAAATCAAATAATATATCACATCAGTAGAATAAAAGACAAAACCACATTATTGTCTCAATTAACACAAACACACACAGAGTATTTTCAAAATTCAATACTCTTTCATGATAAAGACACTCAACAAACTAGGAATAGACGGGAATTTCCTCAACCTCATGAAGGGATCTACAAGAAACCCACAGGAACCATCATACTTAATGGTGAAAGACTAAAGGCTTTTCCCCTAAGAGAGGAACAAGACAAGAATGTCTGTTTTCACTGCTTATATTCAACATTGTACTGGTGGTTCTAGCCAGGGCAATTAGGCAAGAAAATGAAAAAAAAAAAAAAAAAAAAGGCATCTAGGTTAGAGATGTAAAACTATATGTATTTGCAGATGACATGATCTTCCATATAGAAAATTCTGAAGAATCCAGTAAAAAGCTACTACAACTAATATATTTGCTGGAAAAACAAAATTCAACTGAGTAAATTCAAAGATCTAATTGGCTTTATTTATCAATTCATGAATCAGTCAGGATCCCATCTAGCAACTAGAAGAGCACAAGGGGTTGTACAAAATGGGAGATGTTTACTGGCAGAAAGAGGGTGGGCAAGAAAAGTATTAACAAAAGAAAAGATTGCTTCAATCCAGACCATCTTCTTCTGGGGGACGGGAAGGGCTTTATCATAACATTACCTCACTAGTGTTGATCAGGAAATTTCAGATTGACTCTTAAAGGTCATATTGCTGGAAGGGATTGAAGCTGCAATTAAGTCTTTGTTTGTTGTCATGGGGAGCAAATGACACCACATTGGGCTTGTTGTTTTAAACATATGAGTTGAGCAAGGTTACAGGATGTAAGAATGTTATACAAAAATCAATTCTTTTTCTATACCCTTGCACTGAATAGTCTGAAAAGTAAATGAAGAAAATAGTTCCATTTACAGTAGCATCAAAAACAATAAGATCAGCTCAGTGCTTTGTGACCACCTAGAGGGGTGGGATAGGGAGGGCAGGAGGGAGGGAGACGCAAGAGGGAAGGGATATGGGAACATATGTATATGTATAACTGATTCACTTTGTTATAAAGCAGAAACTAACACACCATTGTAAAGCAATTATACTCCAATAAAGATGTAAAAAAAAAAACCAATAAAGTACTTCGGAATAAATTTAACAAAAGACTTATACACTGCAAATGACAAAACATTATTGAAAGACGTTAATAAATATCTAAATACATCCCATTAGAAGGCTTAGTGTTGTTAAGAAGGCAATACTCCTCAAATTGATCTACTGATAAAACATAAATCCCTATCAAAATTCCAGCTGTCTTTATTGTGCAAATGAACAAGCTGATCCTAAAATTTATGTGGAATTGCAAAGGGTTCCAAATAGTCAATACAATCTTTAAAAACAAGAACAAAGTTGGAGGACTTATGCTTCTTAGTTTCAAAGATTACTACAAAGCTAGAGTAATCAAGACAGTATGGGACTTGCATAAAGAGAGACATATAGAACAATGTAATATAAATGAGTAAATAAATATTCTCACATTTACTATCAGTTAATTTTCAACAATGCAATAGAGAAAGAATCATCTTTTCTATAAACGGTACTGAGACTCTGGATGTCCACATACAAAAGATAGAAGTTGGATCCCTAGCTTATACCATAGATTAAAAAATTAACTCAAAATAGATCAAGCACCTACACGTAAGTGCTAAAGCTATAAAGGCAATGCTTTCTTAGATATGAAAGCAAAAGCACAAGCAGCAAAAGAAAGAAATAAACTAAACATTATAAAAATGTAAAACTTCTGTTCTTCAAGGCCATCAAGAAAATGAAAAGATAACCCAAGGAAGGGAAAAAAAGTTTTCATAAATCATATATCTGAAAAAATAATTTTATCTAGACCATATCAAAATCTCTTACAACTCAATAATAAAAAAAACAAATAACCCGACTAAAAAATGGACAAATCATCTGAACAGACATTCTTTTTTTTTTTTTTGCTAATGTGAATTTTCTTTATTATTGAAACTTTCTCAGATTATGCAATTCTTTAGTAAAACAGTATTGAGTCACTAACAATAGGAAACATATGTTTTTCACACATTTAGTAGAACACAAATTGAACAGACATTCTCAAAAGAAGATACACAAATGGCCAATAAGCACATGAGAAGATGCTCAACATCATCAGCCATCAGGGAAATACAAATCAAAACCACAATGAAATTCAACAAGTAGTATTGGGGAAACTGGATATCAAAATACAAAAGAATGACGTTGGACCTTTACCTTATACCATGTACAAAAATAAGCTCAAAATGGAGCAAAGACCTAAATATAAGAGTTAAAGCTAAAACTCAGAATAAAACATAGGAAAAAATCTTCATTACATTGGATTTGGTAATGACTTCTTAGATATGACACCAAAAGCATAGGCAACAGTAGGAAAAATAGATAATTTGGACTTCAAAATTAAAAACTTTTTTGTATCAAAGGACATAATCAACAAAGTGAAAAGGCAACCCAAAGAATGGGAGAAAATATTTGCTATCATATATTTGACAAAGAAGCAATATCCAGAATGTATAAAGAATTCCTACAATTAAACAACAAAAGGCACCCCATTAAGAAATAGGCAAAGAACATGTTTACTCATTTTTCCAAAGAAGATATGCACATGGCCAATAAGTACATGAAAAAATGCTCATCATCACTAATCGTTAGGGAAATGCCAATCAAACCACAATGAGGTAACCACTTCATACCCATGAAGATAGTTATTATTAAAAAACAGCAAATAAGTGTTGGTGAGGATGTGGTGAAATTGGAACCCTTCTACATTGTTGAATGGAATGTCAAATGGTACAGCCACTGTGGGAAACAGTATGGTGGTTCCTCAAAAAATTAAACACAGAATTACCATGTGATCCAGAAATTTCACTTCTGGGTATATACCCAAAAGAACTGAAAGCAGGGACTCAAACAGAAATTTGTACAACCATCTTCATAGCAGCACTATGCACAATAGTCAAAAGGTGGAAGCAGCACAAATGTCCCTCTCTGGACAAATGGATAAATGAAATGTGTTACATGTGTACAATGGAATATTATTCAGCCTTCAAAAGGAAGGAGATTCTGACACATGCTGCAACATGGATGAACCTTGAGGATATTCTGCTAAGTGAAATTAGACAGTCACAAAAGAACAAACATTGTATGATTCCACTTATATGAGGTACCTAGAGCAGTCAAAGTCATAGAGACAGAAAGTAGGATGATAGTTGCCAGGGGCTGGGGGGAGAGGGGAATAGGAGGTTATTGTTTAATGAATCTAGAATTCAGTTTGGGAAGATGAAGAGTTTGGGAGAGAATGGTGAGGGTTATACAACAATGTGAATGTATTTAATGCTACTGAACTGTACACTGCAAAGTGGTAAAAATGGTAAATTTTGTATACATTTTACCACAGTAAAATGAAACCACAATGGGATATCACTTCACACCCACTAGGATGGCTATAATCAAAATGATAGATAATAGAAAAAATTTATGAGAGTGTGGAGAATTTAGAATTTCATACACTACTGTAGAAATGCAAAATAGTGTAGCTGCTTTGGAAACAGTCTGGCATTTCTCAAATTGTTAAACATAGCGTTAGCATACGATCCAGCAATTCCACTCCTTGGTATATACTCAAAAAAAATGAAAACATATGTCCACACAAAAATTGTACACAGATGCTCATTGCAGCATTATTCGTAATAGCCGAAATGTGGAAACAACCCAAATGTCCGTCAGCTGATGAACCAATAAATAAACATGGTGTATCTATACAATCAAGTATTATTCAATGACAAAAAGGAATGAAATACTAATAGATGCTATAACATGGATGAGCCTTGGAAACATTATGCTAAGTGAAAGAAGCTGGGCACAAAGAACCGCATGTTATGTGATTCCATTTATATGAAATGTCCAGAAGAGGCAAATCTATAGAGACAAAAAGTAGATTAGTGATTGCCTGGGGCTGAGAGGGATAGGAGGGGGGCATGTATTTGGAGATGACAGCTAAGAGGTGTGGAGTTTCTTTTGGGGGTAATAAAAATATTCTAAAATTGATTGCGGTGGTGATTTCACACCACCACAATATATTTCAGAATATACTGAATTGTTCTCTTTACATGGATGAATTGTATGGTATGTGAATTATGTCTCAATGGAACTGTTAAAATAGTTCTTCTACTTGCTAATGTATGACCTTGGGCAAGCCACTTAACCTCTCTGTGCCTTGATTTCCTCACCTGTAGAATGGCTCACCAAAGGATTGTTACAGGGATCAAATAATTTGAATCATGTTAAGTGCTGAGAACATGCCGGGCACATAGGAAGCTCCCAAAACGGTTAGCTGGTACAATATCTAGAGAAACCATTCTTAAAACATTTTCCCTTAAGCCATGTTTTAGCAAAGCATTGAAGTCTTCCCCTCCTTCCCTGCTCCCTCCCTCCCTCCCTCCCTTCCTTCCTTCCTTTCTCTTCCTTTCCCCAGCACATGAAAACTAACCACAGTGACTCAAGAACCTTTTCAGGAAAACACAGCAAGTTCTCAGACCCTGACCCAGCCTGATTTCAGGATGGAATTATGTCCTCCAGCAGAAGCTCACATGCATAGGCCGATGTATTCGTTCCTCATCATGCACTCCAGGCTCTCATTTCCTCCTATAAAAAACAAATATGTGAATAATATTACTTTTCAGGGAAATATATATGAGAACTCATAATTCTCGAGTTTTAAATGGAGAAATGCTGAATTGAAACTTCGTGTGTAGCTCTAAAGCGTCCCCCTCTGTCCCCTGGGAGAACATCACAGCCCAGCTTGCTAAGTCCCAGTTGTACCTCCTTACCCCACTCCTTTCACAGACATCTGTTCAATAAAAGCAGCCACGTATCTTCGGAGACT
This sequence comes from Leucopleurus acutus, assembly GCF_964270905.1. Lineage (NCBI taxonomy): Eukaryota > Metazoa > Chordata > Mammalia > Artiodactyla > Delphinidae > Leucopleurus > Leucopleurus acutus. The sequence continues at coordinate 152,956,193 of NC_139142.1, forward strand.
TTAAATGGCACATGTGTTTTGATTGTTCTCATAACGGAGTTGCTGGCTCCAATCTGCCCTGAGCTGTGAGAGTGGCTCGGGCAGACAGAGAGTCTGTCGCTGCCGAGTCCTCCGTGGTGTTTTTGGGACGAGGCCCAGGAGGTCCGGCTCTTGGCCAGCCAGCCTCTGCCACGTCTCCTCACCCCAGGCTGGCGGCACACGTGGTGACCACAGCCCGGGTGCCCTGGGAGAGACCTTGTCATCCACGGGAAGGCAGAGCGGTGTTAGCCTGACCTTGGCCAGATGTTCACAGCCTAGGGGCCAGCAGCCCTGCACCAGGGAGAGAGGGAAGAGACTCCCATCCTTGGAGCTCCCCTGCAGGCCTCTCCCTGGGGCCTTTACCTGCCGTAAGGTCATCAACAGGTCCTTACAACTGTGCGCCCAGTTCTTGCCCCTGCTTTATGGATGAAGGCCAGGTGCTCAGAGGAGAGAGATAACTCGCACCAAGTTATAGGACTCAGCATTCAAACAGGTTTTTCATATTCCTCTCATCTGAATCATGCAAATTTATTGAAAATTTTTTAAAAATTAAAACTAATTTGTTTTGGTTCCGAATGCCCACATAGACTGCCCATTCCAGAGGGCTTTGAGGAACAGCAGCTCCTCTGAATAAGATGGATGCCTAGACTGAGAATAATAGTTACAGCAATAATAACAGCTGCTAGTTATCAGGCCCATAGAGTGTGAGGCCTGTGCTGACTGTGTGGCAGAGGCTTGAGTACTGACTTGTCCAAGGTCACACAGCTGGCAAGTTGGTGGAGTGGACTCAAGTCCAGGCGCATCTGACACCAGCGTCCTGAATGTGACCTTCTGAGACTTTGAGAATGTCTGATTCTAGTAAGTGGGCACCTTTCACTCTCGGGGCATCCTGATGAGGTTGGTCAGGTGTTCCCTAACCAGAGCAAGATTGTATAAATACAAAAAGGAAGCTTCTGGGTTGGGGCACAGAGGACCCACCCACTTAATAGCTAGCGGGCCTTAGGCCAGTCTTGCTGTCCCTCCAAGTTGGTTTCCCCATCCGTGAAGCAAGACCAGCAGGCCCTGAGCCACCTTCCTCTGGGAGTTCAGGTGGGTGTGAAGGCAAGATGGTGGTGGGAAAGGACTGGGCACAAACGGGAGGGACACCTTGGAGACATGGGGCTGACCCACAGGGGGAGATGCAGGCCTGTTCCTTCAAACTCTCTCTTGGCAGAGGAGAAATGAGAAGTGAGATCTTTGATCTGTCTGCTTTCCAAATCAGACTGCCTGAGCCTCCCTGGGCTAGGAATGGACAGGATCACTCTTCAGGCCAGACTCTTTATCAAGATGCACTGACCCACTGGCCCACTGACCCAGGTCACCAAATCCCAAGGGGAGACAGCAGCCAAGCCCTGGCTGAGGCCGAGCCTTCCCCTCACACATGCTGCCCACCGCCAGGTCCCTGGCCTCCCTCCCCTGCTGGCCTCCAGAGTCTCGGACGTGGCACAGGTCTCCCACGGGTCATCTGCTCTGCCATTTGACCCAGATGACTTCCATGAGGCACTGCCAGTGAGCAGGGGTGACCTTTCTAGACAGATGGGTCCACAGGAGGAAGCTCCCTGTCTGTCCCGGAGCCACTGCTTCCAGCCCTCAGCCATTCTCAGCATTTCATTCTCACGCAGATGTGCCCTCTCACGTTCTCACTCATGCTTCCCGCCCACGCACAGCCTGCTTGACCAGAGGCTCCCAAGTCATGAGACAGCTCGCATCAGGTCTTGTTTCCAAAGCTTGGGTGTCACCCCAGGATTGAGGGTCTGTGGAGCCCACTCTGTAGGCATCAAACCAAATCTGCTAAGGGGCGCCCGCAAGGCCTCTCCTCTTCACCCTCCTTCCTCTCTGCATTTACAGCACTGGCAACCCTTCTCCCCAGTTCTCCCCTGGGTCAGCAACCTGTCCTCATGGCTAAATCCTGGGGATGCTCTTCAGGCCTCATCCAACCCCACCCTTCCTGGCATCTCCTGCACTGTCCTCCTGCCCTCCCTAGCCTTGCTTGTCACCTCTTCTGCTCCTCAGAGCCTCCCATGACTGATTCCAACCCCAGGTGCTTGTATTCCCCAGCCCCTGCCCCTGCCCTGTGTCCTCCTGTATAAGCTCCCTGGGTGAGTTGTTCTTACCCTTGATGTCTACCAGGATTTATTGCTTTTGACTTCCAACCCTGTGTCTCCAATCAGGCAGCACCCTTGAACACCAGAACTGCACCTGCAGACCCTTCCCAGCACCACTCAGCGACCCAGCGCCGCCTTCAAAGTGGTGCCCACCCTTCTGCCCCCAGGCCAACTCCCCTCCCTGTGTTCTCCCTCCCAGTGGAGGCACCACCAGCATCCTCTGGGCCAGTCAATATCCTGAGCTTGATTCTTGCCTCCTTTCTCTCCATGACCCCACATACCCAAAGCCCTGTCAAAACCCTTTCATAGTCTTGTATCGGTGCCTGTTTCCCATTTCTCCACTGCCTTCATGAACGCCATCATCTTGCCCCAGAGCCCATGATTAACGGAGACCACCCAAGGAAACCTCCCTCCTACCCACCCAGAAGTACCCTCCAAGGATTGGCCATCCCAAACTCGCAGCTGTTCCTCAACATTTCATGGGCAGGGGCTCTCTGTCAGAGCACTGAGCCCTGCTTCTTTGGTTGGCCAACTTCACTTTGACTTCAGGACCCAACTCAAGCTCCATTTCCTCCACTGCACTTAGCAGATAGTGAAGACATTGCCTGTTTATACGCTTCCCTCTCCCCCAAGGACCACACACTTGACTGAGCTTTGTGAAGGTGGGACGCTGAGCTGAGTGCCCTGGCCCTTGATTCAGGGCTTGGTGTGAAGTTGATACCCATGTGTCTGGGGGACAGATAAGATGAGGTTGGACAAAGTAACCATCCCAGTAGCAGAAATCTCTTTAACCTGCCCTGCAGCTTTCTGGAGCTTTTGAACTGTTTCATATCCTTCTTTTCATGCTGTGGTATTTTACATTTTACATGTAAAATACATGGTATTTTACAAGCATATTTGATGATATGCTTGGAATTTGCATGTCTCTATAACAGATGCTCAGAGAATCACATACAGTCATCTAGTTTCCTTACTTTGATTAATTTAGCTAATGTAAGGAACATTCCTGATTCAGAGATAGGCACAGATTAGGTGCTCAGTCAATGCCAGATCCTTACTACTGACCCATTTTGGAGATGGATAAAGTTGACACCACGGACAGACCACTTGTTATCTTGAACACTTGTTGTGTTGAAATACAACAGCTCACATTTTTTTACAATTTGAAGTTGTTGAAAATAAATGACCCACCAGTGTACTCTTTTTGGTTATCTATACTTGAGATTCACTTTATATTCAACATAAAATAACTGTGTTAGAAGAATGCGATCCTGAAGATGCCATTGTTTCTTTGTGAGACTGTCACATTTCAGCAGATTTCATGAGATCTTTACCTAGTTTAAGTCTCAGCCAAATCAAGACTTGAATAGAAACTGAATTTTGAACGTAAGATAAAATTTCTCAGGACTGCTAATGTGATGCGTGTAGTAGGCAAAATAATGACCCCCAAAGATGTCTACATCCTAATCCCTGGAACTCGCTGTTCTGAGCAGTGGGATGAAAATGTTAGGTTACTTGTCAAAGGAAACTTAGAGTTACAGGTGGAATTAGGTTGTTATGGGTCTCCCGTGAAAGATGTTAGCAGAACCCAGGAGAGAGGTATGGAACAGGGTCCTCTGAGTCCTCAGAAGGAACCCACCCTGCCAACACTTTGATTTTTAACTTCTGGCCTCCAGAGCTGTAAGAGAATAAATTTCTGTTGTTTTAAGCCACCCAGCATGTGGTACTTTTCACGGCAGCTCTAGCAAACTAATACAGTTTGCTAATCAGCCGGCTTATGCTGGATTATCTGAGTGGGTCCAGTGTAATCACAGGGTCCTAAAAGCAGAAGATGGAAGCAGAAGAGGAGCTTGGAGTGATGCGATGTGAGAAGAACTTGGCCTGAGTTGATGGCTTTGAAGGCAGAAGAAGGCACCACAAACCAGGGAATTGGGGCAGTGTCTAGAAGCTGGAAAAGGCAAGGAAGCAGTCTTCCTGGAGTCTCCAGAAGGGAACAGCCCTGCCAGCACCTAGATTTTAGCCCAGTGAGACCCACATCAGATTTCCAACCTCTAGAAATGTAAGATAATCGATCTGTGCTGTTTTGAGCCATTAAGTTTATGGCAATTTGCTACAGCAGCAATTAAAAAAGAATATAGGGTCTCAGGTAGTGACAGAGCTGTCCAAAGCCTAGTAGTCCCCCCTCATCTGTGGGCCATACATCCCAAGCCCCCCAGTAGATGCCTGAAACCCAGGATAGTACTGAACCCTATAGATACTTATATACTATGTATTTCCTGTGCTAACCGGCAGGGAGCCTATACAGCATGGATAAGCCGGGCAAAGGGATGGTTCACATCCCAGGCAGGACCAATTGGGATGGTGGGAGATTTCATCCCACTGCTCAGAACAGCATGCAGTTTAAACTTATGAAATGTTTATTTCTGGAGTTTTCCATTTAATGTTTTCAGACCGTGGTTGACTGCTAGTAACTGAAACTGGGGAAAGTGAAACCACAGATAATGGTGGAAAACTGTACCTGATTAGAAGGATTGAACTTGAAGTATGTACAGAGGAGCTACACCTGTGCTGGACAGGAGAAGCTGTCCTGACCCCGTGGGAACAGGGGAGGGGCCTGGATTAGGGAAGTGTTAATGGTGGTTTCAGCAAGAATTACAGTTTCATTGCTTTTAAGAAGGACTGCTAACTCAAACTTGGCTAATGAATGTCGCTGTTAAGGTTTTTAGAGGATAAGAGTGAAAAAAGCTCAGGCTTACATTGTAATTGTAATATACATTGTTGTGTGGAACTGCAGGCCTTTCCCAAGTTACTAGACTTGGGATCAATGGGATTTTACTCTGATGTCTGGGTGTGTGACATCATCCCACTGCCCTAGATGGGCCTCCTGCAGCCAAGGTCCTTCAGGGGAAGTGGATTCTTTCAGCCACCAAAAATGAAGTTTTAGGAAGGCCACTTTTTCTCCCCATACCTCACTGAGGTGTTTTTCAAGATCAGAAGCAAAAAGGTCCAGCTGAAAAATAGCTCCGATAACCTGAAGCAGGTGCACCTGTGACAAAGAGCCCTCTTGTCGGCGGCTCGTCACGCGTTTCAGGCGGGGATAGGTCTGAGGATTCTTCTGGAAAGAGGAGGAGGGATGCATGGGCTCTTTTCCATTCTGTCATCCTTTTGCAAAGCACCAGACACCAGAGGTAAAGGAAAGGAGAACCTGGAGGGCTGGCGGTCCCTCCCAGCTCTACGGGAATCTGACCCCCACAGATCTGACTTTTCCAGCCAGTGATGGGGCTGGAGGAGCCCCTGAGGCAGGACTGCTGAGTCCTCCCAGCAGTTCACCATTCCCCCAGGTGTCCTGGATGTGACCTTTGTGTGAACAGAGTTGGCGTCTACATTCCCTAGAACACATGCTCTGATTGTGTGGCCAGGAATGGAGATGCTGGTACCCTATGGCAATGGCACGCATGCCCAGGGCAGTGACAGTCCCATGTGTGTGACATAGAGGTCCCACTTCCGAGGCTTGGCCCTGGGAAGCACAGGAAATACAAAAGACAGGAGCAGGATTCTAAGCCATTTCACAGTTGGGGTCAGCACAATAATGCCAAACAGGTCTCAACCTAAAACCTAACATTTATATTCACAAAGTTAATTGTAAAAGGCCAGGACAAAGGAGATCTGGCTGAGAGTCAGTTCATGAGAGAGAAAAACAGTAGGCGCTAACAGAGGTACAATGTGCTTGCTTTAAAAAAAGAAAAGAAATAGTACAGAGCTGGGGAGTATTCATGAAAACAAGTCCCCATTTAAAGATCATCACATTCTCTCTTGCTGCTTTCAGATCACATCTGGACCATACTGTCCATGACAAATCAGTCAATTTTAAGAACAGTAGTGACTGATTAGAGACTTACAACGGATTGAGAATCTGCAAATTATTTTGATCAAGAGAAGAGAAAACTTAAAAGGGGAACAAAATGGGTAGAAGTTGGTTTGATTCTTTCGGTGATGTTTAAGCAGTTGTCAGGTACTGAAATGGGAGCAAGGCTGCATGCATGTGGGAAGTCTCCATTTCCCACCAAGGAAACACAAAATAATGACAATACTAGTTATGTTATAGGGCTTATGTGTGCCAGGTGCTGCCATAAGCAATTTGCAGGCAGTATGTTACTTGTCCTCATATCCCGAGGCCAGCACTGTGTTTCCATCCCGTGCAGCATGAGCAAGGGGTCTGACAAGAGGAGCTTCACTAGCATTAGTCCCTGGGCCATGAAGGGCAGAGTGATGAGCTCTGCCAAGGGGACTGGAGATGAGCTCTGGATGAGGTGGCCTGAGCTTGCCCTAATGGACAAGGAGAAACCATGTCGGGATGAAGGGAGGGGCCTGGGTAGCCCCATCTTCTCAACAATTAGTCCAACACCTCCACTACCCCCAGCTGGTTCAAGCCACCCTTATCTCCCACCTGGACCATTGCAGTAGCCTCCTCCCCACTCTTCCCGTTGCCACCCCTACCCATTGTAGGCTGGTAGCCACACAGAGTCAGGGTGGCCCTGGAAGGCGTGTCTTCCTTTCTCCAAACCCTCCAGGACTGCATCTCATTCAAGCAAGAGCCACAGCAGCCAGCCAGGCCCTGTGTACTCTCCCCCTGCTCCCTCTCCTGCTCACCCCCTCCCCCAGCCACACTGGACTCCCGGCTGCCCCTCGGCCCTGCCAGCACACCCCTCCACCAGGGCCTTTGCACCTGCTATGCCCTCTGCCTGCAAGTCTTCTCCCACAGAGCACAGGGCTCGTGCCTCACTTCCTTCCAGTCGCTGCCCAAATGCCAGGCCATCCCTGACACCTTGAATAAAATAGTGCCAACCTCCCTCATCTCCTCGCAGATCTGCCCTGTGCTGTATTACTTTTCTCTAAAGCACTTACTATGGTGTTGCATATTCTCTCTGCATATATGTTATATACACTCTATTACATTATGTTGTATTCTGTTGTACATTGTTCATCCGTTTACTGTTTGTCCCCATTAGAATAGGAAGACTCAGAGGGCAGGGCTTTGTTTCATTCACTGCCTCATCATCAGAACCTAGATGTTTCCAAACAGTGGGATAGCCTCATTAGATTTGGTTTCAAGTGAAATTTAGGACGAGTCTGACTAATGTGAGAACTGAGTGGTTATCAGGGCTGACCATCCAGGTGGAACTGCTTTGTTAAGTAGTGAGCTCCTGGGAGCTGGGAATATTTGAGGCTCGTCCAGGAACCAGAGCACAGAGAGTCTTTAAAAGGGCGTTCAAAGCCCTATTTGTGTCCTGAGAAATCATCACTCCCAAACTGCCTAGCCCCTTTCCAGCACCCTAAGGCCAACAGAGAATTGGGATCATTGAAATATTAGGCAGGTAGACAAAGTCTTAGTTGAGCACTTTCAGCTGATGGCCTCAGCAGCCTAGTCTTCCCACGGCCCACAGGTTGCCTCCTCAAGAATGACAGTCCCCACTTAGGAGGGCCCGCCACCCTTTGGAAAGCAGGGAGTCCTGGTGTGTTTAAGCTGGGACTGGGGTGTCCTTTGTCGAGGGCTGTGCCAGTCAGCTTTTGCTGCAGTGACAACCCCAATATCTCTGTGGGGCACAACAGCATCATGCTATTACAGAGCCCAGCAGTCAGGAAGCCCCTGTATTGGACCTGCTGTTCTCATGGCAGAGGACAGGAAGAGTGAGAGACAAACCACATAGTAACTCACAGCTTCTGCTGGGATGTGGCCAGCTTCGTATCCACTCACACCCCACTGAACAAAGATGGCACAAGACAGCAAGAGGGGGACGTAGGGACAATAACTCAGTCTGCCGTTGTGGCGTGGGGCGGGGGCGGGGGATGCGGGCAGTTGCAGAAAGATTTCTGTACTGAGTAGGCCACTGAACCACTCTACTCAGATAGCTCTGATATTCTGCTCTGATATTCCAGAATTATTTCCAAAGCCGACTACAAAGCTGAGTCTGTCTTTTTCCCTCCCACAGCAGGCCCACAATTCCACCATCTGTCTGGAAGGCCCTTTGTTCTCTCACTGTCTTTTCTCTTTCCGGGTAGGTGGGTGGCAGGCCCGTGGAGCCCCTGCTCAGCGACCTGTGAGAAGGGCATCCAGCACCGGGAAGTGACCTGCATGTACCAGCTGCAGAATGGCACACACGTCGCCACTCGGCCCCTCTACTGCCCAGTGCCCCGGCCATCGGCAGTGCAGAGCTGCGAAGGCCAGGACTGCCTGTCCATCTGGGAGGCGTCAGAGTGGTCACAGGTGGGTGCCTGGGCTGCTGCCAGTGCTGAAACCACTACCAGGGCCTCGGGGCCTTGTTTGTAGCAACCCCAAAATGGTTCCTTTCCCTCCCTGCTGTTTTTGACAAACCCCCACATATCACAGTCCTAGCCAGACCCCAGAGGAGCGCAAAGCCATGTTCTAAGTCACATATTCTCAAATTCCATGAGAGATATCAACGTGGCCAAAAAACATGGATAGTGTGTTTTTTTGATAATGTATATCACAGTACTGTTTGGTCCCATTTCCTGTGAAGATTCTCATGTAAATATAGATGGATGGATGGATGGATGGGTGGGTGGATGGATAGATACATAGGAGATAGGTAGGTAGGCAGGTAGACAAATAGACACTTTTTAATCTCTTTTGTGCACTTTGGAACTGTAGGGTGGTCAGGTTGGGAAGGTGGTTTCAAAGGCTTCCCTGCAGTTTCATGGCAGTCTTTGTGGAGCTGCCTTTGCAAGAGGCAGGAGGATGTTGGGAGGGACAGCGTTTAGTGTGTGAGCCGGTTACAAATCTCATGCCATAACACATTTTGGAAAGAGGTCAATTAAGCCTTAATTTTTAACTTTGAAGATTGATCCTAGAAATATTTTATCTTCGGTAATATCATCCTTCAAGGCTTGGCATTGAGTTTGCATTAATGATTTTGATTGTTTGGCTATGAAACAAAAAAAATAGCTGAATAAAGGGCAAGCTTCCCTCAGGTCCTCCATCAAACGTGTTCTAGGAAAGTCAGGCTAAATCCAAGACACTCTTCAGTGTGGAAAATATTTTTAAAGTTCCTTCTTATTGCCAAGCAGTTGGAATTATTTTGAATAAGAAAGTATTCAGCCCATTTTTAATGAACGAAAAGTCTGCCCTTGGCTGTACTAAAACTGAGTTTACGTTTTAGGCAGATCTTGACATGTACCCATTTAAAGATGGGCGTTTTTTGCCTATCCTTTAAGATATTTTAGAAAAAGGACAGAGTTTTAACATTAAAAAAATTTTTTTCTTTACATGTACCTAGGTTCATAAGTTTAACATTCAATGGACTTTTGGGGAGGGGGATGCCTGCTAGAAGGTTAGGGGCAGGTGTGCAGTCTCTCTCTCTTTCCATGAGCCTTAGGGCCTTGATCACCTGGTTCTTGATCCAAACAAGATTTATGCTTTATCAGATCAAAACCATAAATTTTCCATTTATAGGTCTCTTATGGGGGAAAAATGCCTCCTTAACAAAATAAATGAGACTGACATAATCAACTATCATTATAGTATTGAAGAGCACCATTTTGGAAAGTGTGAGGCAATTGGAGCAAGATTTAAAGAAATATCTCCATCCCTATTCCTATATCTATGTGTTGCCTAATCCTAATCCTGAAATAGTATCCACACCAATCAGTCTAATTCTGGCTCAGCTCAGGCTCAAGCAAAATGCTTTTTTCTAAACATCTGACTCAGAATCAAATCTTTCCTCCATGAGATGCTCACAAAACTGGTATTCCTTCCACTTTTCCAAGTACAGAAGCCCCTCTAACATTTCTTCTTCTGGAAATGAATGGGTTTAAATTTCTCGTGGGTGAGTTTTTATTGATGGGCTTGCCTGTATTCAGCCAGCAGTGTTGATCACTGTCACCACTACTCCCCAACTTCTTCCCAACTTCATTAGAATGAGGAAAAAAATATTGAGAAGGAAGCAAAAGGTAGCAGCTCTCTCCTGTCCTCGACTTCTTGTTCCCATCCCTGGATCTGAAGCCAAGAGAGAAGCAGAACATGACCCTCCTAGGTCCCTTCCAAGGTGACCCCAGCCTGCAGCACTGCCCTTCCTGAAGGCTTCCAACCAATAGGCTTCTGGTCAAAAGGGGCCAGCCCAGGGTTTGGTCAAGAAACAGGCTGGATATTGAGGGTTTAAAATTCAAGGGAAGAGGCAAGGAACACAGAGTACAGAGAGACCAAGCAGAAACTCAGGCAGAAGTGGTGAGTAGGCCCCTAGTTGCATAAGGAGCCAGTGGTATGGGTGCTGTTGCCAGGGAGGAGCCCGTGAGGCAGACGGTGAGCGTGGAGCTGATGAAATGGTCAGAAAGCATTGCCGCGTAGAGAAGCAGAAAGATGGGCCTTCAGTGCAGTAACCCAGGGGTTCCTGCAGCAGCCCTCCAGGCCCCACCCATTCTGCCCTGGGAGGCCCTGTGGGTAAAGCCTGCCAGGGACTGACTCCTTGCATTCGAGGTCCCTTTGTTTTATTTTTTTTAATTAAAAAAATATATTTTATTTATGTATTTTTGGCTGCGTCAGGTCTTAGTTGCAGCATGCAGGATCTTCATTGCAGCATGCAGGATCTTTTGTTGCAGAGCGCAGGCTCCTTGTTGAAGCGCACAGGCTTCTCTCTGGTTGTGGCATGTGGGCTCCAGAGTGTGCAGGCTCAGTACTTGCGGCATGTGGGCTCTGTAGTTGTGGTGCGCAGGCTCCAGAGCACGTGGGCTCTATAGTTTGCGGCACGTAGGCTCTCTAGTTGAGGCGCGCGGGCTTAGTTGCCCCACAGCATGTGGGATCTTAGTTCCCCGACCAGGGATTGAACCCACGTCCTCTGCATTGGAAGGCAGATTCTTAACCAATGGAGCACCAAGGAAGTCCCTTTAAAACCCACACAGAAGATCAAATACGTGAGCTCTCCAAATTCCCCCCAGGTTATACCACAACTGCCTTTGAAGCATGTGTATTTCTTCTAAAACAAACTAGTCTAAATTAGTCTCAAATAAATAAATAAATAAATAAATAAATAAGAACAGGATCAGCAGATGAAGAGCTAGGTTGAATTCATAGGAAAAATAAAGCTAGATAGCATTTTGAGGTAAATGTTAATAACAAATATAAAGAATGACATTTGTCCTTTATGTGCATTTTTTCAGTGGGCATAGTGGAACTTTTTAAAAGTCAAGTTTGTTGTAGCTCAAGAAAAATCATTGCTGTAGCCTCCCATATTTTTGGTAAATCAAGCAAGTGTAAAAACAGAAGTTAGAGTTGCTGGGGCTCCATTTGTGCTACTACGGCTGTTGGGCACCCCCCATGGTATCTCTGGGACCCAGCTGCTGGGAGGAAATCCCCTTCAGAATTTCCTCAGGCAGAGTGGGTCTCATCATGTCAGTGCATTTGGTGGAATCCAGCCTTCAGCCCACCATCTCTGCGAGCTACGTATTTGCTTCCATGGTAGGGACTAGGCTTCCGCACACAATAAATCAAAGGGTGGGCTCCCCAGGTTCCCAGGCCATGTCACCTCTGCTTGCTGGTCAAGTCAGTCATGTTCTCCCAAGGTCAAGGGTCCACTCTTCCTTGTGCTTTGTTTTGAAGTGGGTAAGCACTCAGCACTCACTCTTGCGAGCCAGGCACCTTCCCTCCCCAAGCCCAGCGGGTAGGCTGGGAACACTCCAGGAACAGGCTCCAGACCCACCCCCAAGTCTGCCATGTTTATGCCTTGTCACCCCTCCACCTCTTGTCACTGTTTCTGTGGATCGTGCTGCCTGATGTCATGGGAATCTTGAACTCTCAGGGCTCACACATCATTTGTCACCCCTCAGACACTATTCAGGTCCCCTCCCCACACCATCTCTTGCTATGTTTCCCAGGAAGAAAAATAGCACAGGGAACATTGCCCTGTTACCATTCTTGGCATTGACATTAAAACCATCGCTAGAGCTCTCTTCAGGGCTTGCCAACCGCCTTATGTCAGAGTCACCTGTGTCTTTGCTTTCCATCTCCTCCTTTTCCCCCCTGAACTGGTGCCTTTGCCCCAGGCTGGCTCAGCATGGGTACCTAGAGGCCAGCTGGGAGGAGCCAGCTCGGAACATGTGCATAAGACTCTAAAAGACCAGGAGCTTTCTGAGGTCTGAAACGTAGCATCCCCATCCTTGCATTCTCAGCACTGGGTCTGGTACATGGTAGGTACTTAACAGATATTCAGGTGTTGATGGACTTGACCAGATTGGACTGGATTCAGTCTCTGGAATGGTATCTTGCAGTGTTCTGCCAGCTGTGGTAAAGGGACAAAGAAACGAACTGTGACATGCACCAACTCGCAAGGAAAATGCGACGCATCCATGAGGCCAAGAGCTGAGGAGCCCTGTGAGGACTACTCCGGCTGCTATGAGTGGAGAACAGGGGGCTGGTCCAAGGTGAGTGTGGTGTGTGCGCTTCCATCCTGCCCTGGGCAGCATTTGCAACTCAAGAGGAAGGAACTCAGCTCTCTCACCGTGGGCCCCAAGTTAACAAGGTGGTCCCAGTCTCACCAGGTGAATTCACTTTCTCTCCCAACTCTGCACCTGCTGGTGACCCCACATGGTGTGCCTTCAGAAGGGCACTGAGTGCCCCCAAAGCAGGAAGGGGTGCAATGGGTGCCAGTCTGGGACCCGTGTGCATCCTGCAGTGGGCTTGGCCACCCTGCCATTGAGAGAGACTCAGTGGTGGGAGTCTGTCCTCAAGCAGATGCAGAGGGGGCTATGGGCAAATAGCACTTCATTGTTTCCAGGACCCTTGGTCAAGGGCCTGGAGGATGCAGGAGGAGAAAGGGCCCTTGGGGTGAGGACTGACGACAGCATCTCCCAGAGCCTTGGGGCAGGAGAGTTAAACAGAATTTAAGTAAACAGCATTTGTTCTCTGCTGTTTAACCCTTGCTTTATTCATTCACCTGATATATTTGACCCATACCTGAGATAGATACCATTGTCACCCCTGAGAACCATCCAGTGGGTCTTCTAGAGCCTTTTCCCAAACACTGTAAAATTTCTGATGTCTGATTTTCTGATGAAAACTTCCAACAAGAGCCTAGAGTGTGTTTCCCTTTGGTCTCAGCAACTGGAAGCTCCCCGTTTGTTTCTCTTGATACCTGTGCTCGAAGGCTGCACACTGGCAGCCTGAGAGCCACTGGCTTTGTGTGGCCTGTGCAATATCTTAAACAGTTTGGAATTTATTGCTAGCATTTAAAAATGGGAAAATTTCACCTGAAAATCTGGATTTGGAACTTTCTACAGAAATCTCGCAACATGGCCTATATCCACACATGGCCTTTGTGACCTGTGGCCTGGCAGGGGCGGGTGCATCTCCGCAGACTGCGGTCCTCCAGCTCCCCTGACTCCTTCAGCCACTTTATGCTTTTATTTACCTGCCTGGCCAGGCAGAATAATGTTGCCTGGATTCCATATGTGCAGGTGTGAATTAAAATAAAGCTGTCATTATAGTTGAGGGGTCTTTGTGGTCACACCCTAAATACAGCCTGTACTAGTAAAGGGTGACTCCCGTGGCCACAGGTGTCCCTGGGCAGGGAGCAGAGGTGAGGGAGAGGGGTCAGCTCAGGCCTGGGCTGCACAGACCCATGGGGGGTCTGGGGCCCCAGCATTGGTTTCTCTTTGCAGTGACCCCTGTGCGGCCCAGCACCAGCCCTCTCCTTTGAGGGTGCTTATCCCCATTTTATGGAAGAGGGAGGAGAGGTTCAGAGAGGTTAAGTGACTTGGCCACTCCTCTCTGACAGAGTCCAGCTTCTGAACCCCAATTCAGAGCTCCGTCCACATGGTGGACACAGAGTGAGTGAGGGCTCCAGAGTCGCCGTAATGGGGTGGTGCCCTGCAGATGGGCGTTACCTGGGTTTCTCCAGCCTAATCGTTCTGGTTTTGAGGACCAGGTGGACACTTTTATTTTCCTAAGTGTCTTGTACTTCCTGGTCCTGGGAGCAGCAGAACATCCAAGGAAGGATGTGAATAGTGCCTGAGGAGTTCGATGCAGCACTTGGCCCCCTCCTCTGCCGAGGACGTGGGCACACATTCTAGCAAACTCCCCCCACCACAGCCTATCGGGCATGGCTTCCAGGAAAATAGAGCCTTTAGCTGGCCTTCCTCTTCCTAGCCAGCCGAAGAGAATAATACCTCCTGGCCTTCAGGACAGTAGGGCTTTGGAAGGCCGCAGTGCCTGCTTTTGCCACAGCCAGCTTGATCAGCTATCCCTGGAAGTAAGAACAAGAAAGATCAAGGGCATGTACAGATTTGGGCTCTTGTCAGGGGTTGGCATCCAATCAGTGTGCATCCAGCCTTTGGGACGAGCACTGGGCCTGGACTGGTGCCAGCTGCTCCCCCCCAAGCAGGTCTGGCCAGAGCCAGGGCCCAGGGCAGACTAGTTCTTCCCGGCTGAGAACTGCAGGGACACTGACCTGGAAGTCAGCGTGTGTGTATATATGTGTGTGCACGTGTGCACGCACTGGAAACGAGGGTTGGCGGTGGTGGGGACTGCATAGAACTGAACCGAGAGACCCTACGCCAGCTGTTCACCTCACTGCCACTGCCTTCTTCAGCCGCCATCACTGGGTAGGCTGGCACGCCCCCCACCCCCACCCCAGCACAGCAGCAGAAATCTGTCCGTTGCTTTTCCCTGTGCCTGCTCTGGAGAACTGGAACGGATACCGGTCCCATGGGGCCCTTATCCTCACTCACTGCGTGACCAGGCCGACAGAAGTGGATTCCAGGGGATGGATCTTCCCCTGACATTTTCACTTGTTCAGACTGGATTTGCTTTCTGATCGATGTGTTATTTTTGCTGTGCCCTTGTCACACAATTGGGGTCAGTGCACTTTTAAACCAATCAGCGTGGATGACGCTCCTGTAACCAGCATCCAAACCTCCCACATGCCAGGCTTTGAAGGTAGCAAACAAGTTGCCCAAAAGGAAAGTAGAAAGAAGTCTGAACACTGTCAGATTTCCAGTGTATCTGGACACTTTGACATCTTCCTTCCAAGCAATCTCCTATCACTTGGCCCTAAGGTGCTGTTGAGAAAGATAAGCCTATCTCCAGGGAGATGATGGACAGGCCAGCCCAAATACATGCAACACATGTGCTGTCCTGCACTTCCTGAAGTGAGAGGACCAAGCATCCCTCGGGAGGGGTCTGGCATCCAGCCCTTCCTGTACAGAACCTTGCTGAGGCAGGGCAGGCTTGGAGGGGATTTGGAGCCCCTTCTCCCTCCCCCAGCCTCGGCAAATGGCCGAACCCTAACCAGGATCCCATCCGAGAGACCGACTTCACATTCCCAACCCTGCTGAGGGCAGTATTACTGCTCTGCTCTGTTTGGAAACTGCCATGCAGCTGCCTGCCCTCCTGGGATATTAGCTAGTTCCAGATCTGTGCAAATCATTGTTTTCTCCCACTAAATGCTGGGCCCATGTATTCAACCTGGGGGTGGGGTGGGGAGGGAGGTGTCACTGAAACTGGGAGAGGAGGAAATCACATTTCATTCTAGGACAGCGTGTCTTTTAATCAGAAGTTGAGATGTTTCAGTTTCAAGACCAGAGGCATTAATCACCACTGAAGTGATGGGATGTTTCTAATTAGAAGCAAATTATTCTGGAGGGATTATAATAGACAGTGTTTTTAAAGAAAACCATTGGCTCTCTGTGTTAAGAGTATGGCGTTCCCTTTTACAGAAAAGATCAAAAGTGGTCATTGACTTCCTGGTGCCTGTGGAGGTCCCCTGGAAGGGGACTGACCTCACTTGCGAGGCCTCAGTCAAGCCCCAGATGTGCCCCTCATACCTGAGCCCCAGCACTTCCCAGAGGCCTTAGGAGATCAAATGAAGCCATAAGCATGCACGTACCTGTAGCTGCAGAGCCCTAGGAAGAAGCCAGGGAGAGCCTCCCATTCAAACATGGCTGTGTCGGTGCATTCCCAGGACTGCTGTTAGCTGCCTTCTTGTGTTGTGGGCAGAGATGGGAGCTCAAGTTCCATGGCCTCAGAAATGAACAGACTTTGTGTCACTACAGGGGCTTGTTCCAGAAAGCTTTCAGCCCCAGCACCACTTCTGAAGCCTACACTTGCTTTGGTGGGGATTGACCCCTCCCCCCAACCCTGCAAGGCTGGGCAGCCAGCCCGGCTGGGGCTCCCACTTGCTGTGGGCCTGCAACCAAGTCACTGTGATTCAATCAGCATTTCCTGAGCTCCTGTTCTGTGCCAACCTGTGCTGAGCACTGAGGGTACAAGAGTGGACAATGACCCAGCCTAGATACAGACAGGTGGAGCCAGCTGCAGACACCAGGCCACGCTAAGTCCCACTGGGCAGGTATGAATGCAGCCCCTCCCAGGGGCAGCCCCGAACAAGGGTGCTGGTGGAGAGTGATGCTACTTCTATTGGGATCAGTGACAGTGGCCCTGACATTCACCAGTGCTTTAGAATTTATAAAACACTTTCACTCACATTCTCCCATTTGACCCTATCCCCATTTTACAGGTGAAGAAACTGAGGCTCAGTGTGGCAACGTGACTTTTTTCTTGAGGTCACAAAACTAGTAAATGGAAGGGCTAGGAGTCTGGTCCCTGCCTTTTGGCTCTTAATCCACCTTTCCTTCAGGTACATAATAATGTCAGAGGCTTAGGTTTCTAATTTGAAATGGGAAGTAGATGAACTGTTATATGCCTCAGGTGTAACCATCATAGGCATAAGCTTGTTGTAAAGTCAAGTATTTATCTACTCTCTCTCCAGCCCACCAATCAAAACCTTCTCTCCCAAGGGCTTTGTATTAATCACTTACACTGTGGTATAAATCTGTTGTCTCTATAGGAGATCATGCATGTTGTCTCCCCTTCTTTGTGAAATAAAAAGTTGAGTCCTTAATAAAAGAAACTTGAGCATCCAGGAGCAAACATAAGAGACACTGGGGACATCAGGGCCCTTTTCTGGGACTGAAACCATACAACACAGGCAGTCAGCACTCTGCATGCAGATAGGGATCAGCAAATCCTCCATTCCGTACTACTCTTGGGAGTGTAAGCTGCAGTGAAAGGAGGGTCATCAAACTTAAGTACTTTTCTGGGTAGGGCAGGAGGGAGAGGGGGCAGATATCCCCTTGGTCTGGAGCATTTTGTGTGGGTGAACAGAGCCTGCCACTGAGTCATGGAGTTAAAGTCCAGGGCCCACACCTGCTCAGAGGAGAGAAATGAACTGGTTGTAGAGCAGTGGGGTCCCCAGAAATTGCCAGGAGAGGTGCCTGCATGGGAGTGAACTGAATGCAGTTGACCCTTGTACAACGTAGGTTTAAACTGCATGGGTCCACTTATACGTGGGTATTTTTCAATAGTAAATTCTACAGTGTATGTGGTCCGGGGTTGCATCCTCAGTTGCAGAGGAACTGGGGATACGTAGGACCGACTGTACATTACACTTAGAATAACCCCCGAGTTGTTCAAGGGTCAGCTGCAGTCTAAAGGCCAATGCCTTTGCCCCCTCCATTTCCCTGCTGCCCCTCCATTCACCTAGTGTCCTTCCTCAAATCAGCTGCCTTAGTGTGGAATGAGAGATCAGAGAGTGGGGATGCCTCCCCCACATGCCAGTCTAAGTTTTAACCACTGCCTAGACATGACCATTGAATCAGAGAAGCTGTCATCCCTAAGGAACACTTTGGTTTCAACACACGCTATCAGCGACCTCAGAGCAGGGCACATGGTCAGGACAACACAGGTGCACGTCCCTGTTCTGCAGTGACCTCATCTAACCTTGAACCAGCATCATCCTCTGTCAGATGAGTTTAGGGGTACCTACCTCCTAGGGCATCCATGTAAAGCACTTAGTGCAGTGCTTGGCATAGGTGCTCATTTTTATCATCATTTTCTTCACCATCATCATCCAGTACAGTCACAGGTCTCTTATCTCTGATCAGAATTGCATTTCTTACACAGGCCTGTAAAATATTTATGTCACAGGAGATGAGTTCTTTGAATGTGGTGTGGACCCCATGAAACAGCACGTGCCCTGACCTGGGGCTCGCGTGATGACAGCATGGCTCAGGGCAGGAGACGGTTGTGCAGTATTTGCTGGGCATGTAGGCCATCCTTCTGCGGGGCGGTGGGGGTGGTGGGGGGTCTTTCAAACAGTCTCTGATAAGCTGGGAGAGCTAAGTTACGAAACTGGTAGCAGCTCCTGCCCGAGGGGAGGCAGTGAGACAGCTCCTGTAGCCTTCTCTGTGCTCCTGGTGCCCATCTGAAGCAAGAAGCAAGAGCTCTTGGGACAGCCAGCCCTTGCAAGTCACGGGGAGTCACCTGGGCCTTCTGGTTCCCTGACTATAACGTTCCAACCAGAACCTGTAGGTCAGCAGGCTGCGAATTCAGAGAGTTTGAGGGGAGCCCAAAGCTAAGGCTGAGGATAGGATTCAAGGATTTGAGGATTTCAAAAACAGTTTGAAAGAAAGTATGAGTTGAGGGGGGAAGGGGTGTGTGTGTGTGTGTGTGTGTGTGTGTCTAAGAAAGCATTTACAGTTTCAAGGCTGGAGCAAAGACGGTGGGGATTTTCATCATTGTTTAAGCCTACTATTTGAGGTTTCAACAGCTTCCGAGATTTGCATTGCTCGTGCCAAGTTTTGCGGGAAATCTGTCAAAAATGCTTTTGAGGAGCTTTTGACATTTTACCAGCCTAGTACCTTTCAGACACGAGCAGAAAATGGAGTTCCCTTAGGGGGTTCCCTGCCCCCCTGACTGTCATGTGGGGCTGTCCCATGCTGCCCCTCAGAGGCAGGCTGGCCCCTCAGAGGATGGCTCTGTGAGAGCGTAGGGTGGGCACACTGTGCAGTGAGGGTTCATCTTTGCATTATTTCACCCTAACCCTATTCCTGCTTACCCCAGAGCCTGTGCAGGGAGCCCCTGCCCGTCCTCCACTCTGTAGGAACCAACGCTCATGTGTGTATTAAACATTCCTGTCACGTTTTCCTCTTCCCAAGATTTTTACAACTTCCTTTAGCTAATTCTCAAAACATCCCTTTGGAATCTGGTGTCATTTATAGTCGTGATTTTACAGCTGGGAGAAGTGAAGAGGAGGGGGTCCACGCCGTGGTGGAGCACGTCATCAGCGCTGGGCCTCCACATGGTGACAGAGGCCTGGTTCCTCCCTGCTGGAGAGCCGCATGGCTCCAGAGGAGTGCAGGCCTCCGGGCAGCCGCCGGGATGGGAGGCCCGGGGGCTACATCATGGGGAAGAGCGTGGACCCTCTGAGCCTCACGCTCCGCCTCTCTGCAGGCGGTGCTGTGCCCTGCAGACACTATTCCTGCAGTCTGTGCACATGTATTCTGCACCCACTGTGTTCTGAGCACCTGGCCCTGCCACAGCGGCTGTTAGTGTGAAGATTAATGAGGACTCATGAGAATGGGTGTGAGCCCAGTGCCCAGCACCGGGAGGCAGGCAAAAGGTGGACCCTGCTGCTGTTACTACTGCCATCACCACCATCATCATCATCATCATCACCACCCATGGGATGGGTGGCAGGTCCCCAGACCTTGTGTGTGATGTGCAGCTGCAGGCACTTGCTGGAGAGGGGCTGCACTTATTCCAGGTCATCTGGCAAGGAGCTTTCCTGGCGGATTTATTACTGCTCCATTTTGTCTTGGTTTCCTGAGTCTCGGGGAACCACATTAAATGTTAATGTCATGAGTGGCTTGAAAAAACTACCCAACAGTGACAGTGTGCTTCAAAGAAGACCAGATCTGTTTTTTAATACATCTATTTGCTTAGATTTTAAAAGCCTGAGAAATGGCTTCACAGCAACGCTTAGGGGCTAATTTGATGCTATCAGGAGACACTGCCGTCTCCTCACTGTTGAATTAAAGTGGAGGCTGAGGGGAGGCCGATGGAGGTGAGATTCATTGTCTGTGCCTGTGCTACCCTTAATGCAGCGAGCTCAGGTTACAAGGAGGATGCAGCCCTGCAGCCTCTCTGGAATCACGTGTGTCTTCAGGGCCAAATCAATCTCTAATTGTGCTCCTGGCAAAGGTGGATGTCCACACCTGCCTGGTGACTGGCATGGCAGCCCAGGGAGGGCTAAGCAGGCCAGGTGACTCAGGGCGCCTTCCCGGCCTCCAGGGACCCCGGGCCAGCTCTCTCTGCTCTTGGCCGTGTGCTTATTGTTGTTAATAATTGTAGCAGCGTTTGTCCTTCCCAGACTCCCTGCTAGGCACCTGCTCTAAGCTGTCTCTAATCCTGGAAATCATCCTGCAAAAAAGATTTTATTATCCTCAAGCTACAAATAAAGAAGCTGGGGCTCGTATAGGTTAAGTAACTTGCCCGAGGTCACACAGCTAGTAAAGGGGGATGCAGCATACTGACAGGCCTGTCCTGTCGCCACTGCACTGTCCTGCTGAAACTCCGGCCAAGGAGTGGGTAGTTATGCATGGATTTTAGGCCAGGGGCAGGCTAGGCACCAACTCGGCTCAAATGAAAATGCAGCAGGCCTGGAAGGTGGCAGCTGCACCAAAGGGTCATTGGTGGAATTTTCCACTTTTATTTTTAATTACATAGGAATTCTATCTTGCTTGGGAAGACACAGAAGAGAAAAACTAGTCCTACAAAACCAGATGACAGCACAGTAAATTTTTTTAATGGTTTGTCTTCCAAACTTTTATATAGGTACACACACACACACACACACACACACACACACACACACACGCACACAGGTATTAGAAAAAATGGGGTGGTTTCTGTACGTGCTACTCTGTAACCTGTCTCCTCACCTGATGCTCTGAAGCAGCCTCTGTGGGGCTGGCTAAGCAAATACCCGATATTCTCAAAGGTTCTTCCAAGTGAGCACAAGCCATTCACAGCCCAGAGCTGTGTGAATGGCAGCCCCCAGGACTGCAGCTAAAATTCTGTAAAACCTAATCCCAGGGGCAGAGTTTGCAGGGTCTCACATGGCCCCGACAGCAGCTGAGGGTCAGCCCCAGCCTCTCACCAGGCCCAGCCCTGCCTCTCAGAGGTGTTGGAAAGCCATGAGGACAGACGCTTGAGTCTCTGCAGAACTTTGGAGACACCCTCCATGATCTCATGCGGCAGGTTTGTTTACAGACTGAAAAATTAAAAACCGGTGACTCAGGCTGGGAAAGATGATGAAGAAATGGTGGAGCTGGGCAGTGACCTGGTTTTTTAATTCGTGGCCTCCCATAGAAGCTCCATCCAGTTCAACCTCTAATTCATACAGGAGGATGGAATTCAGTCCTTGGGATGGGGCAGCTGGGGTCCTGTCGCTCCTCTGCCACTCACTAATCTGTGACCTTGGGCAAGACACTGACCCCCATCAAGCTCAGTGGCCAAGGTCAGCCCCTTGGGATGGTTGTGGAATGTTCCACACTGTCGTGGAATCCTACAGGTGAGCTTACAGACAGAACAAGCATGCCGCCCACATAGTCTGGAGGTGTCATGAATGCTCTCCCCCCACCCAACCACAGAACATGTTAAACAAGACTAAGAACTTTCAGAGGGGAGACTAGTCTTTGAGGTCACCCCAAACTCTTGAGTTTTACAATGGTCATTGATCCTTTCCAGCCAGAGACCTTGTCAATTTTGCATTTGGTTTTAGTAGATCTATAGGATTGAGCCCTTGCTCTGATTTCACATAAATAATAACAACACCTGCAAAAGACATTGAAACCCTACCTGGTGTTCCTGGGCAGGAAGTGACCCAGCCAGGCTAATTGCCCCGCCGGCAGAGTCTGCAGACCTCATGGTCAGGGGGGCCCATGGGAGCGAGACCATAATCCCAGATCCTTCTCTGTTAGCCTGTGCAGAGTTTCCTGGGGACCCAGAAACCCCACCACTACCTGCCCCACCCTGGATGCACCCTTTCTCCAGGAAGGACTATGAAGACACCCCGCTCTTCTTCCTGGTGTGTCTCCCACAGCAGGTGGCGCCAGTGAGCCAAGTCAAGATGGGAAGACAAGGGCTGGTGCTGTCTGTAGAGCAGGACACATGGCCCCTTCTTCCCCAAGTGCCCAGTAGTCACAGAAATAAGGCCCCACGTACATGCTTTCCCAGGGAGCAGGGCTTTTTAAAAATTTTACGACCAATTTAGATATAAAAGTCTTTAATGGTGTAGGTGGACTAGTCAAATGCCTACTTAAAATATGTAACTTATTCATGTAGTTGTATTTCATATTTAAAGTTTATATATTATGTTTTAATTTAAAAATATTACTATTTTCTGTCTTTATCATATTATGAAGTTGAACCTGATAAAATTCCTGTTTCTGTGGGGTTGAAAACGGTTGAATATAAGCAGTTTTGTAAAGTGCCTCCTAATATTTGCAGCATCTGTCTTCGTCATCACTCACACCTGTTTGCCAGAGTGTACAGGGCACTGCCATCCCAGTTCACTGAGATGCCGCCTTTTCTGAATGTACTGTTCTCATTGGATATTGCCTTGCAAGCTATGGCATGATGTTGCTCTGTGTTGGCATGACTTTGCATAGGCAAGACTTTGCTTTACTTTTATAGGATTTTGCACTGCATTAGGACCCTTGGCCATTTCCTTTACTTACCCTGCTGGTGTGGACCCCCAGTCTCTGGGTATAGCCACTTACCAGATTACTTGTCTTTCTTTTTTTTCTTTTTTGAATTATATTTTATTCATTTATTTTTTATACAACAGGCTCTTATTAGTTATCTATTTTATACATATTCGTGTATATATGTCAATCCCAATCTCCCAATTTATCCCACCATCACCATCCCCGCCAGCGCCCCACTTTCCTCCCTTGGTGTCCATACGTTTGTTCTCTACATCTGGGTCTCTATTTCTGCCTTGCAAACCAGTTCATCTGTACCATTTTTCTAGATTCCACATATATGCATTAATATACAATATTTGTTTTTCTCTTTCTGACATGCTTCACTCTGTATGACAGTCTCTAGGTTCATCCATGTCTCTACAAATGACCCAATTTCGTTACTTTTTATGGCTGAGTAATATTCCATTGCATATATGTACCACATCTTCTTTAAGCATTCATCTGTCGATGGGCATTTAGGTTGCTTCCATGACCTGGCTATTGTAAATACTGCTGCAATGAACAGTGGGGCACATGTGTCATTTTGAATTATGGTTTTCTCTGGGTTTATGCCCAGTAGTGGGATTGCTGGGTCATATGGTAATTCTATTTTTAGTTTTTTGAGTAACCTCCATACTGTTCTCCATAGTGGCTATATCAATTTGCATTCCCACCAACAGTGCAAGAGGGTTCCCTTTTCTCCACACCCTCTCCAGCATTTGTTGTTTGTAGCTTTTCTGATGATGCCCATTCTAACTGGTGTGAGGTGATACCTCATTGTAGTTTTGATTTGCATTTCTCTAATAATTAGTGATGTTGTGCAGCTTCTCATGTGCCTCTTGGCCATCTGTATGTCTTATTTGGAGAAATGTCTATTTAGGTCTTCTACCCATTTTTTTTTTTTTTTTTTTTTTTTTTTTTTTTTTTTGCGGTACGCAGGCCTCTCACCGCTGTGGCCTCTCCCGCCGCGGAGCACAGGCTCCGGACGCGCAGGCTCAGCGGCCATGGCTCATGGGCCCAGCCGCTCCACGGCATGTGGGATCCTCCCGGACCAGGGCACAAACCCATGTCCCCTGCATCGGCAGGCGGACTCCCAACCACTGAGCCACCAGGGAAGCCCTACTCATTTTTTGATTGGGTTATTTGTTTTTTGTAACCTTGAGCTGCATATATATTTTGGAGATTAATCCTTTGTCCGTTGATTCGTTTGCAAATATTTTCTCCCATTCTGAGGGTCGTCTTTTCATCTTGTCTATAGTTTCCTTTGCTGTGCAAAAGCTTTTAAGTTTCTTTAGGTCCCATTTGTTTATTTTTGTTTTTATTTCCATTATTCTAGGAGGTGGGTCAAAAAAGATCTTGCTGGGATTTATGTCAAAGAGTTTTATAGTGTCTGGTCTTACATTTAGGTCTTTAATCCATTTTGAGTTTATTTTTGTGGATGCTGTTAGGGAGTGTTCTAATTTCATCCTTTTACATGTAGCTATCCAGTTTTCCCAGCACCACTTATTGAAGACACTGTCTTTTCTCCATTGCATATCCTTGCCTC
The DNA here is from genome assembly GCF_964270905.1 of Leucopleurus acutus. Lineage (NCBI taxonomy): Eukaryota > Metazoa > Chordata > Mammalia > Artiodactyla > Delphinidae > Leucopleurus > Leucopleurus acutus. The sequence goes on from NC_139142.1 coordinate 152,980,496, forward strand.
CTTTGTCATAGATTAGTTGACCATAGGTGTGTGGGTTTGTTTCTGGGCTTTCTATCCTGTTCCACTGATCTATATTTCTGTTTTTGTGCCAGTACCATATTGTCTTGATTACTGTAGCTTTGTAGTATCGTCTGAAGTCAGGGAGTCTGATTCCTCCAGCTCCGTTTTTTTTCCCTCAAGATTGCTTTGGCTATTTGGGGTCTTCTATGTCTCCATACAAATTTTAAGATATTTTGTTCTAGTTCTGTAAAAAATGCCATGGGTAATTTGATAGGGATTGCATTGAATCTATAGATTGCTTTGGGTCATATAGTCATTTTCACAATATTGATTCTTCCAATCCAAGAACATGGTATATCTCTCCATCTGTTTGTGTCATCTTTGATTTCTTTCATCAGTGTCTTATAATTTTCTGAGTACAGATCTTTTACTTCCTTAGGTAGGTTTATTCCTAGGTATTTTATTCTTTTCATTGCAATGGTAGATGGGATTGTTTCCTTAATTTCTTGTTCTGATCTTTCATTGTTAGTGTATAGAAATGCAAGAGATTTCTGTGCATTAACTTTGTATCCTGCAACTTTACCAAATTCATTGATGAGGTCTAGTAGTTTTCTGGTGGCATCTTTAGGATTATCTATGTATATTACTATGTCATCTGCAAACAGTGACATTTTTACTTCTTCTTTTCCAGTTTGGATTCTTTTTATTTCTTTTTCCTCTCTGATTGCCGTGGCTAGGACTTCCAAACCTATATTGAATAATAGTGGCGACAGTGGACATCCTTGTCTTGTTCCTGATTTTAGAGGAAATGCTTTCAGTTTTTCACCATTGAGGATGATGTTTGCTGTGGGTTTGTCGTATATGGCATTTATTATGTTGAGGTAGGTTCCCTCTATGCCCACTTTCTGGACAGTTTTTATCATAAACAGGTGTTGAATTTTGTCAAAAGCTTTTTCTGCACCTACTGCGATGATCATATGGCTTTTATTCTTCAATTTGTTGCTATGGTGTACCACATTGATTGATTTGAGTATATTGAAGAATCCTTGCATCCCTGGGATAAATCCCACTTGATCAGTGTATGATCCTTTTAATGTATTGTTGGATTCTGTTTTCTAGTATTTTGTTGAGGACTTTTGCATCTATATTCATCAATGATATTGGTCTGTAATATTCTTTTTTTGTAGTACTTTTGTCTGGTTTTGGTATCAGGGTGATGGTGGCCTCATAGAATGTTTGGGAGTGTTCCTTCCTCTGCAATTTTTTGGAAGAGTTTGAGAAGGATGGGTGTTAGCTCTTCTCTAAATGTTTGATAGAATTCATCTATGAATCCATCTGGTCCAGGGCTTTTGTTTGTTGGAAGATTTTTAATCACAGTCTCAATTTCGTTACTTCTGATTGGTCTGTTCATATTTTCTGTTTCTTCCTCTTTCAGTCTTGGAAGGTTATACCTTTCTAAGAATTTGTCCATTTCTTCCTGGCTGTCCATTTTATTGGCATACAGTTGCTTGTAGTAGTCTCTCAGGATGCTTTGTATTTCTGTGGTGTCTGTTGTAACTTCTCCTTTTTCATTTCTAATTTTATTGATTTGAGTCCTCTCTCTCTTTTTCTTGATGAGTCTGGCTAAAGGTTTATCCATTTTCTTTATCTTCTCAAAGAACGCAGCTTTTAGTTTTATTGATCTTTGCTATTGTTTTCTTTGTTTCTATTTCATTTATTTCTGCTCTGATGTTTATGATTGCTTTTCTTCTACCAACTTTGGATTTTGTTTGTTCTTCTTTCTCTAGTTCCTTTAGGTGTAAAATTAGATTGCTTGTTTGAGATTTTTCTTGTTTCTTTAGGTAAGATTTTATTGCTATAAACTTCCCTCTAGAACTGCTTTTGTTGCATCCCATAGGTTTTGAATCATTGTCTTTTCATTGTCATTTGTCTCTATGTATTTTTTAATTTCCTCTTTGATTTCTTCAGTGATCTCTTGGTTACTTAGTAACATATTGTTTAGCCTCCATGTGTTTGTGTTTTTTACATTTTTTTCTCTGTAACTGATTTCTAATCTCATAGCATTGTGGTCAGAAAAGATGCTTGATATGATTTCAATTTTCTTAAATTTACCGAGGCTTGATTTGTGACCAAAGATGTGATCTATCCTGGAGAGTATAAATTTCTTACACCATCCTCCCTCATTTATGATTATGGTGTTCTACTTCCAGGAGAAGAGAGTTAAATTTCTTTGTGTCCCTTTTTCTTTTAACCCCCAGGTGGTCTTGCTACAAATAATTGAGGGTATCCCTTACCTCGCCCCTGAACTATGAGAGGTTTTATTTTTACTTAATTATAAGGCAACTTATTCTTTTCCTAGAATAATTTTGAGTGAAAGGCTTCATCTCTTGTATTTGAGCATACCTGTCGCCTGTATATAAACTCAGCAGTTGGGGCTGCAGGCGGATGTCTGTTCTTGCTTAATTACACATTTGTATACAAATACTTGACTACTTCATCATAAGAAAAGAGAGCTCCTCACACCCTACACAGGACACAGGGAAGAAGTTCAGGGTAAGTCAGAGTTTCTCAGCTCTGGCTGCTTGTTGCAGTCACCTGGAGAGCTTTGAAAAATACTGATGCCCAGTGCATCCTCCAGGGATACTGATTGATTGGTCTGGGACATCAAGACCTTTCAACGCTCTCCAGGTAATCCCATGCAGCAGATCCCAACCTGAAGCCACTCCCTCCGAGACGCCCTCCAGGTGGAAATCACGTTGCTATGACACTTGTCCCATGTTCCAGGTCTCCAGTTGGTGGGAACCTACTCATGTGACATCATTCTTCCACTGCAGCACCCCTCAAATTTCCAAATGCTCCAGTACCAACTCCTGAGGTCTGGGGTGGAACCCAGCAATGTGCGTTTATCATACACAAAGGATTCTCAAGGCTGTGAGCAGCCCTTGATGGATTTATCCAGAAGATGGATATGAAGCCAGGCACACAGCCTTGCCTGTCATGGAGAGCCCATTCTGGTTTGAACATGCCAGGACTCTCAAGGGGGGTGGGGGCGTTGGCAGTGGAGGCGATGGGGCACTTGTGGTTTTCCTACCTCTTTTGTGATTTGAAAAGACTGGGCCCCATCAGAGCACCATGCCCTCTGAGCTCTTTATCCTTCTAAAGTGAAAAAAAATGTGATCCTGCTTGTTAGACTAGAAAGCAGAGGAATTCACCTGCGACACAAAAGCCCCTTTGGGAGCGCAGTTGATGGCCACTTCTCATGGATGAAGGGATCCATGCTGAGCCTGTGCAGGGTAACCCCTCACAGACCCCCAGGGAAGGCCCTTCCTCCGGCACAGGCCATGGTCAGACCCAAGGGGAGGAGAGAGGGAGGCACATGATCCAGATGGCACCTGGCATCCTCACCACATGTGGCATTCAGAGGAAAGGTCCTGCTCCCCTCTCTCTACCCTGAGGTGCCAGTGTTAACTCCAGCTGGGCTACTACACCTGTGGTCTTTGCTTTATTAAAGTTTTGCAGAGTGCTCTCAGAACCCCGTAAATCATGGGTTGTGAGCATGTGTGCTGGGGGACCCCAGGTGGAGAGAGTACACATGTGGACCAGGCTCTCTGGCTGGGAGGAGACCAACTTAATGGAGAGACGGTTCCAACGGCTCCCTGGAAAACAAACAAGGGCCAAGGGGCTAGCAAGCAGGATGGGGGAGTGGTGCTGGATACCTGGCAGGTTCCCTGTCAAACACTTTAAAGGAGCCTGAAGAAGAATGGGAAGAAGAGCAGGAGACAGAACACATAGTAAAGTCTTAAAAGGCCACTCACTGGGAATGCAGGATGGTCTGCTGAACTAAATACATTGGTTTGGTTTTAGCACACCCACATCTGCAAATGCTGGAAATGCCAACTAGGGATTGGGTGTCTAAATTAAAACTGTTAGCCCCAATATTAGTCCATGAGTCCGTTATGCAAGAAAGGTTGCACTTCTTCATTTTCTGTAACTTTACTTAATTCTGACCCCCAACCCTCCAGGCTTGTGGAAATTCAGCCCCATCATTATTGGGCTCCTCTCCACACCCAGGGCTGGACAAAGGCCCAGGAGCCTCATGTGGCACACAGTGCCAGGGAGATCCCTGTGGCCATCAGGTTCAGTCCCTCCTGGGTGCCAGCAAGCCACCCTGCTCACTGGAGAATTTCAAAACCCAGATGATTCTCTGCTTGGAACAGGCATGAGAGGGTGGGAGGTGAAATGCAACCAGCATAAACTAATATTTCAACAATTGTGTCTTAGCTCAGGCTGCTGTAACAAAATACCACAGGCTGGGTGGCTTAAACAACAAGACATTTATTTCTCACAGTTCTAGAGGCTGAGAAGTTTGAGGCCAAGGTGCTGGCATATTTGGTTCTTGATGAGGGACAACTTCCTGGCTTGCAGATGGCTGACTTGTCATGTGTCCTCATGTGGTGGAGGGAGAGAACTCTGATCTCTCTTCTTCTTATAAGGACACTAATCTCATCATGGGGGCCCCACCCTCATGACCTCATTTAAACCCAATTACCTCCCAAAGGACCTACCTTCAAATGCCATCCCACTGGGGGTTAGGGCTTCAACACGTAAATGTTGGGGAGACACAAACATGCAGTCCCTAACATCTTGACACAGTTTTCCATCAGGCAGCTGGTATGCAGCCAAGCTCTCTTGTCTTGCAATTATTTCTAGCACGTAGGAATGACATGCAGGGCCCTGACCCAAGGGTGCTATGATGTGAGGCCATTGTCAAAGCCCCTCAGCCCGGGATGGGCCCCTAGCTCAGCTGTCCCCAGCTTAGCTCTCCCTGTCTCTGGCAGTGCTCGTCGACCTGTGGGAAGGGCCTGCAGTCCCGTGTGGTGCAGTGCATGCACAAGGTCACTGGGCGCCATGGCAATGAGTGCCCTACGCTCTCCAAGCCAGCAGCCTACAAACAGTGCCACCAAGAAGTCTGCAATGACAAGATCAACGTGAACACCATCACTTCCCCTCGCCTCGGTGAGTGCCTCTGCTGGCCCCCAGCTCCTGGGGCTGCTGCATCCCCTGGCCAGCAAATCCCCACTGGCAGTGGGAGTTCTATAAGCCAAAAAGCCCCCTCCTTGGGGCTTATTTGAGTTCTGGAGAGGCTAACGTGTCAGTTTTGTAGAGGATCTGAGGTTTCAGAGATGGAATTTCATCCTTGTCATGAAAAAGATGTTTGTTTAGTGTGGTCTCAAACACTTGAGCCCCTCTGCCAACAAATGAGGAACACAGGAGAATGTTCCTCAAGTGTTTTGGGATTCCTGTGCATGAAGGAGGCAAAGGGAGGTGCATCCTTCAGGAAATGAAGGATCTGGGGGTGTCATTCATGAAATCTTGGTGATGTGTGCATGGAATGTTCCTCAAGCTAATGCTTGAGAAGAAAACAGAGGTGTTGACAGGTTGGAGTCTTTATTTAATTCAGCAGGGAGCTTTTGTGTGAGCAGCTTGGACCTGAGTGTTCCAAACCCAGCCCTTTACCAGGCCACATCCCCGGCCAGTGGTGGCACAAAAAGAAGAATATCTAGCACTGATCTGATGATTCTATTGAAAAGAGTTTCTGCTTTTCCAATTAGAAACTCCTAGGGAACTTTTTCCCCACCCAGTGTCCCTTTCCCTAATGCTAGAATGCCACCAACATGAAGGGGATTTCTAAGCAGCTTCACTGGGGGGGTCTTTGAGCTTGCAGAGGTGTACACCAGGCTTTTGCATGCCCTCAGGCTGGACCATCTCTCTGCACTACCAAGAGCCTGAAGGAGATTCAGACCACCTGCCTGTGCTGTGACCTTGTACTTTTGTGGGCCCTTTGATATCTACTGCCCTGTGCCATTCTGTTTTATCAATGCCAACAGATAACATTCTCCACCATAAAATAAAAGTATACACCACTTAGCTCAGAAGTGGGGGGGGGGCAGTTCCCTCGCCTTGAGGAGGCAGCCAGACCACTGAACTCTGCCAAGTGGTCAGGTTGGACCCAGAGTGTGTCCCTTGTATAAGAAAGCCACATCCACAGTGGCTCTGGCAGGGGCATGGTTTCCCCGGTCTGTGCAAGGCTCCAGTGTACACATGGGTAAGGGCAACCCCGACTATGTCAGACTACAGGCCATCTGTGTGCACATGATGACGTCCCCAGGCCACCCATAACCTCTGGGCTTTCTCTCTCCACTGTCCCCCTAGCTGCTCTGACCTACAAATGCACACGGGACCAGTGGACAGTGTATTGCAGGGTCATCCGAGAAAAGAACCTCTGCCAGGACATGCGGTGGTACCAGCGCTGCTGCCAGACATGCAGGGACTTCTATGCAAACAAGATGCGCCAGCCACTGCCGCCACCAAGTTCATGACAGGCAGCCAGTGGTCCCACGATGCTCTGACATGAGGTCTGAGTCCTGACGACATGGCTAGTTGAAAGCCCACCCACCTGAGAGCACACCAGTCCTGCGGCTGGGACCCCCAAAGCACACCACGGCTCACCCAGGAGGCTGTCCCAAGAACCCAATTGCTTAGAACCTGAGAGTGGACTTGACGTTTGCTTAGTGCTTTTATACTTAATATATTGTTAACAGCCACTGGATGGCTTTCTACGGTAAGGAAAAAATAGGCATGAGTCACAAAATAGCTGTAATTTCTAAGGTTCCACGTACCTCAAAGGGAACACCTCTGACAGAAATCGTCAAGAGAAACGTCACAGGCGCCCCTGTCTTGGCTTTCCTCTGACGTTTGAATTCCCAGTGCTTGGTGTATCGGGGGAGGGGGAGGATATCCAAAAACAGAGACGTTTTACTTTAAAGCAGGCTTTATTCTGAAAGCCCGTGACACCCTGGATGGAAGGAGGCTTCTCTGGAGAGGCCGGGCTGCTGGAGCCCCCTTGACACCACAAGGACCAGCACGTGGCCCCTCCACCCTGTCAAGGAACGTGCTCTCTAGATCGCGGCTTTTCCTTGGAGGTCTTGTCCCTGAGAGTCTGAGTCTGTGTGAATTAAAAAGGACGCTAGGGCTGTGTAGTTCTGCATACCACCTATGTGGGGGAGAATATTCCAGAAGGGCTTGGGTTTGGGGACGTATCTAGTTTTCAGATCTCTGTTGTCCCCCACACAGGGAAACAGAAGAGCCTCTCTTCAAGGTGCTGTGAGAGGAGGCACGTGCTAATTTTGGCCTTGGAATTGCTTCCTGGCATAGAGGTGAGCTCAGGGCAGCTTTGGGAGGGGTGGAGGGGCTCCCCCTCTGTTTCTGGGGACCTCTGTTCTAGCCAGTACTTCATAAAGCTTTGCACCTTAGAGATGGCTTCCCATTAACCTTGGCCATCTATCTGAAGTTGATTCTTCTTAGAACCTCTGAAGACTCAGGCTCAGGCCTGGCCCTTCACCCTGGCACGGGGCAGGTTTCCTCCAGGACTGCTCAGCCTAGTGCCAGGATGGGTGGAGGAGTGGCCCATGGCCAGGATGGCCACATACCCACCCAGCCTTCCCGTGGCCCAGACCTTGCAATGCTCGTCATTGTCATGCTGTCGTTGTTGACCCGTCTTAGTGGGGCAAGAATGACACTCAGAAAATTCGGAAGAAGGTATTTGCCTCCTACAGACACCTCACCCCTCAAAACAGAACTGTGCCCTCTCTGGAGCCCAGGGATATGAAAAGAGTGTCCTCTGTGAAAGCACAGAAGATGGTAGGACCCTGCCCGCCCGGGAGCTGGGAGGAGGGGACCCGACATGCTGGGAGGTCTGGTCTGCTGACCAACTCGGTGGGCCTTTGTTGGGTGCTTATATTCAAGGACTTTATCATGAGAAACCCACCCTCTCCTCCCTTATTTCAGAGGGGATCTTACTTAGGCTAATCTCCATGGGATCATCTCCAAGTGCTTCTTGATTTACTGGTGCTGTGTTTATGTATCTGTGTTTGAGTTTTTGATGTCACAACTTTAGAGTCAGCTTAAATCAGAAAGAAAAAGAAACACTCTGCCACCCAAGCCCGTCTTATGGGCTGTGTTTTGGTTTGTGATTTTTTACTGCCCCAGAGGCAGAGAAGTGGTAGGGATGGCAGGGAATCTATTCAGTTCCACTTGAATCTGTGAGAAGTGTTGAGAAAACCCCTTAGATGTTCTGTGGAAAGACCCCAGAGGGTACCAGGCTGGGGCAGCCCACCTGCAAGGTAACCTCCAGCGGCTGCCCAGGGCCTGTGCAGAACGCTGTCCTCCCTGCTCTGGCTTGGCCACGAGCAGACTCCCCAGGCCCCTCAAAGTCTTGGGGAGCTAGGGCTCAGTTTTCCCCCAGCCCCAAATGGGCTGTACTTTACCACAGATGAACAGAAAGCTCTCAGCCTCGGGGGCTGAGGAGCAGAGTCGGGGCAGCAAGCTAAGGAAGCCGGGGCAGCCTTGCTTACTGTCTGCATGGGAACCATGGGCCCACCTGAGCTGGGCAAGCATATGCACATGCCCAGAGGCAAGCCCTTTGCCTGGTGCCTCTGAATCTCCCCCCTGGCCACCTTGACGGTATCAACTGGACGCCCCTGGCAAGGGCCCCACACCCTCAGAATGCAAATGACTGATTCAGTTATTGTTAAACATCCCTTTGGTTCCCCAAAGTTTGGGTCTTTCTGAGCTCTTTTAGCTCATGCTGGCACTGTCACTCTGAAATTCACCAGCCCGCCTTCTGTTCCCTTCACAAGCAATGATCAATTTCAGTGAAGCCATCATAGCACTCTTGCTCCACTTTGTACAGAAGACAATGAAACCCTGTCATTACAACAGTGATGTTTCTTTATGGTTAACAATACCCTGTACTGTCACTCAAGTACTGTACCTTTTTGGTTGCACAAATGTGTTACTAACTACAGAGTCTCACAATCTTATGGTGCTATTTTCATTGGTGCAAATGAAACCCTCTCAGTTGACCATGGCTTGATATTATCAGAACACAGGGAAAGATCCTCAATGGCAGTAATATCATTGCTTTGTTCTCTTTTCTTCATTTCAGAGTCAAATGTATATATTTTCCATTAGCTAACTTACATTACGTACTGTACCCATGGTATTTTTGTTTTACTTTTTGGTGCTGGTTTGAAAGAAAAGAAAAAAAAAAAGAACAGAAGACAAACATTGGACACCACTGTAAATGAAAAATTAAGCATTTCATTGGAAGTGAGTTGAATATGTTTAATAAAATGTTCTTCCATAACAATTTTAAGCTGTCTGTGAAGTAAAAGATAAAAACCAGTCCTCAAGGGCTGACAGAGGGAGGCTGTGTCCTTTCCTTCTGCAGTGGTCACACCACTTGCCTAGGACTTGGCTGCAAGAACTGTAGCCTGCCGACCACAGCTGTGGACAGTGTCAAAGGTCACTGGTAAATGCAGTTCTGGCGGGTGGCTGCATCTCCCCAAGTGAGTGCTAACAAATCATTCAGTCCTGGGTCTCATCCCTGTGTGGTTGCAAAACCCTGGGTGGGGACATGAAAGTGTGACAGCTGTACAGTGAGTCTGTGAGTCTGATACAGAGCAGCTACCTCACTGGTGGAGCTGCCCAGGCTCCATGGGGGTGCAGTGACCCCTCTGCAGGGGGCCTCTATCATGCCAGAATGGGTACCTGCTCTCTACAACCTTGCCTCTTCAAGCTTTAGACCCCACCCCAATCCTGCTGGCAGCCCAACAGCTTCCCCACTCCTGCAGGTGTGAGCCAGACCTGGCCCTTCCTACCTCCCAGTCTGGGAACACAGCAAGGGCACCACACCATCATAATGAGGACCACTGCAGCCATTTGGACCCCATCTGGACCTGACATGGAGCAGGGATGTCACAGCTCCTGCTCTTGGAGGGGGTTGTCTCCTCCCGGTGTCAAGGGGAAAGGGCTCCCCACCCAAGAACTTGGAGGTTCATTAGATGGAGCGCCTCTTTTTAATGTTGGAGCAACACCCAGAAATTTCACAAAATAAAGACCATTTGTTTAATCGACGACTAACTGCCCATGGCCCCCTGGTTACCAAGAAACCTGTAGTTTGTGTTAATTCCCAAGAACCATCAGCCACCTGCCTCTGGGACCCATTAGAACCCTTTCCTCGCTCTGAGAGTTCTGATCGCTCTTCTGGGTTAACTTCTAACAGCCCTGATGCTATGTGATTTCTTTATAAGCTGCTTGGATTCCAGTTTGTTAGACGAAATTGACAAGCAATCAATCAGCAAGTGCTGAGTGAGCTTCTATTAGGACAAGCACTTCCTGGAGCCACCGAGAACACAAATGGACACAAGACCTGCTCTGGAGCCCACAGCCCCTCAGACAAGCCTGGAGTCCTGGACAACAGAGAATGAGTGAGAGCTGCAGGAACTCAAAAAAAGAAAGGTCAGGACTTCCCTTGTGGGTCTGTTGATTGCCCTCTGGATACAGGCCAGGAGGCTCGGCCTTGGAATCCTTTACAGTGACGCTCGCCCTCCGCAAAGGCTTTTGGCAAAAGCCCCTGTGTTTGTACTTCTACACAAATCTGCCTGCATCTATGTCCTCCTTCTCTGTCTGACAACTGACCCCATCCTCATGGAAGGCCAGCCCTCACACCTTTAATTCATCCCCCATTGCTTCTCTACACTCTGTCTCTATCTCCAAACTTTCATTAACTCTCCAGACCTCTCCCCTGGCTTTTGCCCCCTGCACTGCACTGACACTGTTCTTGACAGGTCACCAGTGACCTTCTGGGTATCATTTGCAGACATTTTAGGGTCCTATTCTCCACCTCTCAGCAGCCCTCTCCCTTGGGACATCCTTTTCTCCTGACTTCTCCTCCTCCTTCCTAGCTCCCCTTCCTCTGGCAGCTCTCTAGATGACAGAGCACTCCAGAGCTAAGCCCTACACTCCCTTCTCTCTATATACTTTCTCAAGTATATAGGCTTGAGAAAGTATACTCAAGCTCAAGGCTTGAGTCTGGCTCAAGGCTTGAGCCAGACTCAAGGCTTTTAAAACCAGGTGCATTCTGGTATCTCCAAAATTAACCTCTTCTGTCCTGGCCTCTCTCTCGACCTCCGTATTCATACATGACCTCTCCATATGCACAGTCAATCCCATGGGAAGCCCTGGGACTGGGACAGCCCTTCCGAGTCATTCCAGATCTGAGATTCAGTGGGGATGGCTCACCTCTCCTCCATGTGGGATCATCTGGGGTGGCTCCAAGGACAAGTAGAGGCTGGGATTATCAGAAGACTCACACACTTGCATATCTGGCAGCTGATACCAGCCTTTAGAACTTCAGCCAGGACTGTTGCAGAACACCTACGAGTGGCATCGCCAAGGGGCTGCTTGGCAACCCTGAAGTATGATGGCAGAGTTTCAGCGGCAAACACCCTGAGAGAGAGAGATGGGGACACTCATGAGAACCGTGTCACCTCATATGACAACTCAAAAGTTACACAGCATCACTTCCACCATCCTTACAAAGGCCCACTCAAGTTCAAGAGGAGGGGACAAAGAGTCAACCTCTTACCGAGAGAATGGAAACGTTCTGGATGAGCAGGTGAGATGGGAAAAATTGTTGTGGTCATTTGGGGTAAGATTCACACACCCCCATATGCAAAATACACTCACCCCTCTCCCATCCTACCCCCAAAGTCTCATCCTATTTCAGCATTATGTTCAGACTCAAAATCCAGGGTTGCATCATCTAAGTCAAGTGCAGGTGCGTGCAGACGGGCTTCCTCCCGTGGATCCTCAGATACAGCTTCCTGAGCAGTTTCTCTCAATCGGAAGATCAGTGAACTCAAAAGAGACATGATCTCCACCCAGTTCCCAACACCGAAGAGAAAATGGTGGGACAGCATGGGAGCACTGCTGTCAACACTCCCTACTTAAAAAGGAGGGGAAGCACATCGCAGTCCCTTTCCGTAACAGTTCTGAAGTCCAGCCCGGTGCATGTGGCCAGTCCCATTAGGCTCAGCCCTGCTGCCTGGGAATGATTCTCCCTGGGCTGCCTCCAGACCCAAAGAGGCTTGCTGATTGTTGTAATCCACTCCTAATGGAAAGGGAAGCAAGATTCAATCAAATGCCCTTTCCTTTGGAGAGGATACCCTGACATGCCCCAGACCACTGGACTCCTAAAAAACTTCACTGATGTAATGTTTCCTTGATTCGTCCTGGGGCTTATCTCCCACCCTTTAGAGTGCAGATACTGTACTAAGGCCTATTCTTCCTCGCCTGGTCTGATTAACTGAATGCCATGGACACAGCGGGTCAATGCAGGTTCTGTGGAGGGTGTGTACAGTCCAGGCCCTTTGGGGCTACACTGTAACAGAGTGGGAGAGTTAACATAGCCCTGGGGAAGACTGAGCATAAGTGGGTACTGGTGTCTGTCACACATGAATGTGAACTGGGTCTCCTTTCTAAAGGGATGGAAAAGAAAGCACTCGCCAGCTCAACAGTCATACATCTTGTGTCTGAACATTGTTAATCTGACACAGCAGTGCGTTTGGGGCTAATTATTGGTTATGATTGTGCTAGTCCACTGTCATGTGACAGGACCCAATCTAAATTCTGTAGGGGCCAGACTGATGACTTACAAGGGGATATAATGGGGTCTTTAAGTGTTTCACTAAAATACTCCATTCTCACCGGGTTACAACATTGCTGTTGATTTACTATCCTGCCTGAGGAGAGGGAGGCAGTTTCACAGTATAACGTGTGTCTTCCTATGACAGTTCTCTATCCCACTGGCCAAGGACCAGCTTTCATCCATTCCAAGTGTACATTCAGGGACAGGGGAAATAATCACTGGTTGACCACAAGGGCCCACTGGGTCCACTGTGAACCAAACATGAATCAGGACTCCATTTATTACATGAACTCCACCGCCCTTCACTCTTTAAGAAGGACCAGGATAACACTCTGGGACCTCAGCAACAATATCAACTTGGATCCTGTGTGCAGCAGGTAAATTGATTAATGATTAATCATTCTCAGCATTTTTATTATCTTTCTCCAGTGCATCCATAACACTCAGCAACAGCCATTGAATTTCTTTACCTTATAATTTCTATTTCCCTGTTTCTTTCAAATGACTGAGATACTGCACTACCAGTGAAAGTTTTAACCATTACCCTTTTCGGATGCCAGGGGCATGGGGTCCTTGTAGCTGGCAGGTGACGCAGGTCTAAAATCCTATAGGATTTTAGATTCCTAGGATTTCTAGTTCCTAGGACTATTCCTGGTACCAGCTGTCTTAGTTTGCATTCTTGGGAACCCAAACTAAGATGTGTGGAGATGTCTGGGCAGAAGGTTCATTGGGAGGTGCCCTCAGGAACACTGATGGAGTGAGAGAAGCAGGCTGGGCATGAATGTAGAATGGCTACATCCGTAACAGGGGCTCAAATGATCCCGTAGGGAATTTTGGAGCTGGAATGCTCTTTCAAAGTTGAGGCAAGGCCTTGGAGTATCATTGTCTGCGAGCTGCTCTGGAAAAGGGGTGTAATCTCGAGAGTCAGTTCCCTTATATTGAGAGTGAGGCTGGGGATGGGCTCAGCCGTGAGTCAGCCAATGCTGCTGGCAGCTGGGGGCATGAGGGCCATAAGGGGCATCAGCGTGACACACCACAGCATCCACTGCATGCCTCACACCTAGATTTTGCAACACAAAATTCCCAATCTCCTCCCTCTCACACACTCTTTTTACTCCAGAGGCTTCCCCATCTCAGTAAAGGGCACCAGTATCCACTAATGTCTGACATCAAAACCTCAAAGTCATCCTGTTTCCTCAGTTTTGCTCTCCACCCAGTCCAATGCAACCACAAATACCATTTGTTCTGCCTCCAAATTAAGTCTCTGATCTGTCCGCTTCTTCCTGTCTCACTGGCCACCACTGTGTGCTAAGTCACAAACCTCACCCCAGGACTACACAAAAGCTTCCCAGCGACCTCCCTCCCTCCTGACTCTCTCTCCACACCCTAGTCAGAGTAAGATTTCAGAAACATAAATCATGGCCTTCCCCACTTAAAACCTTTCATTTGCCCCTGGAGTTTTCTCATCTCAAGCCCTGTGTGATCCGGCTCCTGCTGTCCTCTCCCACCCCACACACTCCACTTTCTGTCCAAATCCTCCACCCTTGTCCCCACCCTTGGGCCTTTGCAGGTGTCTTTCCCTCTCTTTGCAATGTTGCCACCTGCCCCCAGTTCTTCCCGTGGCTGGTTATCTGTATCCTTTGTGTCACAGCTGAAATGTTATTCCTTAGACAGATGTTCCCTCCCAGGCCCAGCAGCCATCTTTTCTCCCTCCTCAATACTTGTCATAACCTATCACTATTTTGTTAACTTTTTAACTTACATATTGTCTGTTTTCCCATTTAGAAAGCGAATTCCACCAGGGAGAAAACAGGTCCCTCTTGGGTATGGCTGGATCCCTGGTTCCCAGCACATGCATGTCCCAAGTGAGTATGCTTATCCATTGTTGGTTACAACTTATCTTGTTTCTTTTCAGATAAGTTCACGATTGTACCAGAAGATGTTTATACTGGATAAGAAAAGTGCACTCTAAATTCAATGATTCTTTTGCATATGGCTTAAATGATACAAATATTTGGACAACTAGCTGTAAGTCAATGAGAACAAGATGTTGGCTGTTTTTCAAATTCTCCCCCTTGTCAACCACCCCTTGCCAACAGAGACAGGTATTTTCAGGTGGTTTCCATGGTGATCTAGAAGCTGTTTTCTCTCCTTTTCATTTTATCTTTTGAAGAGGAGAGTGACAGATCAGGAGGCCGAGAAAGTCCCTGGTTTGCTGAGGATTTTGTAAAGCTTGTGGTGGCACCACCATCTGGTGTTTCTGGAATTAAAGTTTAACCACAGGGTTTATGGACTTATCAGGACAAATCCCTGTGCCTGGCTGGGTTCTAGTGTGACAGAAGTGCTCGCTGTGGGATTCCCGTGACCAGGACCCCTCTTACCACCCACCCCCCATGCACTACGAAATTGTCATTCCCTTGGCTTTGAAGCCCTTCTCAGTTCTAACAACCCCTTTCAGATCCTGAGCAGCTTCAGCATTGTAGGGTATAGCATTCAAAAATGACCAAGAAATTAGAAGGTTTCCTCCTGGAATTTCTTATAACACTGGGATTTCCCTTGGAAAAGACTAGATACTCAGGTCTGAGGAATCCATCCCACTGTAAGAAAAATGTAAATGACCCAGTTAATCAAAGGATCCCTCGGTAGACAGAGCCCAGTCGAGCCAAAGCAAAACTCTTTTCTGGCAGAGCTATGAGAAGGACCAGCACACTACCAGGGCTGCCTGGGGACCTGCCCAGTTTCTGATATTTATCTACTACAGTCCAGTGCACAGAACTTATGCACACAGATGTGGAGGTCAGCTTACATGAGGCTCAGGGAAAATGGGCATGTCCCTCCAGTTTCCAACAGGCTCCTTCCTACTTCTTCCATAATCTGTCTCTCCTTCTCTCTCTTATTCATGCTTTCCACCTTGCTATCTCACTTTCTGTCTCCTTCTTGGGCTAGTATTTATTTATTCTCTTTCTCCCTCCCTATATCCATCTCTCCTTTTCTCTTCCATCCCTTTCCACTGCCTGCATTTTTTTCCCACTCTCTCCAATTTCAGATGATTTTCTGCTTCTGACTTTGGACCTAGTGTCCATGTAGGAACTTCCACCAAGGGCCCACTCATAGGTCCCCAAGGAATGACGAGCTCCTCTAGGGGCTGAATTTCCACTGAGCCTTTAGATGATGAAGTACCCTTTAAAAATTCACTCTCAAACCACTCACCCAGGATCCTTGCAAACTAACTGCTCTTTAGAGGTTTTAGAGGTCTCTGGGGTCTCACTTCCAGCTTAATTCTGTGTGTGCCAGTCACACATTCAGCAATCCTTTGGCTAATGATGTATCTCCAGCTATTGGCTTTCTTATCACTGAGGTTAGTTTTAATGTGCCAGTTGATAGTTATAAAACAGCATTCTGGAAGTTCCGTCCAAGGATTGCTATGTATTAACACATCATTAAAATAGTATATTGCAAAGTCAACATACGATTGTAATTGTTGACCTATCAAATACTGAAAGATTTGGAAACCTCGCTGGAAGCCAAATGCCGTGTTATTAAACTGGAATACGGTAAAGGGAAGAGAGCCTGTTGCAAGTGTTGCAACAGGGCTGGTTTGATGTGTTAATGGTTTTTGCCAATATTGTTTTTACAAAATAAGTATGTAATTTATCCACACATATTACATTATGATATATTCCATTTTTATTCTATATACACCTAATGGACATCCATACACACATATAATGCATGCATGTGAAGTATGACCACAGGGTATCTTGGGACAATCTGTTGTGGCCTATATCATGGCCTGAGAGAAATTCAGCAGCATCCCTGCATCCACATCACTCAGTTAGGACAGAGGACCCCAAGGCAGCTGCAACACCCATCTGAATTTATAAGTTATGGTATATAAAATTTATTCATATCATGACTTATATATTAAACAATCATTTTACAACATAAGCCCATAAATTTTTATTGAGCAGTGTGGTCTATGCAGGGTGGAGGGAAAGATGAATGATTCACAGTCCCCTGTCCTCAGAGAATCATAACAATATGTCGTTGTACCTTCTTTTGGCAAATAGAGGCTTTGCCCAAATGTGGAAAAATATTTAAGTCGGTTCAAAACTATTAGGGCTGTTGGCTCTGAATTCAGGGTAAACAAACCTCTGCCCAAGGAGAAATCAGATCCTCTGCCTTTCAGATGGGTCTAACTCAGCAAAGCCAAGTTCTCAAAATTGGAGTGCCTCCCTCATAAGCTCCCTCAAAAGCATGCTGTGACTCTGACATTGCATTGACCACACTTCATAATGACGTCACCTGGGCTTCCCAAGCATATTAGGGGCCAAACGATATTGAGTAGTCCTGGGTGGTTTTCTCTGTCCAGACCAAGTTCCCTGGCCATGGTGATGGATATCTGTCCACACACAGCCAGTCGCAGCTATGAGCTGGACTCTCACACGGCTATTTTAGGATTTTCAAAGAGATAAATCAAAGAGTAACATACATTTTAAAGAAACAGTAGGTCATGAGCAAAATCAAGTAGATAAGAAAAAAAACAACAAGAAAACTCAGAACTGACAAGCAAAGTCAAAAATGAAAATGAAAAACTCAAAACACTGGATAAACTCTGGAGATAAAGAATCAAAGAGAGGATTCATCATTGGAAGGTCGGGTTGAAGAATTTTAGCCAAAAAGCAGTACAGAGAAACAAAGGAATTTTTTTAATGAAACTTTTGAAAGCTAAGAGTGAAATATGTTGAAAGGTATCCACTTTTGTCTAATAGGGGCTCCAGAGACAAGAACAGAAGAAATAGCAGAGGAGCCATATTTGAAAAGATAATAGCTGAAAATGTCCAAGAATTGAAGAAAGACATGAGTCCTTATACCAAAAGACATCACAAATAGTGAACAGAATAGAAAGAAATCCACACCTCACACATAGTAGTGAAACTGCAGAAACCAAGGATGAAGAGGAAATCTTAGAAGCAACCAAACAAAAAAGAGGGATAACCGCAAAGGAACAACAGTTAGCTGACAGCAGATGCTGGGAGGGGATGGAGCCATATCTCTAAAGGGCTGAGAGCAGCCAGGGTGACTTCACTGTTGTTCAGTCCTCCATTAGGGTCCCATGGGACACACGGTGGGAAACGAATGCCGTCCTTCTCCAGAGTCTCCAATAATCGACAGGGGTCCATCTTCATGTTCCTGGCCCCCCCATCCATCCATTCATACAAAAGACAGAAACCTGAGAATCAACCCAGAGACAGAACATCCCCAAGGCCTGTCACTTTCTGTCTTTAAAACTCTCTTTAGTCTGTCCCTCTTCCCCACCCCCACGGGGGTACTGTTCTGCTTCAGGCCCATGGCAGCAGCCTCCAGCCACCACACCAATACTAAAGTGACCTTTGGAAGACCACTGTCTAATAAGGGCTCCCTTTATTGCTTCCCTGCTCAAAGCCCATCCCTGGCTCAGCTTCATAGCAGCCTGGTCCCTCTGTTCCCCCTCCTGCACCCTGCCTGGGCCTGTCTGTGGACCCCCAACTGTCCAAGCCAGGAGTCTGCAAACTACGGCCCACCAGCCAATTCCTTCCCACCGCCTTTTGTTATAAATAAAGTTTACTTGGAACAAGCCACGCCCACCTGTTTGTGTACCTCTTGCGGTTGCTTGTGTGCAGCAGACAGAGCCCAGTAGGAGGACTGGACGGTCTGCAAAGCCTAAAATACATAACGTGCGACTCTTCACAGAAAATATCTGCCAGCCCCACTCTAAGCGCTCTGAAATCTCCAGCTTTTCCACAGGCTGTCCCCTCAGCCTGAACTGCCTCTCCTCTGTCTGCCCATTTGCGCGGCCCCGTGCCCTTGCCCCCCGTGTGGCCGCTCTGCGTTGGCCGCTGTGCTCGGATCCCAGCATTCCATCCGGTGGCTACATCATCTCCCCATGAGGCCGCGAGCTGCTACGGGTTTGGTTCTGGGCCTCCCTGGGCTCAGCTCCCGGCCCAGGGGGACACTGGGTGGGCGAGAACCCACTGGCAGAGGAGAGAGAGCATGAGAGAGAGGACAGTCATTCCAGGGACGGGCTGCTGGCATCTGTCACCGTGGCACTGTGAGCTCAGCGTTCAGGAAGGTACTGGGCCTGTGTCTCTGTCACGCCAGGTGGGTCTCTGGTCACTTCCACTGGCTGAAACACTTGGGCACTCCAGGCTCCCGGGTCAGCAATGGTGCCTCCTTTTCTCTGTCCTGTTCTTAATGACACAGTGGGAAATGTGTCTGAGCTTGGACTATGAGGGTCACCAGTCCAAGAGTGGCTCCTGAGATAACAGTTTTACCCCCCAGTAACACCTCATCCTTGCAGACTCCAGTGGAGGCAGCTTCCTGTAGACCTTTAACTGAGATGTGACAGGGTTAAAGATGGTTAAAGAAAGCAAGCCTTGTTCCCTCACAGATGCTGCCTATTTCCGTTCTCTTGCAGCCTATTTGGACGTGCCCTCTGCCCAGCCCCTGGCTGTGGGTTGGTGCCCAGCGATGCCACACCACTGCTCTCAGCACGAGCTTCTAGGTAACGCTAGGTACAATACTTACAATTATCCTGACTCCTGAGAATCTCATGCGATATATTTTTACCTCCACATAAGTTGATCTTTTCGTGAGGCATAATAATTCCAGGCAGGGGCACAACTTCTCACCTGTTCCCTTGAATGCTGCCCCCCACCCCTCTGCCCACACACACTCCTGCCCTGTGTGCCCCTCCTCATGGCCCTCCCGGCACCACAACCACCCCTTCCTCTTTCCAGTATCTCAAAGGCCACAGCCTGGCAGGTGCTGGGCAAGGTAGGGGCGTGGCCCCAGGTCCCCCCATTCAAGGCACAGCTGGGGAGTGACTTGAGGACTGTGCCTGTCCGTGAAGGATGTCCAGGCTACCAGAGCTGAGGTGCAGTGCCAGAGAGCCGTGTGCTTCAGTGTGAGACGTGTATTATCCATGTCTTTTCTGTTTTCTGGTGCTTTGACATCTGGGGTCTTGCTGAGCCTGGAGGGCCTGCCCCTCCCAGGGCTGGCCAATTCCTAGACTAGTCTGAGAGCGTGCTCCTCACGTGCAAACCAACCTGTCCAGAGCCCACACCCCCAGCCACCTCCTCTATCAGGCTCTCACACTCAGGGCCACTCTCCACCTGCCCTAAAACGCAGGGCCAGGTACTAGAAAACTAGGGACAGCCCTTAGACACTCCCAGCTGATATTATTTTAACCAGGGAATCCTAAGCCTGCTTACCCTGCCTCCCCTGTTCCTTCCTACAGAAACCACAATAAAGGGTTTTGCCAAAAAAAAAAAAAAAAAAAAAAGGCTTATCCCTTATCTGCCCCCCACACCCTCTGCCTCCTGACCAGCCCCGGTGCTTCCCATGTAGCCCTGAGTGGCATAGCCTGCTCCCTCCTCTTGTGACTTTGTGAGTCACAAACTATCTTGTCATTGGCAATCATCTAATCTGTCAGCCTTGCTGTACCTCACGAATTCTGGGAATACACTGTATTTTACAACAGGACATAAAGAGGAAAGTGGTCCTGACTCTTGGGAGGATGAAGACAGGACTCACAGGTGGACACTCTGGGCCTGTTTGCCTGGTTCCATGGAAGGGAAGTAGAAGGGTCAAGGGCTTGTGTCTAAGCAGGTGGTCAACAGCCACCTCCTGCCCTGCCACGCTCAGCCCACCCGGTCTCAGCTGACCCATGGCCTGCACTTCCTTCTTGGTATGAGAAATGCACCTGAGCCGTGGTGGCTCTCCTTTGAAAGAGAAAATACTAATAAATAATACCAAAATATTTATTCTATCTCATTATCATGCAAGCTTCCTGGTGTTTTGAACCTTCTGTCTCCCACCCTGGACTCCAGCCACCTGTAAGCCACAATGCACTTCTCAGAATTCAAAACCGCCCCCCAGAGGCCTGAAGGAATTCTGGCTGCTGGGTCTAGGTCTAGAGATAGATTTTTGGGTGAAAGCACCTCAAAATGAAGTCCTATTAGCTTTGAGTAATAAAGAGACACCCAGGGCATCCATCACTCTACAGAAAGAGTGGATGCAACCACCTTCACCAGCAGGGATGCCCCAACCAGGGAGGCGCTCTTGTCTTTACCTCTCACAAAACAACGAGAGTGGAGACTGATTTGCTCTGCTTAATAGAATATGTGAAAAACCTCACAGAGAGGTTATTGAAGGAGAAGTAAGGATTTGGCAGGCAGAGGAGAAGAAAGGGCATTCTGGGCAGAAAGGACAGACCGTGCTGGGGAACGGAGATGGATGGAAAGTTGCTGGAACTCGGGCTGCAGTATTGTGGACGTGACAGGAGTTGAACCTGGAGATGCAAAGACCAGTATGTTCCTAGTTCTGCACCCCTGGGGCCCAGCACTGGGCCTGGCACAGATGAATGGCTCAATAAAGACTTCTGGATAAATGAACAAGGACAAGAGGTGGCTGTGGTCAGACACATGGGATCATGAATGCCTGAGCAACAGCATTTTGCCTTCTGCGTGAAGCAGGCTGGCTGGGCTCCAGGCAGAAAAGGACACCTGATTAGACTTCGCTGCTTCTGAGAGCCCATGCCAGGATAGCCATGCGTGTTTCTGGGCTGAGTGAGGGGAGCTGGTTAAGCCATGTCCCTAAAATAAATAGCTTGTACTGTTTGTCCCTCAAGGACAAAATATGGTTCATGGAACTTGTCTCATTATTCCTTGCAAAATACACATGCAAAGCATAAGCCAGCAGACTCCCACTCCCCAGCTTGTTTAGAGAGTACAGATTTTTGCCAAGGTCACACAGCACATTAGGGGTAAAAGCAGCAAAGATCCTCAGCCTCTATCTTAACTATGCTTCTCTTGGTTTTTTTCCCCTGCCTCAGCCAAGGGCCAAGGCTGATCTACCAACCATGGCCAAGGTCCTATCTGACGTCTAGGCCCGGCACAGTGTCCCTCTCCCCCAGCTCACAGCAGTGTGCTTCTGTCCTCTGTGACTGTCTGCTTTGGGGGCAGGTGGGACTACAGCCCCTGAAGGGAGAGGAGATGGCTCACGTATGTCTGGAAAAAAGCAAGGAGAGGTGTGAGCTGGACCCAAGTGACTATGGGCCTGGCCCAGCCCTGTTGGCAATGTTCAGGTGGTAACATTTCCCAGCTGTGTCCCGTGGAGGCTCCCTTCACAAACACCTCCTTGGACCCTCTGGAAGGCTCCAGCATCTTTATGTGATTCCCAATCCCTCATTCTGGCGCTGGAAAGCTGGCTGCCCAGTTCCACTCAATAATTTTAACAAATATTCGTTGAGTGCTTGTTGTGTGCCAGGCACTGTGCTAGCTGATGTCACCTGCACAATAGTTTAGGCTCTGTACTAAGGGCATTAGGAGTCAGAGCATACATGGGAAATACGACAAGCATAGTCCTGCCTCATGAGCTTATGGTCTGAAATCCTCCCATTTCAGAGGGTCAGTGCAATATAGTGGAAAGATCACATCTTAAAAGACCTGGATTCAAGACACAGATCTAGCTTCTTACAGCTATTTATTATATAGTGTTATAATGGAAGTTTGGGTTGCTAGAAAGACCAGATGCCTGACCAAAATTGTCAAACCAAGAGGCAAAACCAGTTACATGTCTCTTAAACCCCTCACCTACTTAATCTAGCTAAAAGCACTAATGACTAAAGGATTTCTTTGGAGAGAGCTGTTGGTGTGCTGTGAGAGAAAGAGAGCGGGAAAGAGAGAGATGGAGGGAGGGAGGGGTATAACAAGGGCTCTGTATCTTGTCTTATAAGAACACTAATCCTATTAGATCAGGGTCCCACCTTATGACCTCATTTAACTTTAATTACCTCCCTGTAGGCCCTATTTCCAAATATAGTCATACTGGGGCTTAGGACTTCAACATATGAATGGGGCAGGGGAACACAATTCAGTTCATAGCAGGCTGCCAGCTGCTTTGATGGCAGAGCAAATGAGAGGCAGCTGCACCAAGATCAGCCTGCATTTCCAGAGAGTGTCAGAATGTGTGGGCTCTGTATGAAAGAGGGCCAGGGTAGGGGCCATGGATCCTGTCCAAGAAGACTGTGTTGTGAGGGGACCACAACAAGGGTCCAACTGTGAGCTGTCAACATCCCAGGAGCTGAAGAAGGAATGTCAGCCACAAGAGGAGAAAAGTATGTCTCCCACACAGCTGGACAGGTGAGAAATCCCAGCAGATGATGGGGTGATAGGTGTGTATCTCCAAACAACCCGTGAATGTGCTCTAGGAGAAAGGCTAGCCTTAAGTGACTGCAAGGCTCAAAGAATGCTTCTACCCCATAGTTGCATCAGTAGGAACTTTCCTGCTTCCCTTTTCTCTCCATCCTCCCCATGTCCACAGAGGAAAAAGAATGCCCAGGTGGGGAAAGCTCAAAGAGACTTACCATGGACCCCCTCCCCCAAGCAGGTTTGCGGCCCAAACCAGAGAAGGAGGAGTCGTTTCAACTTTAAATAAGTTCAGAGCTTGGATTATTAAATGGAACTAGATATTTTTATTACTGAATTGAGACCATATTTTGCAACTTAAATTGACTTGAGAAAGTGACTGGAAAACTGTTTTTATTACCTAGGAGAGACTAGAAAATTCATGGGCCAAAATTTTCATCCAGGGCCATGGGAAGAATGAGCCCCACAGAGTGGATTTACAGAAACAGTGAAGAGGCAGCAGTAAGATGCTTCATGATCACCCCAACCATGGAGTTTTTGTGTGCCACAGGTATGTGAGGTGCATGGTCTTTTCATCTTAAAATGGGGATAATACAACCTACCATGAAAGATTGCTCTGAAAATTAAACTACATATGTTGATGTGTACAAAAGCCTGGTAAAGAAGCCTAAGACAGAGCCTGACACAGCAGATCCAAAGAGATGGTTGTCGGTGTTATTGTTCAAGATAATAATCATAGCTAGACCAGTAGCATTAAAAAGTGCCTTAGCAGTATGCAACTCCAAGCTTGCTTTGTGTCTTGCCACTCCAAAGTTTCTGGTCCTGTGGGGCTCTGAGGAATTAAGTCCCCAACTGCAAGGAAATCTGGCCCTTCTCTCCAGCCTAATACAACTTTTGAATTTTATGTGGAAATCTTAAACCACTCCTTCTCATTTGGTCTCCATTTAGAGCTTTGAATATATAAGATATGCTGTATATGGTTTCTCCCCAGACACATGCTGAATACTAATCACTGTTTTCCAGAAAACTCAGCATCTGGGCAGCTATCTAGCCCCTGGGATCACCGATGGAATTGGACTAATACCAAGGACTGGTTACCACAATACGTCATCTACTCATGAATATCATTAAATGAGCTTTGTTTCAAGAAACCTTAAACCTTCAACTTTTAGCTCATTTTAGTCTTTTCTCAGCACTCAGGAACATGATTAATGGTGACACCATGCCATGAATAAGTTATACATGGCTCAAACTCTAATATACAATTGATTAGTTCTTTAACAATGGCCCTGAATAATGTGGTGTTAATGGCCAGCCCTGGTGGTCTGCTCCTACCAGAAACCCATTACTAAGTCTACCCTGTGTTTTACAGCATCCCTGCCGGAGCCCAATATCTACTAAAGGGGGCAAATGCTTTATTTAATGGTTACTAAATATGTGCAGTTGGCTAGAGGAGTATAGACAATGTAGAGGTTACTGCCCCAGCCTTCTAAAGACAAGATGGAAAATACTATATTTTTAAAGTCAATTTTCCCTCAAGTGGGTTATGTTCCTACAGCTTGGGAAATAGATGTCCTCACATGGCACTTGGGATGAGGCAGGGAGAGAAGGCAGCCTTGGAAACCAGCAGAGGTCAGTGGTTGCACAGATAGGAAGTAAAACTCTTATAGCCCCACAGGATGCCTGAAGCTGTGGGGAAAGAAGATGAAGTAGTGAAGAGGAATGAACAGGAAGGCAGAAGAGGCAGATGGCAAAGAAATGAATCCACATGAAGAAGTAAGAGGACTGGTAAAGGTAACTACATAGGTAAATATAATAGGCAGTTGCTATGAAATGGAAATTTGTATCCCTCCAGGATTCATATGTTAAGCCCTAATCCCCAGTGGAATGGGATCATATTTGGAGATAATTAGCATTAGTTTAGGTCATGAGGGTGGGGCCCTCGTGATGGGATTAATGCCCTTATACAAAAAAGAAGAGACAGGAGATCTCTCCACCATGTTGAGGATACAACTAGAAGGTGCCCATCTGCAAGCCAGAGAGAGGGCCCCCACCAAAACCCAACCATCCCAGCACCCTGATCTTGGACTTCCCAGCCTCCAGAACTGTGAGAAATAAATGTTTTTTTAAGCCACTCAGTCTATGATATTTTGTTATAGCAGCCTGCATTGACTAAGACAACAGTAGAATTTAATTTTTTTTGTTTGTTTGTAACTCCTTTCTTCTCCTATATAATTTAAAAGGCAACTGCATAAAACAGTAATTTTCAGTCTGTGTTGATGGGTGCATAATGTATAGAGGTGTAATTTGTGACAAGAGCATAAAGAAAGGAAGAGGAAAGTGAGCTATGTAGAAGCAAAGTTTTTGCATACTGTTAAAATTAAGTTTGTATTTTTCCAAACTAGATTGTTATAAATTATGATGTTAATGGTAACTCCCACGGCAACTACTAAGAAAATAACTCAAAATATATATAATAAAAGAAACAAGGGAATTAAAATGGTACACTAGATAATATCTTTTTTTCCAAGTATGAAACATTTTTTTTAATTGAAGTATAGTTGATTTACAATGTTGTGTTAATTTCTGCTCTACAGCAAAGTGATTCAGCTATACATATACATACATTGTTTTATATATATATATATATTCTTTTTCACTATGGTTTATCTTAGGATATGGAATATAGTTCTCTGTGCTATACAGTAGGACCTTGTTGTTTATCCATTCTATATGTAATAGATCACATCTGCTAACCCCAAACTCCCAGTCCATCCCTCCCTCATTCTTCTTCCCTTTGG
Source organism: Leucopleurus acutus (assembly GCF_964270905.1). Taxonomy (NCBI): domain Eukaryota; kingdom Metazoa; phylum Chordata; class Mammalia; order Artiodactyla; family Delphinidae; genus Leucopleurus; species Leucopleurus acutus. The sequence goes on from NC_139142.1 coordinate 153,006,040, forward strand.
CAACCACAAGTCTGTTCTTTATGTTTGTGAGTCTGTTTCTGCTTCATAGATATGTTCATCTGTGGCATGTTTTAGAGTCCACATATAAGTGATATCACATGATATTTGTCTTTCTCTGTCTGACTTACTTCACTTAGTATGATAATCTCTAGGTCCATCTATGTTGCTGCAAATGGCATTATTTCATTCTTTTTTATGGCTGAGTAGTATTCCATTGTATATATGTACCACATCTTCCTTATCCATTCATCTGTCAATGGACAATTTAGGTTGTTTCCATTTCTTGGCTATTGTGAATAGTGCTGCTATGGGGTACATGTATTAGAGTTTTGTCTGAATATATGCCCAGGAGTGGGATTGCTGGATCATATGGTAATTCTATTTTTAGTTTTCTGAGGAAATTCCATACTGTTTTCCATAGTTGCTGTACAACTTACATTCCCACCAACAGTATAGGAGGGTTCCCTTCTCCTCACCCTCTCCAGAATTTGTTATTTGTAGTTTTTAATTATGGCCATTCTGACCAGTGTGAGGTGGTACCTCATTGTAGTTTTGATTTGCATTTCTCTAATAATTAGTGATGTTGAACATCTTTTCATGTGCCTATTGGCCATTTGTATTTCTTCTTTGGAGAAATGTCTGTTTAGGTCTTCTGCCCACTTTTCAATTGGGTTATTTTTTTGTTGTTGAGTTGTATGAGGTGTTTGTATATTTTGGAAATTAATCCCTTGTCAGTCGCATTGTTTGCAGATATTTTCTCCCATTCTGTAGGTTGTCTTTTCATTTTGTTTATGGTTTCTTTTGCTGTGCCAAAGCTTGTAAATTTGATTAGGTCCCATTTGTTTATTTTTGTCTTTATTTCTATTGCCTTGGGAGACTGAACTAAGAAAACATTGGTATGATTTATGTCAGAGAATGTTTTGCCTGTGATCTCACCATACACAAAAGTAAACTCAAAATGGCTTGAAGACTTAAACATAAGAGATGATGCCATAAAAATCCTAGAAGACAATATCTTTTTAACACAAAAGAAGGCAGCAATGGAGGAATTGAGGAATAAAAACACATAAGACATATAGGAAACAAACAGCAAATGGAAGGCATAAATCCTACCCTATCAGTAATTACATTAAATATAAATGGATTAAACTCTCCAATTAAAAGGCAAAGATTGTCAGACTAAATTTTTTTTTAAAAAAGATGATCCAGCTATATGTTAGATTTACAGCATATAAATCTTACTAGAGATTTGTTTTGGATTCGAAGACACAAATAGGTTGAAAGTAAAAGGATGGCAAAAGATAAACCATGCAAAGAGTAACCATAAAAGAGCTGGAGTGGCTATACTAATATCAGAGAAAATTGACTTTAAGGCAAAAACTGTTACTAGAGTCAAAGAATAAACTTTATAATGATAAAAGGGGCAGTCCATCAAGAATATCTAACAGTTATATCCACACCTAACAAGAGTCCCAACATACATGAAGCAAAACTGACAAAATATAAGTAAAACCAGAAAATTCAACAATAATAATTGCAGATTTCAATGCTCCACTTTCAATAATGGATAGACCAACTATATATAAAACCAGCAAGGAAATAGAAGAGTTGAACAACACTACTGATCAACTAAATCTAACAAATTCTATAGAATATTCCACCCAAAATCAGTTACACATTGTTCTCAAGTACATATGGAACATATGTGTACATTGGAAAGACCAATAGGCCAATAAAAACAGTCTAAGTAAATTTTAAAAAGATTCAAATCATACAAAGTATGTTCTCCTACCACAATGAAATGAGAGAGCAATAACAGAAATTTAGGGAATCAACAAATATGTTGAAATTAAATACACTACTAAATAACCAATGAGGGGACTTCCCTCATGGTCCAGTGGTTATGAATCCACCTTCCAATGCAGGGGATGCGGGTTTGATCCCTGGTCAGAGAACTAAGATCCCACATGCCATGGGGCAACTAAGCCCGCGCAGTCTAGAGCCCATGCGCCACAACTGGAGAGTCCACCTGCCACAGCTACTGAGCCCCCACGCTCTAGAGCCTGCACACCACAACTAGAGAGAAGCTCACATGCCACAACAAAAGATCCTGCATACTGCAACGAAGGTCCCGCATGCTGCAACTAAGAACCGATGCAGCCAAATAAATAAATAGATTAAAAAAAAATAACCAATGGGGGCTTCCCTGGTGGCGCAGTGGTTGAGAGTCCACCTGCCGATGCAGGGGAGATGGGTTCATGGCCCGGTCCGGGAAGATCCCACATGCTGCGGAGCGGCTGGGCCCGTGAGCCTGCGTAGACCTGCGCGTCTGGAGCCTGTGCTCCGCAATGGGAGAGGCCACAACAGTGAGAGGCCTGCATACCACAAAACAAAACAAAACAAAGAGTTAAAGAAGAAATCAAAAGGGAAACTGGAGCATACTTTGAGATGAATGAAAATGAAAACTCAATATTCCAAAACTTATGGGATGCAGTTAAAGTAGTGCCCAGAGAGAAATTCATAGCTACAAATGTCTATGTCAACAAAGAAAAAAGCTCTCAAATCAATACCCTAAGCCTGGGTTCAATCCCTGGCTGCAGAACTAAGACTCCACATCCCACAAGCCACATGGTATGGCCAAAAAAAAAAAAAAAAAAGGAAAGAAAATAGAAAGGAAGAGCAAACTGAACTGAAAGCAATCATATGGAAGGTAACAATAAAATGAAAGTAAAAATAAACAAAGCAAAGAACATAAAAACAAGAGCAAATCAAGACTTAAAAATTCTTTGAAAAGATTAACAAAATTGACATTTTTTAGCTAGAATGACCAAAAAAAATAAACAAATAAACAGAAGATTCAAATAACTAAAACAAGGAAAGAAGTGACTTTATTACCAAACTTACAGAAATACAAAGAATTAAGAAGGGAATATTATGAATAATTGAAAGCCAAAAAATTAGATAACCTAGATGAAATGGCCAAAATTTTAGAAAGACACAAACTACAAATACTAATTCAATAAGAAGTAGAAAATCTAAACAGATCTACAGGAGATTGAGCCAGTAATCAAAAACTTCCAACAAAGAAAAGGCTAGGACCAGATGTTTAAGAAGAATTAACACTAATACTTCACAAACTCTTCCAAAAAATAGAAAAGGAAATTTTTCTTAACTCATTCTATGAGGCCAGTATTACCTTGACACCAAAACAGATGAAGACGTCACAAGAAAAACTACAGATCAATATTCCCTATGAATACAGGTACAAAAGTCCTCAACAGAATACTAGCAGATTCCAGCAGTATATTAAGATTGTACACCATGACCAAGTGAGATTTATCACAGGAATGCAAGGTTGGTTCAACATACAAAAATTAGTCAGTGTAATTGTATCAGTTCCTATTGCTGCTGTAACAAATTACCACAAATTTAGTGGCTTAAAAACAACACAAATTGATTAAGCATCTTTAAATATCTCTCTCTCTGTTCATCATCACAACACCTTCTCTGACTCTGATCCTCCTACGCTACTTCTATAAGGACACTTGAGATTACATTAGTTTCACCCAGATAATCCAGGAAAATCTCCCCATCTCAAAATCCTTAACCTAATCACATTTGCAAATTCCCTTTTACCATGTAAAATAACATATTGACATGTTCTGGAAACTAGGACTCAGACACCTTTGAGGTGTCATTATTTAGCATACCACGTGCTTATAGGATAATATCAATAGAATGTTATTAGATATTGATAGAATTGATGGAAGTAAATATTAATAGAATAAAAGGGAAAAAAACATATAGTCATCTCAATAAATTCAGAATAAGCATTTTACAAAATATAACATCCTTCGATGATGAAAACACTCAATAATCTAGGGATTAGGGAGAAGGGAACTCCCTCAACCTGATAATATAGGGAGAAGGGAAATCCCTCAACCTGATAAAGGAACTCCCTCAACTTGATAATCTAGGGAGAAGGGAACTCCCTCAACCTGATAAAGGACATCCATTGAAACACACAGCTAGCATCATACTTAATGGTAAAAGACTGAATGCTTTCTCCCTAAAATCAGAAATAAGACAAGGATGTCTGCTCTTGCCATTCTTCTCCTGAAAGGTGGCATTTTCTGAGTGGACATCCTGTCCCATCTTTTTATATCCTAGGATCTTCCTTGATGGACAGAATTCTCCTCATCCCCAAACATTCCCATCCCCCTGCACTCCCTCCCCACGACACACTTGGCATCTGAGGGACAGTGGCTTTTGCAGTTTGCACCAGGAGAGAGATGAGGTATAGCCTACAATGAGCCATCAGGAGAAGCCTTCAAATCCTCCTCCCTTGCCCAGGAATCCATCTGATGGTCACAGCAGCCCGCGTAAAAGACAGGGGTGTGAAAAGATGAAAACCTTCATTGCAAGTCAGGTGATTTGCCTCCAGGGAGTGGCTAAGCTGAGACCAGAACCTCCTCTGGCCTCTGACGTTCGGACCCAGTGACTTGGGGGGGTGGTAGGCAGCTTCCACAACTGAAAGGGAGAGGGAGGCAGGGGAAGAAAGAGAAAGAGCCAGGCCAACAATTGCAGAAGAACAAGGGCATTCCCCTGGCTGGGCCCAGGGCAATTAGTTGTAGAACCTGAGGCAGAGTCTGTGACCTTCCCCTAGCAGAGCATTATTCTGCTCCCCAGTCTGCTCATGGGAGCATCAGAGTGTCACAAGTCTCCCTGGCTTGGGACCAATTCATCTATGAGATCCACAACAGAGATTTCAGATTTAAATCCAGGATCTTGGCTTAGGGAGGGCCACAGCGGGACACCTTCAGACCCTGTGGGCCAGATGTTTGGAGCTGCTGCCCTTAAATCCCTCCGTGCTTCCAGCTTCAACCTGCAGCCTTCAAGCACGTGAGTCTCTGCCCAGCATGAGACTTGGGAACACATAAGAAATCAGAGGCCCTAAAGGTCAGGGGCTTGCTCAGAAACACATCTCTTGAAAGTTCCCAGTTTAAAGGTGAGATCCAGGGGAAGGAGCATAGAAGGTCTGGCAAAACCGGTGGAGCTTCCTTTGTCAGCTTTCCTGCGTCTCTCACAAGGAAGGCCTGTGCTGGAACCCGGAGCCTTCTGAGTGACAAGCCGCAGCCTACCTTGGAGGAAACTGAGCCATGGACAGTAGGAAAACCACGATCATTGGTATCAAAGATATGCGAGTTTAAATCCAAGATCTGCTACTCACCAGCTGCCTGATCTCCAGCAAAAGCAGGCAGTGAGGAGGCTCTGCCAGGCTGGACCCACCGCGACGTCACAGTGCCCCCTGCCGGCCGGGCGCCCTCACTCCGTGCTCTCGGCCAGGCTGAGTCGCCACGCTCCTCCGCCTTCCATCCACCTGGGCGCACACCTGGGCCCACACCTGAGCCAGCACCAGGACACGCAATGCCACGTCAGGGCCATCAACCTGGACCTAAGTCTTCCCGCGTCGCCTAAAAGGGAAGAGAGAACACAGACAGGAAGGTGTCAGCCCCTGAGGGAGGAAAGCTACAGGGGGCTCTTCAACAGTCCTGCAGGGCGGTGGACAGGAGGAAGGGAGTTGGATTTCTACCCCAATTTTCATCAGGATAACTTCTGAGCCAAGCACAGATTTGTGAGCCTCAATGGACCCCTAAACCTGCCATCAACTGGGCATAAAGAGGGAGTCCAGTAGCAATTATATCCATTCTATAAACAAATGCTACTGTTATTTGCCATACAAGTAATAGGTATCTTGTGAGCTAGTAATTCATCTATCAAGCATTCATTGAGATTCTACCCCGTGCCAGGTCGTGTTCTGGTGTTTGGGATGCAGAGACAACGAGCACGCCTACACACACACATACTCCTCTCCCCTTTACTTCATCTGCATTATATTTTGACATAGCACTTATTACCATCTAAAATATCATTTAATTTGCTTTTTCTCATTTTAATATCTGTTACCACACATGTGTGCACACACACATTTCTATTGTATCCCTAGCACTAAGAAAAGTGCCTTAGAAATAGTAGGTATTCAGTTAGTATTTATTGACTGAAGGAGTTCACGATTTAGTAATCTGACTTATCCCTCAAATTTCCCTTAATATTGAGGGGTTTATATTCTCTGTTTTATAGATGCTAAAACTGCAAGTAGTTTGCATGAAATTATTCCACTGTTTCCGGTGGAGTTGGGAGGCAAACTCAGGTTTATTGACTCCAAATCCTGTGCTCCGAGTGCTGACCCCCACAATATGCTGATTACTGGATAAAGTAGAGAGGAGCAAAGGAAACCACTATTACCATGTTTGTTCTTAATTTTATTTTATTAATTTTAAATGAGTTAACATCATGAAATTCATACAGCATAATGGCAGACTACATCTGCTCAAGAATTCCTCCCAGATCATTACATATTAAAATGACAAATAAAATTACTTAGCTTACACATATTGAAAGTTTGGCAGAGCTAGCAATAAAGTAAGGAAAACAATCAGAGGGCAGGAATCACAATGAAATCAAAATTTCATAGAAGTGAACTAACTTTTGTGCTGAAGGCGTCCACTGATTCCTGGTAGTCTAGAGCCACAGTTGCACAGAGCTATGCTGGACACAAGAGACAAAAGTAAAAGTAGTGGGTTGGTTGGGGGAAGAATTCTAGTCAGAGTCCCTTGTGTAAAGCCAGGACTCTTGAAAGTCACCACCTTCAGTGGGTGAACACAGAAAGAAGGTAGTACAACATTCTCCCTGAGAAATCCTTGACTGTACGTATTCAAGTGGGTAGGTAGTAAGAATTCACATTCTCTGTGAAAACTGAAGCACTCCAAAATGGAAATTTTAGTTGAGAGTGATTTGAAGTTGGTAGTGCTTCCAGGCACCTAGCAAAAGTAAATGTAAGTTCTCTGGGGAAGATTTAAGTCCAGGCCTTAAAGACTTTTCAAAGACCATGACTTCATAATCAAAAGTCACAAACAGGGACTTCCCTGGTGGCGCAGTAGTTAAGAATCCGCCTGCCAATGCAGGGGACATGGGTTCCAGCCCTGGTCCGGGAAGATCCCACATGCCACAGAGCAACAAAGCCCGCGCGCCACAACTACTGAGCCCATGTGCCACGGCTACTGAGCCCGTGCACCTAGAGCCCGTGCTCCGCAGCAAAAGAAGCCCACGCCCCACAACGAAGAGCAGCCCCTGCTCTCTGCAACTAGAGAAAGCCCCTGAGCAGCAATGAAGACCCAAGGCAGCCAATAAATAAACAAATAAAAAGAGAGTAACTATCTAAACAAACAAACAAAAAAAGTCACAAACATATGAAGAAACAAACTGCTGTGAGATAGGTTGTGTGTCCAGTAATGGTAGACCAGGTGGATCAGACCAACTCTTCTCTGATAACAATAGGAGATCTTGACATCACTGGACAGCCAACAAGTCAGTGAGAAACTATGGGGAAAAGAGAGAATTCCAGAGAAGACAGCCCAGAATTTGAGGCCATTTTGACCATGGGATACTAAAAAGAGACTACTCCTCATAGGAACTGAAGCCTAGCTTCAAAAATTATGCCAATCCCTGATTAGATTAAGATGACCTGAGATCACTAGTGCCTCTAGTCTAGCTGCCTGCAGAAAAAGTAATCCTCTCAAAATTTAGATACAATAACCCAGAGCCTCAAATTACTTCTTAAATTTTTTACCTACAATGACCAGCATTCAATCAAAAGGACCCAAGCATAACAAAAGAAGATATCATTAAAACACAAGATAATCAATGAAAAGTAGAAATGGGCCATTGGATCATCCAGGATTGGAAGTTATCAGAAACAAACCTCTTTATAGCTATGATTAATTGGTTCAAGAATTAAAATACAGGGCTTCCCTGGTGGCGCAGTGGTTGAGAGTCCGCCTGCCGATGCAGGGGACACGGGTTCATGCCCCGGTCCGGGAAGACCTCACATGCCACGGAGCGGCTGGGCCCGTGAGCCATGGCCGCTGGGCCTGCACGTCCAGAGCCTGTGCTCCGCAACGGGAGAGGCCACAACAGTGAGAAACCCGTGTACCGCAAAAAAAAAAAAAAAAAGAATTAAAATACACAGAATTTTAGCAGAATTTTACAAAGTATAAAAAGAGTTCAAAATAGAAGTTTTAAAAATAACTAAAATTATGACCTTGATAGATGGGTGTAACAGGAGTTTGAATTCAATTGAAGAAAGAATTAATGAACTGGGAGATAGATTAGAGGAAAACATCCATACTGAGGCATAGGAAGACAGAGAATTGGAAAACAGAGAAAGGAATGTGAGAGGCATCTGGGATATGTGAAAATATCTAGTATATTTGTAATTTAGAATCCAAGAAAGAAAGGAGAAAAGAGAGTGGAGCAGAAGTACTATTTGAAAAGATAAAAGCAGTGAATTTGAAAAAACTGATAAAAGATATCAAGCCACAGATTAAAGCAGCACTATAATTCCCAAGAAGAATGAAAACAAGCAACACCATATCTAGGCACAATAAACTGATGAAAAACAAAGGCAAAAAGAAAATATATGAAAGCAATTTAAAAATCGCCTTTAAAGGAGCAATACTAATGCTAATAACTGACTGAAATAGAAGCAATGGAAACCAGAAAACAAAGGAATGACAACTTACAATAGCTGCCAATTCTATATCCAGTGACATATCCTTTAAAGAATGAAGGAGAAAAAAAGAGGCTTAAAGACGAAAAGCACCAAGAAACTCATTACCAGTAGAAACTTTTACAAAGATATTCCAGTTAAAAATCTTACCACAAATCAGATGCAGACAATTTTGCCAGTGAATTCTTCCAAACATTTAAGGAAGAAAAAATATTAATCTTTTACAAAATCTTCCAAAGCATAGGAAAAGAGAGAATAAAACCAGTTATTTACCACATTAACAGGAAAAAAGAATAAGAAAAATCATATGATAATTAACATTGAGAGAAAAATTTAAAGATAAATTCATGAGGCATACTATGTTCATGAGTTGGCATACTCAATATTGAAAGGTATCAATTCTCCTCAAATAGATCTGTGCAATATGCTTCTAAAAATCATATGGATATTGGCATGCAACAGCTTGGGTGGACCTTAAGGGGAGTATGCTGAGTAAGAAAAACAAAAATCTCAAAAGGTTACATTCTATTTGATTCTATTTATATAATATTCTTGAAATGATGAAATTGCAGAGATGGAAAACAACTCAGTGGTTGCCTGTGGTTAGTATTAGGAGACTGGGGAGATAGCTGTTGCAATAAAGCAAGAAAAGCAATTAAAATGTAAAGCTTGGAAAGGTAGAAGTAAAACTGTCATTATTTACAGATAACATGATTATGTGCATAAAAATTTAACAAAACAGGTAAAACATTAAAATTAATAAAAGAATTCATCAAGGTCACTGGCTATACAATCACTATAAAAATACATTGTATTTCTGTATACCAATAACAAGTATTAAGAAAATAAGAATCTTCCTCAAAATATGTTTAAACTGAAACTAATCATAAGGAAACTAGCCAGATCTAGACTGTGGGACATTCTATAAGCTAACTGGCCTAGACTCCTAAAAAATGTCAAAGTTATAAAAAAAAATGAGTAGAAAGAGAGAGAGCGAGGTTTTAAATTAGAAAATATTAAAGAAATATGGCAAGTGAATGCAATGTGTGAGCCTAAATTGGATTCTAGATTTTTTTTTGAGATATAAGCTACATAGCATAAAATTCATCATATTAAAGGATAAAATTCAGTGGGTTTTAGTATATTCACCAAGTTGTATGAACAGCATCACTATCTGATTCCCAAATATTTCATCACTCCCCGCCAAAAAACCCCACAACTTTTACCTGTTAGAAGTCACTTCCCATTCCATACTCCTCTTAAGCTCTGCCAACCATGAATCTACTTTATGCCTCTAGGAGTTTGCTTATTCTTGAAATTTCACATAAATTGAATCATACAATCCACGGCCTTTTGTGTCTGGGTTCTTTCATTTCTTTTTCATGAACATTTCATTAATGTTTTCAAAATCATCCATGATGTAGCATTTTATTAGTACCTCATATCTTTTTATGGCTGAATAATATTCCATTCTATGGTTTTACCACATTTTATTTATACATTCATCAATTGATGGACATTTGGATTTTTTTCTGTATTTTGGCTATTGTGAATAATGCTTCTATAAACATTCACATACATGTTTTTATACATATGTACATATACACTTGAACATTTGTTTTCAGTTCTCTTAGATCTAAACCTAGGAGTGGAATTGCTGGGTCACATAGTAACTATATGCTTAATGTTTTTAGGAACTGCCAAACTTACACAACTGCTACACCATTTTACTTTTCCATCAGCAATGTATGATGGGTCCAATTTCTCCACATCCTTGTCAACACTTTTTTTTTTATAGCCATCCCAGTGAGTATGAAGTGGTAACTTATTGTGGTTTTGATTTGCATTTCCTAATGATTAGTGATGTTGAGTATCTTTTAATGTGCTTATTGATAATTTCTATGTTGTATTTGGAGGAATGTCTATTCAAATCCTTTGTCCATTTTTAAGTGGATTATTTATCTTTTTATATTATTGAGTTGTATAAATTATTTATATATTCTGGCTATTAGGTACTTATCAGATATGTGATTTGCAAATATTTTCTTCTAGAATGTGTATTGTCTTTCCACTTTCTTGATAATGTTATTTGATATACAGTGTTTTTAGTTTTGATGAACTCCAATTTATTTTTTCTTTGATTACTCATCCTTTTAGTGTCATATCTAAGAGAACTTTGCCTAATCCAAAATCACAAATCTTCTAACCTATGTTTTATTATAATAATTTTATACTTTTAGCTCTTAAATTAAATATTTGATCCATTATGAGTTAATTTTTCATGTATGATGTACAGTAGAGATGCAAATTTCTTTTTTAATGTGGATATCCAATTGTCCCATTTGTGGAAAAGGCTATTATTTTGTCTATTGAATGACCTTGACACCCTCATCAAAAATCAATTGACCTTTAATGTGAGGATTTTTCTGAACTATCAGTTCTATTCCATTGATCTATATGTCTATTCTTATGCCAATTTTGATAACTGTAACTTTGTAGTAAGTTTTGAAATTGAGAATTGTGAGTCTACCAATCTTGTCCTTGTTTTTCAATATTGTTTTGGCTCTTCTGGTCTCATGAATTTCTGTATGAATTATAAGATTGTCCATATTTACAATAAAAAGACAGTTGAAATTGTGAGAGGGGTTGCATTGAATCCATAAATCAATTTGGGGAGAATTGCCACCTTAAAAATATTAAATCGTTAAATCCATGAACATAAGGTATCTTTCCATCTGTTTAAGCCCTTTTTAATTCTGTGGTTTTTGTGTACAAGTCTTTCTAAGTATTTTATTCTTTTTGATGCTAATGGTAAGTGTAATTGTTTTTTAATTTCATTTTTGGAATGTTCATTGCAAGTATATAGATATACAATCAAGTTTTACATATTGATCTTGTATTATGCAACCTTGCTTAATTTACTCATTAGTTCTAATAGTTTCTTCATGGATTGAGGGGGGTTGTTCCTATATACAAGATCATGTCATCTGCAAATAGAGATTGTTTTACTTCTTTAATTCTAATCTGAATGCATTTTATTGCATTTTCTTCCCTAGCTGCCCCTAGCCAGAACCTCCACTACATTGTTGAATAGAAGCCACAAGAGCCGGTATCCTTGTCTTTTTCCTGATCTTAAAGGGATAAGATTTTAGTCTTTCCTCATTAAATATGGTGTTAGATATAGGGTTTCCATAGATGCCATTTATCAGGTTGAGGAAGTTCCCTTCTATTCCTAGTCTGTTGAAAGTGTTTCTCATGAAAAGGTGTTGAATTTTATCAAATACTTTTTCTGTGTCTATTGAAATAATCATGTGGGCCTTCTCCTTTATTAATATGATATTACATTGATTGATTTTCATATGTTGAATCAACATTTTAATATGTTGATTCTTAGACAAATCCCAAATTTACATGGTCTGTAATCCTTTTGATAAGTTTCTGGATTCAGTTTGCTAATATTTTGTTGAGGATTTTTGCATCAATCACAAGTATCATTGGTTTGTAGTTTTCTTATGAAGTCTTTGTCTGGTTTTGGTATCATGGTAATACTGACCTCATAGAATGACTTGAGAAGAGCTCCCTGCTCTATTTTCTGGTAGAGTCTATAAACGATTTGCATTATTTATTCTTTAAACATATGATAGAACTCAACAGTGAAGCCATCTGGCTTTGGATTTTTGTTGTTGTTTTGGAAGCTTTTTTATTATTATTACTGACTCAAGCTCTTCAAGTGTACAGGTCTTTTCAGTTTTCTATTTCTTCTTCAGTCAGTCTCAGCAGTTCATGTCATTTTAGGGATTTGTCCATTTTGTCTAGTTAATGTAATTTGTTGGCATACAACTGTTCATGCTCTTCCCTTCTAATCATTTTTATTTTTGAAGGCTGGTAGTCAAATCACCTATATTATTTCTGATTTTAGTAATTTGAGTCTTCTCTTTTTTCTTTTGGTCAGCTTAGCTTAATTTTGGTCATTTTTGATCATTTCAAAGAACCAACTCTTGATTTCATTAATTTTCTCTATCATTCTTCTATTTTTCTCTCTTTTTTTTCTGCTCCAATCTTTATTATTTCTAGGCATTTACATCAAGGCAGAGAAAAGTTAAAAGGGCATACCAGGATGGGTAAATGGCATGAGCTAAGGGTATGTAGATATGTGAAAGGGCACAACACTTTCATAGAATGGTGGGAAATTCTGTGTAATTGTTCCATAGTTTAGTAGGAAGAAAGGGGGGAAATGGAGATGGAAAAGCGGATCTGGAAGAGCTTTGTAGTCAATGCCAAGGAAAAGTCTAGATTTTGTCCAGTGGACAGTGCAGAACCAATGGTGCAGGATGGGGATGTACAAATGAATTATATTTTAGGAAGATCATTCCAGTGGATGTGTGGAAATGTGTGGGAGGGAGGTGAGAAAGGAGACAAGAAGTAGCAGTGGATGTCTTGCAGTATTGGTGAGGATGGTGAGAAGGAATGTGTATGATGGGGATTTAGAGGCCCAGTTGGCAGGGTTGATGCACCATTGACCCTGAGGAGAGGGAGATGGACAGGGTGGTGATGACTGGATTTTCTGAGTGATGGGGCTGGTGGTGGTGCCATTAGTCATGTGAAGGGAGAGGAAAGGGGAAGAAGAGGACTTAGATTTGGGGCAGGTTTTGTGTCAAGGTGTCTTGAAGCATCCAGATAGAAATATCCAGTGGACAGTGGGAGACACAGACTGGGAACATGGGAAGAAGTCAAGGATGGGGACAGGTTTGAGAGCCTTTGGTGTATAAGCAGAAGGAGTGTGACCCACCCCAGGAAAAAGGCCATGGATGGAAGAGAACCTAAAACACCTCTGGTAACACCAATGTTTAAAGTTTGAACACAAGAAGAGGAGCCAGCAAAAGAGCTGAAGGGGACTGCCAGAGAGGAGCAATCAGCATAGTTAGAACACTGGGAAAGGGAGCAGTACCTCAAGGGCCAAAGGAAGGAAGGGATCCAAGGCAGGGTATGGTCAGTTTGACCAAGGGCCTCAAAGAGGTCAAATAAGATGAGGCTGCCAATGTCCATTGTCTTTGGCAATGAGCCATGAGCCACTCTCTCAAGGACAGTGCTGGAGGCAGAAGCCTGAATGGAGTGGGCTGAGGAGTCCAGAGTAGGGGCAGGGAGTGAGGAAGTGGATGAGCAAGGGAAAACAACATTTCCAGAAGTTTGATGAGGACCAAGAGTAGAGAGGGGAAGTGGCCAGCAGGAAGCCATGATTAGGGAAAAGTTTTTAGTTTTGGTTTTGCTTGGTTGTTTTGGGGATGTAATTGTTAATTTTTTGTGTCAACTTGACTGGGCCACAGGGTACTCAGACATTTGGTCAACACTTTTCTAAATGTGTGCATTAGGATGTTTTTGGATTAGATTAACATATAAATTGGTAGACTGAGTAAAGCAGATTGCCCTCCCCAATGTGGGTAGGCCTCATCTAATTAGTTGAAGGTCTAAATAGAACAAAAAGGCTGACCCTCCCCCGAGTAAGAGGGAATTCCTCCTACCTGACTGCCTTCAAACTGGGACATTGGAGGGTTTTTTTCCTCAACTTCAGACTTGAACTGAAACATTGGCTCTTTCTGGGTCTCAAGCCTGCTGGCCTTAGGACTGGAGCCACACCATCAGCTCTCCTGTGTCTCCTCTTGCCAACTGCAAATTTGGGGATATCAGCCTCCATAATTGTGTGAGCCAGTTCCTTATAATGTATATGTGTGGTATTGGGGGTGTGTGTGGTGTGTGTGTTCTGTTTCTCTGAAAAATCCTGACTAATACAGGGGGTCCTAGGGAATGGTAGTGGTAGGAAGATAAAGCCTTTCTTCAGGCTGAAAGAAAGGGCTCTGTGGACAGATGGAAGAGTTGAACAGGAGAAATAGTAGGTGGAAGGGGCCCAGAGGAGGGGACACTGCCCTGAGGGGGCAGAGCTATTTACTGATCCAGTTACAGGGTCCTCAGTCCTCATCCATTATTTCATGCTCACCACAGGTCAGCAAGGCCATGTGGTTGAGGAGTCCTTATTCCCTTAGTTTATACATGAAATGGTTTATTTCCTCCAGCACCTGCCACCAACTGCAGAACCCCCATTCCCACTGGATAGCAGCTCCTTAAGATGTTGTTAGGGAGCTATAACCGTTCGGCCTCCTTTAGTTACTCATTCTAAGGATTTTGATTCAATCCTGTTCATTTGTTACATCTTTACTCTCAAACTCCCATATAAAACTCCTCTCCACCCCAGTGGCCCCATGGCTTCTGTCCCTCTGCCCAAGTTCCTTCATGAGGAATTCTTCTGCTCCCTCTGAGGGCTTAGAGTGCTGGGCTGGTGGTGGGGGGGGTCCCCCATTTCCTTCCCAGACATGCCATGCCCCTATTTTTCAGCCTTGAGGGCATGACTTCTTCTAGGGAACCTCCCTCCAAAACCCTTTAGACCAAGGAAGGCCTGAGGCTCCTCATCCATGGACCCATTCAGGGGACACATCTCCCGCCCACTCTCTCGTCACCAGGAGAGGAGGAAATGGGCTCTACTCACACTCACCATGGTCCCCACAGCTGAGGCCCCTCCTTCTCTCACCACTCTCCAATTCATATTGCTTGGGGAGGGAGGGATCTGCAAAGGGTAATGAATTAGAGCATGCATGAGGCAACACCAAGTGAAGCAGAAAAATACTCCTGAGAATAAACCGGAGAGGAGCTGGGTATGCTGGCTCAGTGGAGAGATCGCACAGGCGCCAGTCCAGCCAAGGCCAAAGTGCATGGGTAACAGTTCCAGTAGTAGAGCAGGGCTTCTCAGCTATAATTAAGGTGCACATCCACCCTGGGTGTTAAGATGCAGATTCTTGTTCACCTTTCTGCGTGGGGCCTAGAGGTTCTGCATTTCTAACTTCCTGGGGATGCCAGGGATGCTGCCCCCAGAACTGTCCTTGGAGGGATCCCCCATTTCAGAGGCTCCAAAGAACCAATTGAAATCTCTTCTCAAAATTCCACCTACAAAACATCTCCCATGCCCTCCCCTCACACATGTTCCCTCTCCTGTTTCATTTTATTTTCTATGAAAATGACATGAACAGAGCAAGAGAAGCACAGAGAAGACCCACGGCATATCATACACTGCGATTTCATACTTAATCCTCTTAACAATCCTCCATTTCTCAGGTGGGGAAACTGAAGCCCAGAGAAGACCCATGACCAACTCAAGGGCACACAGCTAGGAAGTGGCAGAGCCAGGGTTTGAACCCATGCAGCTTTGGCTCTAGAACCCACACCCAGCCTCTCAAGTGTGCACAGTTGTGGCTTCAGGAAAATTCCAGAAGCTGCAAAAGGACATGAGCAGAGAACCACTCCTCTGTTGAAATTAGTAGTAAACACAACAGGGTGCCCGCATCCAGTGTGGGTGGGAGCCCAGGAACATTGGACAGCTCATTTCTCCTCCAGGCCTTGGTTTCTCCCCTGTCCTCAATCACCCTGATGTCTCAGGCACCTGGAGAGCAGAAAGGGGACAGGTGTCTGCACCTCCTCTGCATCCCTCAACCTGCAGCAAGGGGGTCCCTGCTCCTTGGAATCATCACCAGTCTGGCTCCTTCTCATCTTCTCATGTCTTCTGCCCACGTAAGCTGTCCCTCTCCTCCCTTACGTAAAAGAGCCTCCTCTTACTCCTGGAGCCTGTCTTCCATCTTCCTGGAGCATCATCATCCTCACCATCCATCATGTTTACGTTATCTCCTGTCCTCTTCTTTAGTCTGTGAGCTCCGTGAGGATAAGTGGTCTCTCTCATGCTGCTGAGTCCCTGGGCTTAGTGCAGTGCCCAGCCTGTGGCAAGTTCTCAGGAGTTGCTGGTGGGTCCGAGGGTAGGATGCATTGCGATGATGTCAGGCAAAATCATGGCCCATTGTTTCGATATTTTGAAATGGAAGGGTGCTGGCTGACACCTCTGAAAACACTCAAGACAGGTACGTGTTTGGTGGTATGCCTGACCTTCTCTAAATGGAGGATGAAAGAGCCTATGTGTTGCCCTACATAAGCCAAGGCCACAGTCCTGGGGTTCTTCATTTCCCACTGAGCCCAGCCTGCCTGGGGCCCCTTTTGATAAATAGAATCAAAAACCACCCACCTCTGTTCATCATGTGCTCTAGAGAAGATCCCAGATTGCCATAAAACAAGGAAAGCTGCCCTACCTCCTGACATGTTCCAGAACAGCTTTGTCTCAACAAGTTGTGTGCCCATCATTCTTAAGTTTTTTTTCCCCTTTTTAAAAAATTGAGATATAATCGGCATATAACATTGTATTAGTTTCAGGTGTACAACATAACGATTGACATAGGCACACGTTGTCAAATGATCACAGAATAAGTCTAGTTAACATCCATCACCTCACATAGTTAACAAAATTTTTTCTTGTAATAAGAGCTTTTAAGATCTACTCTCTTAGCAACTTTTAAATATGCAATTACAGTATTGTTAACTACAGTCACCATGCTGTACATTACATCCAATGACTTATTTACCTTATGTCTGAAGTTTATACCTTTTGACCACCTTCACCCATTTCACCCACCCCGCACCCCTCCTCTGGCAACCACCAATCTGTTCTCTGTGTCTATGAGTTTTGCTTTTTCAGCTTCCACGTATAAGTGAGATCATATAGTATTTATCTTTCTCTGTCTGACTTATTTCACTTAGCATAATGCCCTCAAGTTTCATCCATGTTTGTCACAAATAGCAGGTTTTCCTTCTTTTTTATGGCTGAATAATATTCCATTATATATATACCACAGTTGCTTTAACCATTCATCCGTTAAGTTCTTTCATAATTAAAATTTTAATAGGAAATACATGCATAAGCTTCAAAAATAATGATATAAAAAAGAATACATTGAGCAATCCTCCTCGATCCCACTCCCACTTTTTGCCCTGACCCCAGTAGTTTACTCTAGGTAATGCATGTACTGGTCAGTGTTCTGCAAGTGGGAGAGAGAGAAAGAGAGAGGAGAGAGAGAGAGGGAAAGAGAGAGAGTTTTAGGAATTGGCTTATGCGATTGTGAGGGCTGGCAAGTCCAAATTGTGCAAGGTAGACCAGTAGGCTAGAGACCAACTCTAGGGAAGAGCTGATGTTGCAGCTTGAATCCAAAGTCAGTCTGGAAGCAGAATCCTCTCTTCCACAGGGGACCTCAGTCTTTGCACCCACATTATGGAGCATAATCTGCTTTACTCAAAGTCTACTGATTTAAATGTTAATCTCAGGACTTCCCTGGTGGCACAGTGGTTAAGAATCTGCCTGCCAATTCAGGGGACATGGGTTCGACCCCCGCTCCAGGAAGATCCCACATGCAGTGGAGCAACTAAGCCTGTGAGCCACAACTACTGAGCCCGCATGTCACAACTACTGAAGCCCGTGTGCCTAGAACCCGTGCTCTGCAGCAAAGAGAAGCCACCACAATGAGAAGCCCGCGCATCGCAACAAAGAGTAGCCCCCACTCGCTTTAACTAGAGAAAGCCTGTGCACATCAGCGAAGACACAACACGGCCAAAAATAAATAAAATTTTAAAAAAGAGACAGACGTGTTTAAAATAAATAAATAAATGAAAAGTAAATGTTAATCTCATCTAAAAAATGCCCTCACAGCAATATCTAAACTAATGTTTGACCAAACAGCTAGGTACCATGGGTACCAGAGCATAGTCAAGTTGACACACAAAATTAACCTTCATAATGCCTTTTATTAATTTTCAGCTTGACCGTTCACTATTTCTTTATTCAAGTAGAAGGAAATACAAATTTATACTTCAACTTCCCCTCTTATGTGAGTTGGGAAGTGCATACGCTATGCACTGTTCTGCACCTTGTTTCTTCACTTAACAATACCCTGGGTGATGTTTGTTCATCTGCTCCTAAAACGCTTCTTCTGTTTATAAGCTGCACTGCATGGATGTGCAGTTTGTTATACCAGCCCCTGGGGAGGGACACTAACCAGTAACACCTTGTGCATGTCGTTTCTTACAATGCCTGTGGGATGGGTCCTCTAGACCTATCTGACAATTGGGGAACCTTGTGGTTTCAGTTTTGCCAGTTCAGAAGGACTCTCAGCAGTAGTGATGTTTGTTAAAGCATCTAGCCGAAATGTACAACATTCTCCGAAATTCCGTCTGTTAGCAAGGAGGAGGGTACCTCTCA
The DNA here is from genome assembly GCF_964270905.1 of Leucopleurus acutus. Taxonomy (NCBI): domain Eukaryota; kingdom Metazoa; phylum Chordata; class Mammalia; order Artiodactyla; family Delphinidae; genus Leucopleurus; species Leucopleurus acutus. The sequence continues at coordinate 153,024,846 of NC_139142.1, forward strand.
GCCCCTTTCACTGTTGGGGGGTGCCCGGGGAGGCTTTGCTGCACACTGAAGCTGCTGAACAGTCAGTTTGGAAAGGGAGAGCCTGGAAATTTCCTCAGGATAATCAACTTGACACAAGGACCCTGAGGTAAAAGAAACAGCACTTTCAACAGCAAGGGGAGTATTTATATGCTGAGCTTTTCTAGACACAGAGATTAATGAGCCTTGGGAGACAGCCAAGTTTGTTTTGGGAAAAGTCAAAGAGGGAAAGGCAGCCAGAGCAGACAGGAGGCCTTGTCAGCACCTCCCAGAAGCAACACAGCATTTCCTGGGTCCACAGCAGAGAAACACTGTGCAGGGAGCCTGAGGGCCTGAGGGGCCCATGGAGTGTGTGATAAGATTATTATTCATTTCCTAGGGCTGCTGGAACAAAGTACCAGAGACTGAGTGGCTTCAAGAAGAAAAAGTTATTCTCTCACGGTTCTGGATGCTGGAAGTTTGAGACCAATGTGTTGGCAGGTTGGTTCTTTCTGAGGCCGTGAGGGAGACTCTGTTCCAGGCCACTTGCCTGCCTTCTGGTGGTTTGCTGGCAAACTTCAACAGTCCTTCTCTTGTAGAATCATCACCCAGTCTCTGCCTTCATGTTTGCACGGTGTTCTCCCTCTGTCCATGTCTGTCTCTTTGTCCAAATATCCCCTTTTCATAAGGACAGCAGTCATATTGGATTAGGGGCCACTCCACTCCAGTATGACTTTTTTTTTTTTTAATTAATTAATTTATTTTTGTCTGTGTTGGGTCTTCATTTCTGCACGAGGGCTTTCTCTAGTTGTGGCGAGCGGGGGCCACTCTTCATCGCGGTGCGCGGGCCTCTCACTGTTGCAGCCTCTCCCGTTGCGGAGCACAGGCTCCAGACGCGCAGGCTCAGTAGTTGTGGCTCACGGGCCCAGCCGCTCCGCGGCATGTGGGATCTTCCCAAACCAGGGCTCGAACCCGTGTTCCCTGCATTAGCAGGCGGACTCCCAACCACTGCGCCACCAGGGAAGCCCTCCAGTATGACTTTTAACTAATTACATCTGCAATGATCCTTTCTCCAAATAGGGCCACATTTTGAAGTACTGGGGTGTTAGGATCTCAACATATGAATTATTGGGAGACACAATTCAACGCATCACAGTGAAGGAAGGATCTGGACTGCCCCTCCCCCAGGAGAAACTGGATCTGAGAAAGGTGGGTTTTATGACATAAATTCCACAACCACTGACCCAAGCAGAGTTAGAGAAAGTGTTGTAAAACCTGGGAATCCATATTAAGTGGCTTTTCTCTGGGAAATCCCCAGTCTATGAAAAAAAATTAGGATGTTTACAAAGCATTTTGTGGGACGGTCTCCACATCTTCGGCAAGTGTCACGGAAGACACTGTCATTTCTTTCTCTGAGGCCTCAGCCTGTGGGGCTAGAGACACATTCATGGATGGATTGGGCTGGAGCAAACCTCCGAGCCTCAGTTTCTTCATCTGCAACCTGGGGAGGATAATGCCAGCCTCACATGCAGAGTGAAGTAACTCATGTAGTGGCCCTGCACCACCTGGCACATGTAAGGGCTCAGTGACCTGGTCAAGGAGGACGGTGCCCACCCTCTGCTGCCCTGCCAGGTGCTCTGAGGGTGATTCTCATGTTGCACTCCCGTTGCGGGCCCTCCTCCACAGGGCCAGATGCTGCACCCACCTCAGCCTGCTTCCTTCCCTTACACACCACCCCCTCCCCTGACTGCAGAGGCACCCATGGTCCCCACTGCAGACCCCGGCATCTGCTCCTAACTCCCTCACAAACAGAGGGCATGCTAACACCTCCCTCCACAAAGGCCCCTTTCCCAGCCAGAAGATGCCATTCCAGCAGAATCACAGATGCCCCTGAGTGTCACATGAGACCCGCAGGAGGGAAAGGGAGTCGCTTATCCCATCAGCAGTAGGACCTGCACAGGGAAAATCGCATACAGCAGGATAATATCTGCCAAGCAGCTACTTGTGCCAGACTCTCTCCTTTCAACAGCCCTCCAGGAGCTGGGGTTGAGGAGGGGCCTCCTCCCATTAAGCTGCTCCAATCTTGCCCAAGTCCAGAACTTGTTGAGAGCCAGAGGAGGCAACCAACAGGAAGTAAAAATGTCACCATAATTGTAAAATGTGGCTTACATCTGCAGACAGGAGAACCAGTAACACACCCCAGACAGACAGACTTCCTTAGCCATGTAAGTCTTGGAGCCAGAGACACAGAGCAGGCCATCCTCCAACAGATATGTGTTAAAGCTGCTTTTCCTGGTGGAAATTTCCTGAGGCAACAGGAAGTTTTGAAACTTTTCATTCACTCACTCAGTCAACAAACCTTTACTATGCTTATCATTGAGGCCCCAGGCTGGGCCCTGGAAGTGTAGAAGGGAAAGCTGTGGATTGTGCTTGATGTGAATATAGGTGGTCTGTGCGACAGCTGTAGCCATGACAGAGGCACAGCACAGACCCCTGGATGGGGATACTAACTAAGGGCTATCAGCCTAGCCCAGGTGCCATCAGTAAGGACATCTAATATCTTAACTTGGGCTTTGTGCAGATGACAAAGGGAGTGTTGAGAATGACAAGAACAGCAACTCTGAAATGGGGCCACCCTCTTTCTGACTGGAAGGAGGTGTGGGGTTCCTGCCAGCATCAGCTCCCATCATGAAGAAGGGACAAGTAAGGACAGACTCTCCTAGGCCAGGCTTCCTCCCACAGTTGTGGGACCACAGGCCCTGGGCATGATCTGTGTGTCCTGGGCTGTCCAGCCATCTCTGGACAGGCTTTGCTTCCTTCTCAGTGTCTGCAATGCACAGCGGTCATGTGGGGCCAGCTGACAGGGGCAACTGGGTACCCTGGAGTCCAGGTCCATCCAGCCCACTGATCCGTGCTGGGTCATCTTCCCCAGAGGGCACACAGCCAAATCCTCCCCCAGCAGCAGCAGCAGCAGTAGCAGCAGCCACAGGCCTTTTCAGGTCACCCCCTCCTGCCCAATGCTCTGTGGCCCATGCTTTAATAGGAGCCCAGGGCAGAGGCGTTAACTCTTCTTGGAGGGCTCAGGGATTTTTTCAGAGAACATCAGTTAAGTTGAGTCTTGAGAAGGAAATCAGAACCCCTCCAGCAGACCAAAGGCAAAGGGTGTTCCTGGTAGAACAAAAGGGAGATGTGAAAAGGCATGAGAAGGTCCAGCTGAAGCAAGAAGGCAGGGCCTGGCAGAGGAGGAATTGCAGGCAGGACTGCTGAGGCCGGGGCCCTACCTGAGGGGGACCCAGGGAGAAGGAAGTAAGGGGGACATGCTGGGGGCTGGGCTGGCCAATGAGAGGTTTCCCTCTGTAAAAGCTGTGTTTACTTCCAAGTGCAAATCTCAAGAAATGGAAGTTTGCCATAATATTAGATACCATCATCTGAATAGGCTCATTTGGTATACTAAGATGCATAATTTCCGTTAACACAGATAAACTCATTTCCATTTACTTAGAAATGAGTTTTAAAACATACTGAGAAGGTAGCCGCCTCTGTGGATTAATTTGCAGGGTGCTAAGCTGTGCTACTAGCTGGTCACTAGATCCTGACATTTCACCCTTTGGATCATGTCCACAACTGTCTCTCATTAAAATACAAGCATCTTGGGCCAGTGACACTGACCTGATTTTAAGCTTGAGTGTTTACCACATCTGAGCTAATCTGGGGAAGTGGGTGTAGGGAACATTCAGGCAAGGGGTGTGGACCAGCCTCCGGGTTCATTGAACAGCTTTGTGAATCAGCTCCAGACTGTGCTGGGGCAATTCAGGGGCTGCAACTAGCCGAGGTTACTTGTCTTGGTGCCGGGAGGAAGTTCTCTGAGTTTTATTGTCAGAGAAGCAGCCCCAGTGGAAGCTGGAACCTTTGGGGTTTAATCTGATAGAGATTAATCCTGCCTTTTCTAACGTAGATAAGGGCCTCAGTTAGGCATCCTCTTTTACACGGGAGGCCTGGGAACCTGGCCTTTGCCAGACTGAGAAATAGGTCCAAATAGAAATCCAGGAATGTGCTTCCAAATTGGCAACATATCCACTTGTTTATTGTTGTGTGTGTGTGTTTGCTTATAAATACCCAGTTTTTTCAAAAAAACATGAGGCAACTCATAAAATTGACATATAATTGGTTAATAAAATTAAAAAACAAAAAGCTATGAGAGTTAGTCTCTGGGTTAAGCTTTAGGTTTTGCCCTGAACTTTCTGGCAGCTAGGGCAACAAGGGACACATCCCAAGTTTCATAATTCTCATTACGATAACACCTCAAAGATTCCTCCCCTGGCCTCCCTCCTTGTTCACTGACATCCTCAAACCTTCACTGAGCACCTACTGTGTGCCAGGCCTAGGGCCAGTCACAGAGGGCTCTGTCCTCAGAGGGCTCTCAGCCAAGGGTGGTATTTTCCAAGCTGTTGCAGACATGCCCAGTTCTGGGCCATGAAATTGAATGAGTGGGTCACAGCCGGCATCTTACAAAATGGAAAATGATGAGCTAGAAAAGAACAAAGGACACCATCACATGTCGGCAGGGGAGGGATGGTTTCTTTCAAACAGATCTCTGTTGGTGTGGACATGAGTCCCAGGTCGAAAGGATGGTTGGGACATGGTCATAACAGTTTGAAAAACACTGTTTCCAATTGGGATACTGCAGGCATGTGCTTGGGAGGCCGTGGTCTGCCTGGGTGCCCCCCCCCCCCCGCCCACTCCTCCGTGAGAGCCCCATAAGTTTCTACTTGACACCACCAGGTTAGGTTTCTAAAGCAATGTCATCAGGATTGTAGCAGGCGGAGGTGGGGGTGGGTGGGGAGGGTGGAAGGTGTCATAAATATTCCTCCCAACCCCAATTATTGCCGTGTTGTACTTTAGCAATAACCTTGCCAATTCTGGCATCCAGATCTAAAAAAAATCATAAATGGAGAAAGCTCAGAGAATGGGCTCATTGAGAGCAGTCATGGACCACTTGCAGGCACCCAGAAGGAGGATGGAAACCCTTCCATCCAGCAGAGGGTGTGACCAGAGGAGGAGCAACTCTTGGTAGAGGAACCAGAGCACAGGGTTGTGTTCCTGTATGGATTAAGGGTCTACTCACCCTTTTTACTGCCATTGTCCCCAGCAGAGTCACAAAGGAAAAGGGCTGTGGGATGAGGGAATTTTAAGTTTCTTAAAAGCCCAAGCAGTGGTTTAAGTAAATATATATGGCCTCTGAGCAAAGCAAATGACCTGGGCTTGGTGCTGGGAACACCATCGATCTGTAATCCAGGGGTGGAAGCCAGAGTCTGGGAAGCATGTTTCCAAGGGTGGGGGCTGCCTAAGGCTGCTTGGGGCTTCCACAGCACAGATTTACAGGATCGGGTGAGCCCTGAACCCTCAGGCTGGGCTGGTTCTTCCTAGGAGGACAGAGCTCCCCCAGAAGCCAGCCAGCTGAGAGGTCCTGCAGCCTGGAGCCAGGCATGTGCAACAAGGCCAGAGGGCTCACTCTTAGCTGGGAGGGGCTGAGGGGACGTCTTCTGGCCAGAGATGGGCCTGTCGCCGATTGTGCCATTGCAATGGCAGCATGTCGCTAAAGAGGACAAATCCAGGACTCTGGGCCAGACTGCCAGCATCTTACAATGAATCCTGACTTGGGCCTCAGCTCTGTGACCTTGAGGGGTTACTTCACCTCTCTGTGTCTCGGTTTCCTCATCTGTAAAATGGGGGTGATAATACAGGTCAAAATTTCGAAATCCAAAAAGTCTCAAAAAAATGAAAAAGGTTGTAATAAGTTGGGGAAGACCTCACTACATTGATCTGAGGACATTAATATCCCTCATTTAATCCCACTTGGTATGTCTATTCATAAGTTTGCTGCAAAAATATGAATGTGCTTAACAAGTTGCTCTTCTGGATCCTGCCAGGGTTTTATATAATAAAAGCTTCTAAAATCATGTCTAAAATCAAAATTTTAGAATTCTAAAGTGTATCTGGCCCCAAGGCTTCAGAGGTGGTCTTGGGGTCCCTCCCTAAGTATCTTAGGATAAGTTTGTTGAAATGATGCTCAAGTCACTTAGAGCTGTCCCAGGCACACCAACATTGAGACTGAACACTTCCAGGGCAGAGGTGGCATCACTTATCATTTCAGCTAAAGTCAGGGGCAAATTTTGTACCACCCTTTCTATCGGATGCACTCCTTGTAGGGAAAACTGCCTGCAGGCTGTACTTGAATAATGATCACTAATCCCTCCAGGAAGCTGCCCTCAGAAACCAAGGGTCATCTCATTTGGAGAGATCTCTGAAGTCATTGGAGGGCCACACGCTCTGCTGGTGGTGTTCCCTTAAATAGTTGGAGTCTTTTATGAACACCTCTAGGGTGCAAGTGCCTGTGTTTGGGGAAGAGAGACAAGTTAATGCCTGGATTTCACATAAGCAGGATTCCGAGGTGTGCATGGTGTCCCTGAAGAGAAAATGTGTTTATAATTGTTACCAACAATCCAAGTGAAACTTCCGTCAATCAGGGGACAGGGGGCAGAGCCTCCAACATGGTCTTCCAGGTCCCAGTTCCATTTGAATAACTGAGTGAGCCCTTGTTTTGGAGGGATGACTGGCCTCAGGCCACCTGTCTTATGTGTCCTATTTGTCCACACCACCAACTGGGTGGCATTTGTCCACTCCACCGAATGAACATCTAGGGAAGTGGTTGGCATGGGGTATTGTGTCAGGGTGACTTCAAGACCACCCTCAGTTTCAATGATTAGCTAGAAGGACTCACAGGACTCAGAAAAGCTGTTATAGTTACAATTTTTTATAGCAAAGGGATATAGATTAGACTCAGCAAAGGAAAAGGTGCATAAGGTAGAGTCCAGGAGAAACCAGGTGTAAGCTTCCAATTGTCCTCCCCCAGTGGAGTCACACGGACGGTGCTTAATTCTCCCAGGAATGACATGTGACAACAGGTGCAAAGTATTGCCAACCAGGGAAGTTCACCTGAACCACGGTGTCCAGGGTTTTTACTGGGGGCCAGTTACGTAGGCATGGAGTGTCCATGTGACTGACCTTAGTCACTCACTCTTCAGCCTCCCAGAGGTCAGACTGATACAGCGTGGCCCAAGCACCCACCATAAATCACATTGTTAGCACCAACCGCCTGCTGTGGCCCCAGGCCCCGGGTAATCAAAGACACTTTTTTCAGGTAGAGTATTCAAGGGCTGAGAGGGTATCCCCCAGGAGCTGGTCAAGGGCCAGTTCTGAAGACCTTTGGAATGTGCAGAGTCTGGGCAACCAAGGCCTGCTGAGTTAACTCATGACTGCCCCAAAATGCAGTAGCTGGGCCATCATCCGCTGTTAACAAAGACAAAGGTTTAGAGGAGCAGCCATCAAATCGTGGTTAGGGCTGTCTGGCAAGGGATGGCACCTCTAGCATCAGTTAAATTTAAGGCACTTGGGAGAACCACACCAGGACAGGCATTTTCCTCGATGAAGAAGACTCCAAACCCCATCAGTGGAATATGGGCACCTCCTTCCGCAACAGGATCAGGTGTGATGGTGACTTGAGCACATTTATCCAATAGAGCCATAAAAGTTTGAGTCCCTCCCCCCTTGGAAGTTCCCCCAAATACTCAGCTTTTTCCTTAAAGTGGCTGAGGTCAGAGTAGAGGGGATGGGAGGGGGTGGGGGCACAGAGGGAGAGAGTGCTCTGCACAGTTAGCAAGGTTTTACATTTACTTTCAGGTTCAAGTGGCCAATAGTGGACTAGGATCAACTAAAGGAACTTGTTTGGGGTCTACCCAAAGCTCTACACTGCAGAGCAAGTTCCCTCTTGCTGTGTTCAGCTTTGGGGACTCCTTGACTCAGCAGCCATAACCACACTGACTGGGGGGTGGAGCTGCCCCAGTGTCATGATCACCTCCTTTCCTCCTTCCTCCCAGAGGAGAGCCAACAACAAGCAGCATATTATTCCAGCTGCTTCTTCCCATCCTCCCCATCACTGCTCAGCTGCTAAACATTCATTAACAGGTAGAGCAGTGGGGGCCCTTACTCCCTTGACCCTCACCCATCACTTGGGGGAGAGTGTCTACTGGACCCCAGGGAGCCTCCTCATGTCCCCTCACCCAGGCCACAGAGGCTCTGGTCCTTTCTCTTCAGAAAGCCCTGTCTCTGTTGTCATCCCATCCTCACTACCAAAAACTGTCCAGATCTATACAAGAGTCTGAGATTTCACACTACTTGCAAGATAACAAGTCAACCTGCCACAATTACGTACATGCTGGCCAAAGATACAAGCCTTCTGGATCAGAGGAAAGGGGCTTTGCTGCTCACAGCACAGCAGCACCATAAACTTCATGTTGGCACCATTTCTCTTGCCCTCCTGTATTAGTTTCCCAGGGCTGCCCCAACAAATCACCACCAACTTTGTGGATTAAAACAACAGAAATTAATTTTCTTACAGTTCTGGAGCCATAGGTTCAAAATCAAGGTGTCAGGAGGGCTGAGCCCTTCTGGAGGCTCTGAGGAATAATCTGCTCCATGCCTCCATCCTAGTTTCTGGAGGTTACTGGCTACTTCTTGGCATCACTCCAGTTTCTGCTTCTGTCTTCACATGGCTTTCTGCCCCTGCATCGCCTCTACGGCTCTCCTCATAAGGACACCAGTCATTGGATTAGGGCCCACCCTAATCCACCATGACCTCATTTTAACTTGATTACATCTGCAAAGACCCTATTTCCAAATAAGATCACACTCACAGGTACTGGGGGTTAGGACTTGAACATGTCTTTTGTGGGGACATGATTCAACCCACTATACTCACAGATTCCACAGGGTGATGCCAAGGCAGGTACAGGTGGCTTCTGTGCATCTAGTGGGTTTGCATCACAGCTGAGGAACCCTGAGTTCAGGAATCCTCATTCTTTTGTAATGAGCTGCAAGCAATTCTGCCCAATCTGCAGAGGGAGAAATCATCTTCATTATACTGGACAGCAGCACATGTCTGCCCTTGCTTGATTGAGAGAGACACTAGGTCCATCTTCCAAGGATGTTTACAAACGTCTTTGAAAAGTTAGTCCAGAGTCAAAGACTATGGGTGCCGCTGCTCACAAGATGTGCAAGATCGGGAGAAACTCCTTGAGAAGTGTCTCCCAATGGGACACAGGCTTGTTGGGGAGGGGATGGCAGAGCAGCTTCTCAGCAGGGGAACAAGAGAGGCTGGTGTGATGCTCCAGAGCCCAGGACATCCGGGGCCACTGTCTCCCAGCACACGTGATGCAGGCCTGAGCTGAGCATGGCCATAGGCAGGCCGGTCACCCTCTTTCTTTTCCTCTCCTACTTTTCTTCCACACAGCAAACACAAGGAGCCACGTCAGCATCTCCTTCAGGGCTCTGTAACACTTCTGCCCCCTGTTTTGCCACACGGCAACCTGACCTGAGTTTGGACTAGGGCCTGGGTCCCTCCTGCCTGTTTGTCTTCATGGTGAACAGGCAAGCCTGGCATGGAGTTAACTGCCCAGGCTCTGTGGTTAGACATCCAGCTCTGCCTCTGGGTGATCCCAAGTCTCAGTTTCCTCATCTGTAAGATGGAGATCACAACAAGAAGGCCTGTTTCGGACAGCTGTTATGAGGATAGAGGAAGCTGGTGCTCGCTACCATTGCTGCAGTGTAGACACACATTGACAAGGCCCATCTACCCTTTAACAATGGAGCCCCGGGTGGCTGGGGGGTGCATTGCAAGGAAGCTAGAGCGTGATTCACTTGAATGTGAATCAATGGGCCATTCATCACACAAACTGATGGCCTGTTGCAAAACTATCTATGACATGGGCCAAGGATTTAAATCAGGTTATGAAAAAAAGAAAGCCATGGATGACTTAAGAAGCTGGCTGCTTGACTCGCATCTGACCTTCTCCAGAGCATCACCAGTCTCACACCAGCCACCCTTTGATGAGGCAGAAAGGGAGGGCGGGAAGCTCGTTCGTTTCAAATAAGTCATAAAGTTTAAAAGTTCACGTTACCGAAAAAGTCTCCAAATAGATCCCCTTGTGCATATGATTTTAATGTTCACCAAAGATGGTATTTCAACCCAGCAGGAAAAGGATGAGCTACTTAATAAATGGGTCTGGCACAGTTGGCCATCCAGCTGAAGACCATCAAGTTGGACTTTATTTTACATCATACACAAAAATTAATTCCAGAACAATGAAAGATTTAAATGTAAAAGAAATACTAATGCAGTTCAAATCTTAGAAGAAAATATAAGGGATTAAATCTACGTGAAAATTTATCTGGCAAAACAGCCAACCCAGAAGCTATAAAAAAATCACATCTGATTATATAAAAATTAAAAAATTTTGAATGGCAAAAGGCACCACAAACAAATTTGATATACAAACAGCAATTTTAGAAAAAAGGTTTGCCATGCTAAAAGGCAAAACGTTCATATCTACTAGGGTGAATCATATGAACTTGCTGTTTTCATTGGTCATAACAGTAAAATATTAACAATTTCATACAGTTCAACATAATACAGTATTGACAGGAAAAAAAGGCAAAAGAAAAAATGGAAATGACAGGCAAAAAGAAGGCAATTATAGCAGGGATTTCTAGTTGCTTATTCCAATTACCATCTCCCTAAACCTCCATCTTTCTCGGTAATAAAATTCTGATTTTACTCAGAGTAGTAACTCAGAACCTAAATTTCCCAACCTTCCTTGCAACAAGGTGTAGCCACCGGATTAAGTTCTGACTGAATATATGCAAGCAGGAGTATTGTGTGTTATGTCCAGGAAATCTCCTTAAAGGGAGGGAGTGTGCCATCCTTTGTGCCTGCCTGTCTCCTGCTGCTTGGAATGAGGGTATGATACCAGCAGCTATTTTGGAACAGGGGGCTGAGGACCACAGCCATACTGGAGAGAGCAAAACAGAGCACCAGAAGACATCTGATTCACTGACAAGTTTGTAAAGTCATGATTCCAACCATGTACTTCCAACCTCCAGAATCCTTTTTTTTTTTTTTTCTTGCGGTACGTGGACCTCTCACTGTTGTGGCCTCTCCCGTTGCGGAACACAGGCTCCGGACGCGCAGGCTCAGCGGCCATGGCTCACGGGCCCAGCCGCTCCGCGGCATGTGGGATCTTCCCGGACCGGGGCACGAACCCGTATCCCCTGCATCGGCAGGCGGACTCTCAACCACTGCGCCACCAGGGAAGCCCCAGAATCCTTTTATAGGAGACACATAAATTTCTATCCAGTTTAAGCCTCTGCTATTTTGGGGGTTTTCTGCTGTATGCAGCTGAACCTAACCCAACTAACACAGCAATTTACAGAGGAGCAAATTTAAATGACCAACATAAAAAGGTGCTCAAACTTGTTAGTAATTAGAAAAATGTAAATTAAAGAAACAACATTTCACTTTATAACCAACAGATAGATTTAAAAAAAATAAGTGTTAATGTGTATTGTGGGCAAAGATGCAGGGAAAGGGGTACTCTGAAAGGAGTTGCTGAAATGTGAATTGTGGCATTTTTGCAAAGCAACTTGGTAATACCTAGTAAAATTAAATCTACTCTTAACTTCAATTCAATTCAATTTATTAGAAAAATTAAATTAACTCTTCAATTCAGCAATCCCATTCCTGGGAATGAGAGTGATAAAGGAATCCATATATATATAGGGCTATATTTGCATGGATATTAACTTTATATTGGAAAAATAGGAGACAAAGTGAATGCTATTGACAGGGAGATGGTTGGACGACTTACGGTTCATTCACAACTTGAATAACATCGTCTCAGGTTTGATTCCCCAGGAAATAAACTCTAAGGCTGGGATTGGCGAACAGGAAGGTTACTGGGAAATGCCCTTGGGAATTACCCTGTGAGAGAAGTCTCTGCCATCCACAAAGGGCTGGCGCTGGACAGGCTTTTCAGCGTTGCCCAGAATTGAGCTCAAGGGGACAGGCCTTTGTACCTCTCTTACTGACCAGGGTTCTTGGCCTCCTTAATCAATAGAAATTGATAAGAGGCCAGAGAAGAAATTCAGGCAAGGCTTTATTGGGATTCCTGCTGCAGCATGGGGGAGTAAAAACAAGTAAAATTTCCCATGCTTGCTCACTGAGTGGGGGGCGAGCTGGTTCCTGATGTGGGGTGAGGGTGGGGGTGTGTCCAGGGGTCGGGCAAGTGGGCTGGCTTAGGTGGTGGTGTGTGCAGGGGGGCACGCACAGTACCCTGCTTTTGCTCCTGGCTCCTCAGAAGTGGCAGTTGGGCTTTTGGTATTTTTGTATCTTGTTGTTCACAATTTGCCCCAACCGTGCATGCACACAGGTATTCTTAGTCCTGTATAGTTTCTTTGTATTTTGTTGCTTGAGGAGATGTTTGTCCAGGTGCAAGCACTGCAGCAGAGGGTCCCAGGTCCCAGGTCCCAGCCTGTCCCACCTCCACACTAACCACTAACCTGGATGCCCCCAGGATGGGACTTAACCTTCAGCAGACAGCAATCCGCAGAGTGAAACTCAGCTGTGAGCCACCCTGACCAATAATCCTGGCAGTTGGAGGGGTGGGGGGCACCATAGCATCCACTACTGTCTATTCCTTGTGTCACTTGGGTCCACTGGATTTGTGTGGTAAGTTCATTTCATCCTTCAAGATTTTGGTGGGTCTCTTTTCCTGGAATTTTGGAGCTGGATCACCTTCTGGCCAGCGACGAAGACCACATCACTGGTGGGAGCTGGAGCGCTAGTAACCTCTGGCGTGCTGCTACGGTGCAATGGGCAACTGTCATGGGTGGGTTACTGTATTACCTCAGATTGCTTTAACAAAAATACCATAGGCTGGCAGATTTAAACAACAGACATTTGGACACAAAGCCAGATGCGTACAGAAGGAAGATGATGTGAAGAGTCACAGGGAGAAAAAAAAAACCACAGAGAGAGTCTGGAACAGATCCTTCCCCCAAGATCCTCAGAAGTTCTGGGAGCTGGGAAGTCCAAGATCAAGGGGCTGGACAATTTGGTTCCTGGTGAGAGCTCTCTTCCTTGTTTGCAGACAGATGTCTTCTTGCTGTTGTTCTCACATGGTAGAAAGAGACCCTCTTTCTCCTGTCTCTCCTTATAAGGACACTAATTCCATTCCTGAAAGCTTCACCCTCATGGCCTAATCACCTCCCAAAGGCCACACCTCTAAATACCCTTATATTGGGGATTAGGTTTCTACATATGAGTTTTGTGGTAACACAATCATTCAGTCTATAGCAACTTCCCAATATATCATGTATTAGTTTCCTAGGGCTGCTGTAACAAAGTACCACAAACTGCGTGGCTGACACAACAGGAATTTATTTTTCCGCAGTTCTGGGGGCTAGAATTCCCAGACCAAGGCGTCAGCAGGGCTGGTTCTTCCTGAGGGCCATGGGGGAAGGATCTGTTCTAGGCCTTGCTCCGTGGTTTGTAGATGGCTGTTTTCTCCCTGTGTCTCTTCACGTTGTCTTCCTTCTGTATACATCTGTCTTTGTGCCCAAATTTCCCCTTTTTGTAAGGACACCAGTAATATTGGATTAGTGCCCACCCTAATGACCTCATTTTAACTTGGTAACCTCTGTAAAGACCGTGTCTCCAAGCGAGGTCACATTCTCAGGTTTTGGGAATTAGGACTCCAAAAAACATATTTTTTGTGGGGACATAATTCAACCCATTACGTACCATGTCCACTGTCTGCCGCAAATGGCAGTTGACGTTGTGCAGTGTGGGTGTCCTCTGTGCCCCAGTATGCCACAGAGACCCTCCTCACCCCCACGTCAGGTAGGGTTATGACCGGGTTGGATCAGCACACTCCTCACAACTGAGTCATGTAGTATGACACTCTTAATTTTAGATCCTGCACTAGTTTCTATGGGTCGTTTTGAATCATGATTGTTGGATTTTTTAAACATCTATTTAGTTTTCTATGTTTTTATCAATAATCTAATCCTAAACTCTCTCCCAATCTCTTTCAATACATTGAGACATATCTGACTTGCTTCAGTCTAGACTGGGTGACCACCCCCGCTCCCCCCGCCATCTCATGCATACCCTTCACCACCACCCATCCTTCTGTGATGGAGTCTCTGTTTCCTGGATGCCTTTTCATCACTTTTGTTTTACTCCTTTGTTTTCGGAGTAACAAATCCTTCAGTGGCATCTTGAGAAATGGTATACGGGAGGTAAATTCTGGGAGATCCCACATATTCAAAAATACTTCTATTTCATCTTTTCGCTTCATTGATAGTTTTGCTGGATCTAGACATTCTAGATTGAAAGCCATTTCTCTTTAAAATTTTGAAGACATTGTTCTACTCTCCCTCGCTGCCTCACGAGGTAGCTCCACAGCACTTTTGTCTCCTCCAAGCTTCCGGCACCCACTGCGTAGGCTCCCATGACATCACCTCCTGCTAATGCCCCCCAGCCTAGGGGGATGGTGGCTCCACCATGGTGGCTAATGCCCTCCACTGGTTCATCCATTACCAGTGACCCCAATCCCTGAATGCAGTTCCCTCTAATGTGAATACTCTGAGTTGTTTCTTGGTTAAATCCTGACTGTAGAGAGGTCCACTGTTCCTGAAAGGACCTGAGGCTGGAAATGATGCTGAAAGGTTTGGTTAGAGACACAGCAGCCCCTCAGTCGATGGTAGCTTCATGCTTTAGGAGCATTAGTCAGGTACATATTCAAATCAGTTACATAGATGTTTTGCTGAGCCCCTTCTGGGTTCTAATCATGGGGTTAAGAAGATGTTTACAACCTGGTTTTAAGCACCTACTTTGTACATACAGGATGCATTAGTTTGATGTCTGTTTGGAGGTGAGAACAGTCCTGCTGAGGGGCCCGACATGCTCATGTGTGTGATCAAAGCTTTTGTAGCCCAGGGGTCCTGGCGGAGCGGCATTACCAAAGGTGCCTACAGTTCCATAGGTTCATGCTCTGACCTGCAGTAACACAGAACACTAGCCGAAAAGTCTCTCTAGGCAGAAAACCCTGGTGGTCCCACCAGGGCACCATGAGGAAGCTTCTGGGCAGAATGCTGGGCTGGGGAGTCCAGGGCCCTCCTTCAGCTACCTTGGCTGCCCTTGGCCTCTCGTCTCCCTCAGTCCCACACCCTGGCTCCAGGCGCTGCTTCCAACAGCTGCCCCTGGCCCCCCACTCTAATTGGGTGGCCCATTCTCACTCTGCAGTCTGAAATATCACTGAGTGCGGCTTCCTCCTGGACCTTCCCCCGGTACAGGTGCCCTGAGTCTTGATCTGAGAGACCTCCCACCTGCCCAGCCAGCCCTGCTGCTCCCAGCCTACCACCACCTGAGCGGAACTTCAGGTCAAAGGGTTCTGGTTGGAATGTCTGGGGAGGGAGGGGGTGGGCATGCCAAAGAAGTCCCTTTGGCACCATCCTTGCCTCCCTTCATCCCTGCCCCGCTGTTGACATTCTGGCCAAGCTTGGAACTGACTCGAATGGTCAGGACACCTGCATGTTAACCTTTAGAGAACACGGAGGCCTCCAGACAAATGCAGGCTCTGAACACTGGATTTCAGGCACTGCAGGCAGCACTGTCCAATAGGAATATAAGGTGAACCAGATGCAGTTTTAAATTTTCTAGTAGCCACATTAAAAAGTAACTAAGAGGTGAAGTTGTTTTTAATATTTTCTGTAACTTAATATATCTAATATAGTGTGATTTTACCATGTAAGTCATATTAAAAATTATAAACGAGAACTGTCCCCCATCCAACCCCAGGGGACTGGGAGGAGATGGGGACCATGGAGGTGTGGAGCAGGCCCTCTGACCCTAGGCATAACTCCCAGGTATGCCCAGGGGAGCCTGAGCTGAGTTTAAAGGTTGGCACCAGAGAAAGCAAGGAGATTGGAAAATGGTGAGGGTGGAGGAGTACTGAGGTTTTGCTCCTGAGAGGTGTTAAGATGTGTCTATGAAAATTTTAAACACCCTGTTGTATACACCAAGGTCTTGTGGGTGTTGCTACTCTGGGAAACCAAAACTGGAGACCAAATTTCCTGCCAAGGTGGAGGTGACAGAGCAGCCCCAGGTGGGAGTCAGCCTGGGATGGCCTGGGAGCTCGGGCCAGGCACTGGTCTTCTCAGGCAGGCGCTCACTGGGTCTGAGGGCGGTGTCCCCGCTGACGCTGCCTATGACAGCCTGCCTGGTTCGTCAGAGCCCTGTTTGCAGTTTGCAGGCACTTCCCCACACCCTGGCCCACGGGGATATGAAATCTGACACAAATAAAGCTGTTGACAAACAGACTTAAAACTCACCTGGGGGCTTCCCTGGTGGTAGAGTGGTTAAGAATCTGCCTGCCAATGCAGGGGACACGGGTTCGAGCCTTGGTCAGGGAAGATCCCACATGCCACGGAGCAACTAAGCCCATGTGCCACAACTACTAAGCCTGTGCTCTAGAGCCCACAAGCCATAACTACTGAAGCCCGCGTGCCTAGAGCCCATGCTCCGCAACAAGAGAAGCCACCGCAACGAAGAGTAGCCCCCACTTGCCACAACTAGAGAAAAGCCCGTGAGCAGGAATGAAGACCCAACACGGCCAAAAATAAATAAATAAATTTATTTAAGAAAACACAAAAACTCACCTGAGAAACCTGTCTCCAGATCAGAGCAGTTCTGAGCCTCACAAACCACCTCCAGCTACCTAAGTTAGGGTGGGAATGTACTTTTTAATGAAAAATGACTTTTATGCCTTTATGGTTTCCCCCTTGGTAACAATGATAGCCACATTCCCGGAATGCTCACTGTATGCCAGTCATCTGGAGAACAGCAGGGTCTATCACAGATCCTTTTTTTTAAATTTTATTTTATTTTGGAGTATAATTGATTTACAATGTTGTGTTAGTTTCAGGTGTACAGCAAGTGATATATATATATATATATATATATATATATATATATATATATATTCTTTTTCAGATCCCATTTTATAAACAAGAAAACTGAGGCTTGTGGAGGTCACAGAATTTTCCTACAGGTCCTAAGGTATGGCTCTAGATTCAAAGTTGGACGACTAACTTGAGTACCTGTTGCTTCAGCTGCTGCTTGGCAGGTCCATCACCTCCTCATAACAAGATAAATGTGTGGAGCAGAGACAAGTTTAAAAATGCAAATGCACACAAATAAGGCAATTAAAGTCACCTAGGAAGAACTACTAGGAACATTCTGCTTTACAACCTCAGATGGATGTAGGGTGATGCTTGGGTATTTGCCCCTTACTTTGTTTTCTAGAGATTTTTAAAACAGTGCTTTTTATTCATAAACATCCTTCCATGTCTATAACTACTCTTCTACAAGAGTATTTTAAATGAGTGTACATATTTTATTCCATTTCATAAACGACCTAAATGAGTTCAACCTAATCCCCTTCTATTGGACATTTTTGGGTTCCCCCCCTCATTTCTCACCACTAAGAATACTCTTATAGCAAATCTTTTTACATGTCCTAATTATTTCCTTGGTAAATTCCTAAACGTGGGAGGCAGAATCAGGGAATATGCACATTTTAAAAGCTATTGCTACAAATGTCCCAGTGGACATTCCCACAAGCAGGGCCTGAGAGTACCCTATCCCAACCTGTGCAACTATACAATCCTTTTAGGTTTGAGTTTTTCAGCTTCTTGCAGCTATCTGAGTTTCTACTGATTTGACTATCTGTAAAGTTAACACCCTTTTTCTATGTGTATTTCTTTAGTGAATTGTTTACAACATTATTCCACGGAATGTTTGTTTTTTCTTATTAAGGTCTGAATGCCTTTTATATATTAAAGATATTAACATATCAAAGACAACAAATTTTTTACCTGATTTGTCATATGCCTTTTAACTTTTTAATGACTTTTTTGCTGTACCAAATGCAATCTATTTCTTAAACCTTTTTTCTACACTTTCCCATGAATTCCTATAGTTGGTGACATCTTTGGAGCTGTGAGCTTTAACACTCATTGCCATGTTTCTTCCAAGTGCTTCTTTTCTAACGATGACTTTACAACATGTGGAAGAAGTCAGGAGGTTTTGATTTTTCCATTTTGTGGATAGGAGACTGAGCCACAATGACCAATGGATTTTCCTGTGTCACTAGAGAAACCACAACCTAAGAAACCAGATCAAGACTACCAGATTCCACAGAGTAGGCATGGAAAACCAACTTCACCTCCTCTGACAATATTGCTTGATTGGTCATGGCTGTCCTGTATATTCCATGCAGAGGCCTAACAGCTGTCTGGGCTTCAGTGATGAACTAGCAATGTCTGCCAGGTGGTGGGTGGAGAGTATGTGCTTTGAAAACTGCCACAGGGGTAGAGGGTGTGTCCAGACACTATGAGAAGGGAAGGGGTGTTAATTATAATTGTGTTGAGACAATAGGCATAACCTGGAATTGTTCCAGGCAGAGGGAATGCATGGCCATCCTGGGCATAGGGGACAACACAGTAGAAGAGGGGACAAAGGTCCAGAAAGCTTACAGGAAGATCAACGTTGCACAGCTGGTAAATGCAGAGCTGGCGTAGGACTCCATTCATTTTCCATAGTGCCTCAAAACTACTGCTAACCAGCTACGCACCCTCAGGCAAGTCCCCTGTGTCTATAGATCTTAAATTCCTCTCTAAAAAATAAGAAGTTGTGATGTAAGAAATTCTAATGGCTTTGCAAATACAATTCTCTGCTCTGTACTCACTGGTGTTTTGAAACATCCAGGAAAACAGCCACATAGCATCTGCTCCCATCCATCTCTCCTGCCCTCGCTGGGGCGTCCTGGGGACAAGGTCAGTGTCATAGTCAGCTCAGGCTGCCGTAACAAAATACAGTTGGGTGGCTTACACAACAGAAATTTGTTTCTCACAGTTCTGGAGTCTGGAAGTCCCAGATCAAGGTCCATTAGGGTTCAGATTCTGGTGCAGGCTCTCTTCCTGGCTCACTGATGGCCACCTTCTTGCTGGAGCCTCACATGGTCTTTCCTCTGAGTGTGAGCAGGGAGAGCGAGAGAGTGAGAGTGATCTCTCTGGGGGTCTCATCTTATAAGGACACTAATCATATTGGATCAGAGCCCTACCCTTAGGATCTCATTTAACCAGAATTATTTCCTTATAGGCCCAATTTTCAAGTACAGTCACATTGGGGGTTAAGGCTTCAACACGTGAATTTAGGGGAGAGATACAATTCAGTCCATAGCAGGCTGACACAGGGACATGATGGCCTAGGTTTGGCAGGAGTATGAGGGACATCTGAGCAGGCAGGTTTGCTTGTGGATGTTTGGTCAGTCATAGCTTTTTCAGGGCTGAAGAAGTGGGACTGTCTCTGGTGGATGTGACTCTGGCACACTTCAGTAGATGAGCCATGTTTTTCCAACACCTCCTATCTGGCTTCACTCAGCCCTGAAGAACTGCATCTCAACCAGTCTAGCCAAGGGCCTGGGGCAAAAACTAGGGGAGAAACCAAACTAGGGTATGTTTCAGAGGAAACTGTTAACCAGGTTAGCAGGTCTCTTTGGCTGGGCTGGGGCAGCAGATAAAGCAAAACTGAACCCTGCTCAGAAGCTTTCATAAGACCGTGGGCTTTGTAGTCACTGTCTGGGGTTATATCTTGCCTCTTGTACTTCCTAGCTATGATATCTTAGACAAGTAACTTAACCTCTGTGCCTAAGTATATAAATTAGGAAATACTTCAACTGCTACTAACAGAGATCTTCACAACCTCTTAAGCAACAGAGGTATTTATTTCTTCCTCACACACCTTCCATCTTTCTGCTTTGGCGTGCTTAGCACATGGATTCCACCTCCAATGTTGCCAAGATGATCCAAGATGACTGTAGGTGCTCTAGCCATCACATTCCAGGCAGCAGGAGCAAGGGTAAAAATATTTTACAGAGCTTTTGCAGATGTCTTCCTTTAAAAAGCATTTTAAGAAGTCCCATCCAACATTTTCCTCTTACAGTTCATTGTCTGGCACTTATTCACATGTGTACACCCCATTGCAAGGAAGGGAAATGTAGTCTCAGCTTGGCACATTGTTTCCCCAAATAATGTTAGGGCTTTGTTCCTAAGTAAAAGGTTAGAATGGATACTGGATATGCAACTTGCAATTCTCTCATACTCAGTTTTTCCATCTGGAAATTGGGGATTATAATAATACCTACATATACTGTTGTTGTGTTACTTGGTACTCAGGAAGGACTCAATATACTTTAGCTCAATTACTGGTTATCAAGAGAGAATGAAGTGGAAAATACAAATAATGTTGGCATTACTATGAAAATAGTTTTGACCTCACAGACCTCCTGAAAAGGTCTCAGGAATTCCCAGAGTCCCTAGACCACACTTCGGGAACCTCTGCCTTAGAGAATCAGATAATTCTTGCACAGGTCTGCTAACCAAGCTGGGACTTGGTTAGTGCTGAGAGGATACACAGCCATCCTTTTGCCCTTATGAAGTTTGGATAATTTTTGTTAACAGACACGACCATCGAAGCTCTAGTGAAATCTGTAGTGCTCTTTTCTGTATATATCTTTGTTTTTGCCCATCTTCCCTCTAGAAATGTAAGCCCCATTAGGACTTGCCAGCTTTACTTCCTACTGTGCCCCAGTGCTCAACACGCAGACAGAGATTCATTGATATAAGCTGGACAATGTTGAACTTTACCCAAGCCATGTGCTCCTGGAAAGCAATGAAGGTTAAGACCAACCTCCCAAACTTTTTGTGTTCTGGAAAACGGCTTATTGCAAAGAACCACCCTTCCTTCCCCATATGACTTAAAGACTCACAGATGCCCCCCTTGTTTACCTAAGACAAGGTCAGAAACAAATTTCTTTTCTTTGCCTCATAAATGATGAGCTGAGCCTCTTGTCCCCATTGGTCAATTGGAAACAAATGCTTGTTAACCAAACTTGCATTAAGCCTCTCTCCATCATCCAGGCCCCTGAATGAACTTTGGCCCAGCCTCAGCCTGAGCCAGCATACAGTCCCACCTGAGAATAGGCTGGATTTACTATCCAGTCCTGCCACCCTTTCATCCCACTTCCCCACACCTGGTTCTTTCTAGTCTTGTTTATTCCTCTTTGTAAAAGAGCAACCCTTTCTGCCTAACTCTTAGATGCTTGCAGGCATTATAGACCTTCTCTCTATTGCAATAGTCCTCCTCCCCCACTGCAACAGTCCCTTTCTCTGCTGGCAGTAATCCTTTTGAAAAAAGTCCCTCCTGAATCTGGATTTGTTTTTTATTGGACAGCTGAATGAAAGAAGCAACTATAACTGATCAGAGTGTGACTATATTAATTCAGATTTGCACGTTCTGTTCTGACTCCTCTCCCATTAATCACACTTTTAAATTCTGACTCCTAGGCTTGCCAAATCTACCAGGCCATGGCTAGGTGCTCTGGACCAGACAGCTGGGCCTTTGGAATCAAACACAGAAGGAACTGGATTTTGGTGCTGTTACTTCCTTCCTGTGTACTTTACTGAGGTCACTTAATGTCTCTCCTATTGAACCACTACTTAATGAGCACCTACTAAGTGCAAGCAGAGTTGGGCATTGGGAGTGGTGAGCAAAACAGAGATGATAATTAGGGGCAGGAGGATTCTGGCAATAAAACAAGTAAATTAAGTGGGAAGTGCAATGAAGAAACAAATTGATCTGCCAGAACACGGAGGGAGCACACATGTATATAGGATGGACACCTGCTGAGAAGGTGACTTATCTGAGGCCTGAGGGTCAGAAGGTCTAGCCATGCCAGCAGCTGAGAGAAGGACATTCCTGTGAAGGGCCAGAGGTGGGAGATCTGGGTGTTTAAAGGCCAGAGAAAAGTGGGGCATAGCTGAAAGGAACAGGTAGATTGTGTTGGAGCCCTCACACCACCCTGGACTTTGTCTGCCAAGATAAAGAACTTGACTTTTATTCTAAGTGGGATGGAAAGCCATAGAAGGGGTTTCTGAGATCTTACTGTTTTAATCCTTTTGCTTTGTGGTTTAATTTGATTGCTAGTGAGGGTTAATTTCTCTTCCCTGATAGCCATTTGTGTTCTGCTTCTGCAGAATTGTGTACTCAATGCTTTTCATCTATTTATCTACCGGAATCTTAGTGTGTTTCTTATTAATTCAATGAGGTCTCTCTCAATTAAGGATTTTAATCTTTTGCAGTTTTAAACTTTTGTGCTTTAGTGTGTGAAAGAGTTCATCCAGCACGTTTAAGCTTAAGGAGTCCTCTGCCATCTGACACTTGATAAATTATGTTTCCTTGGTCCGTGTTTGCGTGGTTCAGTGTTTTACATTGGTGGACTTTTCTTTTTTATCCTCTTGGGCGGGGCGCGGCGAAGCAAACTCCTCCTGTGTTCTGGCCAGAGATGGCTCAGCATGCGGAGACCCCTCACCCTCCTAGACCGAGCCAGAGGGGCTCCTTTTCCGCCGGAGGCCTCAGCTGGTGACACCGACTCTACTGGGTATCTGAGCTCTCGTTACAGACCATGGACATAGGGCGGGGTGAAAAAGCCGAGGCTCAGCGGAAAGCTGGGAGAGAGAGCAGAGGCACAAACTGGAGCCAGAACTAGCCGGTGCAGCAGCTGCAGGCGGGCGGGTGTGGCAAGCGTCAGTCCAGGAGCTGAGGCCCCGCCCCAGACCCAGGGCCCCGGCCCCGGCCCCGCCCCCGGGGCCTCGCTCCCCGCAGGTCCTGTGCTGACCTCTCAGCACTGCCCGGCTCGTCCCAGTCCCTGCCCACCGCTGATTTCATTGGTTGCCTCGCCGTCCCCGCCCCCGGGAACCTGCTGATTTCCGCAGCCAATCGGCAGGCGCAGCAGCGGCGGCTGCGATCGGTCTCGGCGGATCCCGGACGCTGAGGTACCCGGCTTGTGGGAGGGGGAATTGCGTGCGCCTGTTGCGGTGCTGCGGCGTCGCACAGCTCGTCGGCTGGGTGGCGAGCCGCCACTCCTGGGTCTCTGAGGTCAGCGTCCTGCAGCTGGAGGTGCAGCGTCCCAGACCGTCGAGGACTGCCCCGAGATTTCTGGGGTGGAGGTCAGAGGTCGGAGGTCGTGCCTTTGTGGAATGTTGGGGCCCCACCCGTCTAAGCATAGAGGCGGGCCGCTCTCGCTTTTTATAGTCAGCTCCCTTTCGCGGAAGGAGCTCCGAGGGAAACTGAGGCCTGCGAGCCGCCGGGGCTCCTGGCAGGCGCTGAGCTTCGACGGGAGGGTCCGCCCGAGCTCGGGCCGTCGCAGGTGACCCTCGGGCACCCGGAGAGCCGCCTCCTCCCTCCCTCATCCGGGCCGGCGGAGCCCCCGGAGTGCGGGGAGGGGGCTGGGGCGAGGTGGGGGGGGGTCGCTCCGTGGCCACGCTGTCCCGAGGGGGCCGCATCTCTTCCTGGCTCCGAAGAAACCCGGAGCCAACTCTTTTTGAGGCTTTCGTTCCCGGGTTGGAGATTTCATTTCTGGAAGTTCATTCGAGCAACTTGGAGAGGGGAAAGGCTTGTATTGTGGCTTCCGCACTGGCCGGGAAGTGAAAATAACCAGACACGGGGAGGTTCTGAAGGCCAAGGGACCTGTGAGAAACCGGACGAATTTCTTAGCTTGGCAGAAATCTTCCCCCAGCTTGCCTCACATGTTATATAATTCAAGTCGTTTCAAAATCAAGATTATTTAGTCTCATTGTTCTTCTAAGTAAGTGACCTTAGTCTTGACCTTAAGTGAAGCTACTTTGGAATGCTTGAAGTGTTGAGCAAGAATTTTTTTGTACAAAGGGTCTGTGCAAGGAAGGAAGTTGGGAACAGTCTTCACCTCTCATCGCAGTGATCCCAGCTGCTTCTTTACTACTCTGGGACCGAAAAGAGAAGTTGTTTATCGGCATATGTGGGTTTTGGGGAGACGTAGCTATGGATGAGGAATAAGGGGAGAAGAAAGAGGACTCTCTTGTTTTCTGCGTAAAAAGTATGCAATTAGAAAAAAAAGAGTGTATTTATTTGCCTGTCTCTCTCCCTTCATCTCAGCCAGCGTAAACACGTTTTGACATTTTTTGTGCCGATGGTATGTGTTGAGTATTTATATTAGGGAAAGGAGTCATCTCTAACAAGAAGACACTTATCTTCAGTGTAGCCACAGAGGAATGAATATGCCTTGTGTGGAATTAACCCTGGGGTTTGGTTTTCAGTTAAGAAAATGAGGCAGAAGGAAGTGTTAGCCAAGACCTTCCAAGGCCCAGCCATGGTCTGTAGGACTCCGACCAGCCACATTTACATGTTTGAGAATGGTGTTGGGGACTCCGGGGACTCCTCTGAGGAAGAGTCCCACCAAGTAGCTCTGCGGCCCCGGGGCAAGGAGCGCCAGAAGAAGGGTGCCCACCACCCTCACCAGCCAGGAGCAGGGGACGTGGTGCTGCTGCAGCGGGAGCTGGCCCAGGAGGACAGCCTCAACAAACTCGCTCTTCAGTATGGCTGCAAAGTAAGAAACTCCACAGGTGAAGGCGCCACCTGCCCTTCAGCCCCTGTGTTTAGAGGAACAGAGGAGCTCACTGAAGGGTGGGGACCCTTTCTGACCCCAGAGGTGGTTGGAAGAAGCCTGCTCTAGAGTAAAAGATACCCCTGTCTAGCTAGAGATGGAAGGCAGGTGGAAGTACCTTCCGTTCCTCAGAGAGAGAGGGAATTAGTCAGGAATTTCAGGTGACAGGGCAGTTCCCTCTCTGCACCTCTTCCTTGTCCCTCCAAAATGAAATTCTGAAACCTTTTTCCTTTTGAGCACATTTTATTTAAGACCTAATGGGGCCAGAGATGCCACGCAGAGTTTATCCAAGATTTCTTTGGTATGCTTGCTTTATTTTTTTACTACTTTTCTTTTTCTAAACCTTTCTTGCTGGTTTTAGCTTATTTGATTGGTAAAGTTTTGCCTTCTCTCTTTTAGAACTGCATGATCTATCCTTTGTATGCTGTGTATCTATATAACCCTGTTTCTCTCTTTAATTATATTTTTAGCATTCAGCGTGATTAACAATGGCAAAGTAAGTAGGAAGGTATTTATTGAATTGCTGCATTTTCTCCTAGATAGAAACTATTTCAATTTGCTAGCACTGTGCTGCTACTATGGCTTTCTCTAAGGCTATATAAGCTACTTATTTAAAAAAATCTTTTCATCCTTGAAGGGTCTGTCATTTACCTAACAAGGATCAAATGACTCAACATGTTGTGTGGAGGTGTTGTTTCCCAGGGAAATAAACTGGTCTCCAGGGACACATAGTGGTCTGTAAACTGTACTGAGATTTATATTTGACTCTTATAATCAGCTTCTGTAGACATACTATATGGTTTATCGAGCAAGGGTTGAAAACTGAATCCTCTCCTACAAAGACCTGAATAGATGCAGTGGGCTTCTTGGAACAGTGATGTTTAATAAATCCAAAAGGACTATATAATGTATCTAAGAAGTGATTAGTTTTCCTATTTGAAGTAAATAAATTTAATGTTAGTTTATTAGGATCAAAAACAAAAATATCTCAAGCACCTTAAGTTTCGGGATATAATAAATTAAAAATGTCCACCACCCCAATTCAATTAAATGATAAAAGCACTTGCTAAGTAATGAAAATAATGAAGATGATTGATTTGAATAAAGTCTGTTGGCTGTATTTACACTCTAGTTTAAGTGGACTTAGGAGTTAGAACCTTAGAGTCCATCTCTGATGCTTTTGGTAAGTTTTCAAACAATAACTTGAGGGAGGATCTATCTTTGACTTATATTTCCCCCTACTTTTTAAAAATTAAGGTTTGATTATGAGAGGAATTTGTCATAAACTTTGTTACTTTTTAAAACTCACAGTCGTGTTCCTTTCTCCTCAAGTCCTAATATTGGAATAGAAGATTTCAATCTATAGTTTTCAAGTTGATGCATATTCTCTGCATGTTTTTAGTGAAAAGAAGTGTTGTGAAATCCTTGAAGTGAATTAACTCTAGGTAGCTTTTATTTTAAAAATAAGTTTATAGGCCATACAGTGCTTCTGGGGAAGAAAACGTCGTATAATCATGAGGGCACACCTTTTAAAATGTTGTTACAGGTGAACTAGGTTCTAGTGTTTGTAGAGCTGGCTGAGGCTTTGTGTTTGCTGAATGCTAATGTCTACTACAGCTACTAAATTAAGTTCTGATGCAGGAGAGAGTCACCCAGATGGGGGCACTGTTTTCTCAAAAGTTAAATGTAGAAAGGGTACAGCCTTCTTTTACCATGATGTGTTTCACCTAAAAGCATTTTGTTGAAGGCACACTTTAAACAAACAAAGTCTTTTCCAAAACTAATCTTGAGTTGTTCAAACTTGTAAGTCTATAAAAAAATCTTATGATTAAGCTATACATTAAGGCTGAGTTAAAGCCAAAAAAACGAAGTTATTCAGCCTAAACTAAATTTTGTGTGTAGGTACAGTTTTCCAGTGTTCATCAGATTCTTAAGCTGTGTGGGCTTGGACCATCACGCAGAAAGGTTAAGCACCACTTTTTGGATATTAGTTTTAAGGAGCTTTACATCATTTCGTGATGTTTGTCTTCATGGCTTCCCTAGGTTGCAGATATCAAGAAAGTCAACAACTTCATCAGAGAACAAGACTTATATGCTTTGAAATCTGTTAAGATTCCAGTGAAAAACCACGGGATACTAACAGAGACCCACAAAGAACTCAGACCCCTCCTGAGCTCATCTACAGAGACCAGAGTGACCTTCGAGGAGCAGCCAGACCCAGACAGAGCAGCTGTCAGTGCCGGTGCCTCGTCTAACACACTGACGGATTTCTTTAAGGGCATTGACCAGAATATTGAGCATACAGTGCAGTCAGAAATCTTTTTGAGTGAAAGTTGCTGCATAGAGACCTCCAGTCAGCCATTGCTTCCGACTCCTCCGAAGATACCTACAAACGGTGCAGACTGTGGAATTCAGAGGTGGAATGCTGTTTTTATCATGCTTCTGATTGGAATTGTTTTACCAGTGTTTTATTTGGTCTATTTTAAAATACAAACTACTAGTGAGATCCCTAGTATCTTGAATACAACTGCTGTCCCTAATGGCTCGATGGCAGTGAGTGCAGTTCTAGGGCAATCCCCCAAATTAGCGATTCCATTGCCAACCATCCCCTCTTCAGACAGCCAGTTCAGTCAGACCACCCACGGGAAGAACTAGCTCTTGTTGTTTCTAAGGAATCAGGGCAGCTTTAGCACTTGGGCTCCTAATGTGCATCAGTCGACACTGGCCATATCTTAGCGTGCTGCATTTTTTCTGTGACATATGGACACGTTTTCAGAAGCCACCATCATGTCAATCACAGTCATCATGGGGAATAGACTCGCCTAATCCAAGGCTGCGGGAGCCAAAACACCAGCGTCCTCAACCTCCTACATCTAAACAGGAGCGGCAGGAGAGACATTTACACATGACAGATGCTGTTCCTTGAAGGCATTTAGTGGACTGGCCATGAGTGTCTTCACAATAGCACTGTGTAGGTCCCCAAGCTGGACATGCTTGGAGGGAGATGAATGGCCTTGGCAGATGGACCTGCAGTATGGGAGCCCGTGGTATCAGCTTTGGTTGTCTGGATGTTTGCTTTGTCCCCTGCCTGCTGTGGAGGAGTGACTGGCTGTGACAAATGAAGTTTTGTGTCCCCCCCAACAAAGGTATTGTGCAATAGAGATGGGATGTCACCCTGTTTCAGAGTGTGACACATGACATTGTAATAAGCCCTGCTTCACATTTGCCCCCTCAGACAGCCTTTTTGAGGCAATGTCATATCTAGAATTTAAAAAGCCCTAAATCTAAATTGCTATAATACTGAATAAATAGCACTTCTGTTCCTTGTAATTTTAGAGCTCCTTAATCTGACACGCAGGCATGTTTTAAGCACTTCCTGGCCAGGACATTTGGAGGCCATGGCCCTGTTTCACCTGAGGAGCATTTCCACAGTGATTGCTAACTGGAGCCCCCAAGTCAGCATTCTTGGAAGGAGCTCTTTCTGGTCAGTGTCTGGAGTGGAGTAGGTATAGGGAGAAGGATGAGTGCCTCTCACCGAGGTCCCAACATGTGACACTTCTAAGGCTGAACAGTCATCAATCCAGCTTTTGCTGGCCCCTATATGTGTCTGGAAGAGTGGTACAGGGAGAATGGGCTTGCTTTCTGCTGCTTCCTTGACTCCATCCTTAGGACTTCTAGAGCCACAGAACAGGAACGGTGCTCAGTCACTTTTCCTTGAGTGAATACAGTGTAGCTCATAATGTTAAAATATTGAACACTTAATGGAGGGCCTAGAGGTGACCCTTGCTGTGGAAGACCATAAAAAGAGTGGCCTGGGGGTTTGCCCGTCTCCTTCTATGACAAGGCAGCAGTGGTGCTAAGTTCAGAGGCTCGTGGAGGGCATGGGTTGGCCTCTGAGACCTTGCTGGTGGAGCAAGGGTGAATGGGGTGAGGGCAGGAGCCTGCCTCGGTCCCTTGAAGGAGTGGAAATTGGCCAGGGTGGCTGGTGGCTCAGCCTTAGGGAGGTCTGTCTCCAGGGAGGAAAACATGCTGCTCTTGGGTTTTAGGCAGGTTTAAGGCATTTGACACATTCAGCCTAGAGATCAATTTAAAAGAGCTCATCATGTAAGAGGAGGGGAATGTGGCGAAGAAGTACCTGAGATGGGCTTCCAGTTTCATTCTCCTCTCAGTTATGTGAAAAACTATGTTGCCCTGGATTCAATTAGCAAATTTAAATTATCTTCAAAATTAAATGTTTTCTTCAAAAGCAAATGGTCTTCAGGATAAAATGAACTTATCAGCCTTTGCTACAGGAAATGTTTTGATCATGTAAATGCTTTTCCAGCCAAACGTTTGTGTGCACTGTGCCCCTGAGGGCCACAGGTTTCTCTAACCATTTGTCACCATTAAATTCGCCACGCAGGACTCAGACTCTCATGAGAAAATGACTTTTGCCAGGCAAAGAATGAATATCTGTATACTTTTTTTCAAATGGAATAAAATAATTTCTTCTGTGAAGGAAAATTGATTCCTCCTTTTTAATAAGGGAGCTGGTAATTCAGAGTTAAAAGATGTGGGATGATGTTGGAGAAAATGGAAGTGTCCATATCCAAGGGATGAGGCCTGTCCAGGGCTTGGGCCCAAGGTTACCCCAGCAGGTGAAGAACAGGTAGTAACAAGTACAGTCTTGCTGATTGGTCTGCATAACATACTTTAAAACTTTTATTAAGGAGACTTCCTTGGTGGTCCAGTGGTTAAGAATCCACCTTCTAATGCAGGGGACACGATCTCTGGTTGGGGAACTAAGATCCCACATGCTGGGGGGCAATTAAGCCTGTGTGCTGCAATTGCTGAGCCCACACGCTCTGGAGCCTATACGCCACAGCTAGAGAGCCTGTACACTGCACTGAATGCTCTGGAGCTCACATGCCACAACTAGAGAGCCTGTGCACCGCAACTGCTGAGCCCAGGCACTGCAAAGAAGAGCCCATGTGCCACAACAAAAGATCCTGCATACCACAGAAACGATCCCATGTGCTGCAACTAAGACCTGACGCAGCCAAATAATAAATAAATATTAAAATTGTTTTAGGTATACATAAGAGATACCATGGAGCTCATTTTCTATGTATTTTACTGCATTTTTAGCGTGTTTTGGGAGTTAATGTTGTAAAGGAATAATTAGATTTGTTAGATAGTCTTCAGTCCTTTTTGTTGAACTGTAGTGCCTAATATTGCAAAAGCCTAGGGAATCTGTCATCAGGCAAATGATGCTCCCATTTTATTCTGGGGAGACAAGGCTGCAGAAACGAAGCAGAAGCCTCAGGGTCACCCAGAGCAGGACTACCCAGCCACAGCCATGAAACAGCCCCTCCTCAGCAATCTAGTTCTTTACATTGCCTCTGAATTAGTTGTGAAAGCCTGAGTTTGAGGGAGAATGCTATGCGCCCTGAGATGATGGCTTATAAAGGGGATTTTAACATTTTTTCCCAGTTTTATTGAGATAAAATTGACATACAGCACTATATAAGTTTAAGATGTACAGCATAACGAATTGACTTAGATACACTGTGAAATGATTACCACAAGTTTAGTTAACATCCTTCATCTCATGTAGATACAAAAAAAAAAAAAAAAGAAAAAATTTTTTCCCTTGTAATGAGAACTCAGGATTTATTCCCTTAACAACTTTGATGTATACCATATAACAGTGTAAACTATAGTCATCATGTTGTACATTACTTCCCTAGTACTTATTTATCTTATAACTGGAAGTTTATACCTTTTGACCACATCTTCCAATTTCCCCTCCACCTCACTCCCTGCCTCTGGTAGCCACAAATCTGATCTCTTTTTGTACGAGTTTGGTTTTTTTCTTTTTTTTAGGTTTCATATATAAATGAGATCATACAGTATTTGTCTTTCTCTGACTGACTTATTTCACTTAGCATAATGCCTTTAAGATCTGTCTGTGTTGTCCCAGGATTTCCACCTTCTTTATGGCTGAATAACATCTGTGTGTGTGTGTGTGTGTGTGTGTGTATGTATCACAACTTCTTTATCCATTCATCCCTTGATGGACACTTAGGTTGTTTCCATGTAAACGAATGCTGCTATGAACATGGAGGTGCAGATACCTCCTTGACATAGTGTTTTCATTTACTTCAGATATATTCCCAGAAGTGGAATTGCTGTATCATGTTGTAGTTCTGTTTTTTAATTGTTTGAGGAACCTCCATACTGTTCACCATAGTGGCTGTACCAATCTATAATCTCACCAACAGTACACAGGGGTACCCTTTTCTCCACATCCTTGTCAGCATTTATTATCTCTTGTCCTTTTGATGTTAAGACGTTCTGATTGGTGTGAAGTGGTATCTCATTATGGTTTTGGTTTGTATTTCCCTAATGGTTAGTGATGGTGACAGCTTTTCATGTACCTGTTGGCCTTTCATATCTTTCTTCATTGGAGAAATGTCTATTCAGGTCCTTTGCCCGTTTTTAATTAGATTATTATTATTTACTTATTTATTTTTTGCTGTTGAGTTGCAAGTTGTTTATATATTGTAGATACTAACCTCTTATCAGATATATGGTTTACAAATATTTTTTTCCCATTTTGTGGGTTATCCTTTCATTTTTGTTAATGGTTTCATTTGCTGTGCAGAAGCTTTTTTTTTGATGTAGTCCCACTTGTTTATTTTTTATTTTGTTTGTGCTTTGTCATATCCAAAAAATCATTGCAAAGACTGATATCATAGAGCTTACTGCCTATATTATTTTCTAGGAGTTTTATCATTTCTAGTCTTACAGTCAAGTCTTTAATCCATTTCAAGTTAATTTTTGTGTGTGGTGTAAGATAGGCATCTACTTTCATTCTTTTGCATGTGAATATTTAATTTTACCAGCAGTATTTATTGGAAAGACTGTCTTTTCTCCATTGAGTATTCTTGGCTCCCTTGTGAAATATTGCTTGACTGTATATCACTGAGTTTATTTCTGGGCTCTTGATTCTGTTCCATTGGTGTGTGTTTTAATGCCGTTACCATACTTTTTTTTTTTTTTTTTTGCGGTACGTGGGCCTCTCACTGTTGTGGCCTCTCCTACTGCAGAGCACAGGCTCCAGACGTGCAGGCCCAGCGGCCGTGGCTCACGGGCCCAGCCGCTCCGCGGCATGTGGGATCTTCCTGGACCGGGACATGAACATCGGCAGGTGGACTCTCAACCACTGCGCCACCAGGGAAGCCCTACCGTACTGTTTTGATAACTGTAGCTTTATAATATAGCTTGTAATCAGAAAATGTGATGCTACCCACTTTGTACTTCTTTCTCAGGATTGCTTTGGCTATTCAGAGTCTTTTGTGCTTCTGTATAAATTTTAGTGTTGTTTTTTCTACTTCTGTAAAAAATGCCATTGGAATCTTGATAGGGATAGCATTGAATCTATAGATGGCTTTAAGTAATATGGAAATTTTTTAAATCTTCCAATTCATGAGCACAGGATAGCGTTGCATTTATTTGTATCTACTTCAGTTTCTTTCATTGATGTCTTGTTTTGATAGTTTTCAGTGTAGAGATCTTTCATGTCCTTGGTTAAATTTATTCCTAAGTATTTTATTGTTTTTGATGCAACTGTAAATGGGATCATTTTCTTTATTTCTTTTTCAGATAATTCATTGTTAGTGTATAGAAACACTACTGTTACTTTTGTATCTTGGAACTTTACTGAATTTGTTCATTAAATCTAACAGTTTTTTGGTGGAGTCTTTAGAATTTTGTATTGACATTTTTATTTCTTCTTTTCCACTTCTGATACTTTTTATTTCTTTTTCTTGCCTGATTGCTCTGGGTAGGATTTCCAGTACTATATTGAATAGGAGTTTTGAGAGTGGACACCCTTGTCTTGTTCCTGACCTTAGAGGAAAAGCTTTCAGCTTTTCACTATTGATCATGATATTATCTGTGGGCTTGTCATATATGGTCTTTGTTATGTTGAGGTATGTTCCTTCTATACCTAATTTGTTAAGAGTTTTTATCATGAACAGATGTTGTATTTTGTCAGATGCTTTTTCAGAATCTGTCGAGATGATTACATGATTTTTATCCATTTCATTAATGAGGTGTATCACATTGATTTGTGAATGTTGAAACATTTTTCAGTCCCTGAAATAAATCCCACTTGATCATGGTAAATGATCCTTTTAATGTGCTGCTGAATTTAGTTTGCTAATATTTTATTGAGAATTTTTGCATCTGTAGTTAACAGGAACACTGATCTGTAGTTTTCTTTTCTTTTAGTGTCCTTTTCAGGACAGGTTATGCTGGCCATGTAAAATAAGTTTGGGAGTTTTCCCTCTTTGATTTTTGAGAATAGTTTGAGAAGGATTGGCATTAATTCCCCTTTAATTGGTTGGTAAAATTCACCAGAAAAGCCATCTGGGCTTTTCTGTGTTAGGAGATTTTTGATTACTAATTTAATCTCCTTACTAATAGTTGGTCTGTTCAGATTTTCTATTTCTTCCTGATTCAGTCTTGGTAGGTTGTATGTTTCTAAGAATTTTTCCATTTGTTCTTGGTTGTCTGGTTTGTTGGCATATAATTGTTTGTAGTAGCCTCTTATGATCCTTCATATATCTTTGTATCAGTTGTAATGTCTCCTTTTTCATTTGTAGTTTTATTGATTTGGGTCCTTTCTTTTTTCCTTGGTTAGTCTAGCCAGAGATTTGTCAATTTTGTTTATCTTTTCAAAGAAACAGCTCTTAGTTTCTTATTTTTTTTTTATTTTATTTATTTATTTTTAACATCTTTATTGGGGTATAATTGCTTTACAATGGTGTGTTAGTTTCTGCTTTATAACAAAGTGAATCAGTTATACATATACATATGTTCCCATATCTCTTCCCTCTTGTGTCTCCCTCCCTCCCACCCTCCCTATCCCACCCCTCCAGGCTGTCACAAAGCACCGAGCCAATATCCCTGTGCCATGCGGCTGCTTCCCACTAGCTATCTACCTTACTACGTTTGTTAGTGTGTGTATGTCCATGACTCTCTCTCGCCCTGTCACAGCTCACCCTTCCCCCTCCCCATAACCTCAAGTCCGTTCTCTAGGAGGTCTGTGTCTTTATCCCTGCCTTACCCCTAGGTTCTTCATGACATTTTTTTTTTTCTTAAATTCCATATATATGTGTTAGCATACGGTATTTGTCTTTTTCTTTCTGACTTCCTTCACTCTGTATGACAGACTCTAGGTCTATCCACCTCATTACAAATAGCTCAATTTCGTTTCTTTTTATGGCTGAGTAATATTCCATTGTATATATGTGCCACATCTTCTTTATCCATTCATCCGATGATGGGCACTTAGGTTGTTTCCATCTCCGCGCTATTGTAAATAGAGCTGCAATGAACATTTTGGTACATGACTCTTTTTGAATTTCGGTTTTCTCAGGGTATATGCCCAGTAGTGGGATTGCTGGGTCATATGGTAGTTCTATTTGTAGTTTTTTAAGGAACCTCCATACTGTTCTCCATAGTGGCTGAACCAATTCACATTCCCACCAGCAGTGCAAGAGTGTTCCCTTTCTCCACACCCTCCCCAGCATTTATTGTTTCTAGATTTTTTGATGATGGCCATTCTGACTGGTGTGAGATGATATCTCATTGTAGTTTTGATTTGCATTTCTCTAATGATTAATGATGTTGAGCATTCTTTCATGTGTTTGTTGGCAGTCTGTATATCTTCTCTGGAGAAATGTCTATTTAGGTCTTCTGCCCATTTTTGGATTGGGTTGTTTGTTTTTTTGTTATTGAGCTGCATGAGCTGCTTGTAAATTTTGGAGATTAATCCTTTGTCAGTTGCTTCATTTGCAAATATTTTCTCCCATTCCGAGGGTTGTCCTTTGGTCTTGTTTATGGTTTCCTTTGTTGTGCAAAAGCTTTGAAGTTTCATTAGGTCCCATTTGTTTATTTTTGTTTTTATTTCCATTACTCTAGGAGGTGGGTCAGAAAGGATCTTGCTGTGATTTATGTCATAGAGTGTTCTGCCTATGTTTTCCTCTAAGAGTTTGATAGTTTCTGGCCTTATATTTAGGTCTTTAATCCATTTTGAGCTTATTTTTGTGTATGGTGTTAGGGAGTGATCTAATCTCATACTTTTACATGTACCTGTCCAGTTTTCCCAGCACCACTTATTGAAGAGGCTGTCCTTTCTCCACTGTACATTCCTGCCTCCTTTGTCAAAGATAAGGTGTCCATATGTGCATGGGTTTATCTCTGGGCTTTCTATCCTGTTCCATTGATCTATCTTTCTGTTTTTGTGCCAGTACCATACCGTCTTGATAACTGTAGCTTTGTAGTATAGTCTGAAGTCAGGGAGCCTGATTCCTCCAGTTCCTTTTTTCGTTCTCAAGATTGCTTTGGCTATTCGGGGTCTTTTGTGTTTCCATACAAATTGCAAAATTTTTTGTTCTAGTTCTGTGAAAAATGCCAGTGGTAGTTTAATAGGGATTGCATTGAACCTGTAGATTGCTTTGGGTAGTAGAGTCATTTTCACAATGTTGATTCTTCCAATCCAAGAACATGGTATATCTCTCCATCTATTTGTATCATCTTTAATTTCTTTCATCAGTGTCTTATAATTTTCTGCATACAGGTCTTTTGTCTCCTTAGGTAGGTTTATTCCTAGATATTTTATTCTTTTTGTTGCAATGGTAAATGGGAGTGTTTTCTTGATTTCACTTTCAGATTTTTCATCATTAGTATATAGGAATGCAAGAGATTTCTGTGCATTAATTTTGTATCCTGCCACTTTACCAAATTCATTGATTAGCTCTAGTAGTTTTCTGGTAGCATCTTTAGGATTCTCTATGTATAGGATCATGTCATCTGCAAACAGTGACAGCTTTAGTTCTTCTTTTCCGATTTGGATTCCTTTTATTTCCTTTTCTTCTCTGATTGCTGTGGCTAACACTTCCAAAACTATGTTGAATAAGAGTGGTGAGAGTGGGCAACCTTGTCTTGTTCCTGATCTTAGTGGAAATGCTTTCAGTTTTTCACCATTGAGGATGATGTTTGCTGTGGGCTTGTCATATATGGCCTTTATTATGTTGAGGAAAGTTCCCTCTATGCCTACTTTCTGCAGGGTTTTTATCATAAATGGGTGTTGAATTTTATCAAAAGCTTTCTCTGCATCTATTGAGATGATCATATGGTTTTTCTCCTTCAGTTTGTTAATATGGTTTATCACATTGATAGATTTGCATATATTGAAGAATCCTTGCATTCCTGGAATAAACCCCACTTGATCATGGTGTATGATCCTTTTAATGTGCTGTTGGATTCTGTTTGCTAGTATTTTGTTGAGGATTTTTGCATCTATGTTCATCAGTGATAGTGGCCTGTAGTTTTCTTTCTTTGTGACATCCTTGTCTGGTTTTGGTATCAAGGTGATGGTGGCCTCGTAGAAGGAGTTTGGGAGTGTTCCTCCCTCTGCTATATTTTGGAAGAGTTTGAGAAGGATAGGTGTTAGCTCTTCTCTAAATGTTTGATAGAATTCGCCTGTGAAGCCATCTGGTCCTGGGCTTTTCTTTGTTGGAAGATTTTTAATCACAGTTTCAATTTCAGTGCTTGTGATTGGTTCTTAGTTTCTTGTTAACTTTTTAGTCTCTATTTCATTTAATCTCCTCTAATCTTTATTTCCTTCCTTCTACTAACTTTGAGCTTAATTTACTCTTCTTTCTCTAGTTCCTTGAGGAGTAAATTTAGGTGGTTTATATGAGCTCTTTCTTATTTCTTAATGTAGGTGTCTATTGCTATGAACTTCCCTCTAGAACTACTTTCCCTGCATCCCATACATTTTGGTATGTTGTGTTTCCATTTTGGTTTGTCTCAAGAAATTTCTGTTTCTCTTTTAATTTCTCTTTTGTACCATTGGTTGTTCAGGAGAGTGTTGTTTAATTTCCATGTATTCAAGAATTTTCCAGTGTTCTTCCTGTAATTGATTTCTAGTTTTATACCATTGTATTCAGAGAAAATACTTGGTGTGATTTCATTCTTATTGAACTTGCTACGACTTGTTTTGTGACCTAACAGATGGTCTTCCTAGAAAATGTTCCATGGGTGCTTTGAATGTGTGTTCTGATGTTAGATATAATGTTCTCTATATATGTCTTAGATCCATATATAGCATCATTCAAATCTGCTCTTATTGATTCTCTGTCTGAATGATCTGTCCATTGTGATTCAGATATTAAAGTCTGTGACTATTATTGCATTGCTGTACTTTCTCCTTTTAGCTCCGTTAGTTTTTGCTTTATGCATTTAGGTGCTCTGATATTGGGTGCATAAATATTTACAATTTCATATCTTCTTGATGGATTGAGCCCTTATCATTAAATAATGACTTTCTTTGTCACTTTTTACTATTTTTAGTTTAACCCTGCTTTTTTTTTTTTTTTTTTTTGGTTTTGGTTTACTTGAAATATCTTTTTCTGTCCCTTCACTGTCAGTCTATGTGTGTCTTTAAGGCTAAAGTAAGCATCTTGTTTTTGTTTTTTATCCATTCAGTCATTCTGTCTTTTGATTAGAGAGTTTAATTCATTTATGTTTAAAGGAATTATTAATAGGTAAGGACTTACTATTGCCATTTCATTAATTGTTTTCAGACTGTTTTGTAGATCCATTTTTCCTTGCTTCTTATCCTGCTTTCTGTCTTTTTTCATGTTTTGGTGTCTTTTGGTACCATTATGCTTTGACTTATTTATCATGTTCTTTTGTGTGACTACGATAGGTTTTTCCCTTGTGATCACTATGAGGCTTGCATAAAATATCTTAAAATTATAACACTCTTTTAAACTGACGAAAACTTAACTTTTATAGGATTTTTAAAGTTTACACTTTTACTTCTCCCCTTCACATTTTAGGTTATTGATGTTAAAGTTTACATTTTTTTATATTGTGTAAACCAATAACAGATTATTGTAGTTATGGTTATTTTTACTACATTTGTTTTTTAACTTTTAAACTAGAGCTGCAAGTGAATTACATGCCATTACCATATTACAGGATCTAACTTTGACTATATATTTACCATTACCAGTGAATTTTATGTTACCTTCCTATGTTTTAATGATGTTAATATGTGTCCTTTTACTCTCACTCAGAGAACTCCTTTAGCATTTCTTGTAAGACAGGTCTAGTGGTGATGAACTCCCTCAGCTTTTGTTTGTTTGGGAGAGTCTTTGTCTCTCCTTTATTTCTGAAGGACAGCTTTACTGGGTATAGAATTCTTGGCTGAAAGTTTTTTCTTTCAGTATTTTGAATATATTATTCCTGGCCTAAAAGTTTTATTTATTTGTTTTCTTCTTAATTTTTGATTAAAGTGCAGTTGATTTACAATATTTGTGTACTGCAAAGTGATTCAGTTATATATATATATATATATATATATTCTTTCTCATATTCTTTTCTATTATTGTTTTATTACAAGGTATCGAATATAGTTCTCTATTCTATATGGTAGGGCTTCATTGTTTTTTTTAATAGATATTTATTGGAGTATAATTGCTTCACAATACCATGTTAGTTTATGTTGCACAGTAAAGCGAATCAGCCATATACATACACATGTCCCCATATCCCCTCCCTCTTGAGCCTCCCTTCCATCCTCCCTGTCCCACCCCTCTAGGTCATCGCAAAGCACCGAGCCAATCTCCCTGTGCTATGCTGCTGCTTCCCACCAGCCAACTGTTTTACATTTGGTAGTGTATATATGTCGATGCTACTCTCATTTCGCCCCAGCTTGGCACTCCCACCCCATGTCATCAAGTCCATTCTCTATGTCTATCTCTTTATTCCTTCCTTGCAACTAGGTTCATCAGTACCATTTTTTTCTTCTTTTAGATTCCATATATATGCATTAGAATATGGAATTTTTTTTCCTCTTTCTGACTTACTTCACTCTGTATGACAGACTCTAGGTCCATCCACCTCACTACAAATAGCTCCATTTCATTTCTTTTTATGCCTGAGTAATATTCCATTGTATATATGTGCCACATCTTCTTTATCCATTCATCTGTTGATGGACATTTAGGTTGGTTCCATGTCCTGACTATTATAAATAGTGCTGCAGTGAACATTGTGGTGCATGTCTCTTTTTGAATTATGGTTTTCTCAGGGTATATGCCCAGTAGTGGGGTTGCTGGTTCATATAGTAGTTCTATTTTTAGTTTTTTAAGGAACCTCCGTACTGTTTTCCATAGTGGTTGTATCAATTTACATTCCCACCAGCAGTATAGGAGGGTTCCCTTTTCACCACACCCTTTCCAGCATTTATTGTTTCTAGCTTTTTTGATAATGGTGATAATGGCCATACTGACCAGGTGTGAGGTGATACCTCATTGTAGTTTTGATTTGCATTTCTCTAACAATGAGTGATGTTGAGCATCTTTTCATGTGCCTCTTGGCCATCTGTATGTCTTCC
Organism: Leucopleurus acutus; assembly: GCF_964270905.1. Classification (NCBI taxonomy): domain Eukaryota; kingdom Metazoa; phylum Chordata; class Mammalia; order Artiodactyla; family Delphinidae; genus Leucopleurus; species Leucopleurus acutus. The sequence goes on from NC_139142.1 coordinate 153,063,804, forward strand.
TTGGTGAAATGTGTATTTAGGTCTTCTGCCCATTTTTTAACTGGATTGTTTGGTTTTTTTATATTGAGCTCCAAGAGCTGTTTGTGTATTTTGGAGATCAAGCCTTTGTTGTTTCATTTGCAAATATTTTCTCCCATTCTAAGGGTTGTCTTTTTGTCTTGTTTATGGTTTCCTTTGCTGTGTGAAAGCTTTTAAGTTTAATTAAGTCCCATTTATTTTTGTTTCTATTTCGGTTACTCTAGGAGGTGGGTCAAAAACATCTTGCTGTGGTTTATGTCGAAGTGTGTTTTTCCTCTGTTTTCCTCTAAAAGTTTTATAGTGTCTGGTCTTACATTTACGTCTTTAATCCATTTGGAGTTTATTTTTGTGTATGGTGTTAGGTAGTGTTCTAATTTCATTCTTTTACATGTAGCTGTCCAATTTTCCCAGCACCACTTATTGAAGAGGCTGTCTTTTCTCCATTGTATGTTCTTGTCTCCTTTGTTGTAAATTAGGTGCCCATATGTGCATGGGTTTATCTCTGGGCATTCTATCCTGTACCATTCATCTATATTTCTCTTTTTCTGCCAGTACCAAACTATCTTGATTACTGTAGCTTTGTGATATAGTCTGAAGGTGGGGAGCCTGATTCCTCCAACTCCGTTTTTCTTTCTCAAGATTGCTTTGGCTATTTGGGGTTCGTTTTGTTTCCATACGAATTGTAAGATTTTTTGTTCTAATTCTGTGAAGAATGCCATTGGTAGTTTGATAGGGATTGCACTGAATTTGTAGATTGCTTTGGGTAGTATAATCATGTTCACAAGATTGATTCCAATCTCATAGTGTTGTGGTCAGAAAAGATGCTTGATACGATTTTAATTTTCTTAAATTTTCTGAGTCTTGATTTATGATGCAAGATGGGATCTATCTTGGAGAATGTTCCATGTGCACTTGAAAAGAAAGTGTATTCTGCCACTTCGGGGTGGAATGTTCTATAAATTTCGATTAGATCTATCTGGTCTATTGTGTCATTTAAAGCTTGTGTTTCCTAATTTATTGTCTGTTTGGTTGATCTGTCCATTGATGCAAGTGGGGTATTAACGTTCCCTACTATTGTTGTGTTACTGTTGATTTCTCCTTCCATGGTTGTTAGCATTTGCCTTATTTATTGAGGTGCTCCTATGTTGGGTGCATAAACATTTATAACTGTTATATCTTTTTCTTGGATTGATCCTTTGATCATTATGTAGTGTCCCTCGTTATCTCCTGTAATAGTCTTTATTTTAATGTCTATTTTATCTGATATGAGTATTGCTACTCCAGCTTTCTTTTGATTTCCATTTGCATGGAATATCTTTTTCCATCCCCTCACTTTCAGTCTGTATGTGTCCTTAGGTCTGAAGTGGGTCTCTTGTAGACAGCATATATATGGTCTTGTTTTTGTATCCATTCAGCCAGTCTGTGTCTTTTGGTTGGGGCCTTTAATCCATTTACATTCAAGGTTATTATCAATATGTATGTTCCTATTACCTTTTTCTTAATTGTTTTGAGTTTGTTTTTATGGGTCTTTTTCTTCTCTTGTGTTTCCTGCTTAGAGAAGATCCTTCAGCATTTGTTGTAAAGCTGGTTTGGTGGTGCTGAATTCTCTTAGCTTTTGCTTGTCTGAAAAGCTTTTGACTTCTCCATCGAATCTGAATGAGATCCTTTCTGGGTAGAGTAATCTTGGTTGTCAGTTTTTCTCTTTCATCACTTTAAGTTTATCCTAACATGCCCTTCTGGCCTGCAGAGTTTCTGCTGAAAAATCAGCTGATAACCTTATGGGTATTCCTATGTATGTTATTTTTGTTTTCCATTCCATTCCATTTCCATTTTTAATATTTTATCTTTGAATTTAATTTTTGTTAGTTTGATTAATATGTGTCTTGGTGTGTTTTTCCTAGGGTTTATTGTGTATGGGACTCTCTGTGCTTCCTGGACTTGATTGACTATTTCCTTTCCCATATTAGGGAAGTTTTCAACTATAATATCTTCAAATATTTCCTCAGACCTTTTCTTTTTCTCTTCTTCTTGTGGGACCCCTATAATTCGAATGTTGGTGCATGTAGTGTTTTCCCAGAGGTCTCTGAGGTTGTGTTCCATTCTTTTCATTCTTTTTTCTTTATTCTGCTCCTCGGTAGTTATTTCTACCATTTTGTCTTCCAGCTCACTTATTCATTCTTCTACCTCAGTTATTCTGTTATTGATATTTTCTAGTGTGTTTTTCATTTCAGTTAGTTGTTCATCTCTGTTTGTTCTTTACTTTTTCTAAATCTTTGTTAAACATTTGTTGTATTTTCTCAGTCTGTGCCTCCATTCTGTTTCCAAGATTATGGATCATCTTTACTATCATTACTCTGAATTCTTTTCAGTTAGGTTGCTTATTTCCTCTTCATTTATTTGGTCATGTAGGTTTTACCTTACTCCTTCGTCTGTGACATATTTTTTTGCCATCTCATTTTTTTTTTTTTTTTTTTTTAATGAGTGGAATTGTGTTCATGTCTTTCTGGTTGTTTGGCCTGAGGCTTCCAACACTGTAGTTTGTTGGCTATTGGGTAGAGGTGGGTCTTAGTTCTGAGATGAGGAAGTCCTAGAGACCACACTCCAATGAATATTCCCTGGGGTCTGAGGTTCTGTTAGTCCAGTAGTTTGGACTCGGAACTCCCACTGCAGGAGCTTTGGCCTGACCCTGAGCTCATGAACCAAGATCCTGCAATCCGCATGAGGTGGCAAAAACAAACAAACAAAAAAACAAAGCAAAAAACAAAATTAGACTAGGAAACTAACTGATATGTTAGGAAGAATATAAAAGTAAAAATATCAACTGGAAGGTACATCAGTACCACAATAGTAAAAAAGAGGGGGAGGTAGGAAAAAAAGGGGGGGGATGGCCTTGGTTGGTGGAGGGCAGGGCCTAAGCAAGGGTGAGGTTTGGGCAGTGGGCAGGGCCAATGCTCAGGACCCACAGGGCTGGAAAAGGCGCTAGGGGCTGTAGGGGGTGGGGCTTAGGCTCAAGGAACAGAAGGGACCCAGGCGTATCCCGCACCCCTGGTCTCAGGGGCAGGAGACCTCACTTGGGAGTCCAGCAGGCTTTCTGGGCTCGAGTGGTCAGGGCAAATTCCCTCCTTTCCCCTGCTCCTCCTCTGGTCTGGGAGGGGCCCTCTTGCCTGCCTCTCCTTATCTCCCTGGCCTCCCTCCTATGCCCCCAAGGACCTATGCGGCCTGGAGGGGGCTTTGGAGGGCAGGGGACTGCCCTGGGGGCTCAGCAGGCTCCCCGTGCCTGAGTGGGTGGAGCAATCACCCTCCATCCTCTCCCACTCCTCCTGGAAGGCCCCTCCCACTTGCCTCTCCTGATCTCCCCAGCCTCCCTCCTATGCCCCCAGGACCCACACAGCCTGGATGCGGTTTTGGAGGGGGGGTACTGGCTTGGGAGCTCAGCAGCCTTCCTGGCCCAAGTGGGCCAGGTGATCGCCCTCTGCTCCTCTCCCACTCTTCCTGGAGAGTCACTCCTGCCTGCCTCTATTGATCTCCCTAGTCACAGGGGTGCCGATCCTGTCCGGCCTCCACTTCTTCCCCCTCAGTCCCCCTACGTCCTACTAGTTCACTTTGGGATTCCTTCCGTCTCCGTGGGCCTCAGAGTCCCCACCAGTGGCCAGTAAGCACCCTAGTTTTGTGGCGATGCTAACTCCACATCTTCCCACACTGCCATCTTGACTCAGGTCCACCATACTGTTTTGATGACTCTAGCTTTGTCGTATAGTCTGAAGTCAGGAAACCTGATTTCTCCAGCTCCATTTTTCTTTCTCAACATTGCTTTGGCTATTTGGGGTCTTTTGTGTTCCATACAAATTAAAAAATTTTTTGTTCTATGTGAAAAATGTCATTGGTGATTTGATTGCATTGCATTTGATTGCATTGAATCTGTAGATTGCCTTGGGTAGTATAGTCATTTTGACAATATTGATGCTTCCAACCCAAGAACGTGGTATATCTTTTTTTTTCTTGCGGTACGCAGACCTCTCACTGTTGTGGCCTCTCCCATTGTGGAGCACAGGCTCTGGATGCGCAGCCTCAGTGGCCATGGCTCATGGGCCTAGCCACTCTGCGGCATGTGGGATCTTCCTGAACCGGGGCATGAACCTGTGTCCCCTGCATCGGCAGGCGGACTCTCAACCACTGTGCCACCAGGGAAGCTCAAGAACGTGGTATATCTTTCCATCTGTTTGTATCCTCTTTAATTTCTTTCATTAGTGTCTTATAATTTTCAGAGTACAGGTCTTTTGCCTCCTTAGGTAGGTTTATTCCTAGGTATTTTATTCTTTTTGATGCTTAGGTAAATGGGGTGGTTTCTTTAATTTCTTTTTCTGATTTTTCATTGTTAGTGTAGAGGAATGCAAGAGATTTCTGTGTATTAATTTTGTATCCTGCAACTTTACCAAATTCATTGATGAGCTCTAGTAGTTTTCTGGTAGCATCTTTAGAATTTTCTACATATAGTATCATGTCATCTGCAGACAGTGACAGTTTCACTTCTTCTTTTCCAATTTGGATTCCTTCTATTTCCTTTTCTTCTCTGATTGCCATGGCTAGGACTTCCAAAACTATGTTGAATAAGATTCACAAGAGTGGACATCCTCGTCTTGTTCCTGATCTTAGTGGAAATGCTTTCAGTTTTTCACCATTGAGTATGATGGTTGCTGTGGGTTTGTCATATATGGCTTTATTATGTTGAGGTATTTACCCTCTATGCCCATTTTCTGGAGAATTTTTAGCATAAATGGGTGTTTAATTTTGTCAAAAGCTCTTTATGCATTTATTGAGATGATCATCTGGTTTTTATTCCTTAATTTGTTAATGTGGTGTATCACATTGATTGATTTGCGTATATTGAAGAATCCTTGCATCCCTGGGATAAATCCCACTTGATCATGGTGTATGATCCTTTTAATGTGCTGTTGGATTCTGTTTGCTAGTATTTTGTGGAGGATTTTTGCATCTGTGTTCATCAGTGATATTGGTCTATAATTTTCTTTGTTTATGATATCTTTTTCTGGTTTTGGTATCAGGGTGATGGTAGCTTTGTAGAGTGAATTTGAGAGTGTTTCTATCTCTGCAGTTTATTGGAAGAGTTTGAGA